>NC_141534.1:140026250-140715000 GCF_021556685.1 Rattus norvegicus
TGGATATAGGAAGACAGAGAGGAAGTCGTCAAAGTTAATTCCCAGGGGTTACCTCAGGGCTTAGGACCAGGCCCAGAAGTCGGTGGTCAAGGTGGTAGTAGCAGTGAGTGCAGAGTAGAGGAATTCACAAACACTCCGTGGATCTATTGAGTTTGAGAGGCCTTTGTTACAGTTCATCCAGGAGCTGTGGGTTCAGGCATTTTCTGGTATAGAACTCACTGTTAAGCTCTGGGCTGGGAAGGGAGACTGGGCGGTGTATCCCTTACTTACTTTATTGTTGTGACACAATCCTTGACCATGCAGCTAAAAGGAGCAAGGTTTTATTATTTTCGCTCATAAGTGTCCTGATAGGGAAAACATAGAGATGGGCCCACGTTATCTATGTCATTGAGAGTATGTAGCTGTTCACATCTCAGTGGGCAGGAAACAGAAGTGACTATAAACCTCAAGGCCCCAACCTCCATCCACATTTCTATCAGGTAGGCCTTACCTCCCAAAGGCTCTAGTGTTCACAGCAGGAGACCAAGTGTTCAAACACAGAGTCCAGGGGCCATTTTACATCTAGAGCACACATAAACATCATCATCTTGAGGGTAGACATAAGGCTGGGGTGTGGCTGAGTCTACAGAAACTACTGAGGTGACTTCTGAGGTGTGTGTATGAGTGTGTGTGTGTGTGTGTGTGTGTGTGTGTGTGTGTGTGTGTATGTGTGTGGGTGGGTGCTGGGTGCACTTGTGAAGTATCTTCTAGCCTGGTGGTTCTCAACCACTTCCTAACTCTGTGGCCCTTTAATACAGTTCCTCATCTTGTGGTGACTCCCAACCATAAAAATATTTTTGTCACTACTTCATAATGGTAATTTTGCTTCTGTTATGAATCATAATGTAAATATTTTTAGAGATAGAGGTTTGCTAAAGCCTACAGGTTGAGAACCACTGCTCTAAACTTTCCTCACTACCTCTGCCTATGTCCTGACAGGATATGGAAGTGGTAGCTGGACAATAGTGACCACAGAGAGAAGGCCCTAAGACCTTGCTCTTATTGTCAGCTCCTGTCCAACACTGAAGCTTTCTCTGCTTGAGGAAAATATGAGAGTTTAGGCATTGTTTGCAGTTGAAGATGATTAGTCAGTGTGGTGATTTGAATCTGCTTGGCCCAGGGAGTGGCACTATTAGAAGGTGTGGCCTTGTTGGAGTAGGTGTGGCCTTGGAGTGTGTGGCTTTGTTGGAGGAAGTGTGTCACTGTAGGGGCAGGCTTTGAGGTTCTCTTTCTAGCTGCCTGGGAGATAGTTTTCTGGCTGCCTTTGGGTGGGGATGTAGACCTCTCAGTTCCTTCTCCAGCACTAAGTCTGCCTGCATGCTGTCATGCTTTTTGCTGTGATGATATTGGATTAAACCTATGAAACTGTAGGCCAGCCCCAATGAAATGTTTGCCTTTATAAGAGTTGCCTTAGTCATGGTGTCTCTTCATATCAATGGAAACTCCTAACTAAGACAGTCCTCTATTGCCTTTTAGGTGGGACTGTTCTTACATCCATGTCACAGGACGATCAGAAGAGTAAGGTTACAAAAGTAAGGAATTTAAAGTGAATAAATAAATAATAAGTTAATGAAAAAAAAGTAAGGGGTGGACCTAGTTTTTTTTCTCTCCTCCTTATTCTGTGTCTCCTCATGTAGATCAGGCTAACCTTGAAACCACGGAGGTCCACCTGTATCAAGGGTGTACATACCACACCTGGCGGAGTTGAGTTTTAAACACACAAATTTCTAACTCAAGACTCTGTGGGAACCGGTTGTTGCAGTCTCAACGGCTTTCATTGTGATTTCATGTTTATGGCCTTTGGTCATGTCAAACAGCTTTGGCATGATCTGTTTTCACTCAGAAGGTGTATAGTAGGTGCTTAATGTATTAAAGTGCTTAAAGTGTTATCCCTGGGACAGGTGAGAGAGCTCAGTGAGTAAAGGCTCTTGCTGTGCAAACCTGGTGACTTGAATCTGATCTCTGGAACCCATGAAAGAAATAAGGAGAGGACTGATTGTTCTACTTGTCTGTGGCACAGGCATCCACACCTCCCCTCTCTTTGTCTCTGTCTCTGTCTCTCTCAAACAAAAAGTTAAAAAAAAACCCTAATTTAAATGATGTACCTGTACTGGTCTGTGGCACCTTTTATGCAGATGGTACTGATTACCATGATGATAGAGTATGGTTAATTTTAAAAGTGATTTCAGAAATTGTAATTCCACAGTTCCACTTCCAACTTTATGTCTATTTAAATTGTTTTAAATTACATTTATATGTGCGTGTGCATGTGACGCACATGTACCATGACATGCATGTGTAGGTCATAGGACAACTTATAGGAGAATGTTCGCTCCTGCTATATGGATCCCAGGGATGGAACCCTGGTTGCCAGGTTTGATGGCAAGAGCTTTACCATTTAAATCATAGCCCTTTTAAAACCAAAACCTTTCTCATTACATTTTTACTTAGTAATTGTATATATATGCTCATACATGCACACGTGCTACTGTGTTCAGGTGAGGGCAGAGGACTGCTTGGGGGAGTGAGTTCTCTCCTTCCACCATGAGATCCAGGGGATTAAAGTCAGGCTTGGCAGTAGGCATCTCCACCTAGGGAGCATTCACTCCTTTCTTCCTGAACCCCATTTGTGTTTTGAGACAGGGTCTGTCTCTGTATCCCAGCTGTCCTGAGACTCCATATCTGGCGGCAGACTTTCCACCTCGGCTTTCCAAATGCTAGGATAACAGCCATGATACACTATGCCCAGTGTTTCATTATTCTTAAAATGGTGGGGTTGGGGATTTAGCTCAGCGGTAGAGCACTTGCCTAGCAAGTGCAAGGCCCTGAGTTCAGTCCCCAGCTCCGGAAAAACAAACAAACAAACAAACAAACAAACAAACAAAATGGTCATCAGTGTGTATCAGTTATACATAATGGCTGGTGACTTTAAATTTTCCTTCCTCCCTTCCTTCCTTTCTTTCTTCCTTCCTTCCTTCCTTCCTTCCTTCCTTCCTTCCTTCCTTCCTTCCTTCCTTCCTTCCTCCCTCCCTCCCTCCTTCTGTCTTTCTCTCTGGTCTTTAGACAGGGTTTTGCTACATAACACTAACTGTCCTGGAACTCTATGTAGAGCAGGGTAGCCTTGAATCCACAAAGATATGCCTGTCTCTGCTTCCCAAGTGGTGGGATTAAAGGCGTGTGCTACGGTGCCCAGCTATAATAGTGAGTTTCATTATGAAATTATATATACATTTATGAATATGTATGTATAGTATTTTGATCACACTCACCTCCATCGTCCTTTTTTTTTAATCTCCTTCCCACTTGCACTGATCTCTTCTTCCTAGCTACTTTCTCAGCTTTTTTCTGATGACCTATTGAATTTTATAAGGCTTGCTTACATGAATATGGGTGAGAGCTTAGGCAAAAGAGCCTGCTAGATACAGACCAGTGGCCCCACCACTGAAGAAAATGTCTCCTCTCCCCAAGGCCCACTACCCACCTTCTGTGTGCTGTGTATGGTACATGTGCCTATGTGCATTCAGGAAGTCCCAGAGGTCCTTTTAGTTACTCAGGGAGAAGTGGGGCCTCAGGAGTGTATCCCTAATCTATTACTTTTAAATTCAATTCACGTATTTGAGACAAGGGTTGCAGTGTGTTGTGAAGCTGACCTTACACCAGAGATCCTTCTGCCTCAGCTTCTCAAATGCTGGGTATATAGGCTCAGTTTACATTCACTTCAGGAGTTCATGTACATACTAAATGGTTCATGTATATGATCCTAGTTTAGGATCATGGTGTGTGTGTGTGTGTGTGTGTGTGTGTGTGTGTGTCTGTCTGTCTGTCTGTCTGTCTGTCTGTCTGTGTGCTGAAATCAGAGAAGTAGAGTAGCTACCATAGGGAATCTAACTCCATTTCCAACAGCGTCTCCTTCAGCCACATCAAGGGACAAGAGCAGTGGGGAACTGTGTCCATCAGTATTCTATCAGGCAGTGTAACCAAGGGGGACTATGAAGTCAGTCACCCAGTACCACAGGGAGCAGAAAATCCGCCCAAGTTGTGTGAGCCTTTAAAACCTTAGTCATCAGCTGCGAGAAAAATCCCGGCAGTCACATCAAAGAACAAGGATAGCTTTCGAAGACGGCTTTTATTACTTAGTTGTTACTATATACAGGCTCTCACACAAATAGAGCAAAACTATGAGATTTTCTGAAAATGAGAGCTGTGAAATCACATCCCCAGAAAATCTGTAATTACTGTTGATGATCCACTTTCCTAGTATTTCAGTGTGCGTGCGAGGAAGGAAGGGCCCACCAGCACACTGACACTTGGTGGGAGGATTAGCACACTAACCTTTCTTGATCTAAGTCAAGAAGGAAAACTGCCCCATGGCTGTGCCCCTCCACCTTCTGTGTGCTGTGTATGGTGAATGTGCTTATGTGCACGTGTGGTAGACCAGAGGGGCTGTCAGGAGACCTGGTCTATCAGTCTCCACCTTACTCCTTTGGGCCAGGGTCTCTCCCTGAACCTGGACCTAGGCTGACATTCAAGAAACCCCAGTGAGGGGGCTGGGGATTTAGCTCAGTGGTAGAGCGCTTACCTAGGAAACGCAAGGCCCTGGGTTCAGTCCCCAGCTCCGAAAAAAAGAACAACAAAAAAAAAAAGAACAAAAAAAAAAAAAAAAGAGAAACCCCAGTGGTCCTTTTCTTCTCACAGTGTGGGGGTAAAGCATGAATGGCCGTGACAGTTTTTTTTTTTAAAGAAAGGGTCACTTCCCTTTCTTTCTTTCTTTCTTTCTTTCTTTCTTTCTTTCTTTCTTTCTTTCCTTCTTTCTTTCTTTCTTCCTTTTTTAAAGATTTATTCACTTATTATATATAAGTACACTGTAGCTGTCTTCAGATACACCAGAAGAGGGCATCGGATCTCTTTACAGATGTTTGTGAGCCACCATGTGGTTGCTGGGAATTGAACTCAGGACCTCTGGAAGAGCAGATGGTGCTCTTAACCGCTGAGCCATCTCTCCAGCCCTGTGACAGTTTTAAAAGTGAGTGCTGGTGTCTGAGAAGTGGAGGAAAGAGGAGCAGGAGCTCAGGGTCTTCCACAGGTACATAGGGAGTTTGAGTTCACCACCACCACCACCACCACCATCACCATTGCACACAAACATTCTACTGACTTAATGTTAATCTCACCTGACAAATCTTTCCACTGGACTACCGACATTGTTTGGCCAAACAACTGGGCACCATAGCCAAGATAAGAATTATCACTCTGGGCTATATGTGTAGCATTAGAAGGGAGATGCTGATGCTAGATGTTGGGATTAAAGGTGCATTTCATTGGGGCTGGAGAGATGGCTCAGTGGTTAAGAGCACTGATTGCTCTTCCAGAGGTCCGGAGTTCAATTCCCAGCAACCAGGTGGTGGCTCACACCATCTGGAATGGATCAGAGGCCCTCCTCTGGTGTCAAATGCATCATGGGGAAGGATATGTGCAGTAGGGAAAACTCATGTGCCCTAACCCATCAATCAAAACAGAAAACCACCCAGATCATTTAACTTATAGCCATCTCCTCATTCTTTTAGATCCCATTAAAGAGACTCCAGCTTGTGACCCATTTATGTGTCCTACTGTCAACCTTGACAGTTTTATCCATTTGCTTTGAATGAAGTTCTCTTTCTAATTTTGCAATATATATGTATATGTATATGTATATGTATATGTATATGTATATGTATATGTATATGTATATGTATATGTATATGTATATGTATATGTATATGTATATGTATATGTATATGTATATGTATATGTATATGTATATATTTTCTTGTTTTCAGTTCTTTGGATAAGAGGTCAAGAACCTGGAACAGGTGACTCCAAACCCTACATTACCTGGGGTTGCGTGGGATCCAGGATCTAGGAGCTAAGGCTGGGGGGCTGCCTTCTCCCCAGAATTCAAGGGTCCTCTCATCATTGGGAAAGTCAGAGAGCAGAACCTTCTTCCCTCTTTTGAGGCTGATCTTGCTGAAGAAGGATTCGGCAAACACTGTCTACTAAACCTTCCCACCCCAGTTTCTGGCATCAGCCTTACTTTGATTAGCTTCACATGGGTAAACAAGCAGGCCAGATGTGTGTGTTTGAAGTAATTATTCACACCTTATTAAAGTTAAAAATAAAAAAAAATGAATGTTTAATTTTGGCTTGCTGGAGCCAGTGCAGAAACTCCTATCTCTAGAGCTCTGCCATGCACAACATCTTCCTTAACCCCAAAGCAGGGGGTTGAGGGGTGGTTTCTTGTCTCTGCCTGGGAGCAACAGGGGCATTCAAGGGCTCTCTGCCTCTGCCCATCAGTCCAAGTTCCTCAGAGAAGCTCCCTCTATTCCTCCGTTCAAGACAGACTTCACAGGGCTGGGATCTAGCACAGTTGGTAGGGTGCTGGTCTGGCATGCAGGAGGCTCTGTTTTTAATCCCTAGGACTGTATGAAGCAGACTTTTTAGTGCATGAACATCAGAAGTTCAAAATCAACCTTTGTTACATAGTGACCCCAAGGCAAGTCTGGGCTACATGAGACCCTGCCAAAGAAAAGAAAGAAGAAAGAAAAGAAAGGAAAGGAAGGAAGGAAGGGGGTGAAGGAAAGAAAAGAAAGCTAGACAGACGTATGCACACACTGAGAGAGAGGGAGAGAGATGCTTCAGTGACTAAGATACTATTCTTGCAGAGGGCATGGGTTGGTTCTGTTTCCAACACCCACACCACGGGTGGCTCACCGCTGCCTGTAACTCAGTCCCAGGTGATCCAATGCCCTCACCTGGCCTTCACTGGCTCGAACACACACAGAATATGCATAAACTCACTCAGGCATATACATGAGAATAATGAATAAATACATTTATAAAAAGACCTTGATTTCATTAAATTCAAACTTTTTAGACTGACGTATTTCTGAAACAAATAGCTTTGCAGAAAAAAAATGAGCAGGTCCAGAGGCCAGTCCTTGCAGCTGCCACCAGCAGGCTGCGGGAGCAGTTGGAAACATGCGCTGTGCACGGAGCAAAGGATATTGTGTACTGAAAATGTGGGAGAGGAAGGAGTATCCTGGTTACATCAAACCTCTGCTGACTGAGGGCAATAGGGGCAGTATCAGAGAGGCCAAGAAAGCTGTGTGTATGTGTGTGTGTGTGTGTGTGTGTGTGTGTGTGTGTGTGCGCGGGGGGTGGAGGGTGCAGGATGATCCATGAGGGGAATCAGTTGTTGCTTCTGGAAAGATTGGGGTAACAGTCCAGAATATTCATATAGGCAGCAGCCCTGGTGTTTAGTGATGCTGGGATTTAAATCAGGGCTTCAACAGTGTTCGAAAATGTGAGAAAGGCATCTGTTTCTCACCTCTGATCCTTATTATCAAGTCAGGAGAACTTAGAAAAAAAAACAGCTGAAATCAGATTATGGGCTGATCTTAAATATAAAAAAAACAAACAAAACAAGAAGTCCGTTCCCAGGCTGCAGAGATGGTCCAGTGGTTAGCAGCTCTTCCAGAGGTCCTGAGTTCAATTCCCAGCAACTACACGGTGGCTCACAACCATCTGTAATAAGATCTGATGCCCTCTTCCGATGTATCTGAAGACAGCTACAGTGTACTCACATACATAAAAATAAATAAATCTTAAAAAAAAATCCATTCCCCTTTGTAGTCAAGGAGCTCTTCTTGAGAAAGGAGTGGAAAGGCAGGGGGATGGTTGTGTTGGTAGTGCTCTTGCTTTGAGAGGTGAGGACCTAAGAAGCCAGTTCAAAAAGCCAGGTTACTGTAGTGCCAGCACAGGGAAGCAGGGACAGGAGAACCCCTAGGACTTGCTGGCCAGATAGCCTAGCAGAATCAAAGAGTTCCCGATTCAGTGAGAGGCCTTGTCTCAAATTCTTATTTTTCAGTTGGAGAGCAATGGAGGAAGTGTGTCAACTTGATATAAGCTTGGATTGTTTGGGGAAAGGAAACCTCAGTGGAGAAAATGTGTCTGAGACTGTGCTGTAGGCAAGGCTGTGTGGGCATTTTCTTGGTTAGTGATTGGTGTGCATAGGAGGTCACTGCAGTCCACTGTGATAAATGCCACTCCAGGGCAGGGCGGCCTGGGTTGTATAAGAGAGCAAGTTGAGCAAGCCATGGGGAGCAAGACAGAAAGCAGCACTCCTTCCTGGCCTCTGCTTTGGCTCCCACCTCCAGGTTCCTGCTCTGGTTTCTCTCAGAGATGGAATGTGACCTTGGAGTTGAGGTCTTAAGTTAGTTTTCATTATGGTGTTTATGACAGCAGTATTTTTTTTGGGGTGCAGGATATGACCTTTATTGAATTTATCCACCAGACTGGAAGTGATGTCTGTACAAAACCAAATGTTTGTTACTATAACTTTTGCATCACAATTAATCCAAACAGGTTTTTTTTTTTTTTTTTAAAAGTCAATTCCATCAAAACCACTACTTCAGAATCCATATCTTCTTTGAAAGTCACAGGTACACTTAAATATGGTTAGGACTAGAATGCAGAAATTTGGTTGGTTCGAAGACTAATTAAGCCTCCATCTTGCTCAAATAGAATTACAAAAAGGCAAAATTGAGATACAGTTCACTGGAAACACCAACACTGGACAGCCGCTAAGAATAGAGTCCTGAGATAATAAGGAATCCAGGCATCCTTAGACAGTCTTCTGTTGTCCTTTCTTCCTGATCTGCAATTTGTGACTGTGTGGGCTGACACCGCCACCAGCAATGGTAGCCTTGATCGGAGAGTCCGGGTCGGTTCTTCATCTCCATGTGTATCCAGGTGCAAAGGATGAGGGGTAATGGCCTTTACCTTTAAGGCATTGGATATATTTCCTGCCAACTCAAGCACCCTCTGCGGTGAGGTGCGGTACTCCAGGACGGCTGCGCTGTACACAGCAGCAGTTGTGCCTACACGTCCATGGCTGGTTTTCCTAGATTTTAGGCGCTGATGAATACAGCCCACAGGGAACTGCAAGCCAGCTCGCTGTGAGTGGGAAACTGCCTTTGTCTTGGCTTTTCTCGAATCCTTTAGCCTTACTGCCAGCCATCTCTGCTGTGCTTAGGCTTGGACAAGTGAGGAAGAGGAGAAGCCAGGCGGAGAGATCCCTGGGCCAGCTCCTCCGTTGTACCTTAATTCAAACTCCATGACAGCCATAGTAAAAGAGGAAGATACCCACTATTTATCTAAGGCCTCCACATATACACAATTGCTTATATACATGACCAGCTAACGTGTATACACACACACACACACACACACAGATTGGTGTGCCATGCCTTGTGACATTGCACGTCTTTCTGATGTCACAGCATTTTAAGTCCTCTTAAGATAATCTCTCTTGTTTCCATCAAGGAAAAGGAGGCCTTCAAAGTTAAGTGTCCAAGGAAGACAGTTTCCAGGGCAGAAGAGTGGTCAGGTCTGACCCAAATTGTGTTGGTGGCTTCATCTTCTGCCTGAGTATTGGTCACACAGTGTGAGAAGCACAGGGAGCCCAGGGTTCAGAGTAAGGAACCAGGGCTGGGAGGCACATGTGGAAGAGGGCAGGGATGTTGGTTAATGACTTGGGCCCTGGCTGCTCTTCCAGAGGAACCTGGTGCTCTGATTCCTAGCACCATGGCAGCTCACGGCCACCTGTAGGTCCAGTTTTGGGGAGGGGTCAGTCACCCTTTTCTGACCTCCACATGCACCGGGCATGTATTTGGTGCACAAACAGGTAAAACATTCACACATGTGAAATAAATAAAAATTAAAAATGAAAAAAAAATCAGGTACGGCAAGATAATCAAAACAGAAAACCACTTGCAGTCTACCCCCAGCAACTAACTCCTCCTCCCAGGCCCACTGAAGGAAGCCATGGCGGTTACCAGGTGTTCCGAGAGCATCTTTTAGGGACAAGCTGCTCCCTTCAAGTGTATCCACATTGCACTTTCTCACTGCTTCTGAATACATTCTCTGCTAGTTAACTACTTAGTATGTCCTTTGTAAGTTCTTTGACTAAGACACCAAGAACCTGGAGACAGCCGTCAAGTCAGAGGCCACCAGTAACAGGTCACATATGCAGTCCACACTAGGTCAGATGTGGTTCCAAAATTGTAAACTTAACACACCAGGAGGTGTGTGTGTGTGTGTGTGTGTGTGTGTGTGTGTGTGTGTGTGTGTATGTGTAACTGGACTATGCGGTCTTCAAGTGTGAACTTTGTAGACGATATCATGTTGTGTCACAGTATCAAAATGTTGGACATGCCTGCTACATGATCCGGAACCGATAGCAGTGAGGAGAATTATTTTTATTATCTTGTAACTAGGAATAAAATAAAATTAGGCATAAACTATTTATGCTTATGGCTCTTTTGCACCTATAAAACCCAAAGCAAACTTCAATGAGAAGCAAGGGGAAGCACATAGGCCCAACATCTTAATAAGCAACATCATTATGATGGGATTTATGATGAGGCTGTACTGACAGTTACCACTCGCAATGCCTTAGTCGTGGAAGGATGCAGCCTCGGGTTCAGATCTATGTTTATGTGTGTATTTTGATTAAAAAAATTACCCTTGGGAATCCCATGGATGAGGGCCACTTTTATTTGGCGACTTGACACATTCATTGCCTGGGAAGGGAGTCTCAGTGAGGAACTGTCTGGATTAGGTTGGCTTATGGGTGCGCCGGTGAGGGATTTATTTTCTTAATCAGGCTGCATGGGCTGGGCCCTGGCCTAACTGAAGAGGAAGGAGCTGAGCGGAGAATGCATGGATGTTGCTCTCCACTGTGGATGTGACGTGACCAGATGCCTCAACTTCCTGCCATTTTGATTCCCCCGCAACAGTGGATTTCAACTTGAGATTGTGAGCCAAGAAAGCTTTTTCCTATCAAGTTGCTTCTGTTGGAGTATTTTATCATAGCAACAGGAAAAGTACCCAGGGCACTGCCCCTTCTCCTAAGGAGGAAGCACAGATGGTATTGATAATGCCAAGGCTGCATTGGTAAATGACCCAAGTTTGGACACTAAACAATTTCTAATTATTGATTTTAATGAGGTGTTCCTTGGTAAATTAGTAGTGTGCTCACATTCCCTTAAATTTATTGCTAACATTATAGCCTTATTAAAATCTACTTGAACTAGTGCCAGTCTACCTTCTAGAATGGGAAAGGAAAATGCCCTAAATGAGTATTTACTACTCATCCCTAATGAACTGCTAAAATCTGTTCTCTGTAGACAGGATGCTCACAGCATCTGCAGCCAATTTCACAGTAGCCACTACTCCATTTCAAGTGTTGTTTTGCTTTCCTTCCCTTGTGCCTTGGTGGGGAGAGACTTTCTTCCCCTCTTGGTCCTCTGGGTACTATTCCAGAGTCTATATACATTCACGATGTCACTTTTCCAGAAACAAATACAAGCATTAAAATCTTACAGGGCGTTGGTCTCTTACAAAAGGATAGCCAGATGTTGAACAACAGTAACCACTGTCAGGTTCACAGGAAATGCCAATTCTCCAAATCCCAAAAGGCTGTCCAAATATCCCGAGATGAGAGCAACCTGGATTATAGGAAGATTTCTGATTGTTAGATAAATGCCAGTGTTCAATGCTCAGGAATTTGTGACATTGGTTCCCATCTTCCAAAAGGAGTCATTTCTCTTACCTCTGGCAGAAGGGACATATGGTTTCTTGTGGTATCCACTAACACATCAAAGCTCATACTGGCTTCCAGGCTCCCTCCATGTCACAAGTCACTGTTCCACATTTCAAAGTCCATGCTAGTGTCCTAACCCTTCTCACTCCTCCCCTCCCCTAAATTCCCTCCAGCTCAGTGGTTCCCCTCCCACCAGCTACACCTCTCCTTATAACCCTGCTAGTCTTGCTGGTTCTCTCCAGCTCTCCCTCTTTGCTTCCATTTCTCTCACCAAACTTTCTTTATTTTCTATCTAATAAAATTTTGCTATTTCCCTCTGTTTCATAGATAGCCCTGGCTGGGTCCAATCTTCAGGCCCTGTTTAGTCTAGTTCTTTCTCTCTTTGCTCTGGACTCTTCACAAAAACCACTTTCCCCTTGTCAGGCACACCTTTAATCCCAGCACTCGGGAGGCAGAGGCAGGCAGATCTCTGAGTTCAAGGCCAGCCTGGTCTACAGGGTGAGTTCCAGGACGCTAGGGCTACACAGACAAATTCTGTCTCAAAAATGAACATACACCCCCGCCCAACCCATAAGAACAAAAATCAAAACAAAACAACAAAACAAAAAACCTTTTTCCCTTAACCATACCATGGAGTAGTCATGTTATCAGTTTACACACCCACATTTTACTTATTTTAGGGTTCTTTGCATATGTGTGTGTTGCATATATTATGTATGTAGTGCATGTACATATGTGTGTGGGTAGTTATGGCCATGTGTGCACATGTAGAGGCCAGGAGGACATTGGGTATCTTCTGTAGTTCTCTATCTTTTTTTTTTTTTTTTTTGGCTCTTTTTTTCCGGAGCTGGGGACCGAACCCAAGGCCTTGCGCTTCCTAGGCAAGCGCTCTACCACTGAGCTAAATCCCCACCCCTTGTAGTTCTCTATCTTAATCCCTTGAGAATCTTTCATTGGACTGTAAGCTTGGCATTTTTGTTAGGCTACCTGGCCAGTAAACTTATAGGATTTACCTGAGTCTGCCTTCTAATGCTCCTGGGGTTACACGCATTTTTAGCCATGTTCAACTTTTGATATAGATATTGGGGATTCAAACTAGGGTCTGTGTGTTTGCACAATTCTTAATTACCAAAGGGTAGTAAGTAAGCCATCTTCACAATCAGTCCTCCTCCACATGAGACAGGAAACTCACTAATAGCCCAGGTTAGTCTTGAACTCAAAGCAATCCTCCTGCCTCAGCCTCCCAAGTGCTGAGATTATAGGTATGTTTTACCATTCCTGACTTAAATATTAAAAAAACCCCAAACATGTAAATAAAATTTTTGTACAGAACTGAGACTCCCCGAGAACCCCAGGAATCTGTGCACCCTAAATTAAGGACTGGCTAGAAAACAGTATTTTCTTAAAGATGATCCAGGGAAGTGACCTCTTACACTTCTCTACATTTAAACGGTGAAGCTCCTGAAGGGCCTGGATCAGTGAGAGCCAGGTGTTAAGGCTGCTGGAGATGGAGGTTTGGAGCAGGAATGGTTAAGTAGAGAGGCAATTTTGCTCTCTCAAGTGCACTGAGATTTCTCCAGCTCTTGCCTCGAAGACGAACATTGAAAGGAGAGGTAGGGGACTTCAACACTTTAATGTTGACAACAGCTAGATTTGGGATAACTACTTGGAAAGACCACAATTAAAGAGCAACAAACCCAGTGCCCAGAGGCAGAAGTTCTCAACCTGGTTGCCTATTAGAGTCACCAGGGGAGCTATTTAAGTGTGCTGATGCACAGCTCCATCAAGGAAGATTTGAGTTAATTGGTCTGGGGTTGGGCACCAGGGTTTGTAAAAGCTCCCCAGGGGGATTCTAATGTGTAACCTAGGTGGTCCACTCCTGCCCAAGAGATGCTTTTCTGTGGTATAATTACATTTAAGAGACCTAAATTAATTTATTTATGGAAGAGAGAGGAGAGAGGGGACCCAACCTCAATCGAATGTTCTGGGCTAACTGTATAGAAAATCCACTGAACGCTTGCTAGATGTGAAGCATTATCTTAACCACTGCCCGTGTTTGTTCTCCACTGTGGCTTCTTCTTCACTGATTTGCTTCTGTTCTATAAAGGAAGAGACAGAGGCTTACACACAGCCAGATGATTACCTTGAATTATTCTGATGATAAATAAGTAAATGCATAAATGAAGGTTGCCCAGGATCACAGAGCTGGAGGAATAGGCTGTGAATCGTGACCCCAGCCCTCCCGTGGCAGCAGAGTCAGCAAATCTCCACACGGATATGCTGACACATAGCAGCAGAGACCTGAGGATGCCCAGGGCGGAGTTCCTGCTTGCCCGTCTTATCAGGGAGATGCTAATTCTAAAGAAACAGGATGTGATACTAGTAGGTTATTCCATTTGTCTGGAATCATTTTTTTTTAGATTTTTTTTATGGTTTGAGAATTTATATGTGTATATAGCGTGCTCTGATCGAGTCCATTCTCCATTCCCTCACCTCCAATTCTCTCCTTCCCATGACTATTCCCTTCATATTATTACTTAATCTTTATGTATATATACTATATAATATACATATAATTTATTTTTTGATCATTAGTGTTTTGCCTGCATGTTTGTCTGTGTGGGGGTGTCAGAAACCCTGGAACTAGAATTATAAACAGGTATGAGCTGCCATGTGGGTGCTGGGAATTGATCCTGGGTCTCTGGAAGAGCAGCCAGTGCTCATAACCACTGAGCAATCTCTCCAGTCCAAGTTTTTTTCTTAAAACCCACTGAGCCCACTTGGTGGTGTCAGTATGCACATGGATGAGCGTAGGATCATCTACTGCAGCACCGGTGGCCTCCCAGAGCAACAACCTTAAAGAAAGCTGACTCAGCTTCTTCCAGCACCCATTATAGCTTTTCAGCTCCGTGTGGGACAGCATCTTGACCGCCTCCATCTCCCATGCTACAATTTTGTCTGGCTTGATCTTGCAAAAATCTTGTGCATGATTTTTACAACCACTGTGACTTCAATTCAGTTGTCCTGCTATGTTCAGAAAACAGTTTCCCTGTAATCATCTGCTTCTGGCTTTTAATATTCTGCTTCCTCCTTTGTGATGATCTCTGAGCCTTGGGGGAGGGGGAGGACTATGTATGATATAGGGAGAGGACTATGTATGATATGGGGGAGGACTACGTATGATAAAGGGGAAGACTATGTATGATATAGAAGGAGGACTATGTATGATATAGGGGGAGGACTATGTATGATATAGGGGAGAACTATGTATGATATAGGGGTTTGCTTTAGGGCTGGCACTCCACAGTCTCTTGTTCTCTGCATGTTGACCAGCTGTGAGTCTCTGTGTCAATCAGCTGTAAATAGTAGCTTCTCTGATGCAGACTGAAAACTGTGCTAATCTGTGGGTACAATGATGTCATTAGGGGCTGGTTTAATGCTAGGACCATGTAGGAGAATAAAAGCAGTTAAGTTCTCCCCTAGGGCCCATAATCTACCTAATCATGAGTTTGTGTCCCTATTAACAGTGCAAGGCATGGATTCCATTTTGTGGGCTGGACGTTAGATCCAATCAGAAAGCAAGTGGTCAATTCCATAACATTTAAGTGTGCCAGTGCAGGGCTCCATCAACGAAGATTTGAATGAATTGGTCTGGGTTAGGCATCAGGATTTGATATACCCATTATTGCACCCATTATTGTAGGTGTGTCTTACAAGGCTGTTTGTAACTGTAGCTGATAGGGTTCCCAGCTGAGTAAGGTTGATAATTTCTTTGTTTAGTAATTTAGCATAGTACCTTTCAGCACTGTGAAATCAGTCATTAGCAATAGTAGTAAAGTGACTCCTAGTGACAAAGTGCTGTACTCACAGAGCAGAGCATCACTCAACCCACTTCTTACACTAGATGATATTACAGTGTTCCATTAATTCACTAAAGTATTGAGTGGTGACATCCCAATGCTTCCTCGTTTCATCACAATGCTTCATTGTGACATTTGAATGTTCCATGGTGCCCTCACAATGTTAAAGTGTGCCATCACAATGTTCAATTGTGCCAACACAGTGATGAATTGTGACACCACATGGCTCTCAGGTGTTATTAAAAACTGCATTGTGGCATCACGATGTTGTACTGTGAAATCATGGGTTTGCATTGAAGCATCACAATGCTGTACTGTGACAACACGATATTCTCTTGAGACTTCCTAATACAACATTGTTACCACCATGCTGAATTATGACATCATGTTTCACTGTGACATCATAATGAGACATTGTGACATCACAAAGTTCCCTTGTGCCATCACATCAAGGCACTGTGATATCTTAACAATAGCATGACATCACTATGTGACATCATAACGCTCAACTCTTCCAGCTCAATTCTGAATTGTGACATCAAGATGATGTAATGTACCACCACAATGCCTTACTGTGATATGACAATGCTCTTTGTGCTACCTCAGTGCTCATCATGACATCACAAAATTCCATTTTGACACCACATAGCTCCATTGCATCGCCATGCTGAATTGTGCTGTCACAGTACGTCTGTTTGTCATCATAATTCTGAGTTATGACATCACAATGTAGCATTGTGACATCTCGTTGCTAGATTATGAGATCACTGTGTTGCATTGTGAAGTCACAATTGTGACAATGCTCTGTTGTATCGTCACAATATTGAATGGTGAGGTCACAGTGTTGTGTTATGCTACCACAGTCCTTCATTGTGCCACCAGGATGTTGAACTGTGACAACATAATACCGAGCTGTACCATCACAATGATCTTCTGTGCCATAATAATACCCTTTGTATCATTGCGATGCTGTCCTGTGCTATCGCAGTGTGGATTGGGGTGTTATGATGCAGAAGCTTATTGCAACCAGGAGTGCCTGAAGAAGATCCTGGGGTAAAATGAGAGAGTCACTTGAAAGAAAGCCATGGTTGAAAATATAGGGTGCAGGACAGAGTGAGAGAGTCTAGGCAAGAACTCCTGGGGACCAAGATAAAGCCCTAGAGGAGGCTATTCTGAAGCCCAGATGGAGAGGTTGTCGGAGATGGTGGAAAAGTCCAGAGAGAGCTATTCTAGCTATCAGGGGGCCAAGAAGGCCCTGGCAAGACGCCATGCTATCTCCAAATACCACCTGAAAAGCTTAGGGAAGGAGTGGACAGGAATGTTGACAGCAAGGTAGAAGACGTGCAAAGTTGGAGTGGAGATTTTTTTTCTCTTAAAACAATCCAATTCAGGTGAAAATGGAGAGAAACCGACGAGGAGAGGAGTGGACTGTAGCAGGGTGGCATGCTCCCAAGGGTAGAGGGGAACAAGCAAAATAAAATGTGCAGAAATGCTGGGCGGTGCCTTTTGGGTACCCAATGGCGCCTGACAGAGGCAAGAATGCACCCTTAGGGGGCTCCAGCTTTGACATCCACACCGTGGGCAACGGGAGAGCTACTTACCAGGGATATCTCAGTCTATCTTTCCCATGTTGCCTCCATCCTTCCGAGGTCTAAGCTCTGCTTGGGAATCAGGCTCGAATCCATGCAATGGTGTAGTCTAGTTTGGTGTGGCTGCCAGGCTGATGATGCTGTGTGGGAGTTGCAGCTGAAAGGGGTATGGAGATGTTTCTGTACCAGGGGTGACTCCCACTTGGAACCTGGAGCACAGACACAACAGCTGGTGCATTTACGTGGGCAAGTTGGGGTCCGAGCTGCTGTCAATGTTAATTAAACACCAAGCCATCTGGAGGCTGAACTGCCCTGCTCCTCACCCTCAGCTTTTCTGGGGAGAAAGCAGGCTGCAGCCTAATTCTGCCCAGCTGGTCCTCGCCTCTCACTCGGAAACAACTTTGATGTGTGTGAGAAAAACACAGAGCTGTGAAAGGAGCTGTGGACAGATGGTGGGCCCCTCACTCAGAGGCCAGGCCCTCACTGCGTTGTGAACCTTAGGACTTTGTGCCCTGCGGAAGTCCCCTGAAGAGCTGCCCTGTGGGTGGGCAGCCATTGCTGTGGTTCCGTTGGCCAAGAAGGCTCTTGTCAGCCAACATTATGTCATCACCAGCTGTCTGCAGCTCTCCTAGGAGACACTTGAGAAACTGAAAGAAATATTTCTCTTTGGCCATAGCTGGCTGTTTCCATGGTTTGACAATACTAACCAGATGTAAAATGGGCCAGTAGAAAAGAGGCCGGGGAAAGGGGGTGGGGGGCACGAGGGGGCAGATAGAAGGCTCCATTGAAAACTTCTGCCCAACCACAATAAGTTGATAAAAATGGCACAAAACTGAGACCTGATGGCCTTCTAGGGTTGTAAGTTTGAGTGACAAGGAGCTGTGCACAAATTCCAGTTCTGTTCTGTTTGGCTTTGTTTTGTTTTGGATCGGGGTTTTGGAGTCCAGTTGGTTTACAATGAATGATCCCTCTGTCCCACCTCAGTCTCGGAGCACTTGCTGGGAATGCAGCCATGTGCTACCATTCAGCTCAGGTTTTTTTTATTTTTTATTTTTGACAGAGTTTCTCTGTGAGGCCCCAGCTGTCCTGGGACTCACTCTGTAGACCAGGCTGTCCTTGAACTCAGAGATCTACCTGCCTCTGCCTCCCAAGTGCTGGGATTAAAGGTCTATGCCACCATGCCTGGCTACTTTTTTTTTTTGTTTAAAAAATACAATCCTTTGGAAGATGAATTTTTAGGAACAGACAAAATAATAATAAGGCAATTTTAAGTGCAATGATGCCGACTTGGTAGGAGTCTAAAATGCTGTTCACGTTCTGAGAGATTGCTTGGTTTAAATAGTTCTGAGGCCGGAGAGATGGCTCAGCACTTAAAAGCATACGCTGCTTTTTGACAGGTCCTGGGTTTGATTCCCAGCACACAAATGGAGGCTTACAACTGTCTATGACTCCAGTTTCAGGAGATCCAAGACCCTCTTCTGGCCTCTGTAGGCACTGAATGTACGTGGTGCACAAATATACATGAAGACGAAGCACATAAGAAATAAAATAATAAGATAATTAATAATAATAACAACAATAATAATAATCATGTCACTGCATTGACTGAGAACCATAACCTACTTTTCTTTTCAATGTGGCGTGGGTAGAAGCCAGGGCACATTAGACAAGAACTCTATCACCGCACTTGTCTACATCTCTAGTCCTTAGTTTTCAAGACAGGATCATGCGTCTATGCTCAGACCGGCCTTTGGACTTGCTGTATAGCTTTATGCCAGCTTCAAACATGCTATCTTCCTGCTTCAGCTTCCTCAGTGCTGATATTACAGGTAATGTCACCATACCTGACCCAAACCCAATTTTCTGAACAGACAACCCATATTGTTAAATGTTTCCATCATATAAAACAGTACCATTACTATTTTCTTTCCTGTCCTTGCTCCAGGAGCCCATATTCTCTCTGCTTTGTACAGTGACAAGATGGGTCTGGTTTGCCTGAGATTTTCTGATCTCCACAGAAGCGCCTTGTCCTGGGAAGAGTCACCAACACATTTTAATATATTTTGGCAAACACTTCTTGATGTTTTACAAATCATAATAGAGAATTGCACGAAGAATTCTTGTTTAAAAGCTAGGCATGACACTGGGTGGGAAGAGGAAATTCACAAGTATCACGGTAACTTCCGGTACCCGGAGTCATTCTTCCTGTGCAGGGGGTTAGTGCTGGTCAGGCTTGAGAAACGGACTCATGAAACATCAACAACCAGTGGCCTCATTTCCCTTGGCTGGGTTGGACCAGAGACTCTGTTATCTTTTGTTTATAATTTATTTTCATGGAGTTAGAAAAAAGCTATTTTTGCATTTTGGGCTTAGCTTTCATAAATATGCCTAATTGCACTCACCTTTCAGATTTCCATGTGCAAAGGTAACCAATTTGGGAAAGTCCCGTTTTTGGAGAAAACATAACACAGCCTTTATCAGGTGCCAACGAGGGAAGGAGATTCGAAGCCTTTTCCAGGTAAAAATAGACCTGGGACGAGGCATCTTTTCAACACAGGACTTTTGCAAACTGCAAACTGGCACGTTATTATTTCATGAATAAGGCACTGACATTTCTTTTAAACATTCTAGCTTCAGGCTATTTTACTTTAGTGAAGAAAAAGAGATGAATTATTTATAAAACCCGACATGAATATCATATGATAATTCTCTCATTGCTAGCAGGGAGTAAAGTGAGCCGCAGCTGGTGCCCTGTCGGCTTCCCAGACCAGGAGATCATAATAAGCAAGGGTAATCTGGGCCCCACCCTCCCACGTGTGTCCTGTCCTTCAGATGTGGCCAGTTCTGAGATGTGACTCAATCTTCTCTGGAGAGGGAGGGCAGTCTATTCTCGCCACCTCTCATCACTAACTAAAATTATTTTTGTGTGTTTATAATGTGTGTGTGTGTGTGTGTGTGTGTGTGTGTGTGTGTGTGTGTGTAGCATAGCATGTGTATAGAGGTCATAGGCTAACTGTGGATTATGAAGGCGAAGCCTCCTTCCACCTTTACGTGTGTTCTGGAAATTGAACTCAGGTGTGGCACGCAGTTTTCTCTGCTGAGCCATCTTGCTGGCTCTTCTCTCTCTCTCTCTCTTTCTCTCTCTCTCTCTCTCTCTCTCTCTCTCTCTCTCCCCCCCCCCATGTCTCTCATCAAACTCCTTTGAATTTCTTCTTCCCTTCCCTCCCTTTCTCCCTTCTGTCCTTCCTTCTATCCCCACCATTTCCTTCCCCCATTTTTTTTGAGACAGGGACTCTTTAAACAAATTCTTCTTCTCTTATATATTATATCCTCCCTCCTCTCCTTCCAGTCCATCCTCCACCCCACATGCTCTCCTCCTCCATTTCCCTTCAGAAAAGGGCAGGCCTCCCAGGAATATCAAGCAAACACGGCATAGTAAGCTGCAGTAAGATTAGGCACCTCCCTCCTATCAAGGCTGGGTGAGACAACCTAGTAGGAGGAAAAGGGTCCCCAAAGAGTCAGAGACAGCCCCTGCTCCTGCTGTTAGGTTTCCCACAAGAGCATCAAGCTGCACGACTGTAACACAGATGCAGAGGACCTAGGTCCAACCCATGTAGGCTGCCTGTGTGTGAGCCCCTTTGAGTCATGGTTAGTTGATTCTCCTGTCCATACCTGCTGTAGTGGTTTGAATGAGAATGGTCCCCATAGACTCATAGGCTTAGCCCCCAAGTTGGTGAACTGTTTGGAAGAATTAAGAATTGTGTGTCCCTGTTGGAGGAGGTGTGTTGTTTGGAGTGAGCTTTGAGGCTTTCTACTCCAGACCTAGTCCTCACCCTCCCTCTGTCCCTCCCCCACTCTCTCAGCCTGCTGTCTGAGGAGGATCAGGATGTAAAAGTAAAACTCTCAGCTACCTCTTCAGCACCATGCCTGCCTGCCTGTCACCTTTCTCCTCACCAGGATGATAATGGACTAAGCCTCTGAAACTGATAGCCAGCCCCAATTAAATGCTTTCCTCTTATCGGGTTGCCATGGCCAGGGTGTCTCTTCACAGCGATAGAAAACTAATGAAGACACCGTCAAGAGCTGAGATTACGGTTGGGTGAGCAAAGGATTTCACTGTTATTCAGTGTATGCCTCTTATAAGAACTGAAGCCTGTTAAAGACTTTGACTAGAGTTCTGGAAGGTTCTTCCACTACATCAGCACTGCTCTGCTCTTCTCTCTGTTTTTTTTTTCTTTCTGAGACAGTATCACACAGCCCAAGCTAGTTTCAAACTCAACACGTAGCTGAGATAACCTTGAATTTCTCACCTCCACTTGAGGCATGACACCTGTGTTGGGTGTGCTCGTGGAAGTCAGAGGACAAGTTGGTGAAGTCAGCTTTTATTTTCCCCTTCTACCTTTGTGCAGCTTTCATGGGTCAAACTCAGGTGACCCGACTTGCACGCCAAGTGCCTTTATCTATCACCCTGGGCCACGTCTCTTTTCCAGTGGTGAAGGAGCTGAGATGCAGCTGGGGCCATGCCAGCTCTGCAGGCCAGGCGACTTCTCCTGGCCATCTTGGTGGACCTTCTTCTCAGAATTATATTAAAAGGAGAATGGTGATGGCAGTGTAGCTCAGTTGGCAGAGAGCTTGCCAAAAACTCATGGTTTTGTTCACTGGCACTGCATAAAACTGGGGGTAACAGCACACCTGCAAGGCCAGCATATGCGAAGCAGTGGCCTCGGGATCAATAGTTCAAGGTCATTTTCAGCTGTATATAAGTTTGGTGCCAGCCTAGCACAATAAGATCCAGTTTCAAAAACAAAACCATGAAGATAGTTCTTACCATTGTAGGTAACAAATCAATCAAGATCAAAATATACAGAGCGTGTAAAAGTTAGAAAATTAAGATGTAAGAAAAGTCTATTTTTCATCCTAGCAATTAGGACTAGTGCTTGGTACTTGCCAAGCAAGTTCTGTAATCCTGAGCTCTATCCCCAGCCCTCTGATAAGGAAAGGAAGAAAACACGAATGTCCCATAATCGTATGCTTGGGATACATGCCATTACTATGTTGGTTTATTTCCATCCAATCTTTTGTTGTTGCTCTGGTGCCTTCCCCTCTTAAGTCCCAGAAAATGGATAATGTCTGCCTTCCAGAGGGTTAGGCAATTTGCCCAAGACTCATTTCCTCAGAGTTCAGTCAGCCAGTATGAAACGAGAGATAGTCATTGGTTGCTCCTGTTCTGAATCCAAAGGTGGTCCAGACCTCATTACCTAAGGAGTCCAGTTTTGCGCCTCAGTTACTGCGTTCTGGAAGTGTTCCAGGCAGGATGCCAGCAGCTCCCTCCCCTGGATACCCAACAAGCCTTGGAGAGTAGAGAGACAATTTACAATCAAAGGCTCTCTGCTGTCTCAATGATCTTTTTTCATTGCTCTGATAGTTTGTCAATAGTTAGTACTTGCTATGCAATTAGCATTTCTCAGATAATGTGTTAAGCATGCTGAAGCATTAACTCACTTAGCCCTTGAAATACTCTTATGACTTAGGTCCTTTCAGTATCCCTACTTTATAGAAAACTGAATCCTCAAGAGGTTCAATCCAGTGGCATATTGGAATGAAATCGCTTCTGTTGTGTTAATTGTACTTACAGAAATTTGTATACATCTCTTTATTTCTGTCCATTTATCCTGATCTGATTTGATAAATTACTGAAGAATTTTCCTTAGTGTTGAAGTGGCTATTTCTCATTTCTAGTTAACACACACACACACACACACACACACACACACACACACACACCACTAGTTGGGTGAGTCTTGATGAAAGAGGACCTACCTCCTAATAGAAAGACAATGGGGAACCCATTTCCCCCTGTTGGAGCATTGATGTGACATTTGGGTCAGCCCTTGACTATGGCAACCATGGCCTCTTCATTTAAGCAAGCGATGCACTTCACGATGCTTCAGAAGCTATTCTCCTGGTAAAGCTGATGTTGTGGCAGCTAATGTCCAATGACAGAAGAGACAGTGTGGATGCTGGACAATAGTCATTTCCTAACCAGTGTCTTCTAGGGGGTTGATTTTAGTTTTGGCTCTACAGTCAAACTTGTAAGTATTGTAGCTCTTAAGGGAAAAGGGATGCCCAATGCAAGCGTTACAGCTCTGAAGAGAAAGATATCCTGGCAGTCTGGATCCAAGGAACACCACAAAGCCACACAGCATAACCAAGCTCACACAAGAGATTTATTGGGAAAACCACAAGCTGCTGCTTCTGATCAGGAGGGAAGCAGCAAAGAACTGAGTAAGAGGCAGGTTTTACATAGGGTTTCTTGGGGGTAGAGTTTTCCAGGGTGGAAATTTACAGGGTCAGATTGGTGGGATTTTAAGTCCCGTGCTTGGGATCAGCTTGGGATTGGTGAGGTTTTAAGCTCAGGGACTGGTGGGATTTCAAGCTCAGGAACTGGTGGGATTTCAAGCTCTAGAACTGATCTTGGGCTTTTGACCTGTAAGACTCAGTTTCCTGCCTACCGGACAGCTCATATAGCACCCATGTCTCTCCTCCCGCCTTTCAAAAAAAGCCTTCTCTCCCCCTGTTTTAGTCATTGTTCTATGGTGAGAAGAGATTCCGTGACCAAGGTAACTATTATAAAGGAAATAATTTAATTGGGGGACTTGCTTAAAGTTTCAGAGGATTAATTTATTATCATCATGGCAGGAGCATTAGAGGTAGGCAGGCAAGTGTGGTGCAGGCAAGTGTGGTGCAGGCAAGTGTGGTGCAGGCAAGTGTGGTGCAGGCAAGTGTGTTGCTAGAGAAGTAGTTAAGAGCATCTAGCACACACACACACACACACACACACACACACACAGAGAGAGAGAGAGAGAGAGAGAGAGAGAGAGAGAGAGAGAGATTCCAGAAGCACTCTCTACCAGGCATCACACAGCCAGAGGTGAACAGAAACCAAGGAACAAAACACCTACCTAACAAAGACAAGACCAGATATCAGCACTCAGAATTATAATCTCCCCAAACCCAAATGCCTAGATGCCAATGTAAAAACCACAAATATAGCCAGAACGATATGTCTCTGCTGGGAACACAAAGGTTCTTGCACTCACAGAGAACAGTAGGGAAATCAAGAATTTTAAACATATAGGGATGACTCTTTAAAGGAAGAGATGTGTAGCCTGTTTTCCACTCAAAAGGTTGGGAACAGAGGTAGTTAATAGCCTAGGTGATCCCTCAACTATCTGTAGGGACAAGCCATACCTCGCTTCTCAAGGCTCTCTGAAGCAGTGCTGGAGGTGGTTAATAGCCTAGGTGACTTCTGTGCTATCTGTATGATGAGACCACACCAGATCCTCCTTGAAGATAACACATGTAGCCTATATTTAGAATTCATCTTCTTGGAAGAAGTGACATGTACGTTGAGAAGAGTTTTGATGTAATTATGTCTCGTTGTGCATACTCAATTACTTTATACCAGGAAATCTCTTCTCCAAATTATTTAAATATGCCAAACATAAACTGCCCGGTGTCAGAGTCTAGAAGTTCGAACCAACACAAGCTATTGATCTGTGTTGAACTGGATTTCCTTCTTCATTCACAGGAATTGTTACTTTGCTGGCCCTGGCATTTGCCAAGACCTCCACATGTCTCTACTAGAGCCCAGCAAGGAGACCTAGCTGAAGCAGAAGAGAAGGACCTTAAAATAGTCTTCATGAATATTAGAGGTATTTAAAGAAGAAATGAATAAGTCCATTAAATAAATCTATGAAAACACAAACAATGTAAGGAAATGAATAAAACAGTTCAAGACATGAACATGGAATAGGAATCCATAAGGAAAACCCAGACTGAGGCAAATCTGGAAATAAAAAAATTAAGAACTTGAACAGGAACCTCAGAGGTCAGCTTCACCAACAGAATATAAGAGATAGAAGAAAGAATCTCATGCATTGAAGATACAGTAGAAAAAATGGATACACTGGTCAAGGAAATGTTAACTCTAAAAAAAATCCTGGCACAAAACAGCCAGGAAATCTGGGACACTATGAGAACATCAAATCTAAGAATAATAGGAAAAGAGAGAGGAGAAGAAACCAAAGAAACAGGTCAAAGGCACAGAAATTATTTGCAATAGAAATAATAGAAGAAAATTTCCTAACCTGAAGGAGATACCTATCAAGGTACGAAAAGCATACAGAACACCAAACAGACTGGCCCAGAAAAGAAAGTTTCCTTGGCACATAATAGTGAAAGTGCTGAACGTACAGAACAAAGAAAGAACATTGAAAGCTGCAAGGAGAAAAGACCAAGTAGCATATAAAGGCTGATCCTTTAGAATAAAAGCTGACCTTGTGGAGATTCTAAAAGGCAGAAAGATCTAAATAGATGTCCTACAAACTCTAAGAGACCACAGATGCTGGGCCAGACTGCTGTACTCAGAAAAATTTTCAATTACAATCGGTAGAGAAAGAATCATGTTTCATGATAAAAACCAAATTTAAGCACTATCAATCAACAAATCCAGTTTTACAGAGGGCACTAGAAGGAAAACTTCAACTTGAAGGGGAAAACTATACACACAAAAACCCCACAAGGAATAATCTCAGACCAACAAATCAAAGAAGGGGAAACACACACACACACACACACACACACACACACACAAACCCCACAACAACCGGAATCAACAAACACTGCTCATTGATAACTCTTAACATCAAAGGTATCAATTCTCCATTAAAAAGAAAGACACGGACTAACAGAATGGATGTGAAAGAAGAATCCATCTTTGTGCTGCATCCAAGTAACATATCTTAATGCAGACATCACCTCAGGGTGAAAGGATGGAAAAAGATATTCCAAGCCAATGGCCCAAGAAGCAAGCTAGTGGAGTCATTTTAATATCTGATAAGAAAAACTTTAAGCCAAAGCTAATCAGAAGTGATAAGGAAGGAGGGTACATGGTCATCAAAGGGAAAATCCATCAAAAGGATATTGCAATTGTGAACATCTATGCTCCAAGTACAAGGGCATCTAAATTCATAAAAGAAGTACTTCAGAAAAATAAAACAAAAATAAAAGAAGCACAGCTTAAATTAAATGTTAATTTAACATATTTAATAAATAATACATTAATTTAATTGATAAAATAAACTATATGTTTACTATCACACAGTGATAGTGGGTGACTTCACTACCCCACTTTCACCAATGAACAGGTCGTCCAGACAAAAACTAAACAGAGAAATCCTGGAGCTAACTGACATCATAAACCAAATGGAGCTAACATATTTGCAGAACATTTCACCCAAACAAAGGAATATGTTTTCTTCTTAGTGGCTCATGGAATGTTCTCTAAAATTGACCACATTTTGGGGATACAAAGCAAGACTTCACAAATACCAGAAAGCAGAAACAATACCCTGCATGCATCCTATCTGACTACCAAAGGTTAAAGGGGATATAACAACGACAACAGAAACAGCAGAAAGCTTACAAACACACGAAGACTGAACAGCTTACCACAGAGTGAAAAATGGGTCAAGGCAGAAGTTAAGAAAGAAATAAAAAATTTTCTAAAGTTGAATGAAAAGTGAAAACACATGTTCAAACTTACGCGACACAATGAAGGTGGTCATAAGAGCAGGTTCATAGCACTAATTAGCTACATGAAAAAATGGGAGCGACCTCATTCCTGTAATTTAACAGCACACCTGAAAGCTCTAGAACAATGGCTATCAACCTTCCTAACGCTGTGACCCTTTTTTTTCTTTCCGGAGCTGGGGACCGAACCCAGGGCCTTGCACTTCCTAGGCAAGGGCTCTACCACTGAGCTAAATCCCCAACCCCACGCTGTGACCCTTTAATGCAGTTCCTCATGTTGTGGTGACCCCAACCATAAGATTTTTTTCATTACTACTTCATAACTAATTTTGCTACTCTTATGAATGGTGAATATCTGTGTTTCCCAATGGTCTTAGGTGACCATTACTGTGAAAGGGTTATTTGACCCCCTAAAGGGGTTGTGACCCATGAATTGAGAACCACTGCTCTAGAACAAAAAGAAGAAATCACATTTAGGATTAGATGGCAAGAAATAACCAAACCCAGGGCTGAGATCAATAAGCTAGAAACAAGCAAGCAAGCAAGCAATCAAAACAATACAAAGAACCAAATGAAACAGAGTTAGTTCTTTGAGAAAATCGTAAGACTGACAAACCCTTAGCCAAATTAAGTAAAAGGTGGAGGTAGAAAATCCAAATTAACAAACTTAGAGCTGAAAGGGGGTATGTAGCAACAGACACCAAGGAAATTCAGAGAACCATAAGGACATAATTTAAGAAACATGTATTTCCCCCATCCATCCCCCTTACTGCCCCCATCCCCCATATTCCCTTGGACTGGGGGGGGTCCAACCTTGGCAGGACCAAGCTTCCCTTTCCACTGGTGCCCCAACATATGCAGTTGGAGTCCTGGGTCAGTCCATGTATAGTCTTTGGGTAGTGGTTTAGTCCCTGGAAGCTCTGGTTGGTTGGCATTGTTGTTCTTATGGGGTCTCAAGCTCCCTCAGCTCTTTCAATCCTTTCTATAATTCCTCCAACAGGGGTCCCATTCTCACTTCACTGGTAATCACCTTTGTATTTGACATGCTCTGGATGTGTCTCTCAGGAGACATCTATATCATCCTGAGTGAGGTAATCGAATCACAGAAAAACACACTTGGTATGCACTCATTGATAAATGGATATTAGCCCAAAAGCTCAAATTACCTAAGATGCAATCCACAGACCACAGGAAGCTCAAGAAGAAGGATGACTAAAATGTGAATGCTCCTACTCCTTCTTAAAAGGGGAAAAATATCCATAGGAGGGGATATGGAAGCAAAGTTTAGAGCAGCGACTCAAGGAATGGCCATTCAGAGCCTGACCCACATGTGGCCCATATATATACAGCCACCAAAACTAGATAAGATTGATGAAGCTAAAAAACGCATGCTGAAAGGGACCGGATATAGATCTCTCCTGAGAGATACATCCAGAGCATGTCAAATACAGAGGTCAATGCTAGCAGCAAGCCACTGAACTTAGAACAGGACCCCCTTGAGGGGAATTAGAGGAAGGATTGAAAGAGTTGAAGGAGCTTGCAACCCCATAAGAGCAACCAGAGCTGCCAGGGACTAAACCACTACCGAAAGACCATACATGGACTGACCCAGAGCTACAACTGCATATGTAGCAGAGATTACCTTGTTGGGGCACCAGTGGAAGGGGAAGCCCTTGGTCCTGCCAAGGTTGGACCCCTAGTGCAGGGGAATATGGGGGGCAGTAAGGGGGATGAATGGGGAGAATACCCACATGGGGAAGGGGGAGGGGAGGGGGACTTATGGACAGGAAACCTGGAAAGGGAATAACATTTGAAATGTAAGTAAAGAAATATATCTTAAAAAAAAGTTTACCAACCAAAGAGCCAGGTCATATGGTTTTACCGCAGAATTCTACTAGACTTTCAAAGGAGAATTAATGCCAATACTTCTCAAATTATTCCACAAAATAGAAACAGAAGGAACATTGACCAATATATTTTATAAGCCACAGTTACTCTGACTCCCAAGCCACATAAAGATCAAACAAAGAGAATTACAGACCAATTTCCCTTATAAACATAGATGCAAAAAGCCTCAATAAAATACCTGCAACCCAAATCCAAGAACACAAGATCATCTACTGTGATCAAGTAGGCTTCATCCCAGAGATGCAGGGATTCAATATATATAAATCAATAAATGCAATCTATTATATAAACAAACTGAAAGACAAAAAACCCCACATGATCATATCTTTGGATGTAGAAAAGTCCTTTGATGAAATTTCACACTTTTCATGATCAAAGTCCTGGAGAGATCAGGGTTATAAGGGATGTACTTCAACATAATAAAGGCAGTTTTCAGCAAACACATAGACGATATCTACTTAAATGTAGAGTAGCTCAAAGCAATCCCACTAAAATCAGGAGCAAGACAAGGTAGTCCTCTGCCCATATTTATTCAATATAGCACTTGAAGTCTTATCTAATAACACAAGAGATCTGAACAGATCTAAAGAGAATTCTCAGAAGAGGATCTCAAATGGCTGAGAAACTGTGGTCAACATCCTTAGTTATCAGAGAAAGACAAAATACTTTGAGATTTCATCTTACGCCTGTTGGAATGACTAAGATCAATTACACAAGTGACAGCTCATGCTGGAGAGGATGTGGAGCTAGGAGAACATCATCCATTGCTGGTGGGAGTGCTAGCTTGTACAACCATTATGGAAATCAGTGTGGCAGCTCGAAGGAAGATGGGAATTAATCTACATCAAGATCCAGCTATACCACTCTTAAACACATACCCTAAGGATGCTTCATCCTACTACAGAGACACCTGCCTCACCACGTTCACTGCTGATCTGGTCACAATAGGCAGAAATTGGAAACAACCCAGATGTCTGTCAACGGAAGAATGTGTAAAGAAAACGTGGTACACTTACATAATGGAATATTACTCAGCCATTAAAAACGAAATCATGAAATCCACAGGTAAATGAATGGGACCTGAGCAAGGTAACCCAGATCCAAAAAGACAAATATGATATGTGTTTGCTTATATGTGGATATTATCTGTTAAGTCATTAATAAGTAGGCTGCAATTGGTAGAACCATAGAGGTTATGTATAGATTAAGGGACTAGTGGGGAGGCAGAGATCTCACTAGGAAGGGGAAATAGGATAGTTATGGTTGGATGGGGGTATGGGGAGGGACTTGAATGGCCAGATCAAACAAGGAGTGGGAGGCAAGAGGGGGACGAGGGAGGGAATATGAAAAGAGACAGCTACGGTTGGAGAGATGGCTCAGTGATTAAGAACACTGGCTGCTCTTCCAGAGGTCCTGAGTTCAATTCCCAGCAAACACATGGAGGCTCATGACCATCTGGTAATGGGATCTGATGCCCTCTTCTGGTGTGTCTGAAGACAGCAACAGTGCACCTACATACAAAAAACAAATTAAAAAAAAGAGAGAGAGAGAGAGACAGCTAAAATTAAGGGCCATTTGAGGGGTAGTATGGAAGCCTAACACAGTAGAAGCTTTCTAAAACATATACATATATGAAGGTGATCTAAATGAAATTTCCAAATAACAGGAGAGACAGAGTCCCTACTGGACATCTTTTTTCAACAAACGAGTCTTCTAGTACCAGGAATGGGTTACATCTAGTTGAGTTGTTATCCAAAGGGATCCCATGGGAACCTTCATGCAACCAGGCTGTTGGCAAGGCTGTAGTTTGCTCTCCACAAATCAACAGCCAGGCCCTATTGCTAAAGACAACACCCACACACTTCATTGATCATCTTGAAGTCACTTGCCAGACAGTGTGCAGAGAAGGAGCTCAGAATGCTCAGCCCTAAACGGGATGTCTTAATCAGACACCTCTTCTCAGGGCTTAGGGAACTATGCCGAAGAGGAGACTGATTTTGTAAGAGGCAGAGGAGGGCAGGGGAATGGAGGACACAGCAAACAAAGCCTTCTAAACAGAGCGTGAGGGGACCAAGGTACACATGAGGCAGCATGCACAGGGCCTACTTGGGTCTGTACCAGTCAGGGCTCTGGAACTGAAAGAGGGCACACGCCCCCATCCCTAACCCAGAATCTATCTTCAATTGATAACCACATGCGAACGAAAGCTTAGTTCTTAAGTGTAGGCTGCCTGCCCAGCAGTAGAAGAAAATGAACTGAGACATGAACTCAACAGTAGCTTTGGAAGTTCCTACTCTCAAAGTATCATGCCAGGGCATTTTCTTACCTTTATTTTATTCTTTCCTCCTATTGTTTCTGTACAGCTCCTTCATGTATATATTATGGCTTCTGGTTTTGTGCTTTTACTGGGTTCCTAAACGTGCGAACAACTGTGTCTCTGCGCTTACAAGTATTTGTTTCTTGTGCCTTGAGATTTTTTTCCTTCTGTTTGTTTATTCTAATCTGGTTTGTTAGTGTTTGTTTTATATTGCTATATTCATTAGAGGTCTGTCTGTTTTCTAACGAGATACGGAAAGGAGGTAGATCTGGAGGAGGTGATGTGGGGAGGAACTGGGAGGAGTAGATTGAAGAGAAACCACGATCAGAATGTATTATATGAGAACTATGTTCTTTTCTTACAATTTAAAATATTTACTTTTTCAATATATATTTCAAGTACAGTTTCTCCTCACTATACTCTTTCTAGTCTCTCCCAATACTCCTGCCGGTCCCCACCCTACCCCCACCTCCCTTTTCCCCCAGATTTGCTCCTCTGTTTTCCTTCAGAAAAGAGCAGAACACAGCAAAACAAGCTACATAAGAGAAGGCACAAACCCTCATCGATCTGGGTAAGGCAACCCAGTAGGAGGAAAAGGGTTCCAAGATCAGACAAGAGTCAGAGACACCCCCACTCCCACTCCTAGGAGTCCCACAAATATACCAGGTTAATAACCTTAACATATGTGGAGTCCTAGCTCAGACCCATGTAGGCACTGTGAGTCTCTCTGAGTCCTGCTGAAATATACTTGATGTCTGTGGGCCATGTTTTCCTGGTATCCTCAACCTGCCTGGCTCCTATACTTCTTTCTCCCCCTCTTCCCACAGGGCTCCCAAGCTCCAAGAGGAGGGACCCTATGGAGGTCTCCAGTTTGGGCACTCTCTTGACTTAATGTTTGGCTGTGGCTTTCTGCACATACTCCCATCAGCTCCTGGTGGTAGTCTCTTTCATGATTGGGCTAGGGACTGGTCAGAACTGTTGGCAGTCTCAAATCAGTTTTCTTTCTTTCTCTCTTCTTCTTAGATTTATTTATTTATTTATTTATTTATTTATTTATTTATTTATTTATTTATTTATTATGTATATAGTGTTCTGCCTGCACATATGCCTGCAGGTCAGAAGAGGGTATCAGATCACATTATAGATGGTTTTGAGATACTGTGCCGTTGCTGGGAATTGAACTCAGGACCTCTGGAAGAGCAGTTAGTGCTTTAACCGCTGAGCCATCTCTCCAGCCCCTCAAATCTATTTTCAATATAAGAAAAAAAAACCCTACAAGGATGTGGTAGCTATTCTTGGTTGCCAACTGGAATGCATCTGGAATGAACTAAATCCAGAAGTGGGGGGTTCAAACCTATGAGAGGTTTTTTTTTTTTTTTTTTTTTTTTTTTTTTTTTTTTGGCTTGGTTTGAAGTGGATGGATCACTTCTATTCTGGACCTTTGAAGTAGGAAGACACATATGTACATTTGATCCAAATTTTGGGGAAGACACACATCTTTAATCTGGATCTTGAGGTGTGAAGACACACCTTTAATCCAGGTCACATCTCCTATATAAGGCCATGGAAAAAGAAGGCTTTTTTTTTTTCTGCTTGCCCTTACCTTGCTAGCCCGACCTTCACTTGCATTACAGCAATGACTTCAGGACTCCAGTGTCTTCTGACGACCATCTGAGACATCCAGCCTCATGGATGGAACGATTTCTGGATTCTTGGACTTTCTGTTCATTGCCAGCCCCTGTTGGGTTAATTGGACTGTAGCCTGTAAGTCATCTTAATAATCCTCTTTCCATATGTACAGAAATATTCATTCTATAAGTTCTGCTATGTTAGAGAACCCAGACTAATACAAATGGAAAAAGAGGAGTCACTCCTTCCAGGAGGGAGAAAATAGGCTCAGAAGGTTCCCAAAATAGGACTGACTTGATTTCCTGCTCAGATTTCTCTCGATGGTGGAGGACCTGGAAATATAAGATGAAATAAACCCTTTGTTCTCCAAGTGGCAGCTTTTGGTCAGAGTGTCTTATAGAACATGGCCCAACACTCAGCATAAATGGAGAAAAACCAACCAAAAACTCTGGACTGGACATCCACATCACTTCCTCCACAGCTCATGGAACTTGATGGAAGGTTGTGTGGGAAGAGTAGAAGAGGCAGAAGAAAGGGAGGAGTCCTGTGCAACTGTGTCCTCTGAGTTGAAATAGTTCCTCTTTAAGGACGGAGGTTTAGAAACCTTAAGCAGCTCATGAAACTTATAAAACACAGAAAGCCCAGGTTACAGGATTCTTGGAGTTATAAAAGCAATGAGCATCCTCTGGGAGAGAAAACTCTTATGTGAAGCTGCTTGCACATTGGACTGGGCTGCCAAATACAGCTTTTCTGAGTTATTGCCCACACTGTAGTTGCTTTCACATCACCTGTGCTCCAATAAGCTGCCTAGCTCCAAAAGTATGATGATGATATCAGTTACCAACTTGATAGGGCCTAGAATCACCCAGGGAGCAAGCTTCTGGACACATCCACAAGGAGTTTCCAGACAGGATTAAACCAAGTGAGAACACCAATCCTGAACGAAGGTGGCACCATTCCGTGGCTTTGGTCCTGAGACTGAATGAAAAAGGACAGGTTGTGCAGAACACCACTATTCACTTCTGTTTTCTGACTAGATACAGTGTGGCCAGCTGCCTCAGCCTCCTGCCTCCAGGCCTTCTCAAAACAAAGGAAGGGTAACTCTGGGCTGTGAGCCAAAAGAAACTCCCCCTCCCTTAAGCTGTTTCCATCAGACATCTAGTCACCATGACTTAAAAGTAATTAGCTGATGCTGAGATTTGGCCATAGAAGTCAGAGGGGCTCCAGACAGCAGTACGGCTGGAAGATTAAGCTCTGAGTGCCAGGAGTCAGCAGTGGGGATTGTTGGAACCAGCCTACTGCCATGATTTGGTGATCTAGGTGTTGGCGTAACGGGAACGAAGAGAGATATATGAGACACCAGCTAGATGGGGGCAGATATGAAAAGCCTCGAGTACAGTTGGGGCTGCTAAAAGACTTCAGTCCACGACAAAGATCAAAGATCTGATTGTCTTATCAATAGGCGATGCTCTCCTATAGAAGCTGGCTGCGAGAGCATCAGGAACAGCTCCAAAGGAGGTCATGGTAGCAGCTCTGGGTACAAAGGTGATTGGAATGTCACCACAGCAACCAGGCTCAGACTGTCCTGCAGAGCTCTGTCGACAGCTGAGTGAATACCTCATTCCTTACCACCTCTGAGTTGGAAATGGAAGACTTCCAGCTGACAGCAAGCTCAGCCTTCTTCCTCTCTCCCTCCAGGTTTGAGAGCTCTTCCCAGGCTGGTCCCTTTTTATAGCTCATTTCCATGCACACACATTCAGTAATTAGGATCCACATGGCTCTGTGTATCAGGGTTTGAGGCTTTGCACAGTGAGACCCCTTAGGTAGATACCTCATCAAAGGAGGATGAGAAGGACAGCTACCCTCAAGGCTGGTGAGAGTCAGACTCCTGAGCTTCTCCCATGCAGGGAGCTTATGGGGGCTTCCTTCATTGCTGCAGCCTCCAAGGTTGCTCAACTTGCAACCTATGATGGTTTACATATGCTCAGTCCAAGACTATTAGAAACTGTGGCCCTGTTTGAATAGGTGTGGCCTTTTTGTTGTAGGTGCGGCACTGTGGGTGTGGGCTTTAATACCCTCATCCTAGCTGCCCGGAAGCCAATATTCTGCTAGCAGCTTCCAGATAAAGATGTAGAAATTTTCAGCTCCTCCCACACCATGCCTGCCTGGTTACTGCCATGCTCTTACCTTGATGATAATGGACTGAACCCTTGAACCTGTAATCCATCTCCAACTAAATGTTGTCCTTCTAAGACTTGCGTTGGTCATGGTGCCTGTTCACAGCAGTAAAACCCTAAGACACAACCAAAGGCGGGGACTTATTCCTACCTTAGCCTCCAAGACTCTGTTTCTGCTACAGATGGGAATCCATTCCTATGGCTTTTCTTGGCCTTCATGATCCAGTTTTTAGAGTCCATGCCTCCAGCCTTTGAGACCTGTTGTTCTAGAGGTTTAAAGGAATCTTGATGTCCCAAAACTTGTTGGCAAGCTCTCAGCTAGCATCTTGTCACTATTAAGTCCAAATCTCACTGTTCTATTTGGCACTCCTATGTGTGGTGACTTGTTTTCTCATTTTAACTGCTAATCCAAAGTTTAAGAAGGTTCTCCTTGTTATTTGCTCATTATCATTTGTCCACTTCATCATCGGAGAGGGCAAGACAAGAACTCTTGTTGGAGACAGCAAATCCACTCTCTCCATCAAGAATCCAGTTCACTGGTGTGACTAAACCTGACTATGTGTCTCTTGAGCCTTTGGAACTGGTTTATGGATGGGAGGATTTTGTAAGAGTCTGCGGTTGTGACTTTGATGGAAGCTCAGAAGACCAGAAAAGAAAAGCAGACAGTAGAGGCCGTGCCTGTGAGATTTCAACTGGCAATATGGACTCTCTTGGGAACTGGACTACATGATATTTATATCCTATTCTGACAAGGATTCTGTCTCATTTTGCCCAAGTTCTGAGAATTTGAGTGAGGGCAAATTCAGAAGCAATAGACTAATCCCATTGTAGCAGTACATCAGCAGTAAACTCATTGAATTAGTGGAGGGAATTTCAGGATGACAAAAATATTCTGGTTAGTGTAGTTGTTGTAGTATAGTAGTATAGTTGTACCAGGAAAATGCAGTGTGGAAGATTCAAAAACCATGCAGTTTTCATGGACATGAATGGGGTTAACAGAGACTTGCTGATGTTACAGTGAGGGTATTAAAGGGTTAGCGCCATTAAAGAAACACTGCCAGTTCAAGCTCCCTTTCCACAATCTCAGAGCCGGCCGCCATGACTTCCCTTTCATAGTGGCCTGTAGCCTGCAAACTCTCTAGTTTACCAAACTAAATCTTCTTTCCCTTAAGTTCCTCCTTCAGGTAACTGGTCACAGAAATGAAGACAGTAACCAATGCAGTAGTTCAGGCTGACCTTGAACTAACTATGAAGACCAGGCTCTCCTCAAATTTGTGATCCTCCTGCCTTTGTCTCCCAAGTGTTGGCTTACAAACATGTCACTCTCAACAATAAAGGAACAACAACAAACCAAAGGGGCAAAATAGAAAAAGAAATTAAAACACAGAAGTCTTTAAAATGTTTATTAACTCATTAAAGTAGGTCATTGTACCAATATAGCATTGTAATTTGAATCTGAGAATGGCCCCCATAGGCTCATATGTTTGAATGCTTGGTCCAGTTGGTGGAACTGTTTGGGAAGGATCAAGAGGTGTGGCCTTGCTGGAGGAGGTGTGTTAATGGGAGTGGGATCTGAGGTTTCAAATGCTCACACAATTCCAGCTCTCTCTCTGCCCTGTGGATCAGATGTAAGTTTTCGGCGGTAGTGAGAATTTAGGTTTCTTTAAAAATCCACTTATGTTATATGAATATGCTTTTGTTTTAATCCCAGGGATATGGAGCTGCTTCAGATTGTCCACAGCTGCTCACTATGATTGTCTTGTGCTCTTGGAGGGATTTGATTTTTGCCAGCTGTAGATAGTTTATGTTTGGGATTCTGGGGATTCTTGAGAGGGTATAAATACAAGATCCCTGAGAGGACCTGTGGTGGCTGCTGCTCCCCCCTGCTGCTGCTTTTGCTATTGCTGGATTGCTGACTGGAGATATCCTGAAAACAGAGATTGGACTTGCCTCAAGGAATCCTACATCACTAATCAGCAGAAAGTAGTCCAAAGAGGTCTAACCCCCCTTTCTCCTCTAACCTTCTTTTTGTTCTGCTAGTGTTGGGGGTTGGAAGGTATTGGAGTAGAGTAAGGGTTGGAAGGGTGGTAGATGATAGAACCCCCTAAAAGAGCCCAAAAAGTATGGCAACACTGGGCTGCTGCTCCAGCACCACGTCTGCTCACCTGCTACTGTGCTCCCATGACGGCCTTACATTCACACTCTGGAACTGTTAAAGCCCCAGTTAAACGCGTTCTCTTATAAATTGTCCTGGACATATTGTCTATTCATAGTAGTAGAAAAGTAACTAAGATGAGTTGATGTTATCAACATCAATAACAAATTAAAAAAAAAACTACTTTCAACAACAACAACAACAGTACAGATAGGCATGGCTTTACTTGACATGTTTTTCTGCAAATGTCTTCTATATTCTCATATTTGCATTCACTATGTTATTGCGATTTGTTGTTTTGAAACAAGAATAAAAAGAAATCCAGTTTTGTAGAGATACGTAGTCAGAAGAGGGACAAACCGTTTGCCAGTCTTTTCAGATGGTTGCGGAATTCTTCTTTGATACCGTACAGAAATGCACAGGGAGGTTTTTAGAGGCTAGTTACAGTGTAAAACCAAAGCATAGCATAGTTTTACATTTTGATTCATCCCAATCAATCTGTCTTAGGCTGGGCTCGGTGACACATGCCTTTAATTTCAGCACTTGGGAGGCAGAAGCAGAATGGATCTCTGTGTGTTTGAGGCCAGACTGGTTTGTAGAGTGAGCTCTAGGCCAGGAGTGCTGCATAATGAGATCATTAACAACAACAACAACAACAACAACAACACAAACAAACAAACAAACAAAAAATCAAAAGTCAAAACCTCAAATCAAACACCATCACCTAATTAAAAAAAAAAGAAAAATATCTGTCTTATGAATTAGAAGACTCAGAAATAAACCCTTGTGGCTACACTACAGCCATCCAGGTTTTGGCAAATGGGTCAAAATCCTACCCTAGAAAATAAGACAGCTTCTTAAATGCATGGTGCTAGGAAAGCGGAGCATCCAACTGTATAAGGATGGTATGAACTCTGTATCTTTTGCCTGCATACAAACCACCTTGAGGGGCTAGGGAGATGGCTCGATAGTTCAGAGCACTTAGTGCTCTTGCAGAGGAATCAGTTTGATTCCCAGCATCCACAGAGTGGATCACAGCCACTCATAGCTGTGCCATGGGAATCAACAGGCACATACATGGTGTACACTCATGCAAGCAGGAAAGACATTCATAAACACAAAAAGTAAAATAAATAAATAAAAAATTTTAAAAGAGGCTTGGAAAGATGGCTCAGCAGTTAAAGGCACTCACCCTTGCAGAGGACCTGGGTCCAATTTCCAGCACCCACATGGTGTGGTTCACAGCCATCCATATTTGAGGGGAATCAGATACCCTCTTCTGACCTTTGTGGATACCAAACATGAACATGGTGGAATCCATCCATCCATCCAGGCAAAATATTCAAAATGAATAGATCTAATAAAAAATGTAAAAACAAATCAACTCAGAATGGATCAAGAACTTTAACACAGAGGCAGAAACACTGAAAGTGCTAGTTGAAATCATGCAGAGAATTCTTCAAGATATAGATATAGGCAAAACATTTCTGCTAGTAACTCTCGTAGCATAGTATGTAAACCAAAAATTGACAAATGGGATTACATGAAATTGAGAGGCTCCTGCACAGCAAAGGAAACAATTGGCAGAGTGAAGAGAGAGCACCTACAGACTGGGAGAAAATATTTGCTAGCTGTACTTTGGACAAGGGGTTAATGGCTAGCATATATAAAGCAAGACCAAAAACATCCAATCAATAAGTGAGAATAACCTGAACAGGTAATATTCAAAAAAAGAAGAAACAAAATGGTCAATAAGTATTTAAAATGGTACATAACATCACTGGCTATCAGGGAAATGCATATTTAAACTATTCTGAGACTCCATATCATGCCGCTGAGAATGGTGACATCAAAGAAGCAAATGAGAACAAAGAGTGTTGAGGATATGGGGAAAGAGGAAACTCTTGCTCATAGCTGGTGGGCATGCATTCTTGTATTCACTATGGAAATCAGTGTGGAGGTTTCTCAAACAACAACCAACCAAAGCCCCAAACCGCCGCCATCACCACCACCACATCTAAAAACATAACTACCATGTGACCCATTATACCACTAGTGGGCATAGACCCAAAGCTTCTAGTTCTATTGTTTTCCAACAGCCATACTCATTGCTCTGCTAGTCACAAAAGTAGGAGTTAGGGTAGCTTGAACATCAACTGATGAACAGGTAAGGAAAATATGGCATATATATGCAATGGGATTTGTTAAAAAGGTTTAAAAATGTATTAGTCCCTCCCTTGGGTGTGTGTGTATATGTGTGTGCACACATGCCTGTATGTGCTACGGCACGCAGGCAGAGGTCAGAGAACAACTTTTGGGAGTTGATTCCCTCTTTCCACTGTAGGCTTTGGTCCCCATATAGGCTCAAATATTTGAATGTTTGGAAGATTGTTTGGGAAGGATTAGGAGGTGTGGTCTTCCTAGAGTAGGTGTGGCCTTTTTGGAGGTGTGTCATGGGGCTTTGAGATTTCAAAAGCTCCTGCCAGGCCCAGTCTCTTTCTCTCTTTCTATCACCATCTTGTGGATCAGTTGCAAGCCCTCTGCTATTGCTCCAGTGCCATGACTACCTGGCACCATGCTCCCCTACCATGATGATTATGAGCTAACTTTCTGCAACTGTCACTAGGCCCCCAATCATAAGCTGCTTTGGACTGTCCCCATTGGTCAGGGCTGATGAGTGACAGTAATTCTCCAGCATGCTTATAAAAGCTTGGCTCCTTCCTGAGCACATATGCACCCTCTGGCTTGGTCTGCACTCCTAATGGACCTTTACTCACAAATAATTCCCACCACTGTGCATCCTCCATCCAGAAAAAAATCAGTGTGTTGATTTAAGCAGATCTTCCAAATTTTGACGTATTCCATTATAAAACCTCCATGATTTCATAGCCTGTAAGGCATAAACTCTGGATGTCACAGCCTTGTAGTCTGGTACTTAGGAGAAGTTCTCCCATGATAGCAGCATAAACTATAAACTATACAAAGGAGCTGGAGTGATAGTTCAGCAGGTGAGAGCACTTGTTCTTGTTGGGGGTCTGAGCTCACTTCCCAGGATCTTCATGGTGGTTTACTCCGGTTCCGAGTTATACAACACGGTCTTCTGCCCTCCGTGGGCACCAAATGGAACATCCACATTCACACAACGAAAACACCCAAACCCAAAAACAAACAAACAAACAAACAAACAAACAACCCCCATAAATTAATCTAAAAACTGAAAAAACATATAAAATATAATTCAGGCATGGAGATAGAAAACTGCAGCTGTAACCCTTTAGGAGGAGGAGGTGGGAAAACTAGAAGTTTGAAGGCAGTCTGTGCTACACAGGGATTTATCCCAGAAAGAGGGGGCAAGAAGGAAGGGAGGAAGGGAAGGAATAAGCAGGGGGCTTACGCTTTTAAAAACTTTCACACTCCTCAGAACAGTTTCAGGGCATTGAACAACTGTTAAACTCGTGTCTTAAAGCATCCTAATGGACAAGTTTGAAAAATTTCTAGTGTTTCCACTTGAAGTCTTGGATTTTTATCATCGGACACAATACTGTTGGCGGGCATCCTTGAAAGCGACAGTCTTGTTTGGTTCCTTTTGGAACCCTGCCTGCTAAAGACCTGCTCTGAAGTCTGTCAGTTGCTCTTTGATGACAAATGCTGTACCCCGCTACCCCTCTAAAAGCCATTTGGTTTGGTTTGCAGCTCCAAGAATTGCATACTTGCTTTCCTGGAGTTCTAGTTCTCAGTGTGAAACAGACACGATTCATTAATTCATCCTGTCTTATCATGTATAATGACAACATGCCCTGCTCTCTAGAGTCAAGGGAACTCTGAAGTGAGGTGGGCTCTGTGCCAGTGTCTGTGCAAAGCACAGCTCTGGAGATGATGCCCAGTGTCAGTAGGCCTTGCCTTGAACCTTGAGGTTACCTTTGTTGATACTGGCCCAACTGTCAACTCAATAAAAAAGGAAAATCCCACTTCAGCAACACTCTAGAATTTATTTGAAGAGTCCCTGAAAGGGTGCCAGGAACCCAGCGGTCCCTAGACTATGTTTCTAGTGGGTAGCAGTCCTGGAGGCAGTCTAAACTGTGTCCAATAACCCTTGTTTTTTTTTTTTAAAGATTTATTTATTTTATGTATACGAGTACAGTGTGGCTGACTCAGACACAGCAGAATCTGGCATTGGATCTCATTACAGATGGTTGTGAGCCACCATGTGGTGGCTGGGAATTGAACTCAGGTCCTCTGGAAGAGCAGCGGGTGCTCTTAACTGATGAGCCATCTCTCCAGTCCCCAACCCTTATTATTAAATCTAAAGTTTGCCACTGTTGCTTGTTACCAATTTTAACATGGGTTAAAGCATTTTGAGCCAAAATGCTTTAGGGACTCTAATATGGGGGCAATTTGTACTCGAGCCTTAATTAGGAAGAATGATAGATCCAAAAGTTTTACTTTACTAAAATAGTTTGACATTTATACTTTTTATAATCTTGTTTGTTAAGTCGATGTCAAACAAACACATCTACAGCTCATAAATTGTGCCAAAAGGAGAGAATACTAATACTATTTTTATTTATTTGTATGTCCGTGTGCCTGCTTCTCTGTAAGCGTGTACCACCTGTGTGCAGTGCCTTAGAAGGCCGTAAGAGGGCACTGGGTCACCTGAAACTAGAATTAGTTGTAAGCTACCTGATGTGGGTTCTAGGAACTGGACCTAGGTCCTCTGCGGCTTTGTTTTTCTAGCCTCCAATTTTAGGAATGTTCTCAGTGACCTTATCATGCTTGACGCTGTTAACTTTTTCTTTAGATATTAAAAGCCTGATATTCACCAACTAAATCCTTACTGGCCAAGGTCACTCAATGGTCGACTTCCATCCTGGTTGAGAGGCTTTAAGTTGGGAACACCTTTGCTCTACTATAAAGAGCTTTTCTCTAACTAACAAATTACAAGGCTGTGACATCTGAAGCTTGGGGAATTATGGACATCACGCCTAGATCTTTAGGCACTTTTTTTTTTGGTGTCTATTCTGATATGAAAACAGGACTTCTCCATCCATATAGTTCAGAACTAGAATACTTTAACCATATGATTTTTCATTTCCTTTTTCTTCTGTTGGATCTGGATCTCACTTCAGAACTCTGGCTGTCCAGGAACTCACTATGCAGCCCAGGATGGCATCAGATTGGTAGCCATCTGTCTGCCTCTGCCTCCTCGGTGCTGGCATTAATGGTGTGCTCCACCATCTCTAACATATGATCTTTATCTCTCGTCCCTGTAGCATGCTTGTAAATTCACAAAGTGCTTGGTGGGCAACGACTTCTGGGAATCTCAATGTTGTTCAACCCCTACTCACATATAGAAATTCATCACACTGTGTATGGCAGGCAGCTGTTAGGTGGCCCCAATGCTCCCGGCTTCCTGTTATTTACATCATTGTGCTGCCTTCTTTCCGGGACTATGAACGAGAGTGGTGGCATGCTTCTAATGAACCGATTCAGGAGAAAGTGTGGGGATGTCACATCTATGATTAAGTTTTACAGATCCATCTTCTGTTTTGCTCAATGACTTTATTACTATCTGGGCTTGAATGCTTTGAAGATGCAAAAAGCTCTTTCAGAAATTCTCCCTGTTAGAATTTAGGGCAGCTTCTGACAGACAGATGGTGGGGAACGGAATCTCTGGTCTCCTTAGGGGAAAGCAATTGAGCTTAGAGAAGAGTCAGATCGGCTCCCAAGGGAACCTTTCAAGGAGATCTGGAGGGGGTGTTAGTTTGATCTTAAACTTAACAAGACATATTGAAATGGGAGAACCCAGAAAGACTGGGTCTGAGATAACATGTGGGAATTGTTTTGGGATAATTTGTTGTGGAACTTTGGTTATGTAACTATAGACAATGAACACATCATTATATTTGGTGGTTTCTCTAGCAGGACCAGAAATGAGCTGATCAAATTCTCTTGGTCCTTGTTCTACATGTTTAGATATTTACTGATTATTGGGGAGTGGCTTCCAGATCATCCAGAGGTCTGTACCTGTTGCTCCAGGGACCTACTCCACACTATATCAATTTCTGGGCTCCCAAGAGACTGTCCATAGCTGTCTTTTCCCACCCCAACATCATTTAGTTTATACACCAGAGACAGCATGACAATAAATTAATCCTTGGAGTTTGGAACTTCAGTCTGGTCTGGAGAATGAGTTACTACTTCCAAAGGTAGGGATGCAGAAAACCAGTTCACCAGCGGAAGTGCAAAATGCTTGCAAGCTCCAGGTGGGAAATCTGGGGTGCTGTGAGCTGACTCCCTGCGTGCTAAATTAACAAACCAGGGCAAAAGAATACCTGTTTCCAGAGAGGGCTGCCAGACTGTATGTGATAAATCGCGTGAACCGCTCATCATACTGCCTACCCGGAGCAGAGTGAGCCAAGCATTTAGGATTCCTCCACGGGGTCTTAGGTCCTGATCGGCCTGGGCCACCCAGGGGCGGGGCGCAGCGGGGACCCAGCCGAGGTCTGCCCCGCCCACGCGAGGCCGAAGCCCGTCGAATGACTCTGTGCAACGTGTTGGTGGCTGCGGCGGCGGCCGCGCGGGTTCTTCCGGGCTCTGCAGCTTCCTGCCGAGCATCGCGCAGCCGCCTCGGCCGCGGGGGACCCCGGTGCAGGCCTCCGGGGTGCAAGCCTCTGGGGCGTAGGCCTCCTAGGTGCAAGCCTCCCGGACGCAGACCTCCGCACCTGAGCACAGCGCACCATGAGCGCCTTGCCGCCGCCGCCGCCGCTACCGCTGCTGCTGCTGCTGCTCGTGCTCCTGGCCGCGCCCGCCGTCCTCGCTCGCAGAGCCGAGTCCGCCTCGGCCTCACAGCCCGAAGCAGACCACCAGTCTCCGCCCAGCCCAGGGAATGCCACCCAGCTGGGATCTGGTATGGCGGGCGGGGGAGGCTCCAACAGCAGCGTCGACGCGGTGGTGACCCGCATCTCCAGCCTGCTTCGCGACCTGCCCACCCTGAAGGCGACGGTGATCGTGGCTTGCGCCTTCAGCGCGCTGCTCATCGCCTGCCTGCTGCTGCGAGTCTTCAGGTGGGTCGCGTCGCCCAGCTCCTTGCCGGGTTGGCTCCACGGGCGGCGTCGCCATGGTGCTGTTGCTGCCGCCGCCACCGCGCACTGCCCCACCTGCGCGCACAGGTGCTCGCTCTCGGCGCGCTCCCGCCAGGCGCGCACCTCTCTGCTCGATCTGTCATGGTGGGATCCGGAGGGCGGGCGAGTGCATTTGGTTCTTCCAGGTGCACATCTCAGGAACCGTTTCCCCCTTTAAGGCTGTTTGGTGTGTTCCAAGTCCTAGATTCTATTGCTTTCCTCTACTACGGTTACCACCAACTCTGAGTTTCGACCCCCCTTCCGTGGGATTTATTTTTATGTCCACTTCACGAAACGAGGAAACATTCAAAGAGAGTTGGCTTACACAGGCACTCAGCGGTGGAGGGACAATCTGGTCTAGGGCTCTCCCATCTTTGCTCCTTTCCTCCTCTCTACCAGCTCTCCTCTGTCCCACCAGCTCTCACTCTCATTCACCTACAGAAAGCAGAAGTGAGAAGAGAGGGATGCCAGAGGAAACTGGGGACACTTGCTTTGCACCTGATGTTAGTTACAGGAGGTTTGGTGACCCGTGATAGCTTTGGTGACGTTCCTCCTCGTTGTTCACTTGGAATCAGCCAACGCCTAGAACAGCTCTGAGCTCGGAGGTTTGAAACATTTAGCTCAAAATAGTCCAAGCCCACACAGCTGTGTACTTTTAAAAGAAGGCATTTGAACTATTTTGCCAGTCTGCTCCTTATTACCCAAGAGTTGGGGAGAAGACAAGGAAGACATCATGCGGCCAGATGTGAGGGGACAGGGCTGTGTGTTTAAATAGATGTGGCACTCAGGCCTGGAAGGGAGAGACCTTGGCTTGAGTGTGGAAGGAAGGAGACCACTTAATAAGATAAACCGCTTCTGGCCATGATCTGTATCCTCTTCCTGGGAAGGCGTGCTTGTTAGTTGAGTATTTTAGGCGGACACCCGCCAATCTGGATAATGATTTAGATAGGATTTGGAGCGTTTTACGGCAGGGAAGGGCTTCGATGGTACCTAGCCCCTTAGTGTTCCCCTCGCGTTTGGCGAATGATGTTGTGATGCTGCTTCTCAGAGTGTGGAACAAATATTGTTGGATTCTAGAACACGCCACAGCTCTGTGTGGCGAAAAGCACCCACCGGCCAGTGCACCTTGAATCTGCTGCTTGGTGGTTTGTTCTGTGGTTGTTGCCTCTGGTCATGCTCTCTTGTGGACTTGATTATCTAGCTCCATTGCCTCTGGGGTCCTTTGTACCTGCTTGCTCCCCAGCTTCTTAGCTTGTAGGCCCCGAGTCCTAGTCATCTTATCACCGAGAGTTCCTAACACCCTTATCCCCTGCCTGTTCTTTCCCTGGTGCAGGCTTCCCTCCTCGTCTCACCTAGGTCACAGTGATGCTCTTTAGGCTGGGGTTCCTGGCTGACCCCTGTCCCTCTGCTCCCCATTTTCCCTCTTCTGATGAAGTGCTGCTCTCATTCTTCGATCCGCTCGACCTTTTATTTTAAATTCTTGGACCTGGGGGCAAGGCTGACTCTTTATGATTGGCATTCTGCCTTGTTCTTGAGCCTCCCTATAAGTTTGGCCCAGTGCACCGTTGCCCTAGCTGTGCTGGACTCCGGGGCTCTCTGGAAGCACCGTGTGAGCCTTTATGCATTTATGTAGTCATTGGTTGGCCGTTCCAATCCTATATGGCCCCAGTTTCTCCTGTGCTTTCTAGTCTGGTAGCCATTAGCCACATGGAGAACTGGAAGCATAACTTTCTGAACTGGGAGGCACTGTAACCACGAGCTTCACATGGAATTTATTAAGGGATATTTGATTCTTTTTATTTATTTATTTATTTTTGCTAAATCTTTGAAGTAATGTTACTTTTTTTCAAATTTTGATGTATTGGGTTAAATATATTGAAATCAGGACTGCAGATGCCACAATTCCAGTTTGAGACTAATACTGATTCAATTCTATTTTGACACAAGTCTGTGACAGATTCCCAATTCAAATCACTGAAAAGGAATAAATAATTATGATCTCTCTCAGCCTCTGTCTCTGTCTCTCTGTCTCTCTGTCTCTCTGTCTCTCTGTCTCTCTCTCTCTCTCTCTCTCTCACACACACACACACACACACACACACACACACACACACACACACACGTACGTTGTTTTGCTTTGCTCCTTGCCTGGTCCTCCAGGACACCAAGTCTACAGGAGAACTCATTGCTGACCTTTTTCGTGTTTATACCTGGGAAAGCTCCCTGGGCAGCCCCTCCTCCTCCACTTCCCAAAGCACACTGGAATCGGAATTTCCTGCCCCTTTGCCTTACCAAGGCTGAGGGCTATGAAGGGCAGAACTTCTTTGTCTCTTTAGCACCTAGTGTCATTCCAGGAATAGGTTGGCATTTAATAAAGATATTTTTAGCAAAAGAATGTTAAACTCCTGAGTATTTTACATTGTTGATGGCTCTCCAAGTGTCGCCTTTGACTAGATGCCTGGTCTTTGGGGGATGCCTATGGGGTGGGAACTTGGGTGGTACCAGTTCACTGTCTTAGAAATGCAGAAAAACTGGGACCTGAGTGTGGTATCATTGCTTTTACATTAACACTCCTGCATGTTTGTTTTCCCTGAAGGAAACACCTGGCCGGACAACAGAACAAACATAGACCCAAGGAAAGGTTTTAAAAAAGGCAAGATCCATATAGTGAAACCCACCATCTTTTTATTAGGCAGCTACACTTCGAAGGTCCAGGGTTTCCCCTTTGATATTCTTATTCTGATGCTAATGACTAGAAGAGGAAGATGAAATATGTGCATGATGGGATATTCAGAGAATTCTGTTTTCTTTTTTTCTTTATTCTCTTGTTAAGTAACAAAAATCTGTATAATTTAATAGTGGTAAATGTTTATATGTCAATTTTTTATTGGATTTTTATTCATTTACATTTCAAATGGTATCCTGTTTCCCGATTTCCCCTTTGAAACCCCCATCCCTTCCACCTTCCCCCTGCTTATATGAGGGTGTGCCACCATCCACCCACCCAACCACACACTGCCGCCTCCCCGCCCTGGCATTCCCTTACACTGGGCATCGAGTCTTCACAGGACCAAGGGCCTCTCCTCCCATTGATGCCTGACAAGGCCCATTCTCTGTTACATATGCGGCTGGAGCCATGGGTCCTTCCGTGTATACTCTTTGGTGGTTTAGTCCTTTGGAGCTCTGGGGGATCCGTTGATATTCTTGTTCTTTCTATGGGGTTGCAAACCCCTTCAGCTCCTTCAGTCCTTCCTCTATCTCTTCCATTGGGGTCCCTGTGCTCAGTCCAATGGTTGGCTGCGAGCATCTGCCTCTGTATTTGTCAGGCTCTGGCAGAGCCTCTCAGGAGACAGCCATATCAGGCTCCTGTCAGCATGTACTTCTTGGCATCTGAAATAGTGTCTGGGTTTGGTGTCTATATGGGATGGATCCACAGGTGGGGCAGTCTCTGGGTGGCCTTTCCTTCAGTCTCTGCTCCACTCTTTGTCTCTATTTCCTCCCTTGAGCATTTTATTCCCCCTTCTAAGAAGGACTGAAGGGTCCACACTTTGGTCTTCCTTCTTCTTGAGCTTCATGTGGTCTGTGAATTGTATTGTGGGAATTCCAAGCTTTTGGGCTAATATCCACTCATCAGTGAGTGCATACTGTGTGTGCTCTTTTGTGACTGAGTTATCTCACTCAAGATGATGTTTTCTAGTTCTGTCCATTTGCCTAAGAATTTCATGAAGTCATTGTTTTTACTAGCTAAGTAGCACTGGGTTGTATAAATGTACCACATTTTCTGTATCATTTTTCTGTTGAGGGACATCTGGGTTCTTTTCAGCTTCTTGCTGTTATAAACAAGGCTGCTGTGAACATAGTGTAGCATGTATCCTTGTTGTATGTTGGAGCATCTTTTGGGTGTACGCCCAGGAGTGGTATAGCTGGGTCCTCAGGTATCACTATGTCCAATTTTCTGAGGAACCTCCAGACTGATTTCCAGAGTGGTTGTACCAGCTTGCAATCCCACCAACAATGGAGGAGTGTTCCTCTTTTTCCACATCCTCCCCAACATCTGCTATCACCTGAGTTTTTGATCTTAGCCATTCTGACTGGTATGAAGTGGAATCTCAGGGTTGTTTTGATGTGCATTTCCCTTATGACTAAAGATGTTGAACATTTTTTTAGGTGCTTTTCAGTCATTCGATAATCCTCAGCTGAGAATTCGTTGTTTAGCTCTGTATTCCATTTTTAATAGAGTTATTTGGTTCTCTGGAGTCTAACTTCTTGAGTTCTTTGTGTATATTGGATATTAACCCTCTATCTGATGTAGGATTTGTAAAGATCTTTTCCCACTCTGTTGGCTGCCATATGTCCTAATGACAGTGTCCTTTGCCTTACAGAAGATTTGCAATTTTAGGAGGTCCCATTTGTCAATTCTTGATGTTAGAGCATAAGCCATTGGTGTTCTGTTGAGAAAAATTTCCTCAGTGCCCATGTGTTCGAGGCTCTTCCCCACTTTCTCTCTTCTATTAGTTTGAGTGTATCTGGTTTCATGTGGAGGTCCTTGATCCACTTGGACTTGAGCTTTGTACAAGGAGATAAGAATGGATCAATTTGCATTCTTCTACATGCTGACCTTCAGTTGAACCAGCACCATTTGTTGAAAATGCTGTCTTTTTTAAAAAAACCACTGGATGGATTTAGCTCCTTTGTCAAAGATCAAGTGACCATAGGTGTGTGGGTTCATTTGTGGGTCTTCAATTCTATTCTATTGGTCTACCTGCCTGTCTCTGTACCAATACCATGCAGTTTTTTTTTTTTTTATCATAATTGCTCTGTAATACCGCTTGAGGTCAGGGGATGGTGATATTCCCACCCCCACTTCTTTTATTGTTGAGAAGTTTTCAGTGTCCTGGGTTTTTGGTTATTGCAAATGAATCTGCAAATTGCTCTAACTCTATGAAGAATTGAGTTGGAATTTCGATGGAGATTGCACTGAATCTGTAGATTGCTTGTGGCAAAATGGCCGTTTTTCCTATATTAATCCTGCCAATTCATGAGCGTGGGAGGTCATTCCATCTTCTGAGATCTTCCATTTCTTTCTTCAGAGACTTGAAGTTCTTGTCATACAGATCTTTCACTTGCCTGGTTAACGTCACACCGAGGTATTTTATATTACTTGTGACTATTGTGAAGGGTGTCACTTCCCTAATTTCTTTCTCAGCCTGTTTATCCTTTGAGTAGAGGAAGGCTACTCATTTGTTCGAGTTAATTTTGTGTCCAGCCACTTTGCTGAAGTTGTTTATCGGGTTTAGGAGTTCTTTTTTCATAGGGAAAACATTTAAATGACGCACATAGGGCTGAGTGACTGGAATCTCAGGACCGAGGAGGCTGAGGCAGGGGGATCATGAGTCGGAAGAGAGCTGCTACACAGCATGACCTTGTTCAAACGAAACACAAACATATCCAGCAGTTGGCACTGTCTAAAGAAGTAGTGGCCGTCTGTGACAGGTTAATACTGATTGTCAGCTTGACAGGATCTAGAATCATCTAGAGGATGAGCCTCTAGGCATGTCTGTGACTGAGTGTCTAGGCTGGGTTTCTTGAGGGGAGAGGGTCCACCTTACATGTGGTCAGCACCGTGGCCCGGGCTGGGGTCTCAGACAGTGTGTGAAAGGGGAGAGTGAACTGAGAATCAGTGTTTACATCTCTCTCTCTCCTGCCGCTGTGGCATCCCTGCCATGCTGGGCTACCCCTTCAAAATGTAGGCCAAATAAACTCTTCCTTTCCTAAGTTGCTATTCCAGACATTTTGTTAGAGCAACCAGAAAAGTACAGAATGTGTAATCTTTAAGAGCTGTTAAAAGCAATGACATAGGAAGGTGGTGATGTGAATTAAGAGAGACTCTGACTATGGGGAAAGTAATGTGAGTAACAGTATCAGCCACGTATCGTCGAATGCAACAGATCACACAATGGCATGCCATGTGGGCTCCTTTCACTGCTATAAATATATGCATATATGAGCGTACAAAGGAATATATTAGCATGTGCACGTACTTGTAAATATGGGCGATTCTTCCTGTCTGTATTTATATTCATGGCATGATTCCGTGTCATTTGGACTCCTTTACAGCTCTGAGTCATGTGTTCATGCATGCACACTGTATCCTGAAGACCAGCGGGAAGACACCTGGATGTACCCCGGCCGTGGGATTCCTATATCCCTCATTCTTGGTTTTCCTGGTTGGGTATCAGGGTATGCTCTGTGTAGCTGTGCCTCTGGGGTCCTTTACTTGTAACTGGCCCTTAGGATTGCCTGGCTTTCTGATGCTTTCCCATGCTGGTTGTGCTGTAGCATCTCCTTGCTCTGTCCTCCATTTCTTTAGTTCCTGTTTGACAGCTGTTCACAGCTGTGTCACTTCCCATGTATCTTTCATGTGTGTGTGTGAGGAGGATTTTGGTGCCCTGCTCCCTTGCTCTCTCTTCCTGAGACAGGCTCTTTCACTGTACTTGGGGTTCACAATTGTTTTTCAGTTAGGGATGGCCATCAGCAGACTCCATCGATCCTCCTGTCTCTGCCCGCCCAGTGCTGGCTCACAGGTACCGTCAGCCACACTCAGGTCTTTAGTGGGTTCTGGGAATCTGAACTCTGGCTTCCATGCTTGTGCGGCAGATGCTTTTACCCATGGAGCCCTGGACCCACACTTAATCTGATTTCCCCATCTGCTTTAGTTACTTTATTGATTCTGTGATAAAATGCTGTGACCAAAGCAATTTATTTTACTTTATTTTTTCTTTTTTCCATCTTTATTAACTCGGGTGTTTCTTATTTACATTTCCATTGTTATTCCCTTTCTTGGGTTTCCGGCCAACATCCCCCAACCCCTCCCCCTCCCCTTCTATATGGGTGTTCCCTTCCCCATCCTCCCCCCATTACCACCTTCCCCCCAACAATCACGTTCACTGGGGGTTCAGTCTTAGCAGGACCCAGGGCTTCCCCTTCCACTGGTGCTCTTACTAGGATATTCATTGCTACCTATGAGGTCAGAGTCCAGGGTCAGTCCATGTATAGTCTTTGGGTAGTGGCTTAGTCCCTGGAAGCTCTGGTTGCTTGGCATTGTTGTTCATAAGGGGTCTCGAGCCCCTTCAAGCTCTTCCAGTTCTTTCTCTGATTCCTTCAATGGGGTCCCATTCTCAGTTCAGTGGTTTGCTGCTGGCATTCGCCTCTGTGTTTGCTGTATTCTGGCTGTGTCTCTCAGGAGCGATCTACATCCGGCTCCTATCGGTCTGCACTTCTTTGCTTCATCCATCTTGTCTATTTGGTGGCTGTATATGTATGGGCCACATGTGGGGCAGGCTCTGAATGGGTGTTCCTTCAGTCTCTGTTTTAATCTTTGCCTCCCTATTCCCACCCAAGGGTATTCTTGTTTCCCTTTTAAAGGAGGAAGGCAATTTATAAAAGTTTAATTGGGCTTTGGATTTTGAGGGTTAGAGTTCAGGATATTCCTATGTGTTAATATGTATTTTGAATTTTATTTAGTTTTACTTTTTATCACATTTTTATTCATTTGTTTTGTGTGTGTGTGTGTGTGTGTGTGTGTGTGTATGAGAGAGACGGAGAGAGAGAGAGAGAGAGAGAGAGAGAGAGAGAGAGAGAGAGAGTTAGAAAACAAATTGTTGGAGTGAGTTCTCTCCTTCCACCATTTGGTACCCAGGAATTGTACCCAGGTCCTCAGGATGGGTAATGGGAGCCATTATTCGCTGAGCTACCTTACTTTGCCCTATGTATTAATATTTTGCGATCCAGGAAACTTACATAGGAGATCAAATCTGGAGAGAAAGGTGGGTTGATTCTAGAGTATCCTCTGGTGATTGTATGGTGCATGTGAGGGTCCTGGAGGTCCAGTGGGTCAGACACTTCTGGGTATGTTTCCAGATGCCATTGTGAGAGACAGGAGGGAGAGAAGAAGAAGAGAAATAGGAAGAAGAGGAAGAGGAAGAAGAGGAAGAGGAAGAAAAGGATGAGGGAAGAGGAAGAGGTTAATGAAAGAGGAAGTAACACATGTAGAAGTAGAGAAAGGATTTTGCTTACTTGTTTTGACCTTGGGAGATTCTGGTGGCCTTGGGTGGATTCAGGGGACACCCTCAGAACAGAGACTGCTGTTGTCAGGAGCGTCTACCTCAGGGTTCCCTTACAATATCCCTCCGTAGAGTTTTGGGAGTTGGACTTTCCTTTTTCATGATGTGGCTTCAGCCCAGGGAAACTTTACACCTTGAAACCACAGCATCTCACTGGCTTGGCTGGTCTCCCAGTTTTACCGAACAGGTGCCATTTCTCTCCCTTCTCTGTTGTCTGTGTGCTCAGCCCCTTCTTATTGCCGAATCTCTGTGAAATCCTCCCAGCTGAAAGAATGAGTTTCCGTGCTTCCCCAGGGCTTGGAAAGACAAAAGTCTAGGTGATTTAACATTGCCTAATATGGTAGCAAGGGTGTAACCACCATGTTCTGGAGACGGTGACACTTCACATACCCCATTTGCTTCCCTAGGTTTTTGAAGAGGTGCTAATGTCTTCTACTTACCTTGAATTTCCCAAATTTTCTATTATTATTTATAACAAGGAAAACATTAAATATAAACAGTAACCCCAGGCCTAGGGTGGAACATGTCAGGAGGAGCCATCAAGCCACTGGCCAACCACCCTGATGGTGGTTGGACTTCAGCCTCAGTTTGAAAACCTGTGTCAAAAACCAAGGTGGAGAGTACCTGAGGAAGAAAACCAGTGCCAACACACAGGTGTGCGTGCGTGGGCACACACATACACATACACATTCACACACATTCACACAAACACACACACATTCACACACATACACATATACACACACATACATACAAACACATACACACATACACACATACATATACACACTTATACACATATACACACATATACACATACACACATTCACACACATACATACATACACATACACACATAAACATATTCACACACATATACACATACACATACACATACACACACATACACATACACACACATTCACACACATACACACATACACACATATACACATACATACACACACATTCACACATACATATACACATATTCACACACACTCACATACACATTCACACACATACACACACATACACATTCACACACATACACACACATTCACACACATACACACACATTCACACACATACAGACATACACACATACAGACATACACACATACACACAAACACACACACATATACACACACATACACATACACACACATTCACACACATACACACATACACACATAAACACATATATACACACACATTCACACATACATACACACATATTCACACACATACACACACATACACATTCACACACATACACACACATACACATTCACACACATACACACACATTCACACACATACACACATTCACACACATACAGACATACACACATACATACACATACACACAAACACACACATACACAAACACACACATTCACACACATACACATGCACACACATTCACACACACATACACATATTCGCACACATACACATTCACACACATACACACACATACACATTCACATACATACACACACACAGACACATTCACACACATACACACGCATACACAACACAAACACACACATTCACACACATACACATACACATATTCATACACATTCACATACACATATTCACACACATACACACACATTCGCACACATACATACATACACATACACACATATACACACACATACACATATACACACATACACATACATACACAAACACACACACATACACAAACACACACACTTGGGTATGTACGTGCAACATAAATCATCACTGTCATGTGACCGCAAACATCCAGGGCACTGGGGCTGAACAACTCTCAGACTTTGTTTCTGGTCTGCTGGTTGGCACTGTGAGCAATTTTTCTGAACCCTGCTGGGTATCTGTTCCCCATTATTAATTACAGTCCATGCTTCTAAGGGCTGGCGGGGTATTTAGAACCACACTGTGTCAAACACGTCTCTGTTTCTCCTTCAAGCAGCCAAGGGTCCTGTGTGATTGAAAAATATGATTCTGAAGACAGAAGTAGTTTCTCCTCAACATTTTGGTTTAGTTTCTGCTTGTGAGTGGGGCAGCCATGTGGCCAAAATAATCAGGCAGGGGGCATGCACCTCCAAGCATATTTCAGACAATATTGGGAATTGTCTCAGCTGAGTCCTTTTGACTACTCAGCTCCCAGCAAAGGAGGTGCCTTGTGACTACCCTTATGAATAGGCCCTTTAGGCATGGGCACCTGCTACTGGTTCTTTCTAGCAAATTGAAAAGGGAGGAACAAATCCCTCTTTAATTTAACCCTGAGCCCCTGGCTTACATGGCGTTACCTGACTCCCAGACACACGTATTCTTGCTCAGGGTAGGTTCTTGTGATACCAGACTTGTATAAGGCTAAGTAGGGGTGGAGTGGGATGGGGTGTGTGTGTCCCACCCGAAAGGAAACCTCCTGAATTTGAGCCGAAGCTTCCTGAATTGTGTGTTTAATTTTGGGTGCATGCTTGGGCCTAAAGATTTGCAAGGGGGAGGTTCTGGGAGCAGGCGTTTAAAATCACGTTCTTAAGGTATCACTTAAAAAGCAACAATAACGTCTCCTAATCTGAGGATGACCTGCCAAGAATCTAGGCCTCATGTTTATTTTCTGGGGCTGCAGGGAGAAGGAAGCCAATTCTGGGTAGGAAAGTCTTAGATGAGAGCCTTGACGCAGAGAACTCTGGTAGGATTCTCCCAGATCTGAGCGGCCTTGGGCCCTGTAACCTCTCAGGGGCATGTTGACCTTCCTCCACCTTCTACATTGTATAGTTGAAATTGAGGCCCCATAGCTGGGAAGAATGTAACCCCATGTGCTTGTATGCTCTTCTGGGCCCTTTCTGGGCCTCCGGGATGTGGCAGGCTGCACTTTGGCCTTGTCCAGTGGGTCTCCCTGACACTTGGCTCAGTAGCTAGGAGAGAGCTTGGCTGAAGAGAAAGCACATTCTTCCTTGTGTGTTTCAGGAGTGCCTCTGTGAACACAGGGACTGTGCTGAATGGGGAGCACCTCAGAGACCCAGAAGCATCAATGCGGAAGGGAAGATTACACCCTTCACTGATAATTTGGAGGGAGGGAAGTCATGTATTTCAACAGGGGAGCCATACATCTCAAGTGGCTTTGGCTGGAGATAGAGTGGCCTGGGAAGGCCTTGTAGGAGAGGAGGATGACTTAAGGCTTAGCAGTGGGGAGGGGAAAAGCTTCTTCCAGGGTTGGATAGGCAAAGCAAGTGCAATAGTTCTGTCAGCATACCTTTGAATCACCGGGGAAAAGGATCTCGATGAATCGTTGTCTAGGTCAGATTGGCCTCTAGGCAGGTCTGTAAGGGGTTGTCTTGATTGTGTTAGCTGAAATGGGAACATCCGCCTGCGGTGGGTCGTGGGCTGTTTAAGGGTTGAAAGGGTGAGCTGAGGTGTAGGTGTACATGCATTCATCCAATCTCTGCTCTTCACTATGGATGTGAATAGCGGCGTCAGGCTCTTGCTTTGCCTTCCCCAAGTCAGCGATGGACTGTAACCTGAACTGAAGCAAGCCTTTCTCCTCTGAATACCTCATTTTGTTCAAAGTTCTGTGCTGAACAGTTTATGTTACCTGTTCCAGTGAGGGACACTTTATTATTGGGGTTCCCATTTTACAGATGAGCAAATCAAGTCACTGAAAGTAGATGTATCTTGCTCAAAGGCCTCTTGTTGGATGGGGATGGGGAAAAGGAAGGGACCAATTCATGCTTCTTCTGTTGAAATATATTTGGAAGACACCCAATTCTTGACAGTGGATTTGTCTTGCTGTAGGAAACCGAGATTTAAAAGGTTAAAAATTAAAGGGCTGTTTTCAAAAGACTGGTGCAAAGGAGGTCTTCTTAGGTGTTATGGTGGTTTGAATATGCTTGGCCTAGGGAGTGGCACTATTAAAAGGTGTGGCTTTGTTGGAGTAGGTATGGCCTTGTTAGAATAGGTGCATCGCTGTGGGCATGGGCTTGGAGACCCTCCTCCTAGCCACGTGGGAGCCAGTCTTCTGTTTGCCTTCAGTTGAAGATGTAGAATTCTCAGCTCTGCCTGCACTGTCACTGCCTGGATGCTGCCATGTTCCCACCTAGATGATACTGGACTGAACTTCTGAACCTGAAAGCCAGCTCTGATTAAATGTTGTCCTTGTCAGAGTTGCTTTGGTCACGGTGTCTGTTCACAGCAATGAAACCCTAAGACACGCACTGGATGAGTAGTAGAATGATTGGTTGCAGTGGGGCTAGGGAGACCCAGAAAAGATGTTGAAAGAACAGTTGGCAGGGCTGGGGATCTGTGGCGATGGCAGTGGTGCTGCTGCTGCTGGTGATGATGGTGATGATGGTGATGATGGTGATAAAAGGAAAGTGTCTGGAGTGGGAGACTTAGTGAAGAAGGTAAGAGGGAGGTCAGGCTTGATGAGGATAGAGAAAGACATGGGGGAGCACAACCAGTAAACCCCTGCCCCTTCCTATGCCATGGACCACAGATGATGTGCTAATGACTCTCTCTGTCTGTTAGGTGTCCCCTTCTGTTTAAGAGTTAAGAGGGTCACCCGCGGATCCCGGCCCGCAGCAGCTCTCTGCTCCCAAACCCCGTGGGAGAGAGACCTCACCGCCTGATCAGGTGGGCACTCCTGAGGCTGCAGAGCGGAGGAGACCACAAACACTGCCCACCCCTGCCCACATCCCTGGCCCAAGAGGCAACTGTATAAGGCCTCTGGGTTCCCGTAGGGGAGGGCCCAGGAGTGGCAGGACCCCTGCGCCTGAGACACCGACGGAACCTGAAGGAAACAGACCGGATAAACAGTTCTCTGCACCCAAATCCCGTGGGAGGGAGTGCTAAACCTTCAGAGAGGCGGACACACCTGGGAAACCAGAAGAGACTGCACTCTGTGCACATCCAGACGCCAGAGGAAAACACCAAACGCCATCTGGAACCCTGATGCACGGAGGCTCCCGGTAAGAGCGGCGCAGATCTTCCCGGTTGTTGCCGCCGCGGAGAGGACTTAGGCAGCACCCCATGAGCAAATTTGAGCCTTGGAACCACAGGTAGGACCAACTTTTCCCCTGCAAGAAACCTGCCTGGTGAACTCAAGACACAGGCCCACAGGAACAGCTGAAGACCTGTAGAGAGGAAAAACTACACGCCTGAAAGCAGAACACTCTGTCCCCATAACTGGCTGAAAGAAAACAGGAAAACAGGTCTACAGCACTCCTGACACACAGGCTTATAAGACAGTCTAGCCACGGTCAGAAATAGCAGAACAAAGTAACACTAGAGATAATCTGATGGCGAGAGGCAAGCGCAGGAACCCAAGCAACAGAAACCAAGACTACATGGCATCATCGGAGCCCAATTCTCCCACCAAAGCAAACACAGAATATCCAAACACACCAGAAAAGCAAGATCTAGTTTCAAAATCATATTTGATTATGATGCTGGAGGACTTCAAGAAAGACATAAAGAACTCCCTTAGAGAACAAGTAGAAGCCTACAGAGAGGAATCGCAAAAATCCCTGAAAGAATTCCAGGAAAACACAATCAAACAGTTGAAGGAATTAAAAATGGAAATAGAAGCAATCAAGAAAGAACACATGGAAACAACCCTGGACATAGAAAATCAAAAGAAAAGACAAGGAGCTGTAGATACAAGCTTCACCAACAGAATACAAGAGATGGAAGAGAGAATCTCGGGAGCAGAAGATTCCATAGAAATCATTGACTCAACTGTCAAAGATAATGTAAAGCGGAAAAAGCTACTGGTCCAAAACATACAGGAAATCCAGGACTCAATGAGAAGATCAAACCTAAGGATAATAGGTATAGAAGAGAGTGAAGACTCCCAGCTCAAAGGACCAGTAAATATCTTCAACAAAATCATAGAAGAAAACTTCCCTAACCTAAAAAAAGAGATACCCATAGGCATACAAGAAGCCTACAGAACTCCAAATAGATTGGACCAGAAAAGAAACACCTCCCGTCACATAATTGTCAAAACACCAAACGCACAAAATAAAGAAAGAATATTAAAAGCAGTAAGGGAAAAAGGTCAAGTAACATATAAAGGCAGACCGATCAGAATCACACCAGACTTTTCGCCAGAAACTATGAAGGCCAGAAGATCCTGGACAGATGTCATACAGACCCTAAGAGAACACAAATGCCAGCCCAGGTTACTGTATCCTGCAAAACTCTCAATTAACATAGATGGAGAAACCAAGATATTCCATGACAAAACCAAATTTACACAATATCTTTCTACAAATCCAGCACTACAAAGGATAATAAAGGGTAAAGCCCAACATAAGGAGGCAAGCTATACCCTAGAAGAAACAAGAAACTAATCGTCTTGGGAACAAAACAAAGAGAATGAAAGCACACAAACATAACCTCACATCCAAATATGAATATAACAGGAAGAAATAATCACTATTCCTTAATATCTCTCAACATCAATGGCCTCAACTCCCCAATAAAAAGGCATAGATTAACAAACTGGATACGCAATGAGGACCCTGCATTCTGCTGCCTACAAGAAACACACCTCAGAGACAAAGACAGACACTACCTCAGAGTGAAAGGCTGGAAAACAACTTTCCAAGCAAATGGTCAGAAGAAGCAAGCTGGAGTAGCCATTCTAATATCAAAGAAAATCAATTTTCAATTAAAAGTCATCAAAAAAGATAAGGAAGGACACTTCATATTCATCAAAGGAAAAATCCACCAAGATGAACTCTCAATCCTCATCTTCGATTGGTTTATATACAAGTGTGCAATTTCTAGGCTTGAAAGTAAAATGATGCTATCTGGTGCTGGATAGAGGAGCCTTATTTTTTATTATGGCAGCTTGCTATTTTTGTAACATGGTGATTTGGTTGAACACAATAAAGTACAGTAGTAACTGATCTCCCCCTCTTCCTGGATGAGTGAGGAGATGATTAAATGTTGATGTCAGCATCCATGAGCATATTCAGATGAGCTTCTGCTTCTGTTGAAAAGGGTGCTGTGTTTGATTGTGGTCCGAAGCTTTGAAGCACTACTTGGCATCTCCTTCCTTGGAAGTCTCACTGTTTAAACATAACAGATTTGATAGCTTGTTGGTAAGGTGAGGTCCAGCTTGTCTCCACTAGGTCATCTTCATGTGAATCCGGTGGTTATACGGTTTTGTTCTAGGGATATTTAATTTTTTTAATAACGGTTTTAGCTGACATTCATGGAGAGAATGAATCCTTAGAACTGTGCCACTAGTGAAAGGAAATCCTGTCTAGAGTTTCTTTACAAAGCTGTGTCACACCATCCTTTGGGCCCTCTGCTGGAAAAGTAGAATCAAGTCTCAAATAATGCCTTTTAAATTGTATCCTCTAGTATTATAGATGTAGGACAGTACTGTATCATACCTCTGTGGATGTAAAATAGCTTGTACCTGCTTTATGATACGTAGTAGTGACCGTGCTTTATCAGAGCTGTTTTTAATGATGTTGCTCAGAATGTTTTCTTTCCAGATGATGATTGAGAAGCTAATTTAAAAAAAAAATGGTGCCAGGTACCACAAGAGTAACAGAACTGTGCTCTTTTCTCGGGTTTTGTTTTTTTTTTTCAATGGAGTGTGCTGGATGTCTCTACAGTTTTGTTCAGATGACTGCAGAACCTGGAAAAGCTGTTGCTGCTGTTGATGCATAACACACTGCTATTATTGGTCTTTTTATATAAATATATATATATATATATATATATATATACAGATATATAATTTGAATTTTTTGAAACTTCACCTGTGCTGTCAACTTTGGAAAAAAGTATCCCCGTTTACTGTGTTGAGTTGGCACTGTACAGAAATTAACAGCCATATTGGTCTAGAAATGTTGAACTTAAGTTTTTTCCATTTGTACAGGGGTAACACACTGTATTAAATATGTAAGGTCTTATCTACGTGGGTTTGATTACAAAAACTAATAAAGTATTCTCCAAATTAAAAAAAGAAGAAGAAGAAGAAGAAGAAGAAGAAGAAGAAGAAGCAGAAGAAGAAGAAGAAGAAGAAGAAGAAGAAGACGACGACTCAAAATTGAGTGGGAAGTTGGGGGAGGGAATATGAATATGTTCTAAATGCATTGTATGAAATTCTCAAAGCATTAATAAAAATATTATTTAACCAAAAAAAAAAAGAGTTAAGAGGGTCCCCCCCGACCTTCACACGAAGACTCCTAACTTCTAAGTGTTCTCAACTCTCTTAGTTAAAAAAAAAAGTTTACAGGCCAAAACTAAAGAGAAAAGCATGTCTGTGGTCTGAATTTCCAACTCCTGGGCCTGTGGTTGGGACGAAATGCAAGTGAGTTTTGTGAATGGAAAAGTCCATGAGCAGCTGGACGTCATGCCTGGAACTCAGGGCATTTCTCCCTCTGAAAAGACTTGGGTTCTCGAAGTGCTGGAGAGCGAGGACTGACACGTCTCTTACCATGGCAACTATGCTTGGACGCTGACAGGGCCAATTACTGTGTATCCTACAGTATGGTGACGCCAGGCTCTCAGGGTCCTGTGGGCCCCCAACTGTCACTTGTCAGTGTTCTCCAAACAGTGACCTCTTTCTTTTCTCTCTGCTTGTCTCTCCTGCCCCCAGCCTCCTATACAAACAAAACAGACTCAGCCCTTTGCAAACACACCTGGCAGCAGGAAGAACAGGCTGTGGCAATGTTTCACATGGGTCCTGGCAACAGGTCAGACCCGGGGTGCGCTGTGTTTGTCTTGGAGAACAAGCCACATCCTTGAGAGGATGATGGTGACCGGTTATTGGGCAATTGGATGTATAGATCCTAGGTCTGTAGTTGAGCTCTTAAGGGAGGTGTGGCCTGTGCTTTCTGTATGCCTCTGTCCTGGATGCCAGTGCTGGGATTTGCCTATAGTTGCTACTATTTTTGCCAATCCCAAGAGAGTGGAGACAAAGAGCAGGTTGGTTTGTTGACCATGGCAGAACTGCCAGGGAATAGGGAGAAGGAAGGGATCCTGGTTGAAATGTATATCATTACATCTGTCGGGGCTCATAGACTTTTAGAAGAGTGATTAAATATCACTCGTGACCATATAAACCACAGCTAAGAAACTGAAACAAGGGCTGGAGAGGGACTCAAAGGTTAAGAGCACTGGCTGCTCTTCCAAAGGTCCTGAGTTCAATTCCCAGCAACCACATGGTGGCTCACAACCACCTGTGATGGGATCTGATGCCCTCTTCTGGTGTGCAAGTGTACATGCAGGCTGAACTCTATACATAGTAAATAAATTAAAAAAAAAAAAAGAAACAGATACATTTTGCCAACACAAGGCCTGGGAGTTGGAGATTTAGACCACAGACAGCCATGCTATCTAGTTTGGTTTTGATCTGGTACCGATTTTGAAAACCAGGGGATTTGAGGACACTTACTGTAAAGATTTGGGGTCCCTTGGGGGGGGATACCTGGTGGTACAGTGCCCATGGACCTCGGCCCAGAAAGGGACAGGAGCTATCAACTGCTGCCCCCTTTAGAATGAACATGGCACCGTGTTATTATTATTATTTTGTACATTCATGTGTTTGTCGTGTGGGTGCCCAAATGCTTGTGCTATTTTTACATTTCTTGATGGTGCGTTTGCTTGCACATGTATGTGAGCGTGGGCAGTAGCATATGTGTGGGAAACTTGTGGGAGTTGAGGATTGCCTTCCATCACGTGGGTCCCAGAGACCAAACTCACACGGGCATTTGAGGAAGCACCTTTATACCCCAAACTGTTTCAGCACCTCCAGGTGCTGCTCTTTGTGTCTGGTTTGAAGGCAGTGCTTGGTCACCATTTGTCGTCGTGCTTGTCCCCAGATTTCCGTCATACCGCTTCCCCCTCAAGGGTTGCCTGTATTTACAGGGCACTGTAGTGTGTGGGCTGTTGACCTGCTGAGTCACTGGGCTAGGTCAATGCTGGTGTACTGAGGCAGCGACAGAGGAGAGACAGCACAGTGGCTGGGTGGGGAGTAAAGTCTGTGAAGAATCTCAACACAGCGTTCTGGAGGGGCAGGCAGAGCCCCTGAGGCAGAGCCCAGGCTGCTGGGAGGTCCTAAAGTCATTGCGGTGCTAAAGGGACACACCCATGTTTCACATGACTGTGTTTGATTGAGGTTGCCCATCTGAGTAGAGGGAGGTGAGATTCAAGTCATAATGGAGACTGCCTGACAGGGTGCTTGAAGATGGAGCTCAGAGGGCTGTGCCCAGGGCAGGTTGCTGGGGAACAGGGCATTGGTAGCAGGTGATGGTGGCTTTTCTGTTGAGCTCCCAGCTAAGGTTGGACTCAGGCACCTCTTCTGTACAGGACATGGCAGAGGCCAGGACCGGAAAGAAGGTTCCGGGCTATGTTCTATCATTCTTTAAGTTTAACTGCTTTTCTGGGGAACCCAGTTATCTCTCATGCTCTGAGGAGAAGGTGCGGACATCAGACATGTCCTCGGAATCCTGGACATAGCCTCGAGGCATCAAGACTCACCTGCAGGGCGAACTACGGTCCATGCTCAGCAGCTGCCCGCTTGGTCTCCCCAGTTCCCCTGTTTTCTTATATTTTTGGTTGTGAGCCTAGCCTTTAACGGCTGAGCCATCTCTCCAGCCCAGTTCCCCTGTTTTCATTTCTGTTGCTGAGTGTTCCTGGTGACAGAGGTGCCACTGTACTTAACCTCGAGCTGCAGCAGGGCTGGCTGTAAGGGTTAAAGATGAGATTGCTGAGGTGCAGAAATGTTGAGTTGCTGAGTGTGAGTCCTGAAGTCACCCAGTCAGGGGAGCACAGCCACTTGGATGAGTCACGGTAGCTAGCCCCTGGGTGGGCTCCAGGATAGTCCATTTCGAATTTAACAATCTGCTTTGGACCTTTGAAATTGATTTAGCACAGACCTTGGTCTGGGGATGTATGAGGCTCAGTTGGTAGAATGCTTGCTTAGCGTGCACGAATGCCCAGGTTCATAAATTTGGGCAAGGTGGCCCACGCCTGTTTTCTCAACCCTCAGGACATGGAAACAGGAGGTAGAAGTTCAAGGTCGTCCTTGGCTGGATAGCAAGTTTGGGACCAGCCTGAAACCTCTGTCTCAAAATGACAGCACAATCCAAAAGTGTATTCATGTGGTTCAAAATGCACAAGGAGCAGGAGGAAATACTAAACGAAATTCACCATGTCCCCAGCTGTTTCCTACACTAGAAGCTGTCGATTTCTCGTGAATGTTTTCAGAGAGATTGTAAGTCTAGCGACAAGTTAATGTAATAAGTATACATACATATCTCCACTGAGGTTTATTTCACACGCTGCACAGTTCACCTCTTTAAAGCATCCAACACTATTTCTGTAGGTTATTCATAGAGTTATACATCCATTACAAAGACCGAGTTTAGAATGCGCTCATCGCTGCAGGCTGAACCTGCATCCTCTCTCCATATGGCTTCCCTGGTACTAGGCGACCAGTGATTGATTTCCGTATCTACGGGCTTCTCTATTTTGGACAATCGTGTGACTGGAATCATACAATATGTTGCCTGTTTTAGTTAGCATTGCTTTCTCAGGGTTTATCTGTACTGTAGTGTGAATCACTGCTTAATTAATTTCTTCCCCTTCCCCCAAATAGTGGTATCCTGTTTAGTTAATGCACCGCCGTGGTTTTCCAAGATTGATCTTCATTCAGAATTTATGGGTACGTGTGGGTGTCTGTGTAGGGATATTTGTATGTGAGTGTTGAGGTCAGAGGAGTTGGGTCCCCCCTACAGCAGTGGTTTTAAGCTGCTTGGTGTGGGTGCTGGGGATCAAACTTGGGTCCTCTGTGAGAGTCATAGTTGTACTTAACTGTCTCCATCTCTCTAGCTCTGTATATGCATCCTCTTTCTTATATCCCTGTGTGGTGTTTGAATGAGAATAGCCCCAAAGGCTCATGTATTTGAATGCCTTGTCCCAACTTGATGGAACTGTTTGGGAAGGATTAGTCTTGTTGGTGGGGGTGTGTCATAGGGATGGGTCTTGAGGGTTCAAAAGTCTACACTGTTCCCAGTTAGCTCTCTCTCTGCCTCATGCTTGTGTATCAGGATGTAAGCTTTCAATGTACTGCTCTAGTACCATGGCTGCCTGCCTACTTCCTGCCATGATGACCATGGGCTCACCCTCTGAAGCTGTCAGCCCCCAGTAACCTTTTTCTTTCATAAGTTGCTTTGGCTTGATATGGTGCCTTATCACAGCATTTGAAAAGTCACAGGTAAACTATTCTCAGTTTTTAAATATTTGAATTGTTTCTGCCTTTTGGCTGTTATGAGCAGTGCTGCATTGAACATTTGTATGTAAGTGTTTGTGAGGATGTGGGGTTTACTTGCTTTTGGTTACAGAACTAAGAGTAGACCTGCTTGGTCATTTGGTAAGTCTGGGCTTAACTTTTTTTTTTAAAAAGATTTTATTTATATGAGTATACTATAGGTATCTTTGCACACACCAGAAGAGGGCATCAGATTCATTACAGATGGTTGTGAGCCACCATGTGGTTGCTGGGATTTGAACTCAGGACCTCTGGAAGAGCAGTCAGTGCTCTTAACCGCTGAGCCATCTCTCCAGCCCCTGGGCTTAACTTTTAACAAAGCTGACGACTGTTTAGCAAGCCGCCATACTATTCTGTCTCACTAGAAGGATATGAAGGTCAGAGTTTCTTCATATCCTTGCCAACTTTGGCTACTGTCTGTCTTTTTGATCCTAGACCAGTGGTTCTCAACTTTCCTAATGTCGTGACCCTTTAATACAGTCCCTCAGGTTGTGGTGACCTCTTCTTCGCTCTGCACATGTGTGTGAGTGCATTCATGCACGGTAATACACATGTGCATATATCACGCATTCACTCGAGCACATTGGACTGGTAATTTATGTCCTGTTAGCATAAACTAGAGTCATCTAGGAAGAAAGGACCTCAACTGAGGAATGGCCTCCATGAGATTGGCCTGTGGCCAAGCCTATAGGATGTTTTCTTAATTAATGATTGATGTGAGAGGATCCAGCTCCTTCTGGGTGGTGGGTATCCCTGGGAAGGTGGTCCTGAGTTGTAGAAATGAGCCAGCTGCGTTAGCCATAGAGAGAAAGTAACCAGCATTCCTTATGGTTCCTGCCTAGGCCCTTCCTTGCCTGGACGCCCGCCCTGACTTTCCTCAGCCATTAATGGACTGTGATCATGACACGAAAGCCAAGTCAACCCCGAGTTCCCCCCTAAGCTGCTTTTGACAGTGTTTTAGCATAACATTAGAAACCTCGGTAGAAAACACACACAATGAAGAAAAATCAAATAAAGACATTTTGCTTATTTCTAAATGGGATCACCATTTCATTATTGAGATGCAAGAATATTTTTATGTTATAAATGCAATTTCATCCTACGCTGTGGCTGTCTTTCTACTTCCTGAATGGTGTTCTCTGAAGCGCAACAGTTTTTATTTGATGAAGTCCAATTTATCTGTATATTTTTTTCCTGCTTTAGCGTCTGCTGTCCTGCTTAAAAGCCATTGCCTAGTCCAGGGTCACAAAGGCTTATCCTATGCTTTCTTTTGTGGAATTTATAGCTTTAGCTCTGAGATATGTCTTATATATTTACATACTTTTCCAGAAATACTTTGTGAGGTAATTTTTTGTGTATAATGGCTTGATGTTTTACCATTTCTATGGGGGAAGTGGCTTCAAAACTTATTTTTTGTATGTGGTTCTCTTCCCTCTCTTTCACACATATACTATGTGTCTCATCTTATATATAATTATGTATATATGAGGTCAACAGCTCTGTGTGATAATACAGAGGTTTCACACCTCATGGGTTAGTCTCTTACTAGTGGACACTTGTATGTCATATTATGTGAGTTGAAGCATATGATTAAGACAAAATCCCGACAGGGAAGGTCTTGATGAGGTTTTTACCATTGTAACCGACAGACACCGCTGAACTGCTCCCTGTGTGGGACAGTGTGTGCATCCAGGCCTAAAATGAGCGAAGCTGTCTCTCGTGCCCTTGTCTTTTGAGTATCGTCAGTCACTCTGATGTTCGTTAAACTTACAGGTGGTTAGTGGCATCTCTTTAAAGGCTGGCTTTGGATTTATCTTCCTGTGAGGTTGTAGAATGCAAAGCCATTTGTTTGCTTTTCCCCCACTGTGTGACCTGCCAGTTTTTATATCCTTTGACAAATTTCTCAATTAGATGATTGGTCTTTTTTATTGATTTGTAGATACTCCTTACATCCATTAATGAGGTTGGTTTACACCTGTACTGCAAATTGGATGCTTTCCCAAGCAGGTCGGTTATCTTGACTTAAATTATTATTGTTTCCCCCCATGCTCCCCACTGACATTTTCCTATGCTTGAATTCACCATTCTTTTCTTTTCATGGCTTTTGGATCTCTTCCATGTTTTCTAGTAATATTTTTATTTCCCGCCTTTAAGTCTATCTATCTTATTTATTGTGATACAAAACATTGGATAGGGAAATCTTTCCCCGAGTCATTTAAATGCCACCTTTATTCTATGTTGGATTTCGAAAGGCAGTGGGGTCTGGGTGCTCCAGTGCTCTTTGTTGACATGGAATCACAGCTTAGCCCTGTTAGCTTAGCATTGTGACTGTGGCTCCTGGAGAAACCAGCTCCCTTCATCAGTCTTCCTCTGCAGAAGGCTTCTGACTCTGTGCCCACTTCTGCGTTTTGTTTTGTGTTTTGTGTTTTTTTTTTTTTTTTTGAGATGGCATCACCCTATGTAGCTCAGGTTAGCCTTCCTAACTGTAATTTTGCTACTCTTATGAATCATATTGTAAATATTTGCTATGCAGTATGTCCGATATATGACCCCCCCCCCACCCCCGCAGGTCACAACCCACAGGCTGAGAACCATTGGTACGGAGGATCAGGCATGCTTACAAGTCACAGGTGGACTGTGTCCCTCAGCTCGGTTATTGACAGGAGTCAGGGGAAGACCTGGGTTCCCTTAATGACCTCAGGAAAAAAATGGGGAAAACTTAAGGTCCTTTCTATTGAGCAGATTGTCTGTGAGATCCACTGCCGGAACCCTAGAACTGCCTGGAAAGAAACAGACACGAACGAGGGAGTCTGGGTTCAGGATGAGCAGCTCACCCACAGCACAGGGATAAAGGCTCAGATTCGAAACTCCATCTCTGGACTCCTTGGTTCCTCTCTGACTGCCATAGTCCAAACGGAGCCCATGCACCGGGACTCAGTGTTGCCTTGCTCTGCCTTGCTGCGGAGGAAAAGTCCGGGAGGTTTCTTTCTAAGTTGCTCCCCCAGCCTCCTTGTTTGTCTAAGTGGTGCCTGCAGCTCGTTGGAAACTTGATTCTGTCCAGCTGTTGAAGAGCCCTCTGGGTAAATAAATCCTCAACCTGGCGATGATTCCGGAGTGGAAGAATGTAAGACGTGTATTTATTTTGTAATGCCTCGCTCTTCTCATTCCTTTATTCTTTATTCTGGAGGCTTTTGTACTTGTATACAGTATATGATCCCTATTTCCGTCCTCCAAGTCTCCTTGTACTTCCAACACGCCCCCTCTCGTAGTCATGTCTTTTTTATTTTTTTTAAAAATAACCTAGTAAGTCCCGCTAGTTCTGCCCCACGGGTACATGGGTGTGGCGCCCTCTACTGGAGCATCAGAATCCTACCAATGTCCATATTTTCAAAGGAGAATGGTGTTCCTCCCAGCAGCTGCCTACTGCCAGTAGCTCCTCAGTAAGGGGTGGGGCCTGGAAGTCATCGACCACACTGGCGTTTTGGCTCCCTTGACCTTGCATAGGTGTCGAGCCATTAGCTGCTGTGTGTGCGCTCACGAATGACACAGAATTTTATAGCACCCCTCCACATTCTCTGGCTCTAACATTCTTTCTGTTTCTCCCAGGGTGTTCTCTGAGCCTTAGTGGGGTGGGGGAGTAGGGTAGGGTTGATATAGGTGCCCCACTTGGGGCTCAGTACTCAGTCTCTCATTCTCAGTGCTTCAACCAGGTACGCATCTCTTTGTTGACTACTGCCTGCTGTAAAAAGACTTCTCTAGCCAGGACTGAGAACATCCCATGTATGGATGGCTATAAATATATGTATTTAGGAGACACTTTGAAAACATGACCATTTAGCAAAATAATAATAGAAGGCTCTGCCTTAGGCGCTACGATTTCCCCAGTCGTCGGCTTTTGGCTAGGTTTATAGTATTAGGCATGAAATCTGTCCCGTGGAGAAGGCCTTGTAACTGACCTGAAAGTGATGGGTTACCTCCACAATAGCCATGCCACTATTACGCCATTGGGCATATCTCGCCTGGGAGGCTCCTATTGTAGCAAGCAGGGTCCAACTGTGGGTAAGACGATTGGTGCCTTTTCTCCTGCAGCTCCTATAACACCTTGCTGCACTGTGACAGCTAGCCAGCAGGGAGGAAGTTTACTTTTGGTTCAAGGCTGATTTCTCTCTGTTCTGCAGTCAACGTATGTTTACTTCCCTTCAGCAATAGACTCTTGCTATGTAGTTACGGTGAGTAAACAAAGGGAGTGGTAGGAGTCTGTATTTTCGTTTTTGTTTTTTTAAAGTTTTATTTATGTTACATATATGAGTACAGTGTCACTGTCTTCAGACACACCAGAAGAGGGATTGGATCCCATTACAGATGGTTGTGAGCCACCATGTGGTTGCTGGGATTTGAACTCAGGACCTCTGGAAGAGCAACCAGTGCTCTTAACCACTGAGACATCTCTCCAGCCTGTTTTTTTTTTTTTTTTTTTTTTTTTTGGATATCTCTGCCATCCCCTACCCCCTCACCAAAAAGTAACTTAGCTCAAAAAAGAGAGAGGTAAATAGCTAGAAAATACTTTAAAATATGTCCTGTATCTCCAGCCATCAGGTAAAAGGCAGATTAAAACTACTTTAAGACTTTGTCTGGGGGGTTGGGGATTTAGCTCAGTGGTAGAGCGCTTGCCTAGCAAGCGCAAGGCCCCGAGTTTGGTCCCCAGCTCCAGAAAAAAAAAAGAAAAAGAAAAAGAAAAAAAAAAAGACTTTGTCTGTCTTAGGCAGGGTTACTACTATTGTGAGGAAACACGGCCAAAAGCAGCTCAGGGAGGAAAGGGTTAATTTTGCCTAAACTTCCTCACCATGGTCCATTATTGAAGGCAGTCGCACAGAAACCTGGAGGCAGGGACTGAAGCAAAACCCATGGAGGGGTGCTGCTTACTGCCTTGCTCATCATGGCTTGCTCAGCCTGCTTTCTTAAGCCCAGGGGTGGTCCCACCTACAATGGGCCTGGCCCTCCCACGTCAATCAGTAAGAAAATGCCTCCCTGGCTTGCCTTCAGTCCAATCTTACCGAGGCGTTTTCTCAATTGGGGTTTCCTCCTCGCAAGTGACAATAGCTTGTGTCAAGTTGACATAAAAACTCTCTGGTTCACCACCTCCCCTCAGTCAGAATGAACATCGTCAGTCGTCTAAAGTGGCTGTAGAGAAAGTGGGGCTTTTACATGATGTTGGCAGGAAGGAAAATCAGCTCAATTGCTCTGGAATCAGTCTAGAAGTTCCTCAAAAAACTAGAAACACAACTAGCATATGACTGAGCGATACTTCTGGGCGTATGCCTAGTGGACTTACTGTCCTACCATAGAGACACACATACATGCTTATCGCTGGCTATTCCCAATAGCTATGAAATGGACTCAGCCAAGGCACCCATCAATAGTAGACGAATGCATAAGAACAGATGACTGAGTTTATACACAGTGGGATAATATTGCACAGCTATGACCAAAAAGCAAATCGTGAAAATTTCAGATCAGTGGACAGACCTGGAAAAAAAAAAACAAACCCATACCGAATGATGTAATGCAGGCTAAGAAAGACAAACACCTTCCCTTCTCTCTCCTGTGCAGACCTCACTTTCAAATCTTATTTGTGTTTAATCTGGAGTACAGGTGGAGGTGGGGAAATGAGAAAGGTGGGTTAGTTAGGGCCGTTAAGGGAAGGGGATGATAGGTTGTGGGTAAAGGAGGAGGAGAAAGGAGGAATACTGGGAGCAGAAAGGCTTAAGTAGGGAGGGCACAGGCAAAACCCTGCAGACTTTCTATGCCTGCTGCAACTCTGAATAAAGACAAGGAGACATGCTTATTTTATTAGAGCTCTAAGTCTTATCACTTAGGCTTCTTCCCAACTAGCTTGTGACTTAATTAACCCGTTTATACTAATCTAACTCATTAGTTACCCCTCCTGCAGTCCCAGCCTGCTTCTTCCTCGGAGTCTGGTTCTTTAGTCTCTCAGGCCTGACTCCTCTCCACTTCCCAGAGTTTCTCTCTGCCCCCCTGGAAGTCTCATCTTCTAACTTCCTGCCCAGCGATTGGCCATTCTGCTCTTCGTTAAACCAATTAGGGAGTGTGTTTACAAAATATGATGCAGCCATACGAATAAACAATACCAAGGTTGGGTCTGCACTCAAGTCTCTGCTGGCACAGAGATCATCATTTGAATAATACAAGGATAATCTTTACACACTTTGTAAAAAGATTACCCCAATGCACAAGGGTACGGGAGAAGCCAGGTGTCAGAGGGACAGCTAACCCAAAGGAGGGGTACCTGAAAACTCACAAGGTATCTCCCAATGCAACTGGAAGAACAATAACCAGTAGGATAGTAGAACGCATGAGAGAGAAGAAAGGGGAGAAACATCAAGGCTTAAATGGATGGGAGAGGCCACGGGGGTGGGGAAGGGAATTAATTACTCTGCATGGGTGGACAGTGTTACTCCCAGTATAAATGGGTTAGTAGATGAAAATCTCAGTACAGGGGAGAATGGAGTCGTTTTGAACGACTCCTCTGTCTTGTTGGAAATAAACGTTAAAGTGCTTTGGAGACGGCTCAGCGTGTAAAGTGCTTGCTGTGCAAACATGAAGACTTGCAGATGCTCAGATCCTTAGCACCTGAACAAGAAGTCTGGTGTGGTGGGCTAAGGCTGAAATCTTGGTTCTGGGATGAGGGAAGGGTGAGCGGAGGCAGGTTGATTCTTGGTGATCACTAATCGGTCAGCCTCACTAATGGGTGAACTCTGGGCTCAGTGAGAGGTCCTGTCTAAAAGAATAAAGAGAAAGCGATCAAGAAGACAGATGGTGTGGACCTCTGACCTCCATGGATGCATACATGTGCCCCACTAGCAGAAACACACAAAGACACATAAAATAGACAGTGAGTTTTTGGTTTGAAGGGAAGAGTGACATCTCTTTTCCACCTCATGTTTTCACAGGGGATGTGCTTTCTGCCTTCCTCTCAAGCCACCGAGCTTGCTAACAGCCCTGTGTTGCCTTGTGCTTACCTTCTGGAGAACCCCCCAGAAAGTAGAAAGCCTCAAGCAGTTGTCACTAAGTGGCTCTTTAGGGTTTTAAAAAGGGTTATAGCAAATGGGAAAATTACACTGATCGTGGAAGCCTTACTATTAAAATGTTAAAGAATCTCAAGGTGGCATTTATTATAATGTTGGTTTCAGTTTACTCTGTGCCTTCCTTTTGAGGCTCCCTGGCATAAAGTACCCTAGGTCAAGTGGGACCAGAAACTCAGGCAGAACCAGCTCTGTGGTGAGAGTAGCACTGTAGGATTCAAAGCAGAGTTAAGACTTGAGCTCAGGGGGCTGGGGATTTAGCTCAGTGGTAGAGCGCTCACCTAGGAAGCGCAAGGCCCTGGGTTCGGTCCCCAGCTCCGAAAAAAAGAACCAAAAAAAAAAAAAAAAAGACTTGAGCTCATTCCCTCTGGTCACTCTACCTCTCTCTCCTCAGCCTTTCTTCCGTCAAGTGGTAAGACAGCTTATCTGGGTCTCAGGGACTAGTGAGCAGGGCACTTAGTGGTTGGCTCTCATTGATTGTGATTGCTGTGTATCGACTAGCTCACACCTAATCCTCTGTGTCTACTCTTGGAACTGGAGGTGTAGCCAGACATGGGGGATAGAGAAGTCAAAAGGAGGTCAATGGTGGGGTGCTGGCCTGTCGAAAAGCAGTACATGTCCTAGGGGAGTATCACTTCAACAAGAGTTTGTCTGGATCCTTGTGAAGTAGCAATGTGTGAATTGCGTTCAATGATATTGTTCCAGAAAGTGAAAGGGGAACAAAGGGCTTGGGTATTGAAGTCAAGAGAAGGTGAAGGTCTGTGTGAGTGTGTGTGTGTGTGTGTGTGTGTGTGTGTGTGTGTGTGTGTGTGTGCATGTGTAGTGCAGCTCTTTGGTGGGAATGGAAGGCACTGGTGTGTGGAGTGGTTAAGCGACATCAACATCAAGGCAGTTGGGCTCTCTGAGACCTTCCTGAGCTGATCCACAGTCTTCTTTCTTTGCGGCATGTTTCTGAGTAGCGTGTGGGGAGGAGGCAGTTGTGCAGTTCTGAGGTCTTTGGTCCTTTGACCTTCAAACCCAACCCTACTACCCTACTTCTTATTAGTTACATGGCTGTGGGCAAGGTGACCTCTCTGGACCTCAGTTTCCTTACCTGGAAGATAGAACTATAAGTGACATCGCTTCACAGATTCTTTAGATGTTGTACCCATGGGAGCTGGGGAGATGATTTGGTCAGTAAGGCACCAGCCATGAAAGCACAGGAGCCCGAGTTTGGATCCACAGCAGCCGCATTGAAAGCTAGGTGTGGGGCTGGAGAGATGGCTCAAGAGTTAGGAGCACTAGATGCTCTTCCAGAGGACTGAGATTCAATTGGCAGCATCCACACAGCACATCAAAGCTATAGGTACCCCTACTTGCAGGGAATTCAGCACCCTCTTCCGGCCTCCACTGGCATCAGGGATACACATGGTGCACAGACAAACATGTAGGGAAATCACCCATATACAGGAAATAGTATAATAGTAACAAAAGAGCTAGTTGGCTAGCGTAGAGATGATTGGATCCCTGGCCAACCAATCTGGCCAATCAGTGTGCTTCAGATTGTACAGAGGGAGCTAGAAAAAGATAAAGCACAAATGGTGTACGCACTGTCTAGTCACCCACATCCATGTGAGTGCATACCACACACTCACACAAATGCAAGGGAAGGAAGTTGTAAGTGTGAACACACTCATGAGTTGCTTAGCATCATTGGGCACAAACGCAGCTTCTAGGCCAACTGCCTCCAAGTTTCTCGCATTCCCTCTCGCTGATGCAGGATGATGTCCAGGCTCTCTGCACCCGGATGGTTAGACTCCAGAGTATGAAGGTCTGAGGAGCACTGATCTGTTCTATTTCTGACATTTCCTGCTTCTGCCTGGTGTGCAGCTGGTAAAGGCCCTCTTTGGAAGAAGAGTGAGACTCCCACTCTCTGCCCACTCTGTCTGTACACTGCAGTGTCCCTCATGTTGTTGGATGTCCTTTTCGATGCATGCCTCGATGTGAGCTCTGCCCAGAATTGCCCCAAGCGTACCAACTTCTCACGGGTCTCAGCTCTGTCTGGCTAACGTGCCTGGCAATCAAACAGCAAGGCTTGTGCTTTCCTGGCAGAGAGTGTTCTGCGTCAGAGGGCTGATTGTCTGAGATGTAGTTTCTCTGGCTTACAGTGTCAGAGCTGGCGTTTGGAGTGCACATGAGGACCCTTACTGATGGCCTGATGTATTTGTGAGAGCTCTCCATAGAAACAGCAGAGTGCTCTCTCTCTCTCTCTCTCTCTCTCTCTCTCTCTCTCTCTCTCTCTCTCCCTCCCTCCCTCTCTCTCTCTCTCTCTCTCTCTCTCTCTCTCTGTGTTTGCAAGAGGGAGGGTAAGAGAGGTGGGTCATATACTTATAGGAAGTTGCTCATGAAGATCTGATGATGTAGGTTCTCGATATTTTTAAACTTTTTATTGTTTCTTTGTGAATTTCACATCATGCACCTCGGTCCCATTCATCTCCCTGTCCCTTCCAGATTCTCCCTCCAGCCTCGTAACTTCCCTCCCTCCCTCACAAAACAAAACAAAACAAAAACTTCTTGCCCTGGAAGCTGGAGTGTGTGACACTGTGTCCCACAGTATGACCTTTTGTCCACACAGCTTTCCTTGCAAATGTTGACTGCAATGAGTCACTGGTCTGGTTCAGGGCCTCTTGCTTCTGCTACACTACCAATACAGGATCCTCACCAGGACTCCTTTCAGATATTCTGTTGTTCTGTGTCATGGAGATCCTGCAGCTTTGGTTCTGTAGGATCAGCCCCTTCACAACCTCCAGCAGCTCATAGATGTTGGGGTGGGCCAAATCACATCCTGGAGCTGGGCCTGGGTGGTAGCTGACTTAGTCAGCCCACCAGCTCTCCGCACCCAAGCCACTGGGGACAGCTTTCCTGCTTTGTTTGCCCAGGCAAGGTTCAGGGCCAGCTCTCCTGAGTGCCAAAACCGGTGAGGGGTGGGGCCAATTCAGCTTAGGCCTCACACATCAACATGGCCCCCAATCGGCTCAGACCAGCTGATGTCTGCCTGGCCTTTGGTGGTAACGTGGGCCACGGATATCTACACAGACTCCTGCAGCACAGGCCCAGATGTTACCATGAGCTCAGGTGCCAAGGCAGGCTACTCACATCAGGCTGTCCCTCAGCACCCTTGCATCTCCACTTCATAGAACACCCATCTCTCCACCACACTGCTCAGTGTAGTGGCCCCCAGCCTATATGGGGTGGCAGGCCTCTTGTCTCAGGTGTACTGGTGATTTGCCCATATTTATATCTGTGTGGGGGTGTCAGATGCCCTGGAACTGAAGTTACAGACAGTTGTAAGCTGCCTTGTGGATGCTGGGAATGGAACCCAGGTCCCCTGTAAGAGCAGCTAGTGCTCTTAACCACTGAGCAACCTTTCCAGCCCCTAGGTTCTGGTCTGAATGAAGACATACTTACGTAGGAGAAGCAGACATTGTTTGAGTATGAGTCCAAAGAGGGTATATCTGGCAGGGCGAGGAACTACACAATCGTGAGGTGGAGGCAGGAGAATCTGAGTTTTGAGGAAAGTCTGGGATACGTCTGTAACAAGAATCCCCCAAAAACCCCAAATAACAAAACAAATGAAGAGCCCCTCCCCACAAACTGATGTCCGGTGGGTAGGACAACTTCTCTATTCCTCGAGGGGAAGTCAGAACCTGAGTGGATGAGGCCCACGCACACTGGGGAGGCTTTATTTACCTACTTCAGACTGTTAAGTCCATTCAGAAACACTCAGGCCAATATGTGGCCATGTGTGGGGTGTCCATAACCCCACCACTTTACATGTAATGATCCCTGTTCCCTCCTCACTACCACCATGGGACCCATGATTCTTTTCTGGGTTTGTGTAGTTGAGAACACTGGTGTTAAAGCATTGCAGGCCGTGGAGGTGTTGAGGTTGGTGGTGTTTTCCTAGGGTAAATATATAAGGCCTTTAATTTTAGCCTAGCAGACTAATTTTCACAACATAAACAATTGTGAAGAAGGAAAGCAAGTTTGATAGGTGTTGGGGATGAGTGGTCAGAATATGGAGCCTCCACATGCCCCCCCCTCCGCCCCAGAGCAAATACTTCATTTTGCTCCAGAGTCAATAACTAATGATTCTGCCACATTTCACATGTACATGGAAGCTGGCAGATCAGATTTTGTATTCTGCAGATTTTGTACTCATGATACAGAACAAGATAGGTAGAGCTGTAACTCCTTAGCCCAAAGCCATTTGGGTATGGCCGTCTTGAGGGTATACAGGTGTCTTTCTCAAGTTCTCAGGTTCAGGGACATTGTCCTTTCCAAATATTTCAGATGCTTCTTCAGCCCAGGCCCACGTCACGGTGACCAGGGGAGGGAGCCTCGCTGATTCCCAAAGCCAAGTGTGCCCCAAACAGCTGTGAATCAGTGAGGGGGAGATGGGAGGTTGGCTTCCCAAGAACGGTGTGTGGGTCTGCGTGGACTGACTTAGACCTTCATCCTGAGGGCTTGGGGGAAGGGTGGCCTCTCTTGTGAGTTGGTCTTGGATGGCTTGTGGCATTCAGAGCCACTGCTGAGCTTGAATCTCACCGACTGGTACTGGAGCGGGAGCTGGCACGGATGAGGAATCATTTAGAACAGAATGTAAAGATTGTCTTCCTTTTGGTCAGGGAAGGTGGAGAGATAAGAGCTTTGTTGGAGAAGAGGCGAGGCTAACAGTGCTGATACGGTTGGCACTTTTGTTTCTGAGCAGAGCCTGCTTCCTGTCACTGGTATGATTGAGAACACATGAGGGCACAGAGCTCCCTAAGGGTATTTGGTGTTAAGTACTGTTAAATACTTAGTAGTACTTGACACTGTTAAGTACTAGTAAGATTGTATAAACACCCTTTAGTGTTCACTTTTTCTTCCAACTAAACTAAACTACTGAGGGTCAGCCCCATTGTACCTTTAGAGCAGAAGTTCTCCACCTGTGGGTCATGGCTCCTTTAGGGTGTGTGTCAAGCGACCCTTTCACGGGGGTTGGGTTGCATATCAGACATCCTGCATATCAGATATTCATATTATGATCCATAACATGAGAAAAATTACAGTTATGAAGTACTGATGAAAATTTTAGGGTTGGGGGTCACCACAACTGTATTAAAGGGTTCCAGCATTAGGAAGGTTGAGGAATACTGCCTTGGAGGGATATCTGTCAGAATCTTCCCTTCTGCCTGTCTGCCTTGATGGAGGTACTTCTGATTGAGTAGGCTCTTCCTCCCTCCACCTACTTTTGAGTTAAGGTCTTAGGTAGCACAGGCTATCCTTTGATTTGTGTAGCCAAGGCTGGCCTGGAAATCCTGATCCATCTGCCCCTGCCTTCTGAGTGTTGGGATTACAAGGTATGCAGCACTATACCTGGCTGGAGCAGCCTTTTTGTAGGCTGTCATGATGGTGTCCCAGCTGCTCTGAGTACCTTGAAGAAATTGAATTCAGGTGCAAGGAAGGCACTGCTGAAGCTGCAGAGCTCTGGTTCAGGCCTTCCTCTCGCCAAGACCATTCTGGGCAGTGTGCACCATGACTGAAGACTCAAGGCCAGGCGAGACAATCCTGGACGGACTCTGGGTTCTGCTGCTTACCTTGTAGCTATTCTCAACCAGGGCAGGAGGGGGAAGCTCCGCTCTCCCCAAGCCATTCAGCCAGACGTCTGCAGTTCCTGTGATGCAAAGTTGTGATCAGTGTCCGAGGTCTGTGGTCAGTCATATGTAAGGACCAAGTGGGTGGAGTCGTAATCTGTGCACAAGCACGCCATGCTTTTCTGCTGACTGTATGAGCAGCCTACTTCCCACCATTTTGGGGGGGTTGTCTGGGATTTCTCTCCTGTATGCCCCCATCATATCAGACCCTTAGGCTTAATAAAGTCTTCTCTCAAATGGTCTTTTATTACCTATCCGTAATATATATAATGGCTAGAGTGGGCTGGGCTGGTTTAACCTACTTATCCAGAGGCTGTGAGAAGGCAGTGTGGAATTCCACAGGCTGGCCTGGGCAGACGCTGTAGGAAGCTGGGGCTACTGAAGGCAAGAGGAGAGGAAGCCTGAAAGCTCAACTTTCCCTGAGAGCTGTCCAGGGTTAAAAGCTGAAGTTCCCATCACCTGCTACTCTGCAGTGGTAACGGGAGCTGCTGGATACCGGGCTGCTGCCAATCAGCTCAGAGCACCTGCATATGTAAGTCTGTGGCTTTGGATGCCTGGGGCCACAAATCTCTACTTCTGTGGGGTTAGAGCTGCAAGCTAGTGGGTTTGCAAGCCGAGCCTACAAGCCTTTGGTACTCGGTGTTATTTGTGGCAAGGTGGCTGGCTACTTGTGTCCCTTTGGTTAAGTATCTTGCTACCAGGCTTGACATCTGTACCGTTCTCCATCCCAGTTTTAAGATCAGGTAGCCCCACGGCTATGCTTGTGAGTGTACCTGTGAGGACAGCTGGGGGGAGAAATTACTCTGTAACAAGGCTTCAGGTTTTGTTGCTGGGTTCTCCCCTCTGTCTGTGCTGTTGCAAGGCTTCTTGGGAAGAGGAGACATGGAAAAATGCCCATCTCTTCAGTCCAGACATGGCCTCAGCATCACAGCAAAGCTCTGATTTCATGTAAAAGTCTACTTTGGTGACCAGTGAATTATTTAGAGAGACATGGGTGACTTAGAGGCAGCTTGTCCTAGTTAAGGTTTCCATTGTTGTGAAGTGACACCAGGACCATGGCGACTCTTACACAGGAAAACATTTAATTGGGGCTGGCTTACAGTTTCAGCGGTTTAGTCCATTATCATCATGGCGGGAAACAGGGGAGTGTGCAGGCAGACACGGTGCTGGAGAAAGAGCTGAGAGAGTTCTATGAGTAGAGCCAAAGGCAGGAAGGAAAGACTGTGCCACACTAGGTGTAGGTTGAGCATAAGAGTCCTTAAAGCCCAACCCCCCCCCCCCGACACACTTCCTTCGAGAAGGCCACGCCTACTCCAACTGTACCACGCCTCTTAATAGTGTCACTCCCTATGGCCAAGCATTCAAACACATGCATCTGTGGGGGCCAAACCTATCCAAATCACCACACGGCTGCGCCACTGAAGGGTCCATTTCACTCTGCACATCTGGTGCTCCCTACAGCGTGTGAGCATCAACACCACAGAAGTCCCCCCCACCTCCAGCAATTGTTCAATGCTTGTGTAATTTTGGGAGGGAGCCTCCGGAATCTTTTAACACTCTTGCAGCTTTCGAGTTTTCTAAGCCTTCCTCTTTTCCTCCCTAAGGAATGCTTCAATCTAGAGAAGACAGCTTCATATTTGAAAGGCCTGGAAGAGCAGGTGCTGTAGATCGAACAGGTTGATTTATGCTAGAGACACGGTGCTAAACTTTGCTATGTAAATGACATGACGGTTTGGTTAATCCCGTTGTTGGTAGTTTATCGTAGGTAAGCCAAGAGCATGTTGCCGTTCGTAAGACATTTTGGAGGACCTAAAAGTGAGGTTGTTTTGATGCTTCGTGAGAACTTGAGACAGTTTCTCTTGGTAAGAGGTTAAAAGACCTGCCGGTGTCTCTGACAAGTGGTCTCAGGGACAACTTGCCGTGTTCAGGAAGGCTCTCTGGTGTCCCACTTAGGATGTTTTGGATTGGCTGCTTTTCCATAGAGAGCATCTGGTTTTCTTCAGAGGAGGCTGGCAGGGAATACAAAGCAATTGGGAGCAGATCTAGGATCAGAGGGACAGGCTCAGAGAGCATCAGTGGCCATCAGAAGAGGTTTTTCCCTGGGTGGCCTCGTGTGTTTTTCAGACACTCTCTGAGAAGTATTGCAGTCCCCATGCAAGAAGTCATATGCTAGGGGCTTGTTTCAGCTCATTTCCTGTGGCCCGCAGGGTCCCTCTGCCATGTTGTAGGTAACAGCATAGTGTTCTAATCTGCACCATAGAAACAATACCAGTTGATTTTCACAAGTTCTGATCTTAGAAGAGAGGCTAGAGCATGTGTAACTTTTGTAGTTGTTATCCACTCAAGATGACTTCTGCCAAGAGCCTCCTGTCTCAGGCTTGTCAAGGGCATCAGCCACCTCAGCGATCATCCCTCACCTTCAAGGTAGACTGCTCCTATCCCATTTTATCTATGAGGAGACTTAGGGAACCTCACTTAAGTAGACCTTGGCTGGACTTTGACCCAGATCCAATAAGGTGGCACGTGCATCTCCAGCCAGGCTGTCTTATCTCGTTCACCAGGAATTGTTTTGCATGCATTTTATCTTACTGAGCTGCAGCGTTTGTATATTATCTCTCTCCATTAATGATAACTCAGTCCTGTGCCTACCTGCGGCTCCCATCTGTATGTATGTACGTATCTGTGGAGTATGTGTGTGTGCATGTGTGTATGTGGTGTGTGTGTGTGTGTGTGTGTGTGTGCTTGCATGAGTGTCTGTGGTGGGTTCTTCCTTGATTACTTTCTAGTTTATGAAGCAGGGTTTATTGCTGATCTGGAAGCTTGCCTATTTCAATAGTCTAGCTAGCCATCTTGCTCCAGGGATCCTGTCTCTGTTTCCTGAGTGTTATAATTACAGAAGGGCCGTTATACCCATCTAGCATTGGATCTTTCTCTTGGGGCTGAGGATAAGTGTTGGATATTCAAACTCCAGTCTTTGTGCTTGCACAACAAGCGCCTTACCGTGGGTTATCTCTCCGGCCTTCAGCTTCTGGGTTACAAGTCTTCCGGGCACGGCTGCAGCATCCTGGCTGGAGGTGGGTGCGACCTTTGTCTCCAGATGTCAGGAAGTGAGCTTAACTTGGCACAAGCTACTCCATCTGTATGGAGGCTGGCCTCGTCAGCATCTCTCCCAGGCGTGGTCTCATGAATGTGCTTCTCCTCCTCTAGGTTGGGAAAGAGGTTGAAGAAGACCCGCAAGTATGACATCATCACCACCCCTGCTGAACGTGTGGAAATGGCCCCACTGAATGAGGATGAAGATGAGGATGAGGAATCTGCAGTATTTGACATCAGATACAGGTGTGCTGGGGACAGAGGCCTCCTCCTGGGCTGAGTATGTGAGGGTTTGGCCACAGCATCCTTGAGCACATGTTCTCTTGTTCCCATCACTACCTTGGTAGCAGCATTCAGGAATCTAGAAGAGCAGGGCTGATGGGTAAATGCTTATTTGGGGGTGGGGGAAAGAAAAAAAAAATCCCGCATCAGTTTGGTTGCCTCCTGTCGTGTTAGCTTTAGAAATAGTTTGTTAATGGTTACATCTAAATTTTATTTGTGTGTGTGTGTGTGTGTGTGTGTGTGTGTGTGTGTGTGTGTGAGAGAGAGAGAGGGGGGGGGTTCTCTGTATAGTAGTCCTGGCTGTCCTGGAGTTTGCACTGTAGACCAGGATGGCCTTGAACTCAGAGATCTTCCTGCCTCTGTCTTCCAGGGGCTTGGATTTAAGGTGTGTGCCACCATAGTTGACACACTTGATTTTATAAAGAACAACCGCACACTGAAACTGGCTGATTCTAGATACCACAGATAGAAGGAAACCTATGACCTGTACTTTGCCAGAGAAAGAATGAAATCAAGTAGCAGTATTCAGTTATACCACAAAATAGTACATACATAGCGTCATTGGTGATTGTATTGGCTTTATCGCTAAGCCACCTTGTTTCCCATTTTGTACATAGAAACAAAATATAGCATGAAAAATTATGTCATTTTAAAGGTATTCCCATTTCTACTTGAAAATGTGTATAAGTGTATGCGTGAGTATGTGTGTGTGTGTGTGTGTGTGTGTGTGTGAATATATGTGTCAATAGTATATGAGAGCACTGAGTTCAGAGGACAATTTTGTAGACTTCATATATTTTACATGAGTTTTATGGTTCAAACTCAGGTCACCAGGCTTGCATAGCAAGCTCTTCTACCAGGCTGTCTTGCAGTCCTCATATTTATTTGTTTGTTTGTTTATTTATTTATTATTTGTTTGCTTGCTTGTTCGAGGCAGGGTCTCATAACCTGGGCTGGTCAGGAACTCCCTGTGTACAAACTCATTGCACTTCTATTGCCTCAGTCTCCCGAGTGTTGGAATTACACAAGTGTACCACCATACTGGGCTTCCAAACTTTGCTTATTATCCCCAATAAAAAGGGTCTGTGTCCTCCTGCAGGGCTGTGGCACATCATGTAACAGAACCTTAATGGAGCCAATTGGTTGTATTACTGATGTGTGTATGCATGTATGTGTATATATATCTATACATGTATGCATGCATGCATGTATGTGTACCTGCACACAGTCACATGCTGCTGTGGGTATTTGGAGGCAGAGAACAACTTCCCGGAGTTGATTCCCTCAAGTGACTGTACCCACTGAGCCATCCTGCCACCCCCTGTATGCCTGATTGAGAGTCACTGCTAGAATCTTGTTCACACTAGGTGTGGTTGTTACTGTTGATTCTTAACTAGATAAGATCTCGAATCGTCTAGGACACCGATCTCCTTTCCAGTTTGTGAGATTCTAGATTGAATTACAAGAGAAGACCTACTGTAAATGTGATCAGCATAATCCCATGTTCAAGGGCCCGTGGGCTGGATAAGGAGGAGAAAGTGAACTGAGTACCAGCATTCACCTCTCTGCTTCCTGACTGTGACCAGCTGCCTTGTGGTCCTAGTGCAATGCTGTCTCTGTGGTGACAGACTCCTATACACCCAAGTTGTCAATCAAAGCATCTCTTTCTTCTTCAGGCCACTGTCTCAGTCAGGGTTTCTATTGCTGTGATAAAGCAACCTGGAGGAGGAACTATTCATTTCACAGCAAATAGTTCATCATTTAGGGAAGCCGGGGCAGGAACCGGAGCAGAAACCGTGGAGGGATGTTGCTCAATGGCTTGCTCCTTATGGTTTTCTTAGCCTGCTTTCTTAGTATCCAAGACCACCGGCCCAGAGTCGACACTTCCTGCAGTGAGCTGGGCCCTACCGTATCGAACATCAATGACCATGCAGGATGATGTGCCGCAGGCTTGCCAAAGGCCGGTCTGGGGTGGACATTTCCTCAACTGAGTCTCCCCTCTTCCCAAATGATTCTAGCTTGCGTCAAGGTGACCTAACACTAGCCAGCATAGTTGCTTTGGCTCAGTATTTTCTTATCACAATCAAGAGAAAGAAGCTAATATACTGGGTGAATTGAATTGGTTTTATCCTGTTTTATTTGTGATTAAATGAGAGAAGTCCCTAATCTGGGTGTGGAAGCCCAGGCTTGTTCCAACACTCAGGAGGCTGAAGCTAGTGTATTTTTTTTTTTTTTTTAATTCTGTCTGGAACATAAGATGGGAGGGGGTGTGTTCTCTGAAGGACAGGACGCCCATGTGATATGGGCTAAAAGACTTCCACACTTGTCTCAGCTCTTCAAACTGGAGCGTGCTTCCTTTTTGGGCTGATTGCCAGTCCTGGATTGGCACAGCTACCAACTCTGAAACTTCTCAAGCACCGAGAGCAGCGGCTAAAGTGAGCCGCCCGGGAACTGTTCAAGCACTAGAGATATTCCTGGTTCCTGCCGCCCGGGAACTGTTCAAGCACTAGAGATACTCCTGGTTCCTGCCGCCCGGGAACTGTTCAAGCACTAGAGATACTCCTGGTTCCTGCCGCCCGGGAACTGTTCAAGCACTAGAGATACTCCTGGTTCCTGCCGCCCGGGAACTGTTCAAGCACTAGAGATACTCCTGGTTCCTGAAAGGCCAGGTTCCCTCCATGGCCTGGTGCAAGAGTAAGAGTCAAGGATGAGAGAAACCAGGAACCCGTGTAGTGGCACTTAACAGGAAACCCGCCCCTCCTGCCCCGTGTCTGGCACAGCAGTGGCGTTGGTGTAGGATCTGGGTTTGCTCCCTCTTGTCCCTTGGCGTCTTCCATTTCTTCTTTTCTAGGCAGAAACTCAGGACCCAGCAAATCCACTTGTATCAATCCTATACTCTAAGCTATGGGCTGTTGTGAGCCTTAGTCCCATGGGTCAGGTTTTCATGCTGAGCGACTGCTCCTCGTTAGCTTGGCTCTTCTCTGTTGTTGCTTTGGGGACGGCTTCAAGACCAGATTCCTCTGTGACCTTATCCCCGGTAGCCTTATTCCATCTAAACATTATTTGTGTAGGTGTGTGCACACCTGTGCGTGGATGAGCATGTATGCACACATGCTGTGGCATGTATGTGGTGGTGGTTTGGCCGATTGCAGGAGTCAGCTCGCTAACTCTGCTGTGTGAGACTGTCTGGTTCGAGTAAGCATGGCCCCCGTGTGTTCATGTTATGTGAATACTTGGTCCCCAGTTGGCGGACTGTTTGGGAAGGTTGAGGAGGTGTGGCCTTGCTAGAGGAGGTGTGTCACTGGGGGTCAGCTTTGAGATCACCAGGCCCAGCCAGCTTTCTTCCTGCTCCTGCTTATGGATCAGGAGGGAGGGTAGCAGCCTTGTTGTCTTAACTTCTGGTCAACACCTGACCTCTGAGGGGAGTTTACTGGTGGGTTTTGCTGTATGGAGTTTCTCCTCCATCTCCTTGAATTTTATTACTTTCTCTAGCTCTGTTAGGCAGGGCATACCTCCTCCTTTAACCTATTAAGGTGGTAAATCTGTATTTATTAAATTTCTAATATATAATACGTTCAGGATTCTGGAGGGTAAGACGGCTTGGTCACATGACATCTTTCTGCATGCACTGTTGTATTGTATAAGGCTTTCCTTCTCTCTAGGGAGTGGTGACTGGCCCTTTGTTTTTCTGTCTGTTATTAGTCTGTCGGGCTCTGTTAAAAGTTAATGCTAGCCTCATAAAACGAGTAGGGCAAGCCTCCTTATTTTCCTTCTCTGGGCTAGTTTGGGTCAGATTGGAGTCATTTGTTTCCTAAGTGTTTAGTAGAGCATATCGAAAAACTGGCTGGACTTGAGCAGTCTGTGTGGAGTTTTCAGCATCAGTGACATTCATTTCCTTGAATAGTTCTTAGACTATTCAGTCTTTATTTCTTCCTGGGTCAGTTTTGGCCAGAAGTAGTTTTGGGGCATTTTGCCTCTTCCCTTTAAGGTTTTACAAACCTGTGTTGTGTAGTTGCTTCCAACATCCTTCTTTCATTTTGTAAACATTTGTAATATGAGTAGCTATGGTCTTTCTTTTCTTCTTTGAATGACAGGGTCTTTGTACAGTCTTGGCTGGCCTGGAACTTATGTAGCCTAGGCTGGCCTTGAGCTCACAGAGAACTACCTGTCTCTTCCTCCCACTTTATCCCTTGGTGTGTGCCACCATGCCTCCCTCTCTTTTTTTTTTTTTTTTTAAAGATTTATTTATTATGTGTATAGCGCTCCACCTGCATGTACACGTGCAGGCCAGAAGAGGGCATCAGATCTCATTACAGATGTTTGTGAGCCAGCCACCATGTGGTTGCTGGGAATTGAACTCATGACCTCTGGAAGAGTAGACAGTGCTCTTAACCACTGAGACATCTCTCCATCCCTCCCCTCTTGTATTTTTAAGACTATTGGTTTTTTCTTTTTTCCTTTTCCCCCTTGCTCAGTCTTGCAGGAAGCTTCACTTTGTCACTCTGCACAGAGAATCGTCCTTGAGCCTCTCCGATAGCCTCCATGATGATCGGTTTTCAGTTGTGTGTGTGTATCTTGATCCTTCAGCTTTCTTTGTGCACATTCTATTCCTGCCGCTTCTTCCTCCGAAAACGTAGCCCCTTCTGGCATTGTCAACCTTCCCAGCTGGAGTCAACATTTGTTCTGTGGCAGCCTGTGTCGGAGCCTCCCGCAGACATTCAGGACCGCTGCCAGGCCCCGCTTGCCCCGCTTCTCCTCAGCGTCCCCGAAGAACTGAGCTTTGGGGAGCTCCCCATGGAAGCTCCTGCCATTTGTGGTTGTGAATGAACTTAGAGGGGAGCCGGTCAGACACAAGGCCACTCCAGTCCAGAGTAGACTGACTGCTGGGAGGCGCAGAAGCTTTCCCTAATGTACAGGTGTACGGGAACTAAAGATGAGAAAGCAGGGTTGGGAGCTGGGGTCGGGGGTGAGATTGCTCTGTCATCTCCGTCATCTCACTACTTAGCAGTAGCCACTAGAGAGTGTGTGAGTACACGTCTGTGGGCGTTGCTTTCTCTGTTGAAATAGGCCCGTGTTACAAAGGCCGATTTAGGACACTTTCTCCCCTGAGTGTCCTACTGCGAACAGCTTATTTTCATGTCAAAAAGTATGAAAGAATGAAGGTTTTTTAAGGGTCACCTTTCATTTCCACATGGTGTTTTTGAGGGGTCGTCTGCACACTGCTGACCTATTCACAGAGTCTTGTTTTTCCTGTCCACCAAATGTTTCTGGTTCCCTCCAGGAAGCACACATGTTGAAATCGGATGTGGACGATTCATGGCTTTGGGTTATTTTATGGTGGAGTGGAGAGAGGAACATTGTGCTTGGCACCGGGGTAGTGAGGTGGGTCCAATGCCTCTTATTGGATGTGTAACTTTCTGATTACCTCATGAGTTGGAAACCGTGTGGCTCGGCCAGGCTTGTCTCCCCCACATTTCCAGGCATGTAGAGAAGACATCACACACAGGTCAGGACGGTTTCTGTGTACAGCACCCCCAACTGCAATGCTGGGTATCAAACCTAGGACCTCAGGCGTGCTAGCCAAGCACTCTGCTGTTGAGCTCTGCCCCCAGCTCAACAGCCTTCCCCTTCTTTGTGTGCTTCAATCAGCTGGGATGCTTTGGGTTGGGAAAAATAACCACGTGGAGCACAGAGAGCCCATTTCACTTGTGTTTTGAGTTTGGTTGACTTGGTGCACAGTTGCAGTGTTTTGGGTCTATGCGAACCCCTACTTTATCACAGGGGACTTTTGTTCCCTCTAGGTATACCTGGAGGACAGGTACACGCGACCTTTCCTACTTGTGTGGCAGACTGCCTGGTTGCTGTGTTGAGTGCAGCCCAAGGTACCCAGCTGCTGGGAAAAGCAACCAAGACACCCAGCTGCTGCTGTCCCTGCCAGCCCTGCATCCTGCTGAGATGTTCCTGCAGTCGCTCCTCCAGGGAGTGCACTGGCATTCTCAGCAGGCTGCTTCGCCCCTCTTTTGTGGCTAGAGCTTCCTGTAGGAGTATTAGATACCAATGACAACATGGCGTGGGAGTCCGTGGCTACTTTAATCTCCTGAGCAGTCAGACTGCTGGAGAGTGGGTTTGAGGTAGAGGCAGAGCTGACCCCCCTCATCTGAGGTTGAGGTCTGGACTCTGATGGAAGGTTAAATAGCTTGCCAGTGGCAGCATGCTATGACTGCTTTCCCTTGCTAAGGAGCTTGGGATGGGTAGGTTCAGGGGGCTCCTCTGCCCACCTCATGTCCCCAGAGTTTAGCTTTGCTGTGAAAGGAGCTTCTGGGGAGCTCCGGTTTCCCTTGGTTTCCAGCACTCCTGTGTATACATGTGGTCCTGCAGCTATGGGGGTTGGGTGTAAACAGCTCATGGGGTGAAGGTGCAGGACCTTCCAGAGGTTCCCTGTAGGTGCCTCTGTGACACTTGAGATGAGGGGTCACCTGGGCAACTGAACTTGAACACTCAGGCAGGCGACAGTGGTGCCACGTGTCCATTGCTCAGAGTGTATCACTGTGCTATGATGGTTTTCACCCATCAGCTCTTCCTGGGGTCAGCAGGCCACTGCCATTGGCCGTCATTTGTAGACCTTTGTTTTGGAGATTGGCTCTGATTCTGTTTGCACTCTGACACCATCAGCAGTCTTTAAATGTTTTTGTTTTTCAAGTATGATTATGTAAGGTCCACAATCTCATACTGATGAAGTAGCTTTATTCTCCACCCCCTCTTAAGTCCTTCACTGCAGCTGTAACTTTCACCCATGGGAAAAATATACCTGTGGTGTGGTCAGCAGTGTTAGAGCCGGAGTTCTAGATGAGCAGGCTCACGCATGAATCCTGTCTGTTCAGTCTTAGGAGACAGTAGTCATATACTTGCATAGGCCCAACTCATCAAACTATGGTTGACGTGCCAAATTTTTGGCACTCACCAGGTCTAAATTAGAACAAAACACCAAAGACAACTTAAAGGTTTATTTTGCCTCACAGGATCAGAGATATCAGTTCCTGGTTGCTTGGACTCGATGAGGCAGCCCACCTCAGCAGGTGTGGGAGAACAAAGCCTCTCTCCACATCATGAGCCAGGGAACAAAAGGGAGAGATTAGAGTCCCATAATCCTGCTCATGACCTGGGGGCCTTCCTTTGGGCCTCACCTCTGAAAGATTCTGGATCCCAGACTGTAACAATAGCTCAAAAGCAGAGTGTGAGTTCTACCTTCATTTTATGTTGCCCCTGTCTCCACCGTTCAGCCCAGGCTTTGCTCACACTCTGTCTTCCTGCCTTCCCCTCTCAAATGCTGGGATTATGGATCTGTGCTAGCATGCCCAACTCGGCTTTCTACAATTTAATGTTTGAAAAAGGAACCAAGAGAATAATATTTCAGGATGCATAAAAGTTGATTGCAATTCATATTTCAGTGCCCATACATAAAGTTTTGAACACAGCCATCCTCAGATTCTGTACTGGGTCTGGCTGCTTTTTGTCATGACAACAGGGTTTATAGTTGACACAGAGACTGTAGGATCTACAAGGTTTAAAATAGTTACCTTTGGATGCTTTGGCCTAAAAACCTGTAGGAGGACTAGGAAGGAGGGATTTGAGGGGAAAAAGGGCACGTGTTCTAAAGGGGTGGGGGCTGTGTGTGGAGGGAGGGATCCTAGGAGTCTTGTGTGCGAACCAAAAGTTACATGGAAGAATGGAATGTGCGTATCAGACAGCACATTTTTCAAAAGTCCCATGGTTGAGGAGCAGGGGCTGTAGAGACCATGATGATGACAATGAACAAGACGGCTCACATAGCAGGAATGGGAAAGCGGGTAGAGTGACAGTGTGGCCTACAGGGTGGAAACTGCCAGGGCGGAGTCCGATAGCTTCAGTGCTCTGGCAGAAGTGATGATTCTCCTTCTTCCTTTTCTTTCAGGTAAAACTTCCCTGGCTTATTGGCATCCTGTGGGGAGGCTGGTCAGCTGCAACTCTGGCTGTCAAGGTCTGGGCATCGTCTCTCACCTGAGGACCCAAACAAATGTTATTTTTGAAACTCTGGCTTCACCCTACATGTCCAGCATCTGCCTGGAATGTCACCGTCACACTTGTTCTCAGCCTCCAGATGAGTGTCACCTTGGCCACCCTTGGATGCCCCTTTGAAGTGCTCCTTCCACTGTTGTCTTGAGGGGTTTTCTACCTTCCTAAGAGATGAAGGTGGGAGCATCGATGTCAAAGAATTTCTCTAGGACCACCGTAGATAATAGTAAAGCTACAATTAGGAGGATCAAGAGTTCATAAAACTGGGCTGGGGAGAAGCTTAGCTCAGAACCCGATCACCTTTCAAGCAGGGGACACAGTTTGGTCCCTAGTGCTCACATTAAAACAAAACTAGTATGGTGGCCTACACCTGGAATCTCAGCCTGGGACACAGGTGGATCCCTGGGGTCAACTGCTCAGCCAGCCTAGCCTAAAGAGCGAGTTCCAATGAAGATACCTGGTCTCAAAAAACTTGTTTGGCTCCAGAGAAATAATGGCCAAGGTTCATTTCTGGCCTCCACATACGTGTATGTTTGCCAACACACACACCTCAAAAGCCTGAAGGGGACTTTCAGATGTACCCAGGAGAATCATGACATTTTGTTCTCCCAAATCATTGCAGCTTCTTCAGGCCTGGCTTTATTTAGGGGAGAGTTGTATGCTATTTCAAAATGGATGTATAAGTTCCCTACCCTGCCTACCTTGTCTAAGAGGTTCTCCACAATAGGCCACAGAAGAATTTCAAATTATCAGGGATCAGACCACATGGGTGAGTGCGTGGATGGGTGTGTGTACCTATCAAATAATTTCTCTTCTCGTGGGAGTGGAAAGTGCCACAGGCAGCCACTCAGTGATTTTCTTGTGTGCTGTAAAATCATTTCTCTGCCCTGCCTCAGTGCTGTGATGTCTTAGGAATGTAATGAAGTCACTGCACAGTTTAAATGAATGGTAGTTTGGTTGGCTGGAAGGAGGAGGAAGAGGAAGAGGAGAAAGAGGGGGAGGAGGAGGAGGGGAAAAAGGAAGAGGAGGAGGAAGAAGAGGGAGGAAGAAGAGGAAGAAGAGGAAGAGGAAGAGGAGGAAGAGGAAGAGGAGGAAGAGGAAGAAGAGGAAGAGGAAGAGGAGGAAGAGGAAGAGGAAGAGGAAGAAGTAGAAGAAGTAGAAGAAGTAGAAGAAGAAGTAGAAGAAGTAGAAGAAGTAGTAGAAGTAGTAGAAGAAGTAGAAGAAGTAGAAGAAGAAGAAGAAGAAGAAGAAGAAGAAGAAGAAGAAGAAGAAGAAGAAGAAGAAGAAGAAGAAGAAGAAGATGACGACACTGTTAAGGACTCTGTTGGAAGTTAGTCCAGGCTAGGTTGGACTGAACTGGACTGGAAACTCTTCCAGGGTCCACCACTCTTCAAGAGGAGCTCAGATGGGCACCTACCCTGGGAGCTGGGTACCCAGGGATGCCCTGAGGAAACAGACCCTGGACTAACTGCTCAGGTTAATGGAGGCCTCCCACTTGGCCTTCTCCCATATTGCTGTAGCTGGTATGCTTCTGTGCAAATCTAATAGCAGTGCCTTTGGGACCCTGGGAGTGCATCACGTCTGGAAAGGTGACCCTTGTTATCTCGTTTCCTTTTCATCTTTGTCCTAGGGTTTGCGTAGTTGCCTGTCTAATGCCCCGTTTCATTGCTTTAGGTGAAAACTTGTACCTTGGCCAGCTCTACTCCATTGTCAGGCCTCCAGTTCCTTACTGGGGTTGTGGTGGTGGCGGTAGGTGGGAAGGTCCACCCTGGCTCTGGAGCCTGGCTGGGCACTGGTTGGTTCAGCCCTGAGCCAGCATGAGGTGTGCTGTGTTCCTGGGATCCATTTATTTTGCTTTTTCGGTTGGCTTCTCTCACTCTTCTGCCATTAGCCAGAGTGATAGGTTTCGAAACAGAGCAGGTGGTTCTTTCCTCTCACCATGTACCCAAGCACAGTGGCGACTCTAGAACTCTGGCCACCTCAAAGCTGTACACCCTCTCAGCCTCGGAGCTGGGACTCAGGGTCCCAGAACTGTAGCTGAACCATCTGGAAAAGCTGGATTCTCTTGCCTTATGTCTGAATGCCACGGATCCGGCTGCCAGCCACTCATCACTGACTGGCAAGAATGGTGGACAGTAACCTTCCAAATCCTTGATGAAACTTCAACACCATAGGCACTTAAATAAAGATCCTTAAAGCAAACAAACAAACAAAAATAACCCTTAGATTGAGTCACGAGTGTGTTGGGTTTGAATATTTTCTGATGGAGCAGATGAGATGACTCACTGTGGTTAAGAACGTGAACACAGGTTCACTTTAGGAATAGCTCACATAGGGGTGAGCTGGGGTTTCTTGTGGGGTGACTGTGTCCTTGTGATTTAGAAAGAGGCATATGAATGGAGTGGGGCCAGGGAAACATGCCCACCCCTCCCCCTACACACACATGTACATTTATTTGTTCTTCTAGAAACTGTTTCAGGTTGGGAAGCATTGAGCCCCCATTTGTTTGGAGACTCTTGAGGTGTCCAGAGGATGTAGAGCCCATCATGTCAAATCTATTTATTGCCTCACACTTACTTCAGTATAAGATTTCCATGACAGCCAGGTGTGATGGCACATGCCTGTCATCCCAGCACTAGAGAGGCCAGCCCAGGTTACAGCGCGAGACTTTGTCTCAACAAACAGGAAAGCACCCCCAAAGTTCTATAAATGTGAGTTAAAGACGTCCAGGCTGCATTAATCTCTTGGTGGACAAAATCCACAGAGAGTGGCTTACTTACATTCTCGTGAACACGCGGTGTTGGACATCATCAAGAACTCGATGGGCGTGGTCTACTCGACTCTCCCAGAAGTTCATTAATCTTCTTGTAGTCAACCACTTTCCTTCCAGTCTTGTTCCTCCTGACATCCAGGGGTGAGGCAGATTGAGGAGGAAAGAGGTGCTCTTCAATCCAGCAGTGGAGGGCTGGCTACAAGTGCAGCTTTGGTTTTAGGGGTTCATCTGTGGTGGGTCCATCTAAACCCTGGTCTCTTCTTCACAAAGAAAGCCTTTCTTCCCCCATGTGGCCCATAAGAGCTACCAGAGTCCAGGAGGGAAGAGATAGATGGTCCATGGCTCCCCAAACCTGTCCCCCCCCGCCTGCATTTCCTACCAAAAGTGCTGACAGTAGAGAAGAGGGGAAATCACTCACAACGGTACTTTCTAAGGTTTGTGGGAGCCCCTATGGAAGTCTTTATATGTGCCGTTCCTGCCCTTTTCAGCAAAATGCTGGCTTCTGGGGACCTTTCAAATGGAATTGGAAAATAACCAGAAATTTCTACAGGGTGGGTACACACATGCCCTACACTTGCTGATGAGGCTTTGACTACCAAAGTAATTTCAAGAGATTTGATTGGCTCCTTAGTATTGCTAACTCTGGGAGAAGGGATGGACAAGGCTTTGAGCATCAGCAAAGAGCATTGTGGCTCAGCCTCGATGAAGACTGTGGGAAGAGTCAGATGACTATTCCATCTGCTTTGCAGAAGCATAGATCTGCTCCCATAATGCCAGCAAGTGGCTCCCCACCACACGTGGGAGCCCAGACTTGCTTCTAACTACATGTTCAGCTACAGTAGAACTCTTGTGACTTTTATCTGAGAAGTCAGGAAACCTTCTTGTGGATTCATTGTGAAATACACAGCAAACAACTTTGTGAGATCACTGTATTTCCTCTTCTTGTTGGGAACCAGATAACATAAGCATTTCAGGCAGTTGTTGGACCTGCACTGGGGCCTGAGTATTTGGTCTGCAGAGTATTTCCCCCCATGGTAATTAGCTCAGAATTTCTTGCTATCGTTAGGCTCTGTGGGCTAGACTATCTGCCAGCTCCACCTTCCTGTAGATGGGCTGATTTTGATGATGTGGAGGGACCACAATGATTTTTTTTCCTTTGGCAAAGCCTAAATGTTTGACTGGCCCATCTGACACCCGTGTTGTGAGTAGGTGAGACCATTGCTGCTAAGTTTGCAAGAAGCCAGCTGGTTGGCAGGGAAGAAGCAAACAACAGAGAGCCTGTGTGACTCCCATCTTGCCGCTCACAGAAACGGGGCAAGCCTTTCTCCACTAGCCCTTGTGATCATTTAAAGGTTGGATCTACTTTAGTGCTGCTTAGTGATGAGTGTCTCTCTGACAGCAAGCCACAAAACCTCGTAGCTTCTGCCTGAAAGTCTTTTTCAGCTCCTGGTGTCGAAACCAGTCATCCCCAGGTTCTACCATCACCTTCAGAAGCTTCAGGTGTTAGGAGCACTTACAGCTTCCACAGCCCTAAATCCCTCACCAGACACGAAATCAACCAAAAGAGCAAGGAGACTCCACACATGGGGGATGTTGTCAAAGTGCAGCACAGGCTCATGTTTGAAAATGATAAGAGTGAACGACAGAGTCAAGACCAGGTCATCGGGCCTGGGAGGAAGGATCTAGAGGTGACTGGGGAGGCATGAGGCATGGGAGAAGGATCCAGGCTTAGACTTAGCCCAGGCAGGGACCTCCAAAGAAATATGAGACACTTATGGTATCTGGAAAGAATCACCATTATCAATAACTTTTGGGGTCCTTCATGTGCCTGGAGCCTTGGCATATAATTTCTTACTCAGTTTTTCGACGGGTCTTTTAGGTGGATATTATCGCTATCTCGCTCCGGGGTTCTGTGTTCATTTCCACAGACCAGCATCTGTCCCTCTCAACTATATTCCCCCTCCGTTGCTCTCCCTCAGAAAATCAACTTATTGCTTGTCTGGTATTTGAACATTCTCTGAGTCCCAGCACCATGTAATGGAATTGGCGATTCTTTTTCTTCATGAGAACTGACCTAGGAAAGTCAGTTACCACACAGGCTCACAGGTTTGTAAGGGATAGAGGTCTTGGACCATGACCCTTTTACCCTCGCCGACATGTTTGCTTGGGAGTGGAGAGATGGGAGACGCCTCTTTAGAACCTTAAGAGCTTTTCAGGACCTTTTGTGGTGGCAGAGGATGACTGAGCTCTGGGCTGATAGGAATTAATGTCACATATCCCAAGAGGCACCCTACTTAGGTGGTAGCTACCCAGTGAGTAAGAGAGTCTGTTTGCAGGGCAAGGAGTGTGTATGCCCAGGTACCCTTGGCCTTGCCTTACCAGATCACTTGGGTCTTTGGAGTACCCTGTCCATTAGCACCAAGCTGGCTTCAGGGGTATGCTGGGATTGTTCTTCCGAGAGCACTTGCATGTCTAAGTTGTTGGGGAATTCTGTCTTGTGAGGCTGCCATGACTGTCACTGTGTAAATCAGAACAGCTCTGACTACCTGCAGGAGATCTGCATAAGACTGGGCTTTTTGGTAGTCCTTTGTCAAAGGCAGTCATTAGACCCTCACCTTAGATTCTAGTCACTTTCTCTTACCTCCTCCTCCCTGAGCTGGGTGCAGCTGTGTCACTTCTATGTAATTTTACCCCAGCTATATGTAGTCTAGAGTATATAGGAAGTAGAAGGTTAACTGAGTGGAATACTCCATCTATAGTGTGATATTGGGTCAGGCCTTGTACACAGCAAGTATTAGGAATAGCTGTGTGGACCATAACCTGACTTGGACTGTGCTCTGGGCAAACAGTTCCTTTGGCCTTGCCTTTCTAAATTCTACCCGGGCACCTGAGGCTTTGCAATACCATTTCCAGTTGCCCCAGAGCAGGGTTCAGGGGTTTGCTGGGGCTGTCCTCACTAGGAGCCCTTGCAAAAGTTCCCTTTTATTTCTGATCTCATCATGGTGTTAATGACTAAGCAAGCCAAGCACCTATGGGGCTGATTCCTGGTTAACACCTTCAAAGGCATCGTTTCTAACTTGAGGGCTGACAGTGCACCCTCCAAATTCACAGCCTAACAGAAAAACCAAGAGTTTGCACGAGAACCCCCTTTTTGAATTTTTGGTCAAGGCTCCCCCAAGAGACTCCCGAAACATTGCGGGTTGTCCCTAGAGGTAGAGGGTTAAGCCCCTATTGCTAAAGAAACTGTGAACTTCAGACACAGTACCCAGAGGGCCTGGACTGGGGGTCTGACCTGAAAGTACCAAGCATACACTTTTCCAAGGAAGGGAAGCAGTCAATAGTCCTACCTAGCTATTATGGCCTATAAACCACAAAAATGACTGCTATGCTGTGATAACCTTAAAGATGTAACAGTGCTGTGAATGTCTTGATGGTAAGCAAAAGCTCTCTACTTGGACTTAGAGCTCAGTCAGCAAGAGGGAAATCATGCCTGGTACAGGAAACCTAGCCAGCCTATATGGACCTAGATAAGTCATGGACCTTGGAGGGAAAACTACAACCACCGCCAAGCCAGCAGAACCCCTAGCTATATTCTAAATGTTTATACTCGTCCCCACAGATAAGCCAGTTCTTGGTCCTTATCAAGGAATCGTCTCTCTGCACCAGATCATTACGGAAAATCACAACTGGTCAGAATGCAGAGAAGAGACTGTGAGGGGCCCAGCTCCAACTGGTAGACCTATGACAGACTCCTGAATCAAAACTCATGGAGCCTCGTGGAATAGGAAATGGAAAGACTGCGAGAGTCACAGGGTCAGGGAGTCACCATGAGATCGTGCCTCCTAGAAACATTAGAGAAGCTATGCTCAAAGTTTCATCGGGATGGGTGCCTAAGCAACACCTGATCAAGGATGCCAACAATAGACATGCTGACAACTTATGGGGCCCCAACCCTAGAAGAAGAACTGCAAGCCAGTGAGGCATGTCAGTTCATTCAATTCAGCCCTGAAATCATATACATACAAGTAACATTATATGAACTGAGCAGGTACATTTAGGTATGTATACACACACACATTTAAAAGGAGGCCATGAGTTTTGAGGAGGAAAATACACAGAGGGGGTTGGATGAAGGATACAGAAGTGGGAAATGATGTAACTTCAAAAGGCGAGAACAAAACAAAGTACTTTTGAAACTGCTGGAGGGCATCCGTCTGAGAAGACTCTTTGGGTACTGGTTTTAACCAGTGGTAAGTCTTCATTAGCTGGCCAGCCCTCAGCCTTTCTTGGGGTAAAGTTTTAAAAGACAAAACCATAACCTCACTTAGCAGAAACAGCTAGCCAGAAGTGGAACTACAGAAGGCGAGAAAGCAAGGTAGTACATTTAGGGTCTTCCCCAGAACTATGGGCTTCTTCAATGAATTGGGTTTCTGCCCTTGTTTTGGCATCTCTGGCTGCCTGTATGCCGGGTTCCATGGCCCGAATGAAGGGTAGTCCCATCATGATGTCAGTTGTGTGGAAAGTCTGAGACCTACTCAAGAAACAAGACTTTACGGTGCAATCTGAGCATGTCCAGAGATTCCGCTGCCTATCACTTATATCTTCTACATATGCACCATAAGTACTCCATGACTTTGAGCTAAACATGCCCCCAAACGTTTGTCTGCTCTTTTTTTAAGAATTTGATTTTTAAACTGAACACATTCGAGAATGGGCTGACCCCTTTGTGAATATATATATATATATATATATATATATATATATATATATATATATATATATTGCCCCTCCACAATAAAATCCTATGCTTCCTCTGTTTGGAGAAGGTGTGACTTTTAAAATTATGTGTGTGTATTGCCCGCTGCAGGCGATGCATTTTTTCCCTCCACTTTTCTAGGTCTTGGCTGTGCTTATTTTGGCTTTGCACTCACCAAGATGCAAACCTATTGTGTCGAGTTTCAAGTAATAAGCCACGTGGTGCTTGGGACGTGACCCTAGCCTTTGGCCCAGGGGAGTCTGGTTTGTGGGACTGGTCCGTGTCTTCTTTTTTCCCCTATTGAGGGTGTGTGGATGAGTGTTGGGATTGCTGCTGCTTCAAAACCGCGTGCTTTCCTCCACAATGCCCATTTTTCCAAGTTACAAGAGCTTGGGGTGTTACGGATTCTGCCTGCCTTGACGTCTATGCCATTATCTGAGCTGCTTCTCCCTCCTCATCCCCTCAAGGCCTCAGGAAGCACCCAAGTCCCCCCACCCCCGGAATTTCTTTAGCCGGAATCACCGTGCATGGGACATGATTACTGGAAATGTTGTGGAAACAAAGTGAAGAACAGCCAGCCTGCACAAGCACTGCATAAAGCAGCTAATGAAACGGAATAATCTCCTTTTCCTTTGGAAGCTGAGCCGGGGCATGGAATATTGCTGGGAATTAAGGCTCCCTCTGGACTGTCCATCTACCCAATACTTTGCTGAGATACTCAGCTGAAATCCTCAGCTCTCACAAGGCAGGGAGGAGTGACCGGCCCATGTTGTGAGGGTGTGGGGCGGTTAACAATTGAGGTGGGCTCCGTTACGTGTCCTACAGGTGTTCACGGACCTGTGGGCACAGGGCGGTGGCCTGCTGGGCTATCCAGGTGGACAGTGCATTCACTAGATTTAAGGGAAGATTAAGAGAAGGAGAAACTAAAGCATAAAAGAGTTGATATATTTGGGAGAGTGAGTAAAAAAAGAGAGAGAGAGAGAGGAGAAGCAAGGAGTCATTGTGGGAGAAGGAGAAGCTGGAGACTTGGTAAATAAAAGGTGCAAGGGATAGATGGTACCGGGCTTTGTATGTTTAAGTGGGCAATTATATCTTACCAATTGGATCTAAGATTATTGTGTGGTCTGTTTTTATATGTAAGAGTCTCAGTGTAAGAAAGTGTGTGGCTGGGCTGTGTTTCCGCCAAGATATCCAGCAGATATCTGGGGCACTGAGGTGTGGAACCCAAGCAGGGTAAAACACCCAGAGAAAAACATTTACCGTTTCATTTTTATTTTTTTATTTTTATTATTTTTTACAACAACAGGTACTGGAGTTGGGAGGGGCGGGAGCTCCATACAAGAGCCCCGTCACGACGGGCGTCTGCTTTACTCAGGCACCTGTATCCTGGCATATGCTAGCCTCTATTTATTGAGCTTCTACTGTGTTTTAGGCAACGCAGGAAGCATTTCACATGGGTTATAGAGAGACTCATTTTGCACAGTAAGCTGAGCCAGGGACTGCAAAGCCAGTTTCCCTGGGTAGGACCTTACAGACGCTACGGCCTGCCACCTTGTGTGGCCTTAGATGCATCTCTTGACCTCTGTGAGCCCCCTCCTTGTCTGTAACATAACAGAGTCAGAGTTTGTCTTGCCTGGGTATTGTGAACTGGACGAGTTAATGACTTTCATTGTACTTCTTGACACTACCAGGCATTCAGTCGTGTCATTGTGTATGGCAGCCAGTATAAAATAGTGACTGTATTATCATTTCTACTTTCAAGTGAGGAAACCTGGGCTTTGGTAATGAGTTTACCCAGGTCTCCAACTGGCAGAGTTAGGATGCCTGCTTTTGGAGGCCTGGGTGCTCTGCACAGTTTTGTGTCCCTACCCAGCACCAGATTCTGTCCAAGGCCAGGATCCAGACGTGCAGCGGGGTGGGTAGTTATCTGGAGCAGGTCCGTGGAGTGATTTCAGAGGTGCAGGGAGTACTGGGTAAGTAAGGGTCAGGGGCGTGTTCTTCAGAGGCAGTTCTCTTTCTGTGAAGCAAGAGTTTGAAATTGGTAGTGAGTGTTGCTTGGGAGGGTGGTGGCCCTGGACAAAGGGTAAGCCGGGAGCTGGAGGTAGAGAGGATTCTGCAGTTTATGTCCTGCTTCTAGAGGCAGCAGAGTGGGCTCAGCCCCGGAGGAGCAAAGCTGGGTTGGAAGGAACATTGCACAGGTCAAGTGTCTTTCTCTTGCACATGTCACTGTTTTCCTTATTGTAGGCACTCTCAGAATACTGCTTTTGTGGGGGAAAGCAGCCCATGACACCAGCTCTGCCATCTTCTTCCCACAGAAGGGAGGGAAGTGGATGTGGGAACCCTGCTTGGACTTGAGAGGCACCGGCATTTCGAACACTCAGCCTCATTATTTTTAAATGAGCATTTAAAGACGTATAAGGCAGTGTGTCCCAGCGTAGTGCTGGAAGTTGTGTAGTGACCACTATTGCAGACACCAACGAGTCCTGGTGTTCTCTGGATTAGTGACATGGAAGTCAGCTTGAAGTTAGGAGGAAACATTTGAGGTTGGTTTACCAAAGTCTGCTGACTTTTGGTCAAAAGGTCCTGAAAAAAAAGTAATCTTTTTGACCAAATTTTGGACAATGAATACATAGCATATAAAGAAGGCAAAACAGTTAATCTCAGTGGTGTTTGGGCTTCTTTTCCCTCTGATGCTGTGCCTTCATCCTCCTCACCCCCATCACTGAAAACCTTGTGGAATGCTCACTTGTGTCAGGGGGCACCATTCCGATGGGCAGGCCCAAGGAACCGACTTGGCCTGCCGAGGTGGTGGTCGTGGTGGTGGGCAGGGGAAGTGGGGAAGAGACACCAAATACTTCGCTGCCTGAGACAACAGAGAATAAAGTGCTAGGAGGGAGACATGAGGCCTCAGGGCCTGAGCAGTGAGTGATCAGCTCTCTCTGCAAACGACCTTCGGAGCTTTCGTATTTTTGCCCTGGCATCTTTTATCCTCTCAAGAGTTGGAGCATATGACCTGGTTTTCTTTTTCCCCTCCCCCCTCTTTACCTCACACAGCATGTGCTATTTCATTCATGTCCATAAATATTTAAAGGGGAGCCTTCCAACTGTACTTTCGAGGGCCAAGTCTAACCTATGTCACCAAAAGCTAAGACTGAGAGGCCTCCTGCAGAAGCGAGGGAGGTGAAGACCTCGGTTATGGCTCCCAAGAAGAGCACAGCTGAGTAGCCTTTTCTTCCGCCCCGCCCCCTTGTACATTCCTAGTCTGAAAAATGATGGCGGTATGATACAGGCACAGTGGTGATTCATTTTAACGTTCGTCGCACAACTGGGGAACATGGGCTTTTCTGTTGTTTGGAACATCTGAAAGCAAACAGTGTTCCAACTCTGAACCTGTTCTCCACTCTCCCCTGGCAGAGAGCAGCTCAGTGAATATACTTTGTCTGACACCGGGCGAGGCCCGAGAGAGGCAGCTGCTGCCCTTGTGGGGTGACCTGCCATATGAGGACTAGAGCTTCTTGCTCATGACCCCACCCATCAACCCTACCACCTGCCTTTCTCTCAACCATCGCAGCCCCCGGCGACCCTGAGGCTCCTTACCCTGTCTCTGAAACAGCTGTCGTGTGAGCTTTGGATCCACTTTGTTTTGTGCTCAGGTGTCTATTCCATAGTCCTGGTCATAGACTACGTTCTATCAGCGTTTGAGTTTAAGGCTGCTGTATTTCTTCTCTAACATGTTAGTAGTTTTCCTTGGGATGAGGTCCTAGAATGCAGAAAGGTCCACCTTGCAGTGTCTGCCTGACGTTTGCACCCTGCTGGGCAGGATAGCACCCTGGGAAATTGTAGTGTAGGTGTTTGAAATATAGGTGCTACAGAGACTGCCGAGCTCTGTGGACGCATCCTGCCCCAGGAGACACTGGGGCTCAGAGAGTTTATATGAATTCCAACTGTTTCCACCCCAGGAAAGAAAACGTCCTCTGCACCTGGGCCACCTGGTCTGGGGGTCTGAGCAAGACTCACGGGGGGTGGGGGTGGGGGTGGGAGGGCTGTGGAGAAGGGCTGTTCTCCTCTTCATGCTCCCTGGGGTATCTGGCCCTTAGGGCTCCCCTTCTGATTCAGAGGAGGAAATGAGGGCGGGCCAGCAGCCACTCATCAGTGCACTGACTGAAGGAGTGTGCAGTTAACTTCATGCATCAGGAATGGACTGGATTTGGGTTCACAAGTATAAAAATCTTTTTAGGTTCACTGAACGATGAACTTTTAAACGAATGGATGTATCTTTGGCCTGGTGACCAACAGTCCCTGGAGTCTGAAAGCCTTGAACTTCACCCTTAAGGGGCCAGGGAGCACTGTTTAGTGGTAGGGTTCTTGACCCTAACTAGATGGCCGGGCCAACCAACTGCAACTTCTGCTGGAGTTAAGGGTGGGAGGAGTCTGCGACATGTTTCACAGTCCCAGGAGCCTAGGAAGGCACGCTGGAGCTGGGAGCAGAGGCTGCTGGTCATACACTCAGTGAGCAGGTAGGAGAGGCTATCGGCAGAGGAGCTAGATCCATGGACACCAGCATTCAAGCTTAGTGGGGCTTTCAGGAGCACCTCCCCCCACCGTCAAGGCCACAGATCACACGAAGTCCCCTCAGTACTATCCACACACGGGAGCCTTCCCTGTCATGCGGTATGCTGTTTCAGGGCGTGTGCAGTCCCAAAGACAGTATTCTGTCAGACCTCTAGGAGGCCCCGGTGGTCGTCATCTAAGGTCCCCATTTTGAGAGGGAACACTTCTAGGTTGCTTCTTGTCTAACACCGTGTTTCCACACGGCTTCTTGCCTTTCTGAGCTCTATTCTCGCACGTGTGGGGCCACAGCCCTGTTATCTCCAATGACCCCCTCCCCCCCTGAGTCCCTGGCACTCTCAGATACCATGACACTTCTTGAAATCAAAATCACGGGGACCAGACAAAGGTGTCATGGCTAGAGAGTCACACATGTGACTCCAAATACCATCCCAGAGACCTGAGGCCAGAGGCCTGTTGGGCTGTACCATCCATCCATTTTGGAGAGCAGTATCCCACCTGTCTCCAGAGACCCACTCTGTCTTGAGGAACTGGATTTTCAGAATATAGTCTTGACATCTGAGGAAGGGTTAACTAACCTGGTAGGATGAGAGTTAACTTCTCCCCCGCCATGCAGATGTTTGCTCTGCTGGATTTTTCTGATGAGTAGAAAAGACTTCAAAAAGTACTACAGATTCCCCTTTCCTTCACCCCAACCTACAGGCAGGGAAAACTGATTAAGAAAGAGGAGAGGCATCTCTAGATATTGGAGGAGGCCATCTGTGTCTGCAGGGCTCACCTGCCTTGGCAGGTGGTTTTTGTGAGAAGGAGTCTTGCCTTAGAGTCCTTCCCACTATGTGTGACCTAGGCCTGGAGCAAACCACAAGGAAAACAGCTTCACCACTAGGTTCCCTATGAATTGGTTCAGTCCGAACAGACCAGGACTTGGCAGGGAAGGTGGAAGGATTAGTTCATCAAGACATGTTTGAAAGCTCTAGGGGTAGGGCCAGGAGTGGAGGGGTTCAGTCTAGGTTAGAGAAAGTGGGGGCCACTGTCACTCACTGTCTAGAGAAAACGAATACAGCAAAGCATTTGGAAACTAGCCAAGCAGTGACACAGAACTGGCCCCAGGAAGAAATAGATGCAGAGGAGAGAAAGAGAAGCATTCAACTGCAGTATAAAAATGTAACAAGTTCGAACTTTTCAAGTTGAGGTGAAGAATTATGAGGCTAGTCCAAAAGGATGGGAACAGACTCTCGTGTGTGTGTGTGTGTGTGTGTGTGTGTGTGTGTGTGTGTGTGTGTGTGTGTGTTGGGGAAATTCACGTGTACGGGAAACTATAGACTTTTGCTCACGGCCTAGTCATTAAACTGCCCAAGGACTGGTTCCCACTGTAGGAGACTGGTGAAGAGGAAGATAGTGGTTAGGAAGCTGGCAGAATCCTAACAGAACCAGGACAGCAGGAGGGTGAGCCCAGAAGAGCCTGCAAAGGGCAGGGCGCTAGTGAGAGTGACTAGGCAGAGGTTACCTCATAAGGGGGTGTTTAAAATCAGGCCTCCTGACACGGGTGCCATACTTCTGTGTCCAAACCAGACAAGATTCTTCCGTTAGCTCAAGCCCGGAAGGAGGAAGCTAGCATTTCAGAAGAGCATTGTGAAGGTCAAGAAAGCTACCTCCGATGCCTGACGCTGAGAAGGGCCCTATATCTGTTCCACTTGGAGGGTCACCAAGCCTGCCACTCTGTGTCCACTCAGAGGTCATCTGCTGGCTTCCAGACAGGTAGCCAGCCGCCTATGGAGGCAAGGACAGACTAGGCATACTCCAACATCTGGAAGACACAGGTCTGAAGCAGTTACAGCAGCCACCAAGGGTCTGAGAGAGCTGGAGTTTTTAAAATAGTTTGCACCACTGAGTGTGTGCTGATGTTGTCCCTTTGGAGCTGTGAAAACACCTGCCCAAACACAACTGAGCCTCATCCCCTCTGACTGTACCAAACAATGTGTACCTAAAACGGAAAGATGTAATTCGCATGTTTAACAGACCCTGTGTAATGGACAGGGCAGAAGAGCTAGGATCCCTTTGCCTCATCAGAGAACACTCCCAGCAGGTCAGCAGGTACCTGCTGATGGAGAGGACTGGGTTCCTGGTGCTGCTCAGCACAGGCTTATCATGCTCACTCTGATGGCTCTAAGACACAAAACCCGCACTATGGAAGCTTAACAAAAGAAACTCTGAAGGACAGCGTCTCCAAGTTTTTCCATAATGGATCCAGCTTAAGAAAAGCTGCAATTGCCTCCGGGATTCCAAAGATTGAGAAGATTCTCCAGTGGTTTGCAAATCAGAAGCACCCTAACGTTGAGGTTAAGTTCATTAGTGTTTCTGAAAGTCCATCTCAGCCAACTACTAAAAAGTCAAAGTGATATGCCAGGTGGTGGTGGCCCGAGGCCAGCCTGGGCTACGTAGGGAGTTCCAGGACAGCCAGGGGTTCACAGAAAAACCCTTTCTTGAAAAAAACCAAACACCCCCCGACATCCCCCCAAAAAAATTAAAAAACAAAATCAAGCGATAGCACTTGGGCCAGAGGTCTCCCTCTCAAGACACCTGTCTGAAGGGAGGAGCTTGAGTCCAATAACTTTCACCTATGCAGAAGGCTGGCGAGCCTGACGGGCGGCCAGTAGGCAAGGTTTATGAGTGAGTACATGTGGCTCAGAGGGTTGTACTCAAATAAACTCCACATTCAGACTTCAATGAAAGCTGAAACTCTGGAGCAAGAAAACATGTGGAAAAACGTGTTCTAGGAACATTTAAATAGAAATATGCATTCCCAGATGGAAAAGTATCCCGCCACCTTCCTGCCAGTGGCCAGGAGATCGTAATACGTGTAAGTTGTACAATCCGGGTGATAGACTTGACTCAGGGCTCCCTAGCTACTTAGGAGATGGGGTCTGAAGCATTTCCCTGCCGTTCTTAGGCAAACCCTGCTGCCGTCTGGCCAATCAACAGTGAGGGCCTGCGCGCACCAGCGACACCCCTGTAATGCTTTGTAAAACATTTGTATTGTGAGTCAGTCAATGTTTTTTTCCTTGTAATTTTGGTAGAAGATTACTTTTTTATATTCTTACTCAGGAATACAGATCTGGTCGTTAGAAGAACTATAAAAAGAAACCCACAAAAACCAAAAAAGGAAAAAAAAAACCCACCAAGGAAAGCCGCAGGATCTGTCCAGCGGGGAGGGGTGGGGGCTAGGGAGTCAAACAGCTGCCGCGCTTTGCAAAGCGCAAACCACTGCTCAGTCATTCCCAATTCATTTAGTGCTCTCAGTACTCAGTCACCATAAAATCTCTGTCCACCCAACCTTGCAGTATCTAAGCTGTGATGTCATCAGACCACCTTAAGATCTGGAAATCACAGACTGACCTCCTCAGTGCTGGGGTCTAGGAGTTCTCTAAGACTGGGGGAAATTCCACACAGAAAGCAGGCTGTGCAGGTTCTATATTAAGAGTTGAGACCAGCATATGAAAAAAAAAGTGCATTAGATGGCTGTGTTCCGTGAATGAATTCCCTCCCTTTCCTTCTCTGTACACTCATATTGTGTGCTTCATTCATAGCAAGGGCGGGCGAGGCAGGCGACCTAAAGAAGTAACACAAGCCTTGAGATTAAGGTCGTGTGGGGTTTTTCTCCCTAAGGTTCAGGAGAAAGGAGATTACACCTCTCTCTCTCTCTCTCTCTCTCTCTCTCTCTCTCTCTCTCTCTCTCTCTCTCTCTCTCCCCCCCCCCCCCCCTCAGTAATTTCAGCTATGGAAAAGTCTTCATTTGCTAAGCAGTGAAAGCTGTCATAAAACTGACATTCTTTATTCTCCAACTGATACTTTAGATTTGTGCTTTTGAGAGCCCTTTCCGTTGGAAACTCCATTTCTCGCAGGCCCCCCTTTCCGTCAAGCCTTAGCACAAACATGTTTCTCAGAATTCGGTTAAGCACTGTACCTGCTGTGCACAGGGCTTGGTTTAGACCAGATTCCTGTGTTGGCTTCTCTTTCATGGCATCTGACAGAGAAATTAGAATTTAATTTCATTCAAAACAGGACAGTGCCACTTGTCCTTGAAAAAAAATAGACTTCGGGTCGTTTTTGCGCTACAAAGCACTGTAAAAATGGAAATTGAACTCGCAAGCGCCCTTTGCTGCCATTCCTTTCACTTAGGCTTCACTACTGTGTGTAAATGGACCGGCTCACCATAGTTCTGCAAAGTATTTTTTGTCATGACATGGACTTATTTTTTGAACTCCCCACCCCTTTATACATAAAAATTAAAAAATAAATCCAGGTGCCATTTTCTGTAATGTGGAGGGAATTTTAATATCCCAGCCCTCCTCAATGGGTAGTTTGCAAAAATCCGTGCCCTAACTTAAACAGGAAGTGAATGGGTCAGTGAGCCCAAGTGACGTGTACATTTTGTGACTGTCCACTCAGGAGGCAGTAAGTGTTCTCCGAAAGGGCTTTACGTTTCCTGCTTGAGGAGTACTGGCTACAGACAGGTTTGTTTCTTCCTCTTTGTGGAAATGGACTTCAAGCAGTAAATTTTAGAACGGTTTCAGATTCACCATTTCTTCTTACAATATTGACTTTTGTCATTACCTGGGTGCAGTTCAGTACTTAAACTCATCCGGTGACTACTTTGAATCTTAAGAGGAACTTGAGGATAGTATCAACCTCACAGTGATTAGTCACTAGAGTATCCTCAGACTCTTGGCACATTTCAGCAGTTCAGTAAAAGGCTGACCCAGATCCCCTTCACTGACAGCTGTTTCAAGCACAGTTTGCAAAACCAGTGTCCCGTCTGACAGACTAGGTTTTGTTTCTACTAAGATAAGAAGGAGTTCTCATCTCTGCATTTTAGGAAGGGATTTGTGTTTTAGCTCCGTCAGTCGGGTCACGTGATCGGCATGTGTCCATCTGTTCTGTCTTTTGAAGGTGAGGCGGAGACTTGCCACGTTGGGCGTCAGGCGTCCATCACTAGCCCGGCATATGTCAACACGTTAAGCTTTGAGAAACAAACACACGAAGAGACAACAAAGGCACACTAGCCTCTCTCCAGCACTGTTGTAGTTATTTATGAAATACATTCATGGGACTTTTTAAAAAATGTGGATGTGAATACATTTCAGAAATAAAACTCTAAATTGTAAAATAGTTTTATAATAGTTCCTTTTTATTTTTTAAAAGAAAACCACTGCTCCTTATATGAGCTGATTTAAGATTTTTACTCCCAGTGGATATTCCCTAATTCCATTGCTTCTTTTGGGGACCTCTGGGATCCTGCTTCCCCCACATTTTCTACACCATTTTCGATTCAGCCTGTCTTGTCCTTTGAGGACCAGCCACCTGCTCCCTGACTCCTGTTGCTCTTTCAGCCATTGCCTCCGAGCTTCCCTTCCTTCTCAAGCACCCCATTCCTGACAAGGTCTTCTGTGCACAAGCTGCTCCTGCAGAGCCCTCTAACTGCTCTGGGGACCCTCAGACACCATCTCAGGGGGCCACATTTCCAGAGACGTTCTGAATAGGTAGAGACCTCTGGGTGACAGATATCCAATAGCTTCCCATTGCCAACAGATTAAAAGTCTACGCTATTTACTGTAGCTCAGGAGGCTTTAAGCCTGCTTCTGGCTCTACTTGCCTCATCCACGGCCATTTTTGTTTCTACGTAACAAATCATACTTGTTTTGAACATGCCACATGCCTTCTGCATGGGTTTCTCCAAGGTCAATGTTCAGGGCAAGTGCCCCTTTGAAGTGATGGGGCTAGGTTTCCTTGGGATTTATGGTTTGGGGAACTCTGATGCAATTTTACCTTGCAAGGTATCCTTGGAGGCCAGAGGGCTTTGAACCAAGGGGTCCTTTGATCTTGCCAGTAACAGGTCTGTTTAAGGCATTGTTCTGGGATTAAGATGCAATGCTTAGGGATTAGTAATTTGATTTTGTGGAATGATTTGGCAGGGTGTTCTGAGGAGAGCCAGCCTATGTATGGCGCGCGTGTACGCACGTGCACACACACATTCACAGTCTTAGAGCTTTTGCTATTGTAAGCATTCTTCCTGTCTAGTTGTCATGGACGGGTCTCTCTATTCTAGGTCAGTATCCACCTTCCTGTTTGTGCTCATTCTGCTCTTTCTGCCTGCCTTTTGCTTTCAATTGCACCTTGACCCTCCCAACCCAGATTAAATAAAACTTCCCACCTTCCTCTTTACTGTAGGCCATTAATTCCTCTTCTCTCAGCCTCGGCATGGGAGCCCTCCCCAAGCTCCGGTCAAATTCCTGTGCCTGCCCTAAGCAAATAGCTTAGTTGTTTCTCTGAGAGGTGGCTGGGTATTCAGACAGCTCTCATATTTTTGGCTACATACCTGCAGTGACCGCTCAGTCAGTGCAGGTTTGGAATGGGCCAAGAAGTTTCCATCTGCTTACCCCTCAGGATTCTGCACTTGAGCAGCAAGCCAAGGTTCATTTTTGATGGTAACAGTGACAGCTGTAGCGCGAGATGCTCCATGGGACTTTGGGAATATTTTTAGTCTTGTTATCTATCACTTTGCTGTAAGAAGGGGAATCTTGTACAAAAGGAGTAGACAAAAGAAGAGGAAAATGAAGCAGGAAGATGGGTCCCAGCCTTCTAGAAAGAACAGGAGCCAAGCGTGGCAGGAAGGGCATGGGAGGGAGGGGATGTGACCGCACCCATTCCCTGGAAGTGGACTCCGAGTCCTGCTCCATGCCAGGCACTGTTCTAGAAACTGAGAACACCTGCGAGCACAAAGCAAGTCTCCATTTCTGCTTTTTGTAGGAATTTTGCTGAGTAAAACAGAGTCATTAAGCCGCTAAGACACAGATAAATGAAACACTTAAAATCTGTGTTCGTGCTTAGAGTTCCAGGAGAGATGATGGGGTGGTCACTTCCTGTCTTGTCTAGAACAAAAGCTCGAGAAGTGATCAGCCTTGAAGCTAATTGAAGCTAACTACAGGAGGCAGAAAGTGACAACTGCTGGACTGAGGAAGCTCCAGGGCATGGCTCAGAAAGGTGACTAAGAAGTAGGATGTAGTCTGAGTACCTCACAGGGAAACCATCTTAACAAAGAGCCAGGAGCTACTTCTCTAGTGCCCACTTCTCTCCTGGGGAGAGGGGTTCCTCAGAGGCTAAGATTGCATGATAGCTCCTTACAGTGCAAAGTGTGTGTGTGTGTGTGTGTGTGTGTGTGTGTGTGTGTGTGTGTGTGTGTGTTGGGGGGTGTTTTAATGGGTCCAACTAGAATGTTTCTTATTTACCTCACTTAGCAAGAAGCAGCATCTAGGGCAGACAGAACTGATTCCACAGAGTTTCATCTGGATCCAGGTTCATCCCAGAAAAGAGGGGAGTGAGGGTCAGCGAGTTTGGAGAGTCTTGCCCTATGGTCCAGACAGCATCAGCATCCCCGTGGGACAGCTTTTGTGATTTATTTTACTTTATAAAAAGCATTTTGTAATGGACGGAAATGTACTAGGAGTTCTTGGTGAGGAAGGGCTTATAGGGTGGTTGGCCCACGTTAGACATCATCCAAGAGCTCCAGATGATGCTGTCTTCTCTCAGACAAGGTATTTCCCTGTCCTGACAAATAGCTCTAGGGCGGCACTAACATACCTCGGCCCCACTTCAACCTCACTACTTCATGTTTTCTGAGACCCTGGGGAGGTGAGCTACAAGCCCATCAGTGGTTGGTTTGATTAATTCTGGTCTGCCCTTCTTTATTCTGAGAGAGTGATCCTTCCGGGTGGCTGGATCCTGGGCTGTGACTCTTATCAGTGAGTCAATCGAAAGTTGAGCTCAGGTTCTAAGCTGATCCACCTGGATTTTACCTGTGCCCTTGAGACAAAAAGCAGCAATTAAATCTGGGCTTATTCTCTTGACTTCTTTTCTCTGTCACTAACTTTGCCCAGAACTTGTTATCTCTTTGATGCCTTTAAGATGACTGCTTTTGTTTATTGTTTGTTTGTTTGTTTTAACGTCTAACCAAGTCTTTTCCTTATTGGCTCCAGGGGATGGTTTCACCTGCCCCTCAGGCTATTTTTAGAAGTGGCCGTCTTAGCACCTTCTTCTGGTTTAGCCTAGCTTGGGAGTTTCTCACCAGCTTCCAAGATCCACAGGCTGGGCAAGCATGGCAGGGCTCAGGTAAAGGGCAGATAGTAGGGGCTCTGGGCCCTGGGTGGAGAGCAGAGGACAGTTATCATCCAAAAGACCCTCTAGAGTCACCACTGCCGTGCAGATAGGGTTAGCCCAGGACAGAAGAGTTGTGGTTCTTGGCATCGAGGTCTTTCCTCTTTTTTTTGTCTAAAGATTTTCTTGGCCTTGGCCTTTCACCAGTTTTTGGTGCAGAGAGAGATAAAAAAAAAAAAACAAAACAAAACAAAAAAAAAAAAACAAAAACAAAAACAAAAAAAAAACAAACCAGGCTTCTGCCATTGAGAATGTGGGATGGAGACCTCATGCCTTGTCTGGTCCTCTCAGTGCTCCCAGGAGAAGTATCCTTCGAAAAGAAGTCAACTGGCTTTTTGGGGAACTGACCTGGGTAGTTCTGCTAGCATGGATGCTCCTCATCTCCATACTCTACAGAACAACTTCCAGCTTTAAGGAGTTTTAAAGTTTTAAACTTAAAGTTTTAAATCTATCCACTCATTTACTCATACATTTAACAAATATTGAGCACCCACTATGTGCCCGATCCAGTGTTGGACACCAGAGACAGACTTATCTCCCTCCCCCGAACAAACAAATATTAAAAGAAAAGCCCTGCTCGTGTGGATTTCACATTCCTGGGTTTCTTTTCACTCGTGTGAGGATGACCTTGGGAGTCCTTCATTCTCCATGTCGTCAGGGTCAAATTTTGTTCTGTCTGTGTTACAAAACCTCAACGCTTTCCCCCAATACTTTACTTGTTCTTAGGCAAGAATGATTCTCTCCAGTATTTGCTAACAGACCAGGATGCCTGGAGTTTCTTTAGCTTTTATCATTAGCCTTTGGAGGTAGGGGTAGCACCTTCTACCTAGTTATACCTGCAGGATACAGCAGGTTGCCTGGGAGTCAACACCATCTTTCATCCAGGATGCTGTGCAGTGTTGAGGAGATAGGGTGCCAGCCAGACAGGTAGAGGCAGCCTGGATTATTGCCTAGAAAGGCTAAGCACTACAGAAGTTCATTTAGTTAGACAATTAGAAGCTGAGAGACCAGTTAACAACTTGGAGGGCTTGGATGTCTGCTGTCACCAGAGTACGGACATTGAGAAAGGCTTTGTTTAGCCACAATGTCTTCCGGACATTCATTTGCATCTTATTTCCGGTACGTGGATCCAGAAGTGCTATGTGCTATGAATGTATTTGCATTATTGCAACTTAACACTCCTCCAAAATATCTATGTGGCTGAGCCCCCACATGTCATCAGTGAAGCTGCTGGGGTCAGTGCCAGGAGGGACACCGGTGGTCCCCTGAACCAGTCCCTCCTGCCAGTCTTGGCCCTTGTTTTCTGAGACTGGTGAACCACCTTATCACTTTGATCCAGGTTACAGATCTTCAAATGCCAAAGCACACCCTCAGATTCTGGCTCTTTAAGACAAAGGGTCTCTTACTGTGCGCCCTGGCCCTAGGCTTCTGCTTGACTTCCTGATATGTGTGGTTAGAATTGGGAAACACAGCCCCACATCTCCCCATATAACTCAACCACATAAAACCTTGGGTTCTATGCTTGACTCTTTCTCTGTTTCAACTCTGTGTGGGTGTGTTGGCCCATGTGACAAAATGTCATCTGTGCTCCTCATATGAATACTACCAGTGCCTTTATCTCTCCTCTGCCTTCCCAGGAGTTTCTCCTTTGTTAAGAAGAACAATACAGGCCTCTGTCTTAATCTTGCACACCTGAACCATCACTGACGTTCAGCAAAGTCAGGGCACCTAAATCCACCGAATCTACCCTCCTGAGAAAATAATCAGAGTTATGATTAGAACATGGGGGCCAGAAAGGGAGAAGGGAGCTGCCAGGGTGACCTTTTTATATGCCTCGATCTTGAATATCTTTTTAATGTTTCATAGTTATGCCTAGTCACCTACTAAGCCTGGCTATGGGACCAAGAGTAGTGGCTCCCTCACAGATAACCTCGGTGAGGATGAGGCTAAGACCATCATCCTATTGTCACTGAAGACAATTTCCAGGAAAAGGGGGAAGCCCCCTCAGGTCTGAGGAAGTTCCTGTGTCTCAGAGTTGGGGTTAGTTTGGTGGGGGAAGGAACAGTCTCTTGCTTTTATTAGGCGAGATGTCTTCTGATAGAGGAGGGTGGCTCATGTGTCTCACGGGGCCTTGCCTCTCCTGGTCACACCTTTCCTGGCCACCACAAGTAAAGCAGTTAGTAAAAATCACTGGAAAGAGGGAATCCCAAGGGAAATTTGACTGGGAATTGGGGAGATACCACACATCAGGTACCACACGTGTGACATGTAAACATGTACTCTACATGTGTGTCTCAGTGGAATCTTTGAGGACATCCTTAGGGATTCTCGAGAGTGTCTTTGTGGCTGACTGAGGGTCAGTCTTCCCCAGTCTTCCCCAGGTTCTTCCTAGCATTTTATCCACAGAGATTTCTACCATTCCACTAACCCTCAGTCATGTCAGTTAACACCAAACAGCATAGTATTGGTTGGTCTATCTGGGAGATTCTCAGAAGGTTCTCAAAGGGACTTTGAGCTTTACAGGACTTCAAGGGTGGAAGCAAGCAGTGCTGTTTCTTCTCGAATTGTTCCCGTTTTGCTCTCTCACAGAATACAACCCGATAGTATTACATCACCATTTTCTAAGTAGCATGGTGGACAAGAACCCACTTAGTCACTGAACTCAATTTGCTCTAACTCCCACTTTTTTGAAAAGCCCAATACAGAGTGCTATGTTCTTAGAAGGTCACTCGAGGCTCACACTGGGGTCTGCACAGAGTACAGCATCAAGCACTGCTCAAGGCTGAGCACCTGGAAACCTTGTCCCAAGGTCAGCAAGTTTCTGATAACAGCTTCAGTCAGAATTAAACAGGGGTCCTGGCAAGCTCAGACACAACTGAGCTGCTCAGGACGAAAGGACAGTGTTCTATAGTACACTACTTGCTATTTCTCTATTGAGTATGTTCTGTGCTCCAGGACAAGGACAGCGTTAATCTTTTATGTTGAATCCAGTTCTCTTTTTAGTAGTTGGTCTTTCTGGGAGATTCTCAGGTTACCCTCGAAGGGCAAACTTCAGTTAGATCCTTCCATAGAGTGCATATTTTTCACATCAGTCTTTAACTTCAAATGGTGGGCTAGCTTAGCAGAGGACGATACCTCCAAACATTTATGACTGTGTAACCCTTCATTTAAATATCCACCTAGTTCTCAAGTTTCATAGGTTAGAACTGTAAACAGTTGGGTAGTTGTGCAGTCTAATGTTTTAAGGAAGAACCTGGAATTTGAGGTCATGTTAGGATAGGCCAAGCTGAGGTAGCAAGTAGATACAGCAAATTATCATTCAGACACAATAGACGCTTATTTCTTTCTCAAAGCACAGCCCAGGGAGCTGTTCTAATTTGTCTATGTGCAAGCAGGGGAAAAAGCTGGGCCATGTGGGCAGTCAGAGACTGGGCTGATCCAGCTCTGCCATATCCAACAACTGGCTTTCAAGGTTGCTGAGGTTTCTCTCATTCCATCATCCATCACCATCGTTCCAGTGCACAGGGCACACTTCAGGGAAGCACATGGTTTACGGCCATCTAGAGATGGCATGCATTCCTTCTATTCTCATTAAGAAGGTAGTTGCCTTCTCCCGTGCAATGAAAATGGTTAGTAGTCAGTCAAACACACATCTAGAAATAGAGGATAGACTTAGGTCAGAAGAGGGAGACTTGCAGATCTTGGACTTGGATGGGAGCTCAGGTATCTCCTCAGGCCCAACACAGTATAGGTGCTGAGCTTCCTTCCTATCTCATGAACTTCCTGCCCCCCTTGGTATCTCAGCTGCCATTTTGATTTGGCAAACGAATAAACATCCGGCCCTCCTCTTCTAAACATATTCTATACCTTGTGACAAAAGGTGAGAGACTCAGGTAGAAGGAAGTGCAGAGGCAGGGGCGGACTGTTTAGCCTCTGGCTGTAGGAGGCAGAAATGCAGCTTCATCATCCTTTGTTGTTCTCAGAGTCTTTACAAGGCTGTGCCCATCACCAACAATGTCACAGGATCTCCTGAATTCGCTGCCACCACTCAAATTATAATGGCTGCTTCTAATGTTCATATTTCTAGAAGGTGTGTGTGTGTGTGTGTGTGTGTGTGTGTGTGTGTGTGTGGAGAGAGAGAGAGAGAGAGAGAGAGAGAGAGAGAGAGAGAGAGAGAGAGAGAGAGATATTTTGGAGAAAATCAACATTAATCCATAGATATTTTAGAAGGCCACCATAAATCATAATTGCATATTTTATGAACTGTCTTTTCTCCTAGTTTGAACCCACTTCCCCACATTTACTTCTACCTTGTTCAAGTCCTTCTGTCCTGAATTTCTGGTATCTTAGGTCTTGCATACCCCTACCATGGCAATTGACCTACCCAGTAACCTATCCTTCTGTCTGTGTGGATCCTTCTATCGTCCCTCCCTAAGCTGCCCCTTGAGGGCACTTACACATTGTTTGACTTCTTGTATATATTTTCCCTAATACTCATCATGTCTCCCCAGTAGGACACTGGGGGCATTTATAGCTGATGGAAAATGTCCGGTATTTTTTTTTAAATCATGTTTGGTTTTCTTTATTTTCCCTAGCCTGACCTGAGTACATCTGTAGATGACGGTGGCCATATGAGAGAGCTCTGGAGACTGTGGTGGTCCTGAGCCTGAGATGTGGGTGTGTTTATCACTTAATTTGTAAAGACTGAGAAAATCCATCTCTTGGATGTGTCCCAGGCAGCCCAGAAAGCCCAGAAAGGGGCGGGGGTATCAGGCAGGAGGAGAGAAGAAAAGGATTCCCAACCCCTCCATAATGTATTAGCTACAGTGGACCAGTAGTGTCTGGTCCAATCAGAGTCTGTCAATTCCAGGGTGCTAGGAGCTATGGAACACAGCTCAGTTGATAGAACAACAGTGTTCTCAAGACAACAATTTGAGGCCACTTCCCCTAACTTGAGCAGTGCCGTGCCTTCAGAAATGTCCAGAAAAGACTTCTTGTCTTGGGAAAGGTAGAAGTGGGTGGGCCAGGTACGGGAGTCCTTTAGTTCTTGAGTGTCAAAGGGCCTCAGTTTTACCCTCTGCAAGCTGGGATTGGAAGGACTCTCAGCTGCACTCAATTTCAGAAAAGCCCAATGAGCCCTCTGTTTGAAAAGTAGTGACCTGTGGGATCCCAGGACTCCTTGAGTGATTGTCTACAGGGGTAGAATGTGTTTGTCAGCAAGAAGAGAAAGGAGTTGTGCATGCAAGGGCTTAAAGAGTAAAGTTCTTACTGGGCAATTTGGCTTTTGACCTAGATGAGACCCAGGGATGAGAAAAGTGTCTGCTTTTCTCACAACCATGTAACCTGGAGACTCTCCCTCTTAATGTCTTTCCCATGGGCATCACTGCTCATGCTTCTTACCCAGAGACCTTAACATTTGGCCTCTCTACCTAAAAAGTGACAGAAAGTATGCAGGGGTAAGTGGTAGGGAGAAAAAGGGTGAGATTCTGGAGAATCTGTAGGGTGTGTGCTGCTGAGGCCTCTCAGTCAGGTCCTGTCTTACAGTGTACATGTAGATTGTCCAAACTCTGGCTCGTTTCTGCCATGGGGCCTCTGCCAGAGTTCTGGCTCTTAGGGTTCACCACAGAGAACAAGCCGGAGGCAAGTCCTTCATGAGCATGTGCCACCTCAGGTGATTTCTAACCCCTAAGAAGAGGCTTTCAGTGTGCTGGCTGCCCAAGAGCTACCACTCATGTCCTTCCATAGGTGAGCTACAACCAGGAGTTGTCAAATAATTTAATGTGTGCTAGACAACTCTGAGATGATAGTGCACAGAGTAGGCCAAGCAGTGCCTCATGGAACTTATCTCCAGGCATGCCAAGGGTATTGGATGCACTCACACGAGAGGCTTCCATTTGTTCATTCAAATGATTCTCAATTTCAAAAGGATTCTACCAGAGCATCTAGCAGAGATCTAGCAGTACTTCTGGAGCTAGGTTGGCTGAGGTGGGAGTAAGGTTCCCAAAGAAAGGCTTGTACCCTTTTTGTCACTGCCACCACTGGATGTAGACAGCTTCCGCAAGCAACCTTGAAGTCTGAGCGTCTTTGACCCAGATTTTGGTTACAGAGCTGACCTACGTGCTCTGAGATATTTTTTTTTTCAGTAGGTCCTTTCCAAAGGTACCTGAAAAGACCACCCTTTGGGCAGTTATCTATAAAAGTGTGATAACTTGCACAGGGCTTCCTTCACCCCAATATCTCTGAGGATCCTGGGATGTACAGATGGGAGGAAGCCATGCTTGTTGTAGATATGCAGAAGGAAGAGGAATGAGAACCTGGGTCATTCATCGTGTCTCCAACTCTTTGCCTTCCCAGGTTCTCTCCCTTCCAACAGCTCAAGATGTGAGGGCATTTGGTTTTGGACAGCCTTTGGATGGGATAAAGTGAAGGTGGGGGCACACCCAGTGTCTGGGATGCTTTTCTCAGCAGGTCAGCTCCTAATTGGCCAGAAGACTTCATGAAGAGAACTCCCCACGGGGGCTGATGCTTCTTGAAGGAAAGGAGGCGTCCTTTGGAACAGCAGCTGGAGTCACGTGGCTTCTTGTGTCTGGTGTCCAAGAATGGCAGGTGTGATTTGCTTTAAGATACAGAAGTAAAAAGCAAAGATGTGTGGATATATCCAGGTTTTTCAAGGACTCTTAATATCTAAGAGTCCAACAGCAGCTCAGGGGAGACTTGGCAGCCTGGAGGGCTCCTAGCACCTCAGTTCCAGGGTGTTATTTTTTCCAATGGCAACATCTTTAGAAAGACATAATTTCCCAAAGCCATAAGGTAGACATGCCTGTCATAATGTCCAAAAGTATCTTCTTCCAACTTTTCAAGGGCAGGGAAGGAAATCTGTTCATCCTTGAGTTAGCAGAGGTCTCTGTAGTTCATAGCAAGAAGTGATGTGGAGGGAATCTTGAGAATCTGCGAGTGAGGTGTGCTTGTACCAGACTAAATTCCCTGAAGGGTCACATCTGTATAGGCTATCACAGTGGTCACTGCCCTTCCCCCGGCATGCCCTTCCTCCCCCGCTATTTCTTATGGTTCCTATGTTCCAGAATGTAGTGTGGAAACTTGAGCATTGCTAAGTATTTGAAATATATAACACTTTCTTGGAACAAGTAACCTGTGGGTAATCTGAGCAAATGAGACCTTTCCCAAACATCTCCCTTTAAAATGGGAAAATGGATGGCTGAAATAAAAACCCCACAAATTTGTAGAAGTAGTTACTCTAAGAGACACCCCTCTTTTCCTGGATCAGAAGGGTTAGGGGAATGGTGCTATTGACTATTGTATTTGCTGGGACTCTTGGCCACCAAAGCTCTCAGACAGATGAGTATGTGGGAAGGGCAATGTTACATGGCCATTAAAATCCAAGGTACTGGCTGGCAAGGGGTGTAAAGATTTCTCTGGGTGAACATTGAATTCAGGAATCAGAGAAGCCTCTCTGTAGAGCAGGCAATCACTGTCAAGCTTCGCCGTATGTCATGGACTGTGGTTTGACCCCGAGGCTCTTTGGATTTCAGTATTTGCTGTGACTTTTCTCATGGCCTTCTTCCTGCTGGCTCTTCAGCTTATGCCCCGTGCATACCCACTTCCTGCTGATGGACATGGCCCCTCCTCTCACTGAACCACATTCCTTCCTCCCAACCCAGTTGGAAGACAGCTTTGTCCTCTCCCAGTTCATTAAGGTCATCTCTGTCTACATTAGGTTTTCCCTGTATTGCTGCTTTCTCTTGTGGCAACAGATTATGGCTTAGATTTTAACGTTTTTTCCCTCCAACTTATTTAAGGAGGAAATAATGTATATTTTTTCTTTTGCAGAGAACATGAACAATAAGAGAAAATAAACCCATTACTCTATTGAAGGAGAGAGCCACCATCCTATATATCTTGATGGAACATCTGCATTTTTTTATCTGTGTATTGTATTTGGTAGTTTACTAAAATCGATACCATGCTGTTGATATGTTTTTGCCTTTCACTATCTACATAAGATTGTAATACATGTGTTTTCCTAGACCACATAAATGTTCTACTGAATGATCGAGTAGCATAAGTTTATTATTTATAGCTTCCCAAATGGCTTGCTCTTTTATATCCCCACTGTCACCCTTTGAGCACGGCTGTATCTCACTGTCACAGGAGATGGATGTAGGGGACATGCTAGTGAGAGACCCAGATGAGAGAGCAGAGGAGTGGATGGGGTGGGGAAACTCTCCACAGTTGAGTGATTAAGTGTCAATCATCATGACGAGTCTCCCGAACCAACACGTTCATAAGAGGAATTCTCAGTGGAGCCAGAGTGGCCTGGTTTAGGACTTAGATGGTGCTGAAACTTGGCTGGAGCTGTCAGAAGGAGATCCTTCTAGAAGGAATGTGTTCCTTCTCCCCATCCCACTTTACCTGGTCAACAGTGAATATATAATTATTAGCTATAAAGTGTTTTCACTTATAAAACTCTGAAACCGTTAGAGGAAAAGGCAGAGAAACACCAAGATTGTGACTGTCCTGTTGGTTTTCAGTTTGACAGTATCTAGCATCATCTGGGAGGGATAGTTCAGATTAGGTTAGCCTGTAAGCAGGTCTGAGGAAGGTTCTTTGATTAAGTGGTAAAACCTCCCCTAAAGGAGGGCAACACCAGTCTCTTGGCTTGGGTCTTAGACTATATAAAAGGAGGAGGTCTGCCGAGCCCTAGCTTCCATCGCTCTCTGCTTCCTGACTGGCTGCCAAAGACTTCCTACTGTGATGGACTTTACCCTCAAACTGTGAGTCAAAATAAACCCTTTCTCCCATTTCTTTTGTTAGGGTATTTTTATCACAGCAACAGAAACAAACAAAAGTAGTGCCTAGTCCCAACTCATCATGTCCTGCACCCAATACTTGGGGACCTCATGGAAGAGAGGAGAGAAAGACTGTACGGGCCAGAAGATCATGGAGTTTGCTGTGAGGTTGTGTCTCCTAGAAATGTTAGAGAAGCTACACTCACCAACATAGCTGTCTAAACAACACCGCAGCAAGGATAATACCCACAGATAAAATGGCCTCATCCCTAGACAAAGAGCTACAGGCAACTAATGGGTGACAAGATTGGGAGAAATAATATTCCCCAAAGGAAGGGACCCCAGTTGGCATCCAACCAGTACTAAGTGATCAGGCCTGAAATCATTTACATACAATAACGTCATGCAGACTGAGTAGGTTGCTATATAATTAAAATACTGATTCTGGAGATTTTGATATGTTCACTTGTAGCTGACCATATTCTTATTCCTAATTCTCCTACGTCTCTCCCTCATCCCACCTCGTTTTTCTTCCTTTATTTTTCCTTCCTTCCTTCCTTCTTCTGGAGACAGAGTCTTTATAGCCTAGGCTGCCTCCTGCCTCTGCCATCTGAGTGCTGTGATTACAGATGTGAGCCTCCATGCTCAGTTTATAATCCCATATTAATCCTGCTTGCTGGGCAACCTGTAGCATCTCAGTGCATAGCCATAGTCTACAGATACCAACACTTCTTTGTTCTCTTGTAGAACTTCAAAACAATTTATATGGTCCTGTTTCCTCAATCCTTTTTGAGTTGTTCGGTTGAACTTGGAAATTCCACACTTTAGAGGTATATATATTTCAAGTTAAGATTGGGCTTAAGGAGTTTGCACACTGCCACTTTGCAGCATCAGATGGGTAGGAGGGTAGGAGGACCTGCATTTCAGGAACAATTCCCTACCTTTCCGAGCTCAGTGAACACACAGTAGCTGAGTACAGTCAGTCCACAGTGCTCTTATTGCCTGGTGCTTGAGCAGGAGGCTCAACTGGAATAGCATGAAGAATGGGGTTGCAAGAGTTGGGGGCAGAGAAAAGCATACATATGTAGGGCCTGTACTTCTGGAACCTTGATAGGAAACCACTAGAAATGAACCCCTGTGCAATTTTTCTAAGTTCTTGCCACAGGGCTTTTCATCTAGGAGATGTTTCCTACCCGCTGCAGGTATCAACTCCAGACATTTGAAGGGATGAAAAAAAAAAAACCATGGGGGATGGATTTGTTCAACATCTCAAGCATTTAAAAGCAATTACCTTTAAAGCAAAGCATGGGGGTCTTGTGCATTGGTTTGGTCAGCTCAGGGATGCTCGGAGCATCTTCAGGACCCAGTGTCAGCCACCACGGTTCCCGCTCATTCTTTTGGTCTTTCTTGCTTGTGTTCTGTAATAGACTGAGTTGCTGGAAATAGGAAGCCAAGTCAGCCCCTAGGTTGGACCATTGATGCACAACAGCGGCAGAAAGCAAGACCATGAGTCGACTTTCTTCCCTTGAGATCCCCATTTGAAAAAAATCTGAAGAACTTTAAAGAAATCTGGAAGTCTCTGGTGCCTCAAGAACAATGTTCAGAGGGCAAATGAACAAATATTTCAGCAAAGTCAGGATTACGTTGTGTAAGTGGGATTGTGGAATAATCATTTAGAAATGTGACACAAAAACATGAAAATATGCCTTTTGGGGAGTATAAATTTTGACAACTAAAAATATACTGTGAAAGCAGTTATTTTTTTTTTGAAGACTGGGTCTTGCCGTGTAGCCTCAACTGGTCTGGAACTTCCCTGAGGACTGACCAGCTGGCCATGGACAGGCTGCGACCTTCCATTTGAGGCATTTGCTCCCATACCTGGTCTGATCTAATTTTGAAGTGGATGCAGTTCAGTTTCTATCAACAATATACATACATTGCAGTGGCACAATGTGCCTCATGAATACATATAATCTACATTTAAAATTTTTATCAAACCCCTCCAAACATAAGAGCACAAAAGGAACCACACTTGTCTACTATGCTTTTTCTGCTAGCCTGAATCATTCTGAGAACAGCCATAGGCAGATGTTCCCCCCAGCTTACATCTCTAAAAGGAAATCACTCTGAAAAGTAGTTTTCTGTGTCCTTCAAAAAATAGATTTCCAAAATGTCACCCCAGTAAACAACCATTGACATGCTATATGGGCATAGCAGTCGAGTTATGTGACAGCTTATTAGAAGTAGGGTTGTTTTTTTGCCCCTTCAAGTGTTTCTAACTGACAACAGTGAAGTCATGCCATTCTGGCTCCCCTTGTTTATAATTTGACTTTCCATGTGCTCCAGTTCATTGACATCAACTGGCCACCCTACAATATGAAATGAGGAATTAATAAACAATGCGCGGTTCTGAGTAATCTAATGAAATTTTGTGGTGTTATCCTCCAGGTCATCTAGACTGTCAATCACCACTTTGTCCCTTAGAACTGTGTCTTGTTCTTGAGATCCACAGTCATTATATTAAGCTATGATGGAAGCTTATTGCTTGAGTTAATGTGTTAATGATAGCCTGGAGGTCTCAGACCAACAATGTTACAATCATTGTTAATCTCTTACTGTGCCTAAATTCAAGCTAGAGTTTATTGTATGTGTAAGAAATGTACCGTAAACCTTAGATGTGATACCATTTCCATTTTCAGGCATCACTGGGAATCTATGTTTGTGCAGATACGGGGAGCTGACCACACCAGCACACAAGGGATCACATCTCTGGGTACTTGATTTGTCTTTTCTAAGTCATAAGCAGCTATGAATGCCTCTCAAACTCCCACTACCCGCAGTAGACATTATCCTGTGATGACAGGGGCTGTGTACCTTGTTTTGTTGGTCAAGTGGAGATTTCCCACTATGTTGATAGAGGGCTCTGAACCGATTGCATTTAGCAAACTTCAAAGCATGTCTTACCCTTGACACTCAATAGAAGCAACCTGACTTGATGGTATTCCCAAAAGATTCTTCTTGGGCCATGATGCTAAGTCCTGGTTTCCAGTGTATAACATCAGCCAAGATGGCTCCGTTTAAATTTAACCAAGAAATGGCATTTATCAAAGCTTTAAAAATTCAAGATTACAAAAGTGTAAAAATAACTATGTTAAAAGTATACAATTTAAACCATGAGAGACTCAACTGGCCAGCCAGCCCCCCCATACTTTTGCTCTCTCCTCAAGTTACTTTCTATCCAGGTCCAATGCAATAAATTTTAGTTCATCAACAAAGATTTATTTTTATGGCCATGAGTAATTTATAAATAATCTGATAAGTGACCTTTAACTGAGATTTTTTTTTCTTTTTGGCTGAAGGCTGGTACTCAACAGTGTTTTTAGAAGCCAGTCAGAAGAGGTATGGTGAGAAGGACCAATGACTTGTTAAGACATCTAGACAAGAAGTCTGGAGATTGTGGTTGAGGGTCTGCCACAAAGGAACACATGCCAGTTTGGCTTGAAGTATCTAGGCTTCTAACCATTCCAGTCCCATCCTACAGACATTTAAGGAAGTGATGAGCAGGGGCAAATCTGAGATAACCTGCATGATCCCAGCCCCAGGGCGGGAGTGAGTTTAGTGTTTTCCAGATGCATCCGATGCACCACATCAAATGTTACAAGTGCTACTTAGGAGTTAAGAGGTTGATGAAGTTTTCTGTTAAGATTCCATTTCTAGAACAGCAGTCCAGGGGAAAGTATTCTTTCCAACTCCAAAAATAGAGTGCTCCATGACATACAGTATAAAAAGTCATAGAAGTTTTGTTAGATTTGGTTTGATAAACTCTTAGTGAAATATCAGGGCTAACCTGAAGTTCACCATAGGGTGACCTTATTCGCCAAGCAGGTATCATGGCCCCAAACACATACAGAAGGAATAAATAGTTAGTTTCAGATTTGAAATATTGTGAGAAGCTAATCTCTTCCCTTAAACAAGCCTCTCTTAGTTATGCAGCAGCAGAGTGGAAGTACTCATTTAAGAAGTGTGGAGAATGTTCCAGAACCTTGTCTGAGATCTGCCTTCAAGTCACCTGAAAGCCAAACCAGTTACATGAATGCTAGGTGAGCCTACTAGCACAGGAGTTAGGGATTTATTGGGAAAAGATCTGATTTCCTGCTGCCTTTGATAAACCTTGGCTTTTTGGCATGGGGAAGGATGGACCAAATTAAGACACAAAGCAACACGGGAAGATGTGCTCCATGAGAGGAACTCTGGAGTGAGCTGGGGTTTGAGAATGGGTGATACTCTGTACAGGGTGTGGTGCAGGTAGAAAGCAGCTCCTGGCCCAGCCACACAGGGGTGCATCTTGGATACGCCCTGGCAGCGGTGTGTGGAGTACTCCCTGCTTTTGTCCCTCAGGGAGCGCCAGTCTATCTTTTTATGAAAGGAGACCAGCAGAGTCTGTGGACTAGGGTTTGGCCAGTGATAAACAGTGCCACCATGTGGCAAAGATAAAGGCCCAACAGGGGGAGAGAGCCTGTCAGTGTCCAACGCTTTTCTGGACATTTGAACCTCAGCCCTCACAAAGAGAAGCCCGACCAAAGCAAAGCTTGTTTGAATCAAGCTCCTGGCAGTCAAACTTTGTGGTCAAATGAGGGACTTCTCAAGGACTCTCCCTGGAGAAGGTGTGTTCAGCACAAAGCCAGAGCTGTGCCCAAGATGCATCTTTGTGCATCCTCAAAGGTGGGTTCTTACTTGTAAGGCCAGATTTGATCTGGGACCCAAGTGCATTTAGAGCTACCCTACAAGTAAGTTTGACTGTTTTCAGTTGAAAGCACAAGGAAGGGGTACTTTGCCAACTGGACACAACATGGGATGTAACTCTTTGGAAGGACTTAACTCGCCTCCCACTTTGGGCTCACACAGTGGAAAGGGTCTCTGAGGAAACCTCAAGCCAGAAGTAAAATGTGTGTAGCATTAACATTTCTGGAAGTTTCTATCCACATTGGGCCAGGATACACATCCCTGGCTGGATTTACACTGTTTCCATGTCTTCTTTGTCATGCATGGTTGATTGGTTCAGGTGTCTGGGAGGGAGAAGAGGGTTGCCTGAGCCTTGGGTGAGTTAGATTAAGCGAGAGAACAGTTGCCGTGGCTTATAAAGGTCACCCAAAGATATGGGCCTTGTATTCGGGATGGGAGTTGGATGAGAAGGGCAAAGAGAAAAGTTTGGAAGATTGTCACCCTCCAGGGGACCCTGGGTGAGGGCCAGCACCAACGAATGGACACCTCTGACACTGCCTCTCCCGACTTCCCCTGGTTCTCACAGTGCGGATGTCTCACCACTTATATTGTTGGGGAGCAACACTTACATGAGGTTGGAGCCAACATCCATCATAAAACAGCATGTGCTGGCAATTCCCTGAATATAGTTCCCAAGCACTTCGAATCCAAGAAAAAAAAATCCACAGAGGAATCTATAAAGCAATCAGCGCAAGCCTGAAGGGTGTGGTGTGTTAGGGTTTGGATCTAAAGTGTCCCTCGAAAGCCATGTGCGGACATGGTGACCGACTCATGGGCTTTGGGCTCTGGCTCAGTGGGTTACTCCACTGAGAGCCTCCGAAGATGGTGGGCTGATGAGAGGTGACAGGAACTTGGATGGTAGAACTGAGTTGAAAGGGGGTAGGTCCTTGAGCATGTGCCCTGGGAGAGTGCACGTCTTGGCCCCAGCTCCTCCTCCTCTCTCTCTGATCCCTGGATACTCTGTATTGAGCAACTCTGCTCTACCACACACATTGTGTGGCACAACGTACTGCCTCAGCACAAGCCCACAGTGCTGGGGCCAAGTGACTATGGACCAAAGCCTCAGAAACCATGAGCCAATTAAACCTCTTTTCCTCTAAGGTATTTTCCTCAGGCATTTTGTCACAGCAGTGGAAACGTAACATAGGACGGGATGTAGTTGAGTCAGGACATTATTTTTTCTCTCCCCATTGAGTTTGAGGATAGATTCAAGTGGCCATCAGTTTATGCAGATGAGGGAAGAAAGGCACGCACGGGCTTGGACCTGGTTCTACACCATGAGGGAATAAGACATATTTTAAGCTGTTGCTTTTGCGCCTATCTTTCCAACTGCACTGTGTACGGCAGTCAGACCTGCACTTTTGCTCCTATTCTGGTGCCATATATCCACTAGAAGTACCGAGTGAATGCTTAGGAAATAGAAAGGACCAAGTGTATGCCCTCATGCCCCTCAGGATGCTGGAGCTGGGCTGCACTGGGCCTTGACACTGAAGACACAGGACAAATGGTGCAAGAAGAAGAAGAAGCTGACGGGGCTTCAGATGATGGCTCACTAGAGCTGTAGAAGCTATCTGCAGCCCACCCTGTCCCAAGATCCCAATTTTTAGATCCTAAGCAACTGTGACCTGCAGTGGCCTCTGCCTTTCTGAGACCAGGGCCAGGGAACATCTACGACCCAGTAGCATTCATCTTGTACCAGGTTTGTCTTAGCCTACAGTGGCTTCCAGGCCCCCTAGTGGAGCAAAAGTGAGTTTCAGCAGAGAAGTCCCAGGCTGAAGGGAATCGAGTCATAGTATTACTAACGGGGTGGGAATCTTTATTGTTGAGGACTGCTATCAAGACCAAGCCACCTCTCCTTCGTTGGGGGTTAGTCCCAGGAAAGGGAAGGAAATGCTCCGACGCAAGAAGCAGATTCTCTGAGGCCTAGAGATGGAAGGGGAGTTGAGTGTGAGTGGTGGGTAGAGTTGAGTGTGAGTGGTGGGTAGAGTTGAGTGTGAGTGGTGGGTAGAGTTGAGTGTGAGTGGTGGGTAGATGGTGGACAGGCTAATCCAACCTTGGCTAGGACTTCAGTTATATGGTGAAGAGTCATACAAAGAACCTCTTCGGGTCGTACTTTCAAATACTGGCATGTCCTTACTGCAAAAACTGAGACATAGAAGGGCTTACTCCAGGGTGCTTTGTCTCTCACTCTGCTATCCTGGCTGGTGGGGAGCCCCAGAGGCCAAGCTGGCTTTCTTTAGGGTTATTCACTAGAGCCATATTCCACGTGGTCTCACCTGTGGGGGAGGGCATGAAGCCTATTCCTTTACAGAGGGCGCACTAGGGGGCTAGAGTGCTGGACAGGAATTCTCTCTTAGCTTGGGTGCCGTTCCAGAAGCAGAAGGCCCGAGGTGCTCTGGTAATGTCAAAGAGGAGAGGCGGCAAAGACCTCTTTTTGTGAACAAAAACTAAATGAACCCCAGGGCCAATGCCTGGCCCTCAGGTACCCAGAGAGGCATTGAGATCTCTGGAAAAGGTAGCCTGGCTTTGAGTAGACAGATGACCGGGGCACAGGGACATATGGCTGGCCTTGTCTCAGAACACACATTCCCACAGTCAGTCCTGTTGCCATCACCAGTGTGCTGACCAAAAAGGAGTTCAAACTAAATGCAGAGACGTAAAGCCAGTACGTTTTCTGCGAGAGAGAGGGAGAGAGAGAGAGGGGTGGGGATGGAGGGTGGGGGAGGTTCTTCAAGACAAAGTCAGTTCATGGCCCAGCAGGGAAGGGGAGTTGAGTGTGGGTGGTAGGTAGACAGTAGATAAACTAATCCATCCTTGGCTACGACTTCAGTTATGTGGTGATGGAAGAAACTCTTTGGGTTATACTCTCAAATACTGATGGGCCCCTCATTACAATGTGGTATTCACCTCTCCCATCCTGGGAAACCCAGCTGTCACCTTTGACCCTAACACCACTGTTAGTCAACAAATTATAGCAAGCCCTTCTCTTCAGCCCTGAGATTTTACAATCGTCCGACCTCAACCTCCAGGCTCAACCCTTCCAGTCCCTTTCCATGGGCCTGGCAATCCATTCTTCCCTGGAACCATTTAGTACCCATTAATTCCCTGCTTATGAAGTCTCCAAATATCTTCCCATGGCCCACAGATTAAAGTCCAAACTCTCTAACTTGGTGTGAGGGCTGCATCCCTTTCGTCATGCTTTGGGTCTCCTATCCTTTTTTCCCCCACAGCTACCTTCCGTTCCCTATCTATCTGGAAGTGCCTGCAGTTGGTTCTGAGCCCTTCCTGTGCATTCTTGCCTCCAGTGTCTCCCTCCCCCTTCCTAACCTCACAAGCCCAGTCTGTTTCCTCCCTTGCAAGCTTGCCTGTCTCTGTAACCCTTCTCTCCGAAGACAGTGTAAATTCCCTGTGGGCATGGATTGTGTTTCATGGTCCTTTGAGCAATGGGCCTGGAGTCTCTGCTCTTGTCCCGAGTCTGTAGGTTTCAGGGTCTCCCACGACCTTCAGGCACAGACCTAGGAGACTGGAGAAAGACCTGACTGATAGGATGTTCGCATGGACATGCAAAGATAGGGAAGAAGTTAGTGGAGGGGTGGGCAGACCTTTGTGTTCTGGACAGAGCATGGGAACTTCTGTACCCAAAGATCAAGGAATACCAGGGTGACTATCCCAACCCCAGAGTGGCCTGAGTCACAGTCACTGCATTGACTTCAGCTTTAAGGATATCCTGAGTGACCAGAGCAGAGAAGAAGGCAGGTTGTACATGACAAGTGCCGTGCATTTAAGAGGAGTGACTGTTACAGCTAATACCAAAACTTCCATTCTCCAGGTCAGGACAGAGGGAAGGAAGTCCATGTATGCACGAGCACCTAGACAGCTTTGGGAAACTGGAGGCAGAGGTCCCAGTCCTCTCCTGTTCTCCTCACTCAGATGGCAGGCAGCAGGGTGCCTGGGCAGACCAGAACAAGTGCAGATTTCCCTGTGTACATGATCGCCAGTGGCTGTAATTGACTTCAGGTAGTCGGGGTGTAGCTGGCAGCCCACCTCTCCCTGGACTTGTCTCAAGGCCAGGGGTGGTGTCCCTCTTGCCCAAAAGAGTTTTCTGGGTGGAAAAAAAATGTGGTCTACGATCTGAAAGGTGGGGTCCTCTGCATGTTCGTGGACTAAGAGCAAAGGCTATACCCACATCTCCTTGGGCCGTGGTACCAGTCAGTCCCCCCCTCACCCCTTCTCCCCGTCAGAGAAAAGCGCTAGCTCTAAACAGGGTCAGAGGGTGACTTTCCCTTCCTTCTCCACACACTGACTTTTCCCTGCCTACCCGCTCTCTTCCCACCAGAACTGCTGTGGGTACCCTGGGCCCAGACCCCAGTCACCTTATAATTTCCATCAACAGGAAGAGTTGGGGAGGATAGGGACCGAGAAGGAAAGAAGACAGCCATGGAGAGAGAGGACGCTGCCTGCTGCACCTTCTGGGAGGCTTTTCTGGGGAATAAGAATCCTCTGTAGGACAGAGCATCCCTTCCACAGGCCTTAAAGTGGAAAGGCCTCTCAGGTCATTTCCGGTTTGGCACTTTCTCCACTTCCCTTGGAGAATTAAAAGGCTGCCCTGAGTGCAGAGCTTGATAAAGCACGTTGGCCTATCTCATACAGCAGTGTTGTTTATACTGTAGGGCACGAACCATTAGTGGGTTGTGAAATCAATTTAGTGGTTTACAGCCAGCATTGGGAAAGGAAGACAAAGACTTCAGATGACAAAGGGCACTAAGAACCCCACCCCCCAACTTCCTGACAGGCGATTACCTGTGTGTGTGCTTACATAGGTGCGCATTGTACCAAGCACCTGCACGTAAGTTTGCATGCTTTTGTTTTTAAAAAATAACTTGAGGTCACTCCTCTTTCATAAGCCAACACTGGTGGCTCTGGGCTTGTCTTTCTTCTTGAGCAACTCATTCGTCTTTCTCCTATGCTTAGAATCTCTATTAAAATCTTTTTTTTTAAAATCTGACTTTGCTTTAAAATGGAAAAAAAATCCAGCCAGAGTAAAATGCTATCCTCTGAACCCAGCTGGTTTGGAAGGGGTGAGCAGGAACAAGTGCCATGGGTGACAGGGTCTGTTTTAGTCTCATGGACCCAAATACACGGTGGGTCCTTCCCAGGTCAGGTGACCACCTTCAGTCCTGTTTGTGGACAGGACTGATTCAGGGAGCGGCCTCAGATGCTCTGTCTACGTTCTGTGGCTCTTCCTTGCTTTGAGGGTGGGGTGGGGTGTTGTGTGTTTTCTGTTAGTTTTGGAGTTGTACAGGCTGGAATAGGGGAGCCCAGGGGAACCAGAGAATAGTGAAATAATATTTAGCAGATGCCTGTAACTTTCTGGGACATACTGGTGCTGATCTTGGGACTGGGGCTAGAGACAGCAGGTGGACTAGAAAGGTTGAACAGCCCCTAGGAAAGTGTGAAATCCAAGAACATCTGGAGGAGACGGAAGTTTGGGACCTCCCAGCAAAATAAAGTTAAAGCCCCCAAGAAAAAGGCCACTACAAACAACCCAGCATTCTGTGATCAAAGCTGTGGTCTCTGCTAAGTTATGAGCCGTTTCTGAGAAAGAGAAACCAGGGCAAGACCATGCGATTTGTGGCAGGGACGCACTGCAAATCCCAAGGTTAGTGTGAAACAGCCCAGTCAGAGCCGATACAGTTGTGTATACACTGTGAAGCCTTGCGATGAGAGCCATTGCCTGGGCTGCCTCACAGGCACTTCTGAGTCAAGTAGGTAGAGATGTGACACAAAGAAGTGACAAACTTCACTGAAGTTACCGAGTACCTTAAACGCTGATTTGAATATTGCCGGTCACACATTCACTTTAGCCAGAAGACTGACTTCAGCAAAGGTACAGAATTATGTTTGGAAGTCGTGGGTGGATCCTGGGGGCAAGGGGGAGGGAAGGGTTTTCAAAGATGCATCTGGGCTTAAGGCAGCATTTGATTGCAACTGAATCTGGGGCTCTCCAGCAGAAGCTCCAACTACTGAAACTCACATCAGAGTTCCCTGTTCTTTTGCCTCTTTCGAAAGGCCCTTTCATCAATTCCCACTCCCCTTGTCTCCCCAAGGACCTTCTACTCCCTGCTCCGAGACTACAGTCTCCCTGGCATTCAATACACAAAAAGGGCAGAAAAATGAACCAGACAAAGAAAAGGTACACATGCTAGGATTTTGTCCCCACGGCTAAGTGGACGGTCCTGGATACTTCCCAGACTTGAGCTTTAGTTCAGTCCCATTTGGGAGACACTAAGTGATCCCAAGGAAGGGCTTCACAGCTGGGCTCACTCGGCAGCAGGAACAGCCTTGGCGTTGCTCACTTCTAAGGCCTCTCCCCACAGGCATCTGAGGAGCACCGGTCTCCGCTGGTCATCATTGTACTCTGAGTTGGGGAAGATGAGACTGGTGGGCGCCTGAACTTTTGGCCTCTAGCATGTTCGTGTTGTCAGGAGAAGACAAACACAGAATGGAATAGAGAGTGGTAATGGCTAGGATGAGATCACACAAACACCTGCAACGGGATTTCACGTCAGTTTTCACTTTAAAATGGGGAGAACATTTCAGCGTAAACTTCTGGGCTGCATGGGGAGAAATGTATAGGCGTTTGGAGAAAGTGCCCACCTCCCCCATCCCCATCGATACCTCTATGTTCACTGTGGCCTTAAGTTGACTAAGCTACTCCATATGGACATCTTGTGTCGCCCCCCCCCACCCCCCAGAGAGGGCAGGGATTATGAGCTGGAGAAATAAAGCAACTGACTCAGAATCCATGTCATCGACACCGTTACTTTTCTTTATTCAAACAAACAAACAAACAAAAAAACCCAACCTTAATTCCCAAAGGTTTGAGACAACAGAGATGTCACTCTGGCAGAACGTCCTGAAAGACACACTGTCCCCCATGAATCCCATTCAATGGTTTGGCATCCTTAAATTCTGTGATCTGGTGCCCCAAACTCACAGGAGGGCCACAAAATAAAATTTCAAATGGACCCCAGTGACATCTGTTAGCTCTGCCATTACCCAGTTCCATGGGCCTGTTGAGGGAACTGCCTGGAGGGATGGCAAACCTCCTGGGACACCAGAGCTTGGACAAAGGCTGTTCTACAAACTCTTGCATCCAGTACACCCTCAGCGTGGGACGGGCATTTGGGAAGTCTCCTCCCATCCAGTCTTTTGCTCAGCTTCTTTGAACCTGCCATTGTTATTTTTCTGATTTAAGAAAAAAAAATTACAGGCTTGGCATGGACTTCATCTTGATTTATAGCACTCACTTATAATTCAGCTCCAGGGATTGCTATTATCCCCATCTTTTGGGTTATAGAGGAGCTGGTTTGTGTAATGGGTGGCAAACAAACCAGGTTTGCCTTTGAGTCCATGCGATAACAAAGGGCTCACCTCTTTCTGTTTTTTTTTGACCCCCTCTTCCTTGCAGGCCCCGGGGGGCCAGGTGACTAGCTGTCTATGTCTTCCCCTCGAGCACACAGCTGCACTTTGACTAGGCCTGTGGATTGTGCTGCCTTGGAGCTTGGCTGTGTGACAGTTTTTTTCTCCCAACTGCCATCGGAATGTTGTCAAAGTTCTCAGTGGCTGGCAGCCTGGTTCTATAGCCAGGTGGCATCTCAGGTCCTCAGGGTTGTGGGTCCAGATCACAGTGGGGTCCCGGCAGTTGAATCACTGGAAATGCTCAATCCACTTAATGACAATTCCCATTACAGGTTTCAGGGTGGTCACCGCCTTATCAAAAGTCTTGCTAAAGGAAACTCTGATATGGGAATCCTAGTGCGCTGGGCAGTGGAGGTCTGTGGTGTTGGGATTTGGCCTTAACACAGCCCTTCCCCAGCTCTTTCTCACTGTTTGCCATGGCTCATATACTTCCAGGCAGACAGCTGAGTTCCTGCCGCCTGCAGAGAAGGGGCCGGGCTCTATGGAGAGTTCAGTGCCGGGTTTAAAAAGTTGCCTTTTGCCCAGCACCCATGTGCCCCACCTCTGGGAAGCTGGCCACTGACAGATCTTGGCAGCCTTGCAGCATGAGTTGCTGGCTTCTTAGTGTTTCACTCCTGTGAGCTGGGGTGGAGAGCATCCTAGGGAGGGCTGGAGAAGAGGCTGCCATAGCCTTCAACACCCCTAGGAGCCTCTGCAATGCCGTCCGCCCTAGATCAAGACCTGCAGAGGGCATCTTAAGAGATGGAGGCCCTTCTTTTTGAAAAGCACACGTAAAAATACAGTGGCTTCGTAAGGCCTCATTTGGAGATTGAACTTTTGAAAAAAAGTCTTTGGGCTCAAGGCACTCTGGGAATGAGGTTCAGAACACAGGGCTCACCCGTGCTAGTCACCCCCTCGCATGTCAGTCCTGGGCACTTTTGGAGGGGGTCTCCTGCCAGAGACTTCACCTCCCTTCTCTCCTGGTATAGATCAAGGCCTTACAGACTATTTTGTGACTTTGGGGACTAGGTCTCTTTGCTGCCTTGGGCTGAACTGAATGTAAAGGGACACACAGGAGCAGCTGCCTCCTAAGTGAGGGGATGTGAACAAAGAAACTTCGACAGAAGCTTTCCCCTCAGGCCTGCCATGTGTTCAGACCTAGAGAGCTGCAGCCGTGGAGTCAGCCTAGTACAAGCTTCCTATTCTGGTGATAACTGCTACTGGTACATGGCCCAGGCCAAGCCTTGTGCCAAGAGGGCGGGCCAGGATGACTTATCTGCTCAGAACAGCTGTGTCCTCACCCCCAGCCCCGAAAGTTGACTTGGAAGAAAAGCCCAGGTTCAGTTTGTCACTTCAGTCGAACTGATCACTATACCCTGACTATGACAGAATGACAGAGGGCCATCTATGCCTGTGCCCATCCTAAGCCAGATCCTGGAGAAGAAAGAATACATCCAGGCGGGGGGCTGTGGAGAAAGGACTCACTGCTACGCTTGGGGAGCCTGGCTTAGGCTTAGGCACAGAGATGAGAGTGGCTGAACTTGGGGGAACAAGGGAGGGGATGTTCACAGAGAAAACTAGGAGGGAAGGGAATGGGGTTGCTTCACTCTGGATTTTATCCCGTAGACTCTGGTGAGCAGCTGGGCAGGTGGAAGGGTATAGGTGGGGCACGCCAGACGCAACTCATGGGCCCTGCCTGTAGGAGACAGATCTAAGTGAGGTCAGGAATGTGGGGACAAAGGAGAAGGAAGGCTTTTTGGCAGTGGAGTAGGGCGAGAAGAGAAGCCTCGAGGGGAGGTTATCACATATGCCGAGCGAGGTGAGGGAGGATAAGGTGCCATTGTCTTAAAAAAGTAAAAAAATAAAACCTGAGTTGGCAGGTGGAGACCAGAGTTGATACAAGTCTCTTGTGACCTGGAGAGAGATGGTCACGGAGGCACTGTTCTTTTGAGGACAGGGTAGCTTTTTGGTGGGTCTCTGTGTCCAGGGCCTTCCTTAACAAGAGGGCAAGAGCAAAGGCAGATTCCTGGGGACCAGAGTATGGAGGCGGGGGAAGTTAAGGCACAAGACCAGAAGCAGAGGAAGTGGGGAGGTAGGTAGCTTGATGGGGGGAATCCAGGAGAGCACGGGTTCTGCATAAGGGAACTAATTCTTCGTATGCCTCAGAAGGGCCGAGTACCCACTCTCCTACCAGTGGGTGAACGAGCTCCTTGTCTCCCAAGATACGGAGCAGCATGTCTCTCACACACCGTGGTTGCTAAATTAATGTCTGAACACAGATGTAAGTGCACATGGTAAGAGGAAGCCCGAGAGCCCTGGTGGATTTGGCAACATTGGGATGGGATAGGTGGTGTGTCTCAGACCGGTTTTGGGAAAATAGCTGGTGGTTGGGGGGAGGAGGAGGGCAGGACTTGGGGCAGAGCCTGAGTGTGGTGGTGGGGCTAGAGGGGAGGCAGTCTTCTCTGCTTCTTGTAGAAGTTTACCCAAGGCGGGAAGGGAGAATGCACAGAGCCGAAGCCTCGAGGTGGGAGGACATTTAAGGAATGAAAATGGATGTTTATCGACTGCCCTATCTCCATTGCATGCTCCTTGTAGAACATGTAGGGAAGTGTTTATGGGTTGCCTATAATTCCAACCGTGCTGCATTCATATCCTGGGATGCATGTGGCCCTTGGGTGGCATGTTGGACACATCTGGTACTGTTAAGCCTTAATTTCTTTCCAGGCCTTTGTTCCTTTCCTCAAAATAAAAATTGGGGTGGTGATGGTGGTATATGTGTGTGTGGTAGGGGTAGGAATGGCATTACCAGGTTCTGTGTTATTCTGCAAAGATATCTTTCTCGCTTGATAATTTCTGGAAAACGTTTCTGTATTCAACATCCCTTAAATTTTACCCACCTCCTTTAAACCTAAGGTCCAAGCAGTTCAAAATGCAGTAACTGACAAAGAACACTCTGGGAAAGGTGCACTTTCCGCCCTGCTAATGAATCACTAGGCTTCCTTTCCAGGCTGTAACTTTTTAGAAGAGAAAGTCCTAGTATGTAAGTAATCCAGAAATGACTTAAAAATGACCTGCCGGGTGGCATATGTGGACACTAGGGCCTTATTTTCTATTATATGAGAGACTACCACGATTATCCTTGTGGTCAAATCGTGCACACCCACCTTGTTTTCTCAACAGACGTTTCTAGAAGAAGCAGCATTTCTAGGGTAGAAGGACAAAGCATGTTCCCGGAAGTGGTGCTCCTGGAAAAGAAAACTTCCAAGGTCATATTTTCCTTCTGAGGAAGTTTATCAAGTGGACGGCGCACTCAGAGTGACTTGCAAGGATGCTCACACCCTGATTCTGCCCTCCATCTGTTAAAAGTCGCTCCCTCCAGTGGTGCCCACTTTAGTTGGAGGGGATGTGGAAGGGAGGCGCCAGCGAGTACCTCTTTTTTAGATGATGTAAGTGGCATTTTTGGTGGTGGTGGTGTCGGTGGGGGCAGAGGGGAGATAGGAGACTAAGTGCTGACTCGAGGGAGCACTGCTCCCCTGGGAGAGCACGGATCAGATGTCAGTACCATGGCTAGAGGTGACCACACCATCAAGAGACCTAAAACTAGAGGACAAAGTGTTTTGTTCTTTTTCCTCTTTGTTCATTAACTTATTTATTCACTTTGCATTCCAATCATAGCCCCTCCCCCTCAACTCCCACCCTACTCCCTTCCCCATTCTCCTCTGAGGAGGGGGAGCTCCCCAACTCCCCAACCTGGCATTAACTTACCCTGGCACATCGGTCACTGCAGGACTAGGCTCATCCTCTCCCACTGGGGCCAGACAGTGCAGCCCAGTTTGAGGAATGGGATCCACAGACAGGCAACAGAGTCAGGGATAGCCCCTGCTTCAGTTGTTGGGGGGCCCCGCATGAAGACCGAGCTGCACTTTTGCTACCTGTGTGCAGTGTGGCAGCAGAGTGGGGAGGACTAGGCCCAGTCTGTGCTCACTCTTTTGTTGGTGGTTCAGTCTCTGGGAGGCCCTGAGGGACCAGGTTAGTTGACTCTGTTGGTCTTCTTGTGGGGTACAAGGGGAAGGACTGCTGCTTTGCGGACTGGATTATTGTTTGAGGGCTTTTCTCTCTTGAAGAGACAATGTGAGACTTCCTTTTCTGGCAGCTGTTCAGGGTGTGGTTGAGAGTTCTCGCGAAGGCGTGCAGGGGTTGATGGGGAGGGAGGGACTGCTCTAGGTAGGTGACTCCAGCTGCCTAATAGACTTTGTCCCCTGCTCAGTCTCTGGGGTGGGAGCATGTATCCTGCTGCCCTATGACTAGGACTGCTTCTTGACTCCTGATGGCAGAAGAGAAGCCAAGGACGGCTTCCTCTTGCCTCCCTGAGTGGGCAAAGTGGGAGCCATAGAAAGATGCCCCTCTTATTTCCAGGTGAGCTTGAGCATCGACAGGGATAGATTATTTTTCCCCTTTGTGTTCACCTCCCCTTTGGGTTACTCTTAGAAAATTCCTGCTTCTAGCTGGCTGGTTGGTGGGGGGGAACTTCCTTTTGGCTTTTCTGCTCTATGGGCCATCCAAGAGAGAGAGTCGAGTCTCTTCCCTAAGGAATGTGTGGCAGCCGGAGAGTCAAGATATCTTGGCTTGCATCATGAAACTTTTTCTCTGGTTAACATTGCCAGGGACCTCTGCGATGCTTGTAGACCCAAGTCTGGGAGGCCAAGCTCCTCCATGTCTCATCGCATCTTGAGCAGCCATAGTGTCTTTAAGGCTCACTGCTTAGCTGGATTCTGAGGGAGACGAGAATTTGTGAGTTGTAACTTGCTTGAAAAGCTGGCTTGAATCTTCAGTGATTCCCAGTTTTCAAACCTTGCTGTTTCTGGGACTTAAAAATAGAGATTTGTCTCAGGTATCATACCCCGAACCTCAGCTTGGTTCTTCGTTTGTTTGTGTATTAGTGACCTAGGTTTGCTGTCAAAAGGATTCACAAAATGAACAGATCCAGATCTCATACTTCTTCTCTCCTGGTTCTGGAGACCAGAAGTCTAAAATCAAGGTTACTGACAGGGCCAGTGCCTTCAGGGATCTTTGAAGGAAAGTCATGTCAAATCTCTTTCCTAGCTTTTGGTGGCTGCTAGTAGTCCCGTGGGTCCCTTCTTTTGTGGGTATGTTGCTTTAATTGCCCCCATGGCCCACAGTGTTCTCTTCTCCTCTCTCTGTATTTGTCTTTGTGGGCTTCTCACAAAGACATCAGCGATTGACTTTACAGCCCAATCTAGTTTAGAGATACCCTCACCACCTAGCTGATTATAACTAACATCCCGGTTCCCGAATTAAAGCCCAGTCTCCGCCTCTGGGGAACATGGCTGTTTGTTGAGGGGTGGTGTTTAGACCTTTCTGCCTTCAGACTTTCCCACCGGACCACTTATCCCACAGATTCTGCTGTTGTTTTTTTCAGGCCTCTCTTAGAAGGAACACTTCATTTTTGCTCCCAAAGTCTCCAGTGGCTTCCCACTGCTGACAGAATAAAGTCCTATCTCTCTAGCTCAGTTTTAGGAGACCCACCATAGTCTGGTCCCAACGGTGTTTTATACTTCGGGCCTATGCCTCTGCACATACCCTCCAGGTACATGGGAAAGGTCTGCTGCATTGTGGAATTTGCTGTCTGTATCACGGACTTCCTCCCACACTCTGTCTGCTGCTTAGATGCTTTCCTTGAATGCCTGTGTCATGTCTTTCTCAGGAGAACATTTGTAAGCTGCTCTGAGTTGTAGACTTGACTGTTGATATACTCTTCCCCGTTCCTCATTTGGAGGGATCCTTCAGATGGGCTCTGCATTTTACCCAGAGCCTGTTTGCTATGCTTTCTTAGGTTTTCAGATTTGCACAGCCTTGAATCATATGGAACTGGAAGCCAAGAGACATTGAATGTAGTAGGAAAGTATCTGTGTGGGGGAACCACTGTCCCTTCCCATTGAGCTTCAGCAACATTGGTGAAAGAGGAGGAACAATAGACTGAAGGACATCGACACTTCTCAATATCAACTCCGACAGATGCTCTGAAAACCTGAGAACTTGAAAGTAACAAAGAGGTTTTTTTCCTTGCAGTTTTGGGATCGGGTCCCAGGCCATGGCACGCACTGAGCCAAGTGTGGCACTGCTAAACTACAACCCCAGCACAACGGCACATTTAATTTTTCACTCTCATAATTGCTCTCAGTGTCTTTTGCTAGCTCTCAGTAAGTGCAATGATTTTGAAATCTTTGGCGCTACTAGAGCCCTTCCTTGCCAGGTCTTGGCAATGGTTTTATGAATTGGATGTAGAAACACAGACTAAGTCAGACACCCAGGTAAAATCTGCTGCTTGCCTCCCAGATAGTTTACGCATAATCTCATATGATTGTATTGAGTTTGTCAACTAGATAGAACTTTACACGTCTGCTTTCACCTTGCTAGATTAAGGTAGAAACAGGCAGCCCTGAACTCCTTTAAAAATTAGATGTTTTTTTGGATTTTGCATCTAAAACTCACAACAGTTGCCTACTGATCTTGGTCTCTTGCCAATTGGGTATTTCAACAGTCAGTGTTCTACACAAGAGGAGGCATGTAGGTGAATTTTCCTGTCAGCAAGCTTTCCCTGTTGTATATATATTTGTCTCCAAGTCCTAGTGGCAATCTTGCTTAAGCTAAACAATAAAAGCAGAGGGAACAACTTGAGTACAAGTCTGTCCTAGCCATCTGCCGAAAGAATATAAAGGAATTTGAAATGTTTTGAGACTCAGGAAGGAAAGAGAAGACCCCTGAGACCAAGGGCCAAGTTGGTGACTCTGTCCTTAAGCACTCATACCCCACCCCCACTGCTTCCTGCTACTAGAACCTTCTTTTTAACAAAAGTATAAAAACCATATAACATAAAGCAGAATATGAAAAGATCTTTCAATGACTGTGTTTGTGCTGTGACTCAGAAATACTCGTTAAGGTAAATACTCTCATGCAGGTGAGCTAACGACCCGTTATCATTGCTCCAAAGGTACAGAGTTGAAGTAGTATCAGTAACACAGACAGAATGAGTTACCTCAACTCCGGCCTCACTTAGGGAAACAAGAATTCTGGTATTTCTGTGTTTCCTTTTCCAACTAGACAGTGAATTCCTTACAGGAAAGGATGAGGTCCATTTGGCTTTGAATCTCTGGGTAGCCACTTAGTAGTTGGGATGTAAGAACACTGGAAACAGTTTTGTTTAGAATTATAAGACTTTCCAGACAGCCAGCTCCCTGTAAACAGAGGACATCAGGCATCCATTTTTCTTGTGCGCTTACAAATTTGATATGAGGGCTCTGTCTCCATTGATGGGGTTGGTAACAAAGGCTCCATGTTTCAAGAGTCAGGGGACACAGAGTGATGGGTGAGAAGCATTAATTGCTGATGGGAGGTTGCAGAATGGATGGAGGGATCAGGCTGTGATTTTTCCCTAGGCAGATGTACGCGCACATGTATTTTTGCCACCGATAAAGCATCCAAGCTAAAATGATTCTACCCAAGTCTAGCTTGGTGAACCAATGAGTTTATTGGGGTTACTTAGAGAAGCACTCAAAAGCAGCTGCCTCACCAAAAAGCCCACCCCAGTGTGGATACCAAGCTACCTGGAGGACTGCAGGTACTTCTGATGGAGAAAGTACCTATGCTGCTTTTATAATCTCGAAAGGTACTGTGGATCCTATAACTTGTGAGCTTTTCAAGTCTTCTAAGTTTTATGAATTTCCTGAGCCTTCTTTACCTTCTTGGTCTTTGAAGCCTCTCTCCTCCTTCCAGGAGGGAATTCTTTGAAGGAGGTGAAAAAATCCCCATGGAAGATGGTAAATTCATTTATGTCCACTGGAACAAAATATCATGGGCCGAAACAGTAGAAATCCATTATCTTCTAGTTCCGGAGTTCAGAGGCTTGAGAACATCTCCCTGGGATGTCATGCAAATATGAGCCATATTGTGCTCCTTCAGGAGGCTCCAAGGGAGAAGCTTGCTGTCTTGCGTGTCCCCTCCTCCCTTTTTAGAGGCCACCTACATCTTTTGGCTCCTAGCTTTTTCATTCCTTTTCAAAGCTAGCACTTCAGATTTGGCCTTGACTTCTGACAGGCCTTGCCAAACTCCCCTCCCCTTTGAGGGCTCTTGTAATCACAATGGGCTTATCCTGGCCCATCCAGTTAATCTCCTGATATCAAGGTTAACAGATAGTCAACTGAGATTCCACCTACAACTTCAGTTCCCTCTGGATACATAGCATACAGGTCCTGGGAGAAGGCCTTATGTACAACTTTGGGTGGGAAGCATTCTCTTACTATGAGGGAAGCTCCCAATGGTCACTGGAGTATCAGCATCTTCTCTCCATATCAATACTGAAGGAAATGACCTCAGACAGTTTATGTGAATTCCAACTGTTGGCTCCACAGGAGAAGAAATCTCCCTGGCCCCTGGGCCATTTGCCCCCGAACAGCAAGCGAGTCTGTTGGAAGTGCTGGGCCTTTACCCTTCCAGTTTGCTTTGCTGTTCCTGGGCCTCACTGTTGTCTTAGTCTCAAGGTCAGTACCACTCTACGGATTCAGAATGGACTTGACCCATCCGTAAGAGTTTATTGGTTGAACGAGAGCATTCTCTTTTAAAACTTCTAAATGCCCATTTGGGAACATTGAACTTTAGTGATTAAGGACTCTAAAAGTCTGAAATCCTGGAAGTTCCCCTTATGAATTCTATGAAGAGGGGCCTAAAGAGTACCCTTCTACAGCAAGCTTTCTGCCTTAGCAGCTGTTGTAGATGTATGTCACCATATGATAACTCTGTTGGATAAGGCTGGCACTTAGAAGAAAGAGAGGACTTTAGCCACTGGGTATCACAGTGATGGAGCTGGTGACTCTGGAATAGTCCTAAGACAGAAGGTGATCCAGTGGGTAATTTGAGAAGTCTTCAGTCAAGGTCACTGCAAGAGGGGGAGACTCAGAAAGACTTACTGCATGATTTTTTCACTTGGAAAGAGCAAACCATGATCTGGGGTAACAGATTCCCAAAGGAGGTATCTGGATCTCATTTAGAAAGTTACCACCCTCCAAGTCAGATTTACTCTCTCAGCTGCCCGGGCATTCATGTAAAGATGGAAACTGGCCAAGGACAGGACCCAATACTTTTTTCTAGGAAAGTAAATTCTTCAGAACTCTGAAATGAACCCAGTCTTTGAAGAGAGACGAGGCATTGAGGAGAGGCCTTGGGGGCCGCTGAGAAAGGCAGCCTAGTTCCTGGATGAGCATCAGGAAGGAACCAGAGTAGGTTGTTGAGCCATGAAAAAGTCACTTCAGCATAGCACTACAGAGTTCCCATTCATCCTTAGCAACTGACAAATGACAAAGGGACTCTTGAACCCCTGTCCTCCAAAGATGAACAAAACTGAATCAAGGCACCAGCGTTCAGGTGAGAGCCACTATCCAGGGGCTGAAGTTTGGGGAAATTGGGGGTCATCAGGCATGAACTCTTTTTGTCTAAAATATGGCCAGTCTTTCACACAGTGTCTTCGGAGGTGGATGGAGCTTAGGATTGGAAAGGGCAGAAGGACCCCTGGAGGAAGATGTGCATGCATGAACTTTGTAGAAGATGCTGAAGGAATGGAAATCGAGAGTTCTAGACTCTTGTTTTAGTGCATGTAGGGGATGACAAAGGATGATGATGGTGGTGGTGGTGGTGAATGAGTGAACAGAGAGGTTTCATGGGATAGAGATAGAAAACTTGGCCACCAAGTTCCTGAGGAGAGACCCACTATAGATAGATGTAGAATAAGGTTTAGAGGTTACAGAAATGAACCCACACACTTATGGTCACTTGATTTTTGACAAAGGAGCCAAAACTATCCAATGGAAAAAAGATAGCATTTTCAGCAAATGATGCTGGTTCAACTGGAGGTCAGCATGTAGAAGAATGCAGATCGATCCATGGCTATCACCCTGTACAAAGCTTAAGTACAAGTGGATCAAGGACCTTCACATCAAACCAGATAGACTCAAACTAATAGAAGAAAAAGTGGGGAAGCATCTTGATCACATGGGCACTGGAGAAAATTTCCTGAACAAAACACCAATGGTTTATGCTCTAAGATCAAGAATCGACAAATGGGATCTCATAAAACTGCAAAGCTTCTGTAAGGCAAAGGATACTGTTGTTAGGACAAAACGACAACCAAAAGATTGGGAAAAGATCTTTACCAATCCTACAATTGATAGAGGGCTTATATCCAAAATATACAAAGAACTCAAGAAGTTAGACTGCAGGGAGCCAAATAACCCTATTAAAAAACGGGGGTTCAGAGCTAAACAAAGAATTCACAGCTGAGGAATGCCGAATGGCTGAGAAACACCTAAAGAAATGTTCAACATCTTTAGTCATAAGGGAAATGCAAATCAAAACAACCCTGAGATTTCACCTCACACCAGTGAGAATGGCTAAGATCAAAAACTCAGGTGACAGCAGATGCTGGCGAGGATGTGAAGAAAGAGGAACACTCCTCCATTGTTGGTGGGATTGCAACCCACCAACCATTCTGGAAATCAGTCTGGAGGTTCCTCAGAAAATTGGACATTGAACTACCTGAGGATCCAGCTGTACTTCTCTTGGGCATATACCCAAAAGATGCCCCAACATATAAAAAAGACACGTGCTCCACTATGTTCATCGCAGCCTTATTTATAATAGCCAGAAGCTGGAAAGAACCCAGATGCCCTTCAACAGAGGAATGGATACAGAAAATGTGGTACATCTACACAATGGAATATTACTCAGTTATCAAAAACAACGACTTTATGAAATTCATAGGCAAATGGTTGGAACTGGAAAATATCATCCTGAGTGAGGTAACCCAGTCACAGAAAAACACACATGGTATGCACTCATTGATAAGTGGCTATTAGCCCAAATGCTCGAATTACCCTAGATGCACAGAACACATGAAACTCAAGAAGGATGACCAAAATGTGAATGCTTCACTCCTTCTTTAAAAGGGGAACAAGAATACCCTTGGCAGGGAAGAGAGAGGCAAAGTTTACAACAGAGGCAGAAGGAACACCCATTCAGAGCCTGCCCCACATGTGGCCCATACATATACAGCCACCAAACTAGATAAGATGGATGAAGCAAAGAAGTGCAGGCTGAAAGGAACTGGATGTAGATCGCTCCTGAGAGACACAGCCAGAATACAGCAAATACAGAGGCGAATGCCAGCAGCAAACCACTGAACTGAAAACGGGACCCCAGTTGAAGGAATCTTAGAAAGGACTGAAAGAGCTTGAAGGGGCTTGAGACCCCATATGAACAACAATGCCAAGCAACCAGAGCTTCCAGGGACTAAGCCACTACCTAAAGACTATACATGGACTGACCCTGGACTCTGACCTCATAGGTAGCAATGAATATCCTAGTAAGAGCACCAGTGGAAGGAGAAGCCCTGGGTCCTGCTAAGACTGAACCCTCAGTGAACGTGATTGTTGGGGGGGAGGGCGGTAATGGGGGGAGGATGGGGAGGGGAACACCCATGAGAAGGGAAGGGGGAGGGGCTGGGGGATCTTGGCTTGGAAACCAGGAAGGGGAATAACAATTGAAATGTAAATAAGAGATACTCAAGTTAATAAAGATGAAAAAAAAAGTAACAAGATACAATTAGAGTATATTTTTTATAGTTTTATTATTGAACTGTTAAAAAAAATAAAGTTGGGTTTCACTTTCAAAAAAAAAAAAACAAAACGGTTTAGAGGTTAACCAGCCTAAAGGGTGTTGACTTTGGAAATGGCTCCTACTTAGTGGTCCTACCCCAACAAAGGTATGCCAAACCCCTGCTAGCTCTGTGTAGAAGAGAGACCTCAACTAAGAGAGACCATCCTTGGTCTGGCTTGGAGGCAGGTCCTTCTAGGAAGAGCCAGGCTCAAAGCATAGCAGTAGCTGCCCCTGAGGCTCCTTGCTCCTCCCTTCCTTAGGTATCTCCAAGGAGGCTCCACAGGTGAGTGGGCTCACAGACCATGCAAAGTGAAATCAGGAAGGGAGGAAAGAAAGGGAGGGCTACCAGCTGTCACGTGCTGGGACAGGGTGTGTGTGACTCTTCAAGCCATCTGGGCTCCAAGGCCCTCTCCTCTGCATCTTTCTCAGCTACTGGGTAGCAGCTGTCAGGTACATTCCTGGGTGCTGGGCTCTCACCCTGTGAGGTCCTGGACTGAGAAGGCTGAATGTGATTTTCTTTTAGGAATCTAACTAAGCTAGAAAGAGCAAAATGACCCACGGTGGCCCCTGGCAGCTTCTGAGATATACAAACCTGATTAAGAAAACTTGCCAAAAATGGAGACAGAAGCAGGAGTTAAGAGGAAAGGTGGGTTTCGTTTGTTTTGAGGGGCAGGGAAGCCTCAAAAACCCTCCAAGATAATGGAGGTGTCTTGGACATACCATCTGAGAAGTCTAAATGTCTGGGGAACTGGGGAAGAAAGAGTTCCCACAGGACTGAGAAGCCCATCTCTGCCAGACCCGGTCTATGGGTTGCAGAGAGACCTTGGTGACTGATGTGTGTGACTGCAGGAGGATGAAGACTGGGCCTTTAAGGTTGATGTCACATGCCTGTCTTAGTTTCTCTCCATCTTATTATACGAGATGGTGTCTCACTGACCTAGGGCTTGGCTGACTGGTCAGACTGTGGGGCCAGGGCTGGCATCTCTGTGTTTCTACCTCCCGGTGCTGGGACCACAGGCACGTGCCACTGCATCTGGCATGTGTATGTGAACCTGGGTGCCGCAGATCTGAACTCATTTCCTCATGCTTGTACAGCAAGCACTTTACCTGTGGAATAAGATTTGAAAGTCCTGTAGACTCGTAGGGAGAATAAAAAAGAAAACACAGTTAGAGCCAGGGCTTTCTGCAAATGGGAGAGTCTTGGCTGAAAAACATCAACGCTTAGCACTGCCTGTTATCAGGTTACTGGAAGGCAAGAATGTAGGGAGAATTGAATCCATCTGTCTTAGTCAGCTCGAGCTGCTGTTACAAATACTATTGGCTGGACCGCTTACAAACAACGAGACATTTATTATAGTTCTGGAGGGAGGAAGTCTGAGATCAGGTACTAGCACGATCTCCTGTAAGGGCTCTACCCACAACGACCTCTCAGAAGACCCCACCTCCAAAAGCTGTTACCCTGGGTCTAAAGATACAACACAGGTTTTGGGGGTAACACATTTAGCCCATATCACCATTTCTAGAATTAGTTTGACACCACTAGTTAGATTTCTAAGCTTTGTCCTTAGCTTTATTTTTATGTGTATGAGTTTTGCCTTCATATATGTGTATCACATGCGTGTCTGGTGTCCTCAGAGGTTAGAAGAGAGAGTTGGGTACCCTGAAATTGGAGTTACAGTTGGTTGTGACGTACCATGTGGGCATTGGGAATTGAAACTGGGTCCTCTGCAAGAACAAGTACTCTCAGTTGTTGAGCCATCTCCAGCCCAGGCTTCCACTTTTTTCTTTTTATGATTTATTCTTCATGTGTATGAATACTTTTCTCCATTTGTTTGCCACATGTGTGTTGCTACCCATGGAGGCCAGAAGAGGGAGTTGGATCGATCTCTTGGAGCTGGATTAAAGGCAATTGTGAAGATACGTGGTGTGGGTACTGGGAGCCAAACCTGGGTCCTCTCTAAAGCAGTACGTCCTCTTCACCAACTACTGAGTGTCTCTGGAGCCCCAGGTTTCTGTGTTGTTGTTTTTTTTAACTTTTAAAGATGTTTGTGAATATAATTACAACATTTCTTCCTCCCTCTTCCTTCCTCCAAACCATTCCATACACCTCTCCCCACTCTACTTCAAATTCATGGTCTCTCCTTTGTTTTTGCAAGTGTATGTGTATGTATATACATGTATATTCCCAACTTGAACCTGTTCAGTCCCTAAACCTCGTATGTACATATTCAGGTGTTATTTTTAAACAGTGTAGAAGTTTGATGACAGTCAAGTGACTATTTGAAAATGTGATACAAGATGATTTTAGAAGGACTTAATGTGCCTACTTGACTAGTTTGCCAAATAAGAGGTTCTCAATCTGGGGGTCTCGACCCCCTTTACAGGGGTCGCCTAGGGAAGAAAACATTTCTGATGGTCTTAGGAACTGAGACACTGCTTCCTGTCTCCAGGTGTGTCTTCCCACATGTAGGCATATCTACAGACTCAGACCTGGAGTGATGGCCTCATAGCACCAACCTCATCAATACATGTGAATTATAATTGTAAGTAAATGGGTAAATGTAAAATCATGTACTATAAAACCAACATCTGCAAAAAAAATCTATATCATGGGAACTTAATCTGGAAGCTGATAGGTCTTGTGTTTGAGATGGGCTTTCTCCGTGTAGCGTTGGCTGTCCTGGAACTCTGTAGACTGGGCTGCCCTTAAACTCAGAGATCTGCCTGCTTCTGCCTCCAAAGTGCTGGGATTAAAGGTGTGCACCAAAACCTCCTGGCCTTATTCTGTGGTTGATATGAATATAGCCCCTGTGTGATAGTAACAAGTATGTAAAAAAAAAAGCCAATCCAGTTAATTGACTGGATTGACTGAACTATGAATGTACTGTCAACATATATATGAACATATGTATTTATGTATGAACTATATATCTTTTGTTTTATTAAAGCCATTATAAAACCATCCCATAACAATAGTGTAGAGAAGAATGTTAAGGAGGAGAAACAGGGTTTTACAGTGTGGTTTTACCTCAATAATTGTAGCAGGAACTGAGAAATTGCAATTGATAGCAAGCACCCGAGCTTTGCCAGCAAGGATGCCAACAGATTTAGAAGCAAAGCAGACGGGCTCCAGAATGCCAGCCCTGACACTGGTGGGCAGTGACACTGAAGAATTACAGAATGGCCACTGAAGCTTCATGTTTGGTGGCACTTAGAACCACCAGGGCCTGAAACCTCATGCCACTGCATGAGTAACTTTTGCCAGCAACCAAAGACTTTGTTCAATGTATAAGTTTCCTTATCTAATGACTGTCCGCCGAGGAAAAGGTGGCGGGCGTACCTGCTGATATTCTTGATCAGGCATTCCAGGAAATTAAGTCTGCCCCACCTCCAGGATTCAGTATCTAGCTTGACGAGTCTACAGACATTGCAAACTATTCATAGTTAATGGTTTATATATGTGTTGGCAACTTTAAAGATGAGTTTCCTTTTTGTAAACCTCTGGAGAAAACTGCTGCATGCAGTGTATTTGACACAGTTGGTTCCCTTCTGAAAGAGCATTAACATCCCTCAAGAAAATATCTTTGTGTTGTTTGTTTTGACAGTATTCTAGCTGTGCTAGGACAGCGATCTGGATTTCAATGTCTGGGACTGGATGAGTCACTGAAAGTCATTGGAACTCAACCATATGATTCATCAGCAAATGTTAGCAATGGAGACACTGCCACAAGATTTACAAGAAGTAGTGAAAAGCATCCTGAGTGCTGTCAGTGTTTTACAGGGGAGCACTTTAGACAGTTGGCTGTTTTCACAACTGGGCAATGAGTCGGTCGTGACAAAGCTCTGCTGTTTCATGCTGGAGGGAGGTGATTGTGGAGAGGCAAGTTTTAAAAAGTGTTTTTGAACTTCATGATGAACTCAAAATGTTTTAAAGCAGGAAACAAGGTTGAAGATCAACACCCCTTTTTGGTGAACTGTGAATTGCACAACTTCAATAAATTGTCAATTAAAAGTGAATTGTAGAAAGTAGCTTTACCTGGGTTGATGCTTTTCCCATCTTGAATGAGTTAAATATCAAGGCAAGGACCAAAAGCAACATGCCTCTGAAAAGATCCGATCATTTCAAATGGAGCTTCCGCTTTGGAAAAAAAATTAGTCGAAAATAAAATTTACATGTTGCCTACTTCTTCTGCTTTCTTTGAGGAACATGACATTGAACCAGACAAAAGGATTATGATGATAAGAACACTTGCACATGACTTCAGACAGAATTTCTTTGACCCAAATCTACCTGACACCCCATTTGCACTTAACCAGAAGCCCACTCACTGTCATCGCTGAAGATGCTCCCGAGACAGCAGAGGAGGAGTTGAGCAACGGCGATGTGGCTGAGAACGGTTTTCTCTCTGATGCCAGTGACACAATTCTGGACCAAGTGTTTGCAGTCCCCATGCTATTGACTGTGCTGCACAATCTTCGTCCGTTTCCAACAACGTATCTTTGTGAAATAGGCCTTTCCAACTCATTGTCAGGTCTAAATACAGAAGCAGACTTGTTGTGGGAGATGCTCTTGTTGTGGGAGACTGCCCTGAGAATTTATGTGGTGAGAAAGAAGCAATCTCCACCTTTATACTGATGTTGGCCTTTTATGCATACTGTTGCAAAGTGTAGCAATGTACCTTACTGTTAAGACTGTTACCCATGCCACACAATGCTTCAAGACAAAAATTCCACTTATTTGTAATTAGAAGTAAACAGTTTACAATATATAATTACATATTGCTTTGGAATTAATCACGATGCTTTAATTATGTTCAATTTGCAATAACAAAAATACATCCTGCGCATCAGATATTTACATTAGGATTCATAACTGTAGCCAAATTACAGTTATGAAGTAGCAAGGAAAATAATTTTATGATTGGGGGTCGTCACAACGTGAGGGACTGACTGTAATAAAGGGTCGCAGCATTAGGAAGGTTGAGAACTACTGTCCTAAATGGGCTTCTACATGACTTTTAAAGGTCAGCCATATGACTATCAGTATTAACCAGTACTGCATTAAATCTATGAATTTGCTTTAAAAGAGTGGCGTTGGAGCCTATGTTTTTGAATGTTGCGTCAAATGGGTGGTGTCGTACGTACTGTGGGGGCAGGTGCACTGCTGAGGTTTGAGAATTGTGGGTTTAAGTGTGAACGTAGCCTGGTTCTTTGACCTCAGTTTCCTCATTTGTAAACAAGTTTTACTTTTGATTTGCAAACGAAGCTATTGAAAACAACGTTGTAATGCCGTCGGATGCAGATGGAGTTCGTAGATAATACATAGAGCGGTTTCTGGCATACACTGAGTACTCATGTGCTGGCCAGGATTCTATCTTATTTCTGTCCTTTAAAACATGGTGTCATTAGCAGAGGGTCTTACCATCATGTTCTGGTGGGGAGGGGTGTCACCAAGAGCAATGGAAAGTACTCTGTGTTGTTTTTTAGTGGGGGCTTCTATGGGATTCCTCTGGCCAACATCTGGAAAAGATGTATCCCGTATCTGGTGTCCAGCTTTTTATTGGATAGCCTATGGTGTCTGAAAGGGGTGTTGCCCCCTTCCAACTTAACTTCATTTCAGTTCTTTATATATAGGTATGTATGTGTATATAATGTTTATTTTTAGGTAGCTTCTATAGTAGTAGGCTTCCGTATGACTTTCTCAAAACTCTTTAGTGTTAATTCCCCTTTCCCATGCTGCCTCATCCTCTATTCTGTTTTCTGTCCATCAGTACAAGCAGATATTCCCGCTCCATTCCTCCTTGATGCCACCTGTGCTCTCTGCCCTTCTCCCTAAGGGCTCTCCTATCCCATGGCTCCCGCCATTTTCAAAATGTAGTTAATACAGATGTTGTTATATATGTTTATTTAAAATTCAGCTTTTCTGTTCTGAAAGTACATCCAGGAACATAATGATCTGTGTTGGGGATGGATGCTTATGGGAAGATGTTAAAAGAGAGCACAAGGGGATGGAACCCTCTGGGGTCTTTGACCTGTACCAGGCACCCATCCCTTTCTCTCCCCTTTCCAATGGGATGGGCTCAGCAAGTGCTTGATATGTTAGGACATTTGCCAAGTTAATTGTGGTTATTTCTAGGTGCAGAGCCTGTGAAACATGACTCAAAAGGATCCATAGTAGAGAGTCCATGGTATCTTTTCTGCTGGTACTCTAGTTTTCTCCTGAGCCAGGAAAGTGATATTAAAAGACAGAAATTAGAACAAATTTCTAATGTATGTATATAAGTATGATATACTACAGGGAAACCCACTACTTTGTCTTCTGGCCTCCAAATGAAGAAAAATAAAATTAAATAAAACAATGCAAGCTGAAATGAATTGTTTTCTGCTTTCAAAGTCCTCTTTGCATCCCTTTGTACTTCCTGGAATCCCCGCAGAGTGGTGAAAACCCATGGAAGGCCTCCACTTCAGCCTGTGGGGTTAGTTTCAGCCCAAATACCTAATACCCGCTGAGGCGGGAATAAGAAAGGTTGGAACTGTCTCTGGGTTATTTTCTCCAATCAGGGAGATAACGTCTAAAAATGTTTTGAAAGGAAAGTGTGAAGAGTGGCAATTGGCCTCCATGATAAATAGAACTATAAATGTCAAAGACTCAAAATGGTACAGTTTCCACAGACAAGAAATTGCTTAGGACAAAGCTTGGTTGCGTTTACACATCTTAAAAGTTTTAACAGGCCAACACTGCCATTCTTCAGGTGTTGCTATTTCAGAGTCTTTAATTTGTTTATAATTTTTTTCCAGGCTGGCTATAGCCCAAGATGGCCTCAAATTCTTGATCCACTTGCTTTGGCTTCCCAAGTGCTAGGATTATAGACATGCCGTACCACTCTCAGCTCGTACTTCCAATGTTTCTACAGGCAGAAATGCCCCGCATCTTATCCTGCAACAGGGGATGGAGGGAAGTGAGTGGTTTTCCACTCATGCTTCATAACAGGTCTCAGACTACTGTGAGTCCCAATCTCTGTTCTCCCACAATGATTCTCCAATCTCTCTTCCAGGTCTCAGCCTGACAGGAATCTCATTCTCTGTTCCTCAATGATGATCCTCCTATCCCCACATCCCAGGTCTCTGCCTACAATGAACCCCACTCTCTGTTAACCACAACTCTAGGCTGATCCTTTGGGCAGGGTGGAGGTTCAACTCTGGAGCCTTTGTTGGCTAAAGGGCAGGATGATCCTAGGGCCTTAGTGAAATCCTAAGTCCAGTCTCTATCATAGGGTCTCTCCCCAAAGTCACGGCATTGTAAAAAGTGTTGGCAGTGTCTCAAATGAAGATGGGCTGGCAACAGGGAAGGCATCACAGTGTTTCTAGCAACCCCCGACCCTTGGTTGCTATGGGCAGAGGCCAAAGAAAGATGGAAGGGCTCGGGCTGTGCTTTGCACACCTTGTCCTCCCACGAGCAAGGGGCTGACAGAGTATGGAAGTAGAGAAAGCCTGGCTTATTTTAAAAAGACTGGGAGAAGGGAAATAAAATGGTCCTAGGAAGCTGATGAAAGGCAGGAGCTGGGTGGAGGGGGGATGGGAGAAAAATGGGGGAGGGATCAGGATCATGTGTGAGGATAGATGGCCAGATGCTATGAGAAAGAGTGGAAATCTGCAGCTGGCAGGGGTGGGGGATGGGGAGCATCTTCAGGACGTGCTTGAGACCTGGGATAGGGGATGCTCCCTAGAATCATTGGGGCTGACCTTAGCTGAGACGGCAGTGGGGTTATGAAACCAGAAGAGGCAGGCAGGAACCCTAGTGCAGCGATAGGGACACTAACCCATCCACAAAACCTTCAACCCGAAATTTATCCTGCCTACAAGAAATGCAAGGTTGGGGAACGGAGCAGAGACTGAGGGAATGGCCAACCAATAAGAGGCCCAACTAGACACCCATCCCATTGGCAAGCAACAACCCCTGACACTACTAATGATACTGTTATGCTTGGGACAGGAGCATGTTGTCCTCTGAGAGGCTTCACCCAGCAGCTGACTCAGACAGATACAGACATCCACAACCAAAGAGTGAATGGAGCCTGGGGACTCTCATGGAAGAGACAGGGGAAAGATTGAGGGCCCCGAAGGAACTCCATAGGAAGACCAACAGAATCAACTAACCTGGACTCTTGGGAGCTCTGAGACTAAACCACCAACCAAAGAACATACAGAGGCTGAGCATAGCTGCTCCTCCTCCCCGCACACATACACACAGCAGATGTGCAGCTTGGTCTTCATGTGGGTCCGGAACAACTGGAGCAGGGGCTACTCCAAAAGCTGTTGCCTGTCTGTGGAATCTGTTTCCCTAACTTGGCTGCCTTGTCTGGCCTCAGTGGGAGAAGAAGCGCCTAGCCCTGCAGGACTTGATGTATCAGGGTGGGGGTATACCCAGGGAAGGCATTAATTACTCTTCTCTGTGCTCTGACAAAAAGCCTGATGAAAATAAGAAAGGATGTTTTTCATTCACAGTCTGAGGCTGTGGTCCATCACCGCAAGACCGTGAAGCAGCTACTCACATTTTGTCCACAATCAGGAAACAGATGAACAACTGATGTTTCAGTTACTTCCTGTTATTATATTATTAAATAATCCTAGAAAAACAGCTTAAGGGAGGTAGGGGTCAGTCCCATTTTAAGGTTACAGGTAACCATGACGGGGAAGTCTTGGGGGCGGGAACTTGAGGCAGTCGGCAGCCTTTCACTTGCGTAGCCCTCAGTCAGCTTCCTCTTCTTGATGAAACTCAGGGCCCAAGTCGGTGGACCAGTGAGTGTCACCTTCTTTTAGAGAGAGGCCTCTTACCTAAGTAAACATATTAAGATAATCTCTCATAGCAGGTGCAGAGGTGGGTCTCCTAGGTTTTAGAACTCTATCCAGTTGACAATGTAAGATTAGCTTGATCCTTCCCTTTTGTCCAGTCCTGGGGTCTGGGCCCCAGGGCGGGGAACGGCCCTGCCCATTTTAGAGTATGCTCCCTCACTTCAATTGCTTTCATTTAATCCCTCCCAGACACATCCAGAGACTCATCTCCCTGATGATCTTAGAAGTTAATATTAACCACCATAGGATGTAGTCCTGCTTCTTTTAAACATTTTTAAAAAAAATGATTTATTTTTATGTTATGTGCATTGGCGTTTTTGCCTCTGGGTATGTCTATGAGGGCGTTAGATGCTCTGAACTGGAGTTGCAGATAGTTGTGAGTGGCCATGTGGGTGCTGGGAATTAAATGCAGGTTCTCTGGAAGAACAGCTAGTAGTCTTTTCTTTTTCCCAGCAGAATGTTTTTATTGCTTACTTGGGAATTTTACATAAGGCAACCTGACTATACCCACTTTCCAAGCTTCCCAGGTTTACCTCACCTTTCTAATCCTCCACCCCCGCCCCCCAAATCCACAAGTATGCTGTCCTGTATACTCAATGGAGCATGGTCAAACTCCCAGTGGCCAACCCCTTAAAGAAAAATGAATTCTTTCTTATCTGCACTCTTGCCAGAAGTCATCAGATGTGGAGATCTACACTTCAGCCTCCTGATCATAGTTCTTAAGAGTTCTCTTCAATGCAACCAGTACTAGTAACCACTGAGCCATCTTTTCAGCACCCAAATTTTAGATTATAATGTAATTCCTCTATCTCTCTTTTCCCTCCTTCCCTCTGAACCCACCCAGGTATCCTCCCTTGCTCTCTCTCTTAGTTTCATGTCTTTTTTTCCATTTTATTTTTCATTGTTGTTACACACATATGTGTATGTGTATATCCATATATATTTCTAAATACAACCTGCTCAGTCTGTAATAGCTGTTGTAGCTGGGCAGTTCTTACCCAAGATAAGGAGATCAGGATGAGCTCTTTATGAATTAAGTTTTTATTTAGCCACACAGAGCTAGCCAGGACACATACTACCCTGACTATAAGTATAAAGTGGCACCCCCAGATCTGTAAAGGTCATAAAGACAAAAGCTACAAGCTGGGCACTCCCTGTGGATGCTGTTGAGGCGGCTGTTGGCAAGCATGGCAGGATAAAGACGTTTTACAAAAATAGGGCAAAGCTGTGTTACCATGGTATCATTGTTTGGTGGGGGAGAGGAGCAGAAAGCCTCATGGTTACAGAAGCAGATCAATGGCAGTGACTTAAAGTTCCCATAAGTACTATCCATGCTTGAGGGTCAGGCAAACCTCAATCTTAGCCTGAGGTTGGGTCAAGAGTTAACAAACATCTTTTTTCTCACTACATACATTATAACATTCTTCTCAGCAGTTCATGGAATCTTCTCTAAAATAGACCATATTTTAAGAGAAATCACAAATCAAGATGTACTCAATACAAACTAAATCTCTTATGGCGTCTCAGTTCCCAGTGTAACAGAACTAGGAATTGATATCAAGGACAATAGAAACTACATAACACACGGAGACTGAACGGTGCATTTTTAATGATCACTCACTGAGAGAATCAGGGGGGAAATTAAGAATACAACTTTCCAGAACCCTTGGGATACAGCTAAGGCAATTCTTAAAGAGTTTATAGTTGTGAGTGGTATGACAACATCAATGCAATTACATGACATCATCAGATGATTAAGACATAACTAAGAAGATCTGATATTATAGTTGGAAGGATATGACATCAATGTAAATGTATGAGATCACAATCTGAAGGGCATTACATCATCAGTGGAATGATATGATGTAATTTGATGACCAGGAGATCAAAATTGGCAGGATATGAAATCATTGAGTAGAAATGGCATCAATATAACTGAGACCAGAATTGGAAGTTTATGACTCCATTAATGGAATTACAAAATGTCAAAAATCAGATGACTCTGACATCACTTGGAAAGTTATAACATCATAATTGGAAGGATGTCATCAATGCAAATATCTCAGATCATAATTGGAAGGATATGATAGCATCATTGGAATAACATGACATCATAATCATCTGACTATTGTCTCAAGGTTTTATTGCTGTGGAAAGACATGACAACCAAGGCAACTCTTATAAAGGGAAACATTTCATTGGCTTACACTTTCAAGGGTTTAGTCCATTATTGTGGTGGGAAATATGGCAACTTGCAGGCAGACTTGGTGCTGGAAAAGGAGCAGAGAGTTCTACATCTTGATCTGCAGGCAACAGAAGTTGTGTGTGTGTGGACTACATGCTGTACTGGAACCTCTAAGCCCACTGCACTGTGACATACTCCAACAAGGCCATAACTACTCTAACAGGCTATGCCTCCTAATAGTGCCATTCCTTACAGGCAAGCATTCATACACATGAGTCTATGGGAACCATACCTATTAAAACCACCACATTCCACTCCCTAGACCCCACAGGGTTGTAGCCATAACACATTGCAAAATGCTTTCAGTTCAACTCCAAATGTCCCCAGAGTCTATAACACTCTCAAATTTGCTTAAAAGTCTATATAGTTCAAAGTCTTTTCTGAGACCCAGGCAATTTCTTAACTGTATTTCCCTGTAACATCAAAATGAACACATATACATTCTGTTCCAAGAAGGAGCATAGTGAGGAAACGATGCACACTGAAGCAAGACCAAAAATCAACTGGAAAAATTCGAAATTCTGCATCTCCATGTCTGGTGTCAGAATGCTCCCCAGATCTCCAACTTCTTTCAGTTTTGTTGAGCACAACACACTGCTCTCTCTTGGGCTGGTTCCACCCCCTGTCATCAGCTTTCCTTGGCAGGTATCCCATGGCTCTGGCATTTCTAATCTCTTGGGCAATCCAAGCTTCACCTTCACAGGACACCCCTGCTACGTGACTGGCTTCAGCAGCTTTCTTTAGTTGCAGAGGAAGATTCTACAACCTCTTTCTTCATCCTTGACCCTAAAGTCAGAACCACGTGGATGAAGCTGCCCAGTTCTGCTGCTTGCTTGAGCATGGCCTCTCATTCAATTACATTTCCACCAGCTTTCTGATTTTGATGTTTTTCCTTCACTGCCTAAGCGTGGCTGTCCTGAAACTTGCTCTGTAGATCAGGCTGACCTTGAACTCAGAGACCTGCATGCTTCTGTTTCCCGTGTGCTGTGATTAAAGGCATGTACCACTACAGCTGGACCCAAACCGTTCTTTGATTCTTTTTCACATGATGGAAGCTTCGCTGGGTGGGATCTTGCCCTGAGGCTACCACTTCCTTAATTTCATTTGATATCTTTAATTGGTTCATCTCCCTGAACACAGGATATAGCTCCATTCTACTTCCTGATAACTCCCTTAATCCTTGAACCATACACTTTGTATTTTTCCGTGCTCATTTTGCTCTTTCCCATCAACATGCTCTTTGTAAGAGTGAACATAAGTTACCACATGACAGAGTCTATACTAGGCTATTTGAGTTTTTTCTTTTGCCAGTGCAATTAGTCCAAAACTCCAGTCTTAGGCAAACTCTTCAGACAAGGGTATAAAGCAGCCAAATTATTTGCCAAAATATCACAAGAACAGTCTCTAGGACACATTCTTCTTCTCTGAAATCTCTTGAGTCAGACCCCCACAGTTCAAATCACCCTCAGCACATTGCCTTCCATGTTCCTACTAGTCTGGCCTATTAAGCCCTGCTTAGAGCATTCCACTGCTTTCCTAATCAACAATCCCCAAATCCACGTTCCTCCAAACAAAAGCATGGTCAGGCCTATCACAGCAATACCCCAGTTCCTGGTACCAACTATCTTAGCTAGGGTTTTATTGCTGTGAAGAGACAACAGAGTCAAGGAAACTCTAAAAGGGAGAGATTTAATTGGGGCTGGCTCACAGGTTCACAGGTTCAGTCCATTATCATCATGGCAGGAAGCATGGCAGTGCCCAGGAAGACATGTGCTGGAGAAGGAGCTGAGAGTTCTACGTCTTGATCTGCAGGAGCAGAAGGGACTGTTAGACACTGAGCATAGCCTGGGTAGGAAACAGAAAGGGTAATGGAATACATGTATTAAAAATACAGAAGTTGGGACTACCTGAGGGGAAGAGAGGGAACCAGATAGAGGTGGGGAGGGGCATAGAGGGGGGGATAGGAAAGTGGAATAAATGAAAAAACGAATCACAACAGCAATGCCTATAAAGATGCTATAATGAAACCCATTACTTGTATATACCCTTATCCAAAAGGAAAAAGGAAAAAGAAACATTAAAAAAGAAAATACCCCCACTTTAATAAAACTGCCTGCTCTCACAGTAATGTTTAAGATTCCATTTGATGACTATATAGGCACCAATGAGATTTAAATGACAATGCCCACATAGGTGGGGTGTAGGTTCAGATGTTCGCACACTGGATACCCAGTTGTTTAGGTTTTGGAGGTGTGGCCCTCCTGAAGGAAATATGTCGCTGGAGCTGAGCTTTGACCGGTCAAAGCCTATCACTCTTCCTAGTGTGCTCTCATGCCTCTGGCTTGTGGTTTGAGATGTGAGCGCTCAGCTAGCTGTTCCTGCTGCCCATGGCTGCTTGTTTGCCATCCCTCCCTACCATAATGCTGATAGTGTGGTAGCCTCTTACCCTCTGGATCCATAAGCCCCTCCAAACCCTCTAACAAGTTGCCTTGGTCATGGTGTTAACACAGCAATAGGAAAGAAACTGATACAGGCACCAGGGCCATTTGTCCTTTAGAACTAGTCTAATTAACTCCCTGTTGAGTTGGAACCCCTGTGCATCTCATTAGGTCGTTGTCTCCAAATAAACGCAGGAATAATATCACATTTCTGCCCCACTCTCCTGGTCACACTACCCCTTTCTTTCAGAAAAGAATGCAGAGTACTTGGCTGGTGTTTCCTCTTTGATGTTATATAATTTGACTGCTATGGCATAAAGTCAGAGATTTTATGATGCATGACAAGGGGCTGAATGAAGAAAGCAAACGTTTTATATACCATACATGTAAACACTGAGTAACAATAGGAAACACGATGGGTAGGGTCTTCGCTCTGTAATGAAGCACATGGGATTTGTAATATATTCCCTCTTCCCTTTGCCTTCAGCAAGCACATCAGCGGCTTGTGGTTATTACCCAATGGAGTGACCTGAACATTCATTTCTTGGGGAACCAGGGCATTAACAGCTATGTATAGGCTGTATTATTGTGGCTTTCTGTTGACCTGAATCAGAAAGCATGGTAATAATAATGCCATTACATACATACTCTGTCTCATATCTGTATGGAACAGAAACCAAACTTTTCCTTGATGGTTAGGATTAGTCACCTACAGAAAACAGTCATTTCCCTCTTTGCATGTTGATTCAATGGTGCAAGGACCCCCCCCCCAAAGTGGCTAGCTAGACCTGTAAATTTCCAGTTGAGTAACTCTATTTTCTGTTGGAAGCATTTCTCCTTTGGCACTTAGACCTGTAGGCCAGGAATGCATAAAGCAGGGGAATAGGAAGAAAATGTTTCTTCAAGTACATCCAAGGAATAAGGGTGGGCAAACCTCTCAAGTCCTGGACCTGTGTGTGAGCCTGAGCTGTGGGAGGGACAGCACCACAGTGGCTGACGCACAGCACACACAGCAGCCTGCTGAGGAAGCTAGCCCCAACCAAAGGGAATCAAGCCAACCAGAGTATCGTCAACTAACCTTCCAAGTAACTGCGATGAGGAAAGAGTTACTTTTCCCAAGCACAGAGGGCCAGGGTACCTGGCTGTCACAGGGCTTCCTAGGGAAGTTTTCAGCCTATGCTCATCCGTTCAGACACTCTGAGGCTGCTGCACATCCAGGGGATCCTGACTATCGCTTTAGCTGGTGGCAGACCTTGGAATCTTCTACAGGATGCTGACTTTCTGGACGCGTATGCACATGCGAGAGTTATGCTGTCCATTTAGACTCCAAAGGAAGTCCTGGGAAGCCGGACAGTTCCAGCCAGTATCAGAATTCCCGTGAGTAGTTAGAGATGGTGAAGCTGCAAGACTGAAGCCTTGTGTAAAACAGAGTCTCTCTCCCAGCCACCTCGAGCTCCTGCCTGAAGCTGCGGGTGCCTAGAATGTGAAATGCTGGGGAAAGCTTCTGGTAGGTGAGCAGAGAGAGGCTGAGAGGAAGTTCACGTGGCCTGCAAGACCACATGGTTTCTACGTCTACTGATGCTAATACCACAGCACTACATTTCCAGACACTGGATCTGGAGCTACAGTATTTAGTGTTTGCGGGGCTGTGCTTTGTGCCATTCTTCCTCGATATTTTCCTGTTTCTCCTTTTCGAATATATATGTATTCACACACATATATTCAGATTCATTGATGTATATGAGAGTACCTATTTTCTTCTTGATTTTTACCCTCGTACATAGCTTACGAGTTTGGCCTGAGTTTTAGAGGTGACTTTAAATTCGGACTTTTGAGAAATGTTGTGGCAGTTAAGAGTTGGAGACACCTTGAGGACAGACTGAATGCACTTTGCATTATGATATGGACATGAACCTTTTAGGGGGTGGGGCAGAATATAAGGCATGTCCTTAAAAGGCTCATGTGTAATAAAGCTTGGCTTTCAGTTGAGAAACAAGGTGATTGGTTCACAAGAGTGCGAACTTGACTACCGGATTCATTATGTTTAGTGAGATACAAGCAGGCGGGCTTGGTTGGAAAAATAGTCACTCTGGGCATGCTGTCTAGGAGTATGTCCTGTCTCTAACCCCTTTTTGTTCCTCTCTGCTTCCCGGCTGCCACTGGGTGAAACTGGGTGAGTAGTTCTCCTCTGTCATGCCCGTCTGCCTCACCACTGGAACATGAGCTAACGCCTCTGAGACCACGAACCACAGTAATATTGTAAAACTTTAGGCTGTTTTTCTCAAGTGTTTGTCACAATAGCAAACATGACAGATGCTTGACCATCACCACACAATCGTCTTTCCAAAAGGATTTATGTACTTTATGTGAATGCGTGTGTCTTAGCTATTAGTGCTGCGCTGAAGCACCATGACCAAAAGCGGGGTGGGGAGGACAGGGTTTATTGGGCTCACACTTCCATTTGTGTCTATCACAGAAGGAAAGCAGGACAGGACTGGAGCAGGGCAGGAACCTGGAGGCAGGAGCTGGTGCAGAAACCATGGAGGGCGCTGCTTACTGGCTTGCTCTTCACGGCTTGTTCACTCTGCTTTCTTATAGAACCCAAGACCACAGCCCAGGGAAGGCCCCACCCACAACTGGCTGGCCCCTCCCCCATCTATCAGTAATTGAGGAAGTGCCCTACAGGTTTGTGTACTGCCTGAGTTTTTAAAATTTTTTTTCATCTCTTTAAAGAAGATTTATATATTATATATGAGTACACTGTGGCTGTCTTCAGACACACCAGAAGAGGGCATCAGATCTCATTACAGATGGTTGTGAGCCACCATGTGGTTGCTGGGATTTGATCTCAGGACCTCTGAAAGAGCAGTCAGTGCTCTTAACCTCTGAGCCAAAAAGTAAAATGGTATTTAGTTAGCTTTTAGGAAATTAAATAAAAAATGCAGAATAAAGCAAGATAAAACCATAATATGTCATGTGACTGATCCTGTCCAAGCACAAGAGCGTTTATTAATGAGCATAAAAGTAAAATTCATCACCACAGTTGCTCTTTCCCCAACTTGCACTACATGGTTTGTTTTTTAGAAGCCTGAGCTAGCCCACCCCCTACCATGTGACTGAGATTCCAGTTCCATAGGGAAAAAGTTTCTGTTCTTGGAGGTCCCAAGATTTGTCAGAACTTCTGAACTGGCACTTTCAAGAAGAAAATAGGCACTGTCAGTGCACAAGCCGTCCTGCCTCTGGCATTCTCGTGTTCTAAGTTCTCCACATGGCAACAGTTCTAAGCCATCAGTGTTACTGGCAGCCCTGTCTGTAGCTGCTGCCACCGTTCTCAGTAGCAGCCTCTCACACTGCATCAAAATGGCGATGAACAGAACTTTAATCTGTGCTGTGCTTTAATCACAGTCTGATCTGAAGGAGGTATTTTCCCGATCAAGTGTCTCTCCCCTCAGATGACTATGCTTTGTCTCAAGCTGACATACACAAATATAGCCACCACAGCATGTTTTACACACACATACACACACACACACACACACACACACACCATACCACACTCATCACACTACAGCAACACAGCACACACACACAGCACACACACCACACACACCACACACATTACAGACACAGACCACATACACCACACACCACACATACACACCACACACACACACAAACCACATACACCACACACCACACATACACCACACACACACCACTCCATACATCACACATCACACACCACACATATACCACATATACCACACACACCACACACACACACCCCCCACATACATACCAAACACCACAAACACACACACACACACCACACACACACCACATACACATCACACACAACCACACCACATACACATGTACACATATACACACACATACACACACAAACCACACACATATACACACCACACACCATACCACACACACATACACTACACACACCACACACACACACACCACACCACACACACATACCCACACCCATCACACCACACCTCACACAACACACACATACACACCACACACACCACACACACATACACACCACACACACACACACCACACACACACCACACACAAGCACACACACAGAAGCACACACACACTTACCACACACACCATACACAAGCACATATACACCACACACACACCACATACCACACACACACACATACCACACACACCACACACAAGCACACACATGAGCACACATACACACACACCACACACATACACCACACACCACACACACACCACACACACGTACACACACACAAGCACACACACAAGCACACATACACACACACCACACACATACACCACACACCACACACACCACACACACACCATACACACGCACACACACACAAGCACACACACATACACTACACGCACACGTACACACAAGCACACACACAAGAACATATACACCACACACACACCACACCACACACACAAGCACACACATAAGCACACACACAAGCACACACACAAGAACATATACACCACACACACACCACACCACACCACACCACACACACACACAAGCACACACACAAGCACACACACACACAAGCACACACACACAAGCACACACACAAGCACACACACACAAGCACACACACACACAAGCACACACACAAGCACACACACACACAAGCACACACACACAAGCACACACACACACAAGCACACACACACACAAGCACACATTCACACTTATCCTGCTCCCTGAGGGCATTAGGTCCCCCTGGAACTGGAATTGGGGTTATTCTGAACCTCCATGTAGGTGCTGGAGACTGAACTTGGTTCCTCTCTAAGAAATGCTCCTAACTGCTAAGCCCTCTTTCCAGAGCACAGATTTCATCTTTTAGGTTGTGTTCTCTATGTAAACCTCTATTACTATTTTTACATTTGCTCTTGAATTAATATTATAAAAAAAGAGAACTTTTGATATTAGAGTCACACCAACTTGCATATTTATCTGTGTAGAAATAGTTATCTTTCTTGGTGTTGCTTCTGTCTGTGGCTTTGAGCAACCATCTAGTTCTTTCAAGTTCAGCCTGAGCAACTCTCTACGAGTAGCAGACTCCTTCAGATTTTGTTTAATCTGTAAATACTTAATTTCTGTCTCATAATTATTGTGGTTTGGAAGCAAAGCATCCCCCATAGACTCATGTGTTTGAATGCTTGTTCCCTAGCTGGTGACTCTGTTTCTGGAGATTATGCAGATTTTAGGAGGTAGAGTCTTAATGAAAGAGGTCGGCTGCTCAAGTTGGGGTCTGTGGGGCTTAGCCTGGCTCCACATCCCACCTGAGTGCTGGGAAGTGAGTCTCTGCTTTCTGGTCCACTCGGCTACGAGAGACATCTCAGTCCCAGGCTCTCGCTACTGTGAATTAACCATGCGTTTCCTGTGTAATAGACTTCATCCTCTCACGAGATGAGCCCATATCAATCCTTATTCCTAGAGTTGCTGCTGTTAAGTGCTGTGTCACAAGGATGAAAAATGCAGCTATCAATGCTTCTGGATACAGAGTTCTCCCGTGACAGTAGTTTTCCTTTCTTTCAGCATTTTGAATGTTATGACACCCTCCTACTTTCTGAAGAGCGATAGGCTATAAATCTTATCGAAGGTCCCTTGCATGAGAAATCTCTTTGCCAATACATGGTGGGATTCATTATTGTGGACATAGTAGAAATTCTATTTCCAAACCATCTTACAGACAGTAAGAAAAAGCTCCTTTCTTGGCACCTCAGATGCCACGCTCAAAGGACCTACCACTGACTGGGGTGGCAAGCAGCTGCTCACTTAACAGAGGGGCTGCAGGTTTTCCTGACGTTCTGGGCTGGGTCAGTATAGCTTGGATTGGTCATAGGCAAGGCTTTATGCTCACTGTACAAAGCAATGGATCTCACCTGTACTCAGATCATATTTATGCTCCTCTACCCTCTCTTGTCTCCCCCAGTAGTAACCTTTACCTTTCCTCAACAGTTCCCCTGCTAGCCTCGTGTCATATGTGCATGTACACCTATGTAAACATGAGTACAATCTAAGTTCTACCCATGAAAGAAAACAAGTGACTTCTTTCCCCTTTCTGGATCTGGCTTTTTAAAAAAATGATTTCTGGCTCCATTGGTTTCCTAGCAAGGACACAGAGATGTTCCACAGCATTGTTCTGTTTACGGCAGAACAAGACTCCAGAGTGAGCGTGTGATAATTTATCAGGTATCTGTGACTGGATACATAGGAGGCTGATTCTACAGTTAGGTGCCATAGTAAAGGTTGAAGAGCAGATAGCCCTGTACTATGATGACTCACTATCCATTGGTTATAGTCAAGCAGTTGTATAGCTGAATTGTCTATTGGTTTTATTCTGAGATTACCGATTTCCATAGTGATTCCACCAGCCATGTATGAAGATTCCTCATTTCCACATTGTCCCTGGCATTTGTTCATAATTGTTTGAAACTGTAACCCTTCTGATGGGTGACAGAGGATCTCAATTTACCCCCTCAATTTGCCCACACCATTTACACATTAATTTCCAAGCCAGCATGTAGAGTAATAGATGTTGTTATGGCAACTTCATACATATCTGTGGTCAAATATAGTTAATTTCCTTTTCCTCCTGTCTTCCACCTTATCCCTTTCCCCTTCCTTCCTCAGCCCCTTCCTTCCCACAGTTACTCTTTGTTTTTTGCTTTCACCACATATATGTTCCATTACCATCTGTGATGGTTTGTGTGTGCTTGGCCCAGAGAATGGCACGGTTAGGAGGTGTGGCCCTGCTGGAGTGTCACTGTGGGTGTGGGCTTAAAGACCCTCATCCTAACTGCCTGGACGTCAGTCTTCTAGCAGCCTTCAGATGAAGATGTAGAACTCCCAGCTCCTCCTGCACCATGTCTGCCTGGACGCTGCCATGCTCCCACCTTGATGATAATGGACTGAACCTCTGAACCTATAAGCCAGCCCCAATTAAATGTTGTCTTATAAGAGTCGCCTTGGTCATGGTGTCTGTTCACAGCAGTAAAACCCTATCTAAGATCTCATCCTTATCCCTCACACCCCCCCCCCTTTTTGTGTAAAAGTTTCTTAATTTCACCTGATGACTGTGCTCTCAGAGGCTTACTGCTTCTGTTAACCTAGGCCTAGTCCTGGAAGTTTCTAGCCTCCATACAATCCTATATAGGATGTTTTCAGCCTCTGAGACTTACTGCTGAATAAGCTTACCCTTTGTAGGGTTTTTTTTTTTTAATGAACTCTGGATGGCTGGTTCAATTCAGCTGATCTGGCTCAAAATCCTCTCCAAACTGATTCAATCTGGCTTCTCTCAGCTTCTCAATGACTTGCTCTTTGTGGCCTCAAGCTAACTCTAGCAATCTATTCAGATCCTCGGGCTCCTTCTCTTTCTCTGGCTCCTTCTGTCTGGCCTGTTCTCTTTTCAACCTGTCTCTGTACAACTGTCCCGGTAAAACTGTTCCCTCTCTTCTCTGCACTGCTCTCTCAAGAAGCTTCTTTCCTCTCTGTTCTTGTGAGGGTTGAGCATATCCTAATCTGTCAAATCTCTCTCTGATGCAACATGCTGTCTGCCACTATATTAGACATTACTTTAAAACATGAGTGCTTGCTTCTACAAACTAACTTTACCATCATTGTTTGGGATTAAAGGTCTGTGCTAAGGCTGAGCTACCCCAAAACTAGAACCAGGTTTTTCTAGTAAACAACACAATCCTGGGGTTCACAGTGTGATCAAATATCTTGTAACATTTTTTCATCACACACACACACACACACACACACACACACACACACACACACACGAGAGAGAGAGAGAGAGAGAGAGAGAGAGAGAGAGAGAGAGAGAGAAACATGGTGACCTCTAGCTCCATTTCTTTCCAGCAAACCTCACACTTCCATTCTTCTTTATGGTTGACTTGAATTTTATTGGTGAATAAAGACACTGAACGTTTTTCATATATCTATTGGCTATACATATTCTGTGTCCTGAGAAGTATTTAATTCACCCAGTTCCTTTAATTGAATTACCTGCTCTGTGGAAATGTTCAATTCTTGAGGTATTTCTACCTATGACAAAACACAGAGCCAGAAATGTCAGCCTGCCATCCCATTTTAGGCATTTCTGTATCTGTGGGCTCCAGTGAGGAGCTGGTGTATTATAACAGGGTTTGCTGAGTAGCCTAGGCCTTCAAATTCTTTTGCAAAGTAACCTAGGCAACCACTGTCATAACCCACACATCTGAGGTTCTATCTCTAAAAAACTAGTAGGAAGGTAACAACGCATCATTCAGTCTTGCGACCTTTAAAATGAGTGATTTTTGGTTTAAATAAGAGCAAGCGCTATGGTTTTCTCTGAAAGATTATCTAACATTTGAGTGACGCTGGGAGTTTACCAAGCACTTTATGGATCATGCTTCCCCTCCCATTTGTCTCTGTTTATCATTTGTGTGGCCTGCTTGGTTTCAGCTTGGTGTATACAGGCACCAAATTCCTATCCCATGCCCGAAGACACAACCCACAGACCACATGAAGCTCAAGAAGGGCGACCAAAGTGCGGACATTTATTCATAGGAGGGGATATGGAGACAGTTTAGAGCAGAGACTGAAGGAAAGGCCATTCAGATCCTGCCCCATCTGCGGATCCAGCCCATATACATACAGCCACCAAACGTAAACAATATTGCCGATGCCAAGAAGTGCATACTGACAGGAGCCTGTTATAGCTGTCTCCTGAGAGGCTCTGCCAGAGCCTGACAAATACAGAGGTGAATACTCGCAGCCAACCATTGAACTGAGAATGGTGTCCTCATTGGAGGAGTTAGAGAAAGGATCGGAGGGGTTTGCAACCCCTAAAGAACAACACCAACCAGAACTCCCTGGAACTAAACCGCCATCTGCATGGACAGAACCATGGCTCCAGTTGCATACGTAGCAGAAGATGGCCTTGTTGGGTACAGTGGGAGGAGAAGCCCTTGGTCCCGCCAAGGTTCAACGCCCTAATTTAGGTGCATGTCAGAGCGGGGAGATGGGAAAGGGTAGGTGGGTGGGTGGGGGAACACTTTCATAGAAGAAGGGGGAGGGGGATGCGATAGGGGTTTGTGGACCGGAAGCCGGGAGAGGGGATAACATTTTAAATGTAAATAAAAAAAATATCCAATGGGGGGGGGAAGTTTAGCCTTGAGCATAGTCTGGCGCTTTAAGACAAAGCTGCTGAAAATGTGATTCTGATGGGCAACAGGGTCAGGTCCTAGGGTTCTTTGCCCCTTTGTCCTCGTATGATGGTCCAAAAAAAAAAATGTTTCCTTTCTCTTGCTGCTTTCAAGACTCTCACGTAGTCCTTTTACAGAGGATTTATGACGTGCCTTGGTATGCATCTCTGTTTGCCCAATTTGGAGTCTGTTGAGCCTTCTGCATGTGTGTGTGTGTAGATTCGTATCTTTCATTACTTCTGGTCTTTTCAGCCACTGTGTCTCAGAACACCCTCTTCTGTTTTTCTCTGCCTCTGGATTCCCGAAGAGTGTGCTACTCCCCCAAGCCTCCCAGGACACTGGCACTCTAGTACATTGATTAATTGTTTCCCCCTTTTCCTTCTCTAGTGGAATAGGCTGAATTGACCTCTCTCCGTGTTTGCTGACCCTTTTTCTCCTGCATGCTTAAGTATGCTCTTGAATCACTTAGAAAAATTTTAATGTAAGCTCCTGTAATTTTTTTCTTCTTTTTTGTTATTGAGTCATAGTATTTGTATGTATTTGTGGGGCACAGTTACGATAATTTAGTACACTTAATTGATGTGTCACTATCAATTCAGGATAATAGAGTGTATTTTCAAATATTAATTTCTATGTTGGTAACTTTTGTGCTCTTGTCTCTTTTAAAATTATTTTGAAATACACCGTATATTGCCCCGACACGAATTCCTCTACTGTGATATAAAAACCGATTGAAAAAATTTCTCTGCAGCAGTGCTGTGTGTCAGCTTTTTTTCTGTCCACCTGTAATTTATGTTATGTTGGTAAATTGCCACGTGCTGTTTAAGCTTGTTGAATGCTGTCTGGCTTTTCTGTTGCTGTTATAAAATACCCTGACAAGAGCAACTTAAGGAAGAAAAAGCTTATTTTGTCTTCTTTGGGGGGGGGCAGGGCTGCAGTTCAACATGATGGGGCAAACATAGCAGTAGAAGCATGCATCCTGCTGGTCACCCTGGGCCAGCAACAAGGAAACAGAGAACAGAAAGTAAGACGAGGCTTTAAAACTTAAAATGCTACTCCCCGGGATGTGCTCCTTCCAGCCTGGACCCACCAAAGTTCCATAGTCTTTCCCAACAGCATTGATGGTGGATGGGCAAATGTTAAGACACAGGAACCGGTGGGGGCTAGCATTTCACAGTCAAACTGCCGCAGTGGATTCTGGGAGCGAGTTAGGAGGGTTCTTCGGTCCAGCATGCTTATTTCAAGTGTCCTTCAAGAGGATGGATGATTTGGCCTCCTGGCTCTGTAAGAGGGCCCAACAAACGTTGTGTCCTTGAGAACAGCTATGAGGTGAATTATTTCCAACAAAGGGTACTGTTGTCTATGCCCTAATATGAAATGCCTTCGGTGGGAATGAGAAGGCTGAAGCTCACCCGGGGAGAGAAGGTCCTGCTTTGCTGGGAATTCTCACCCGAGATCTCCAGCGTGACTGTTGCAGCAGGGCTTCCCAGCGATGTGGTAAGCACTTCACTTGATGACCGTATATTTCTGCTGCTTTTTTTTCTTTCTTCCCCCTTTTGCTTGGAAACTTTTGAGAGAATGCTCCTTTACCTGGGACTGTTGATCAGGAATTCCAACTGGCTGCCTCGGCAGGGCTTCTCCAGTTGAGTTCTGCTGGATGTTTGTAAGTTCCTTTCCGGTTCGATAACGTTACCTCTCACAGAGGAGCCACTCCAGCATCTCTGCTGGATGTCGTGTGTGTCCATTTTGCTGGTGTTTTTCTATCTACCTGCCACTCACTATTTATTCCTTCACATTTGCTCGTTTTATGCTTGATACACGTACTCCTCTAAAACTGAAAGCTCAGCTGCCATTTTCTAGACCATATAGGTAGGATACGTCCCTTCTCCTTGGTCCTTCTCAAACTCCACGGACTACTGTTCCTTCTGTTTTTCTGCGATGTCAACATTTTGGCTTGTGTAAATGAGCAGGAACAAGTGATATTTGTCTTTGCGTGTCTTATTTCACTTAACATAATGGCTTCCAGTTGCACTCATGCGGGCACTCATGACAGTTCGTTACCTTTTCACAGCTGAGCAGTATTTCGCTGGGTGCACTGCATTGTCTTCTATCTGTACATCGGCTTTCTGGATATAGACTATTCCCTGAAGCCTCATTTGTTCAACATAGTGGTTTTTAATGCACTCATGTCCTGAGGTAGGGCTCTGGAGAAGGAATTGTGTCATGAGACTTTTGATTTGTCAGTGGAATAATTCACTGATAGGCTGTTGGGAGTTGATGGATATTTAAGAGGCGAGGCTTAACCAGAGGCAATGAGTCCTTGGGGATCTAACTGGCTCCTGCTCTCTTTCTTTGCTTCCTGGACACTATGCTGTGCTACGCTGGCTCCTTTCTGTTGTCACATCTGGCTTGCTGTCAGGTCCCAGCACAGAACCAAAGGTACCATAGGCTGACATTCCTGAAATCTGAGCCATAGTCAATTTTTCTTCTAAGTTGTTCGTCTCAGGCATTCTATCACAGCGGTGGGAGCTAGCACATTCTTGATGCAGCCTTTGGTTGGCTCCACATCTGGGCTGCTGTGAAGAGGGCTGCAGTACTCATTCCCTTTGGCTATATACAAGGGATCGTCAGATCATAGGATTTCTAGTCCCTTTCAAAGAATCTCCTTATTCCAAACAGGACAATCAGGCTGAATGAATTTACATTTTCACCACAGTGTGTCAAGAGTCCCTCTTCATTTTCTCGCCAACATTTTCCCCCTTTTGAGATAGCCTCACTATGTAGCCCAGGCTGGCCCCAAATCTCCCACCTCAGCTCCCCAAGCGCTGATCACAGGCACCTGCTGCCCTTCTGAATCTTTTAAATATTTTTGGTACATGGTTTCCTCAAGCTGTTTCCCTCCTATTAGAGATTAATGTTCCTGTCGAGCAAATCTGATATCTGACATTTCTTGGGGATAGTTTCCATAATTTTTCTTTTGTGTTTGTATACTTCACAATTCGCTCTTATCTGTTTGCACGCTTCTTTTGTTTGGTTGCTATAAAAAAAACACAACAGAAACAAACTGCATGTCATAAATATTTTAATATGGCAAATATGGAAATAAACTTCAGTAACATCGCTTGGATTTGGGTTTGTTAATTATTGAGCGATATAGCTATTTATTGAGTGATTTTTCTACATTTTGTAAGTATGGTTTCGTTTGTGTTTGTTCTTCTTGCCTGTTCCTTAGTCTCCTCACGAGAGCATCAGTCATACAGACTAGGTCCTGACTCCCGCCTTCCCTTCACCCTCACTTCCTCGCTGGGGAATTTCTCTACAAACACAGTCACATTCTGAGGTACAAGGTATTGGGACTTCGGCATATGAACACTTGGGGAACACAAGTCATTTGTGGACCACTTCAGTCGGGGTGGAGGACATTCAGGTCTCCATGTCCTTCCTGCAACACTGCAGGGAGGCCAAGGGCTGTGCAACATTTTCGGAGCAGAGGAGACTTCTGGCTCCTAGCCTGCCTTCTCTAACACTCCCTGGTTTGAGGTGGTGGTTTGGCATGGCTCACAGCACAGGCTTCCGAAGGTGGGCGGCGTTGCCTCTCTGTCGCCCTCTGCTGGCACCAATAGGAAGGACCCTTGCGGTGTTTGTTTTCCATCTTGTATCCCTTTCCTGGTCTTTCGGTGAGAGCAGTGGGCTCTCCTTATGTATATCAGAGGCAGGAGAAAATGAGCATTAGGATGGCTTTCATCTGCCGAGTGCCACTGCTCAGCTGGGGCAGCCTTCTGCTTCAGCTCAAGCTAGGTCCCATAATCTTTCTAGGCTCCGATAATCATCCCGCCCTGTTGGACCCGTGGTTGTAACAATTCCTCACTCTCACAAACTCCGCTGTGTGTCACCAGAATTTTCATCTCCCCGAATGGCACTGATCCTCTGAGAATGGCCTCTTCACCACACTCTTGGGTATCCAATGCTCCTGCTGCAGTGTTTGCTCACTGCCTTGCAAGTGAACTCTCGTTCCAGTCTCATTTTTTGTCCGGTGAGGAAATATTCTGACCAAAAGCAACATCAAGGACAAAGAGGCTTTTCTTCCTTACAGCTCCAAGTTGTACGCCATCATCCCGGGGAAGTCAAGGCAGAAACTAGTTGAGTCATGTCTACAGTCAAGAGCAGAGGCACAATGCACACGTTTTCTTGACAGACTTGCTGCTAATGCTTGGTCATCTTTCCTCCCTTTTATACAGTCGAGGGCTGAGCCTGTAAACTGGCGCCACCACCCACATTCCATTAATATTAATGATCAATCATCAGATCACCTGCAGACATGCCCACGGCCCAACATGATCTGGAGTCGTCTTTTTTTTTTTTTTTTTTTTGAGAGAAAATTCATATATTTTTTTTTACATTTTATTTTTTTTTTTACATTTTATTTTATTTTTTTTTTATTAACTTGAGTATTTCTTATATACATTTCGAGTGTTATTCCCTTTCCCGGTATCCGGGCAAACATCCCCCTCTCCCCTCCCCTTCCTTATGGGTGTTCCCCTCCCAACCCTCCCCCCATTGCCGCCCTCCCCCCACCAGTCTAGTTCACTGGGGGTTCAGTCTTAGCAGGACCCAGGGCTTCCCCTTCCACTGGTGCTCTTACTAGGATATTCATTGCTACCTATGAGGTCAGAGTCCAGGGTCAGTCCATGTATAGTCTTTAGGTAGTGGCTTAGTCCCTGGAAGCTCTGGTTGCTTGGCATTGTTGTACATATGGGGTCTCGAGCCCCTTCAACCTCTTCCAGTTCTTTCTCTGATTCCATCAACGGGGGTCCTATTCTCAGTTCAGTGGTTTGCTGCTGGCATTCGCCTCTGTATTTGCTGTATTCTGGCTGTGTCTCTCAGGAGCGATCTACATCCGGCTCCTGTCGGTCTGCACTTCTTTGCTTCATCCATCTTGTCTAATTGGGTGGCTGTATATGTATGGGCCACATGTGGGGCAGGCTCTGAATGGGTGTTCCTTCAGTCTCTGTTTTAATCTTTGCCTCTCTCTTCCCTGCCAAGGGTATTCTTGTTCCCCCTTTAAAGAAGGAGTGAAGCATTCACATTTTGGTCATCCTTCTTGAGTTTCATGTGTTCTGTGCATCTAGGGTAATTCGAGCATTTGGGCTAATAGCCACTTATCAATGAGTGCATACCATGTATGTCTTTCTGTGATTGGGTTAGCTCACTCAGGATGATATTTTCCAGTTCCAACCATTTGCCTACGAATTTCATAAACTCGTTGTTTTTGATAGCTGAGTAATATTCCATTGTGTAGATGTACCACATTTTCTGTATCCATTCCTCTGTTGAAGGGCATCTGGGTTCTTTCCAGCTTCTGGCTATTATAAATAAGGCTGCAATGAACATAGTGGAGCACGTGTCTTTTTTATATGTTGGGGCATCTTTTGGGTATATGCCCAAGAGAGGTATAGCTGGATCCTCAGGCAGTTCAATGTCCAATTTTCTGAGGATCCTCCAGACTGATTTCCAGAATGGTTGTACCAGTTTGCAGTCCCACCAACAATGGAGGAGTGTTCCTCTTTATCCACATCCTCGCCAGCATCTGTTGTCCCCTGAGTTTTTGATCTTAGCCATTCTCACTGGTGTGAGGTGAAATCTCAGGGTTGTTTTGATTTGCATTTCCCTTATGACTAAAGATGTTGAACATTTCTTTAGGTGTTTCTCAGCCATTCGGCATTCCTCAGCTGTGAATTCTTTGTTTAGCTCTGAACCCCATTTTTTAATAGGGTTATTTGTTTCCCTGCGGTCTAACTTCTTGAGTTCTTTGTATATTTTGGATATAAGGCCTCTATCTGTTGTAGGATTGGTAAAGATCTTTTGCCAATCTGTTGGTTGCCGTTTTGTCCTAACCACAGTGTCCTTTGCCTTACAGAAGCTTTGCAGTTTTATGAGATCCCATTTGTCGATTCTTGATCTTAGAGCGTAAGCCATTGGTGTTTTGTTTAGGAAATTTTTTCCAGTGCCCATGTGTTCCAGATGCTTCCCTAGTTTTTCTTCTATTAGTTTGAGTGTGTCTGGTTTGATGTGGAGGTCCTTGATCCACTTGGACTTAAGCTTTGTACAGGGTGATAAGCATGGATCGATCTGCATTCTTCTACATGTTGACCTCCAGTTGAACCAGCACCATTTGCTGAAAATGTTATCTTTTTTCCATTGGATGGTTTTGGCTCCTTTGTCAAAAATCAAGTGACCATAGGTGTGTGGGTTCATTTCTGGGTCTTCAATTCTATTCCATTGGTTTATCTGTCTGTCTCTGTACCAATACCATGCAGTTTTTATCACTATTGCTCTGTAATACTGCTTGAGTTCAGGGATAGTGATTCCCCCTGAAGTCCTTTTGTTGATGAGGATAGCTTTAGCTATCCTGGGTTTTTTGTTATTCCAGATGAATTTGCAAATTGTTCTGTCTAACTCTTTGAAGAATTGGATTGGTATTTTGATGGGGATTGCATTGAATCTGTAGATTGCTTTTGGTAAAATGGCCATTTTTACTATATTAATCCTGCCAATCCATGAGCATGGGAGATCTTTCCATCTTCTGAGGTCTTCTTCAATTTCCTTCTTCAGTGTCTTGAAGTTCTTATTGTACAGATCTTTTACTTGCTTTGTTAAAGTCACACCGAGGTACTTTATATTATTTGGGTCTATTATGAAGGGTGTCGTTTCCCTAATTTCTTTCTCGGCTTGTTTCTCTTTTGTATAGAGGAAGACAACTGATTTATTTGAGTTAATTTTATACCCAGCCACTTTGCTGAAGTTGTTTATCAGCTTTAGTAGTTCTCTGGTGGAACTTTTGGGATCACTTAAATATACTATCATGTCGTCTGCAAATAGTGATATTTTGACTTCTTCTTTTCCGATCTGTATCCCCTTGACCTCCTTTTGTTGTCTGATTGCTCTGGCTAGAACTTCAAGAACTATATTGAATAAGTAGGGAGAGAGTGGGCAGCCTTGTCTAGTCCCTGATTTTAGTGGGATTGCTTCAAGTTTCTCTCCATTTAGTTTAATGTTAGCAACTGGTTTGCTGTATATGGCTTTTACTATGTTCAGGTATGGGCCTTGAATTCCTATTCTTTCCAGGACTTTTATCATGAAGGGGTGTTGAATTTTGTCAAATGCTTTCTCAGCGTCTAATGAAATGATCATGTGGTTTTGTTCTTTCAGTTTGTTCATATAATGGATCACGTTGATGGTTTTCCGTATATTAAACCATCCCTGCATGCCTGGGATGAAGCCTACTTGGTCATGGTGGATGATTGTTTTGATGTGCTCTTGGATTCGGTTTGCCAGAATTTTGTTGAGTATTTTTGCGTCGATATTCATAAGGGAAATTGGTCTGAAGTTCTCTTTCTTTGTTGGGTCTTTGTGTGGTTTAGGTATAAGAGTAATTGTGGCTTCGTAGAAGGTATTCGGTAGTGCTCCATCTGTTTCAATTTTGTGGAATAGTTTGGATAATATTGGTATGAGGTCTTCTATGAAGGTTTGATAGAATTCTGCACTAAACCCGTCTGGACCTGGGCTCTTTTTGGTTGGGAGACCTTTAATGACTGCTTCTATTTCCTTAGGAGTTATGGGGTTGTTTAACTGGTTTATCTGTTCCTGATTTAACTTCGGTACCTGGTATCGGTCTAGGAAATTGTCCATTTCCTGAAGATTTTCAAGTTTTGTTGAATATAGGTTTTTATAGTAAGATCTGATGATTTTTTTAATTTCCTCTGAATCTGTTGTTATATCTCCCTTTTCATTTCTGATTTTGTTAATTTGGACGCACTCTCTGTGTCCTCTCGTTAGTCTGGCTAAGGGTTTATCTATCTTGTTGATTTTCTCAAAGAACCAACTTTTGGTTCTGTTGATTCTTTCTATGGTCCTTTTTGTTTCTACTTGGTTGATTTCAGCTCTGAGTTTGATTATTTCCTGCCTTCTACTCCTCCTGGGTGTATTTGCTTCTTTTTGTTCTAGAGCTTTTAGGTGTGCTGTCAAGCTGCTGACATATGCTCTTTCCTGTTTCTTTCTGCAGGCACTCAGCGCTATGAGTTTTCTTCTTAGCACAGCTTTCATTGTGTCCCATAAGTTTGGGTATGTTGTACCTTCTATTTTCATTAAATTCTAAAAAGTTTTTAATTTCTTTCTTTATTTCTTCCTTGACCAGGTTATCATTGAGTAGAGCATTGTTCAATTTCCAAGTATATGTGGGCATTCTTCCTTGATTGTTATTGAAGACCAGTTTTAGGCCGTGGTGGTCCGATAACATGCATGGGATTATTTCTATCTTTCTGTACCTGTTGAGGCCCGTTTTTTGACCAATTATATGGTCAATTTTGGAGAAAGTACCATGAGGAGCTGAGAAGAAGGTATATCCTTTTGCTTTAGGATAGAATGTTCTATAAATATCCGTTAAGTCCATTTGGCTCATGACTTCTCTTAGTCTGTCTACATCTCTGTTTAATTTCTGTTTCCATGATCTGTCCATTGATGAGAGTGGGGTGTTGAAATCTCCCACTATTATTGTGTGAGGTGCAATGTGTGTTTTGAGCTTTAGTAAGGTTTCTTTTACATATGTAGGTGCCCTTGTATTTGGGGCATAGATATTTAGGATTGAGAGTTCATCTTGGTGGATTTTTCCTTTGATGAATATGAAGTGTCCTTCCTTATTTTTTTTGATGACTTTTAGTTGAAAATTGATTTTATTTGATATTAGAATGGCTACTCCAGCTTGCTTCTTCTGACCATTTGCTTGGAAAATTGTTTTCCAGCCTTTCACTCTGAGGTAATGTCTGTCTTTGTCTCTGAGGTGTGTTTCCTGTAGGCAGCAGAATGCAGGGTCCTCGTTGCATATCCAGTTTGTTAATCTATGTCTTTTTATTGGGGAGTTGAGGCCATTGATGTTGAGAGATATTAAGGAATAGTGATTATTGCTTCCCGTTATATTCATATTTGGATGTGAGGTTATATTTGTGTGCTTTCATTCTCTTTGTTTTGTTGCCAAGACGATTAGTTTCTCGCTTCTTCTAGGGTATAGCTTGCCTCCTTATGTTGGGCTTTACCATTTATTATCCTTTGTAGTGCTGGATTTGTAGAAAGATATTGTGTAAATTTGGTTTTGTCATGGAATATCTTGGTTTCTCCATCTATGTTAATTGAGAGTTTTGCAGGATACAGTAACCTGGGCTGGCATTTGTATTCTCTTAGGGTCTGTATGACATCAGTCCAGGATCTTCTGGCCTTCATAGTTTCTGGCGAGAAGTCTGGTGTGATTCTGATAGGTCTGCCTTTATATGTTACTTGACCTTATTTCCTTACTGCTTTTAATATTCTTTCTTTATTTTGTGCGTTTGGTGTTTTGACAATTATGTGACGGGAGGTGTTTCTTTTCTGGTCCAATCTATTTGGAGTTCTGTAGGCTTCTTGTATGCCTATGGGTATCTCTTTTTTTAGGTTAGGGAAGTTTTCTTCTATGATTTTGTTGAAGATATTTACTGGTCCTTTGAGCTGGGAGTCTTCACTCTCTTCTATACCTATTATCCTTAGGTTTGATCTTCTCATTGAGTCCTGGATTTCCTGTATGTTTTGGACCAGTAGCTTTTTCCGCTTTACATTGTCTTTGACAGTTGGGTCAATGATTTCTATGGAATCTTCTGCTCCTGAGATTCTCTCTTCCATCTCTTGTATTCTGTTGGTGAGGCTTGTATCTACAGCTTCTTGTCTCTTCTTTTGGTTTTCTATATCCAGGGTTGTTTCCATGTGTTCTTTCTTGATTGCTTCTATTTCCATTTTTAATTCCTTCAACTGTTTGATTGTGTTTTCCTGGAATTCTTTCAGGGATTTTTGCGATTCCTCTCTGTAGGCTTCTACTTGTTTATTAATGTTTTCCTGTGTTTCCCTAAGGGAGTTCTTCACGTCTTTCTTGAAGTCCTCCAGCATCATGATCAAATATGATTTTGAAACTAGATCTTGCTTTTCTGGTGTGTTTGGATATTCCATGTTTGTTTTGGTGGGAGAATTGGGCTCCGATGATGCCATGTAGTCTTGGTTTCTGTTGCTTGGGTTCCTGTGCTTGCCTCTCGCCATCAGATTATCTCTAGTGTTACTTTGTTCTGCTATTTCTGACACTGGCTAGACTGTCCTATAAGTCTGTGTGTCAGGAGTGCTGTAGACCTGTTTTCCTCTCTTTCAGTCAGTTATGGGGACAGAGTGTTCTGCTTTTGGGCGTGTAGTTTTTCCTCTCTACAGGTCTTCAGCTGTTCCTGTGGGCCTGTGTCTTGAGTTCACCCGGCAGCTTTCTTGCAGCAGAAAAGTTGGTCTTACCTGTGGTCCTGAGGCTCAAGTTTGCTCTCGGGGTGCTGCCCACGGGCTTCCAGGAAGACCTGCGCCGCCCCTTCCGGGAGCTTCAGTGCACCAGGGTTTCAGATGGTCTTTGGTGTTTTCCTCTGGCGTCTGAGATGTATGTACAGAGAGCAGTCTCTTCTGGTTTCCCAGGCTTGTCTGCCTCTCTGAAGGTTTAGCTCTCCCTCCCACGGGATTTGGGTGCAGAGAACTGTTTATCCGGTCTGTTTCCTTCAGGTTCTGGCGGTGTCTCAGGCAGGGGTCCTGCCGCTCCTGGGCCCTCCCCCACGGGAGCCCAGAGGCCTTATACAGTTTCCTCTTGGGCCAGGGATGTGGGCAGGGGTGGGCAGTGTTGGTGGTCTCTTCCCCTCTGCAGCCTCAGGAGTGCCCACCTGACCAGGCGGTGAGGTCTCTTTCCCACAGGGTCTGGGAGCAGAGAGCTGCTGTGGGCCGGGATCCGCGGGTGTGGGACTTCCGGTCTAGAGTCGTCTTTAATTGAGACTCTGCTCAGGTGAGTTTGGGTTCTGTCAACTTGATAGTTAAAACTGAGCAGCACACTGCCACGGTCTTTTTTGCTCGCCCTTCCTACTCCATGCTTGCAGTATAGCACCACTGTCCATTCAGAACGTTGAGGGCCAGCCATCTCCTCATTGTGTGCCAAGAGCTGGCAGGAGCCAATTTTCTTGGAGGATTTTGTGGAGAAAGGGTTGTATGTGAGAGTGAGTTACTTAATCTTGCCTTGTTGGATTTTAATTTCCTTATCCATGGAGTGGGTCTTAATATCCGCTCTCGCATAGGCTTGCTATAAAGATAAAGTGAGATAATATATGTACAAGTGTTTAGCAAATGCATGCAGATGAAAGAGGTCCAATAAATATTGGTAATTTTGCATTTAATGAAAACTCCAAACTTTTATACCCCTGCAGAGAAGATGTACAGCTCGTATTTACTTTCACCCAGGGAAAAATAACACCTTAGATTTGAGGCCCATGAAGCACTATGACATTCATTATCATATTTAATCCATGCAGCAGCACCTCAAGGAGGGAGGATCTGCAGGCTCCTTCCTTTATCTTGGGTTTTAATTGGAAAAGAAGAGTCACAGAGCAGGAAGCAACTTGTTAACTAATGAGCAGAGAATCAGACCTAGACTTTTGTTAGCAGACCTTCATAAGAGATAGGAAATCACATATAGGAAATCATTGAGAGGGGTGTGTGTGTGTGTGTGTGTGTGTGTGTGTGTGTGTGTGTGTGTGTGTGTGTGTGATTTCTTTTGAGGTGACTGATAAATAAAATGCCCGGAGCAGCTAGAGTGTTGTGACTTGAGCTATGAAGGAAGGTACAAAATCCTTGTGATGTGAGCCAAGGGAAGCCTGTTTTTCAGAACAGAGAGAAGCTGGTACCCAAAGGAGAAGCCTAGAGGTTCAGAATGCAAGAACAACAAGCAGATGGAGGCCTCACCTTCCAGTCTTGTCCTGTTAGATGTCTACTGTTTCGTTTTGGGTGGATGAATGGGACTACACCATATGAGTGGGCACTCAGGAATAGTGGAGTTGCGTTATGTTTGGGGTGGCAGCTTCTCCAGCATCCCTAGAATAGCCCTTTCTCACTCTGGTACCTGGAAGCTGCACAGAGATGGGAAGTCACAGCCTGGGGCTGTGGTTGTTCACAAAAGGGAGGACTTGATGCTGACAGCAAGCTGGTGGCATGGACTGGAGAATCAGTCTCTGTTTTCTTGCAGCTGAGGTGAATGAAGCCACTAATCCAGAAACACCCACCTGGCTTGGGATCAGCAAGTCCTGACTGCCAGTTATGTTCCCACAATATACCTCTTCTCCTCCCCATAGTGCTGAAAGGATGCCATCTCCACCCCCTCAGATTCTGTGCTCAGCCCCCTTCTTTGTCCCCTTCTTTAGGCTCCATATCCCACCTCCTTTTTCCCCCTCCCCCCGCTGCTAGGAGTCTCAGCTATTGTCACTCCCATATCCTCCCCAAAGCATCCTCCTCTCAGGTCTCCAGCTTGTCCCAGAGATGCCCTTCCCCTCCCCATTCCTCCCCTCTCTCAGCCCTCTCACCACTCTCCCAGTCTCTTCCTACAGCAGATCCCCATGCCCTTCCTCTCCCCATCCCATTCCTCACCCACTTCCCTCTCTCCATCCCCTTCTGATGTCTATTTTAGCTCCACTTCTATGTAAGATTCAAGTATCTTCCCTTGGACCCTCTTTGTTACTTAGCTCCTTTGGGTCTGTGGGTTGTAGCATGATCGTCCTGTACTTACTGGCTGATATCCACTTACCAGTGACTAGATAACATGCATGTCTTTCTGGGTCTTGGGTACCCCATTCAGAATATTTCCTGGTTCCATCCATTTCCCTGCCAATTTCATGATGTCCTTGTTTTTAACAGCTGAGTAGTATTCCATTGTATAGATGAACCGCGTTTTCTTTGTCCATTCTTCGGTTGAGGGACATCTGGGTTGCTTCCTGTTTCTGGTTATTATGAGAGCAAAGCTGCTATGAGCATAATTGGACAAGTGTCGCTGTAGTGTGGTGGAACATCTTTTTTGGATACATGCCCAGGTCTTAAGGGAGAATTATTCCCAATTTTCTGAGAAACCGTTAAATTGATATCCAAAGTGGATGTGCCGGTCTGTACTCCCATTAGTGATGGAGGGGGTGTCTCATTGCTCCACATCCTCGCCAGTATGAGCTGTCACTTGAGTTTTTGATCTTAGCCATTCCGATGGGTGCAAGATGGAATCTCAGAGTGGTTTTGATTTGCATTTCCCTGAGGATGACTAAGGATGTGGGACATTTCTTTAAGTGCTTTTTGGCCATTAGAGACCCCTCTGTTGAGAATTTTGTTCAGCTTTGTACCCCATTTTTTAAAACTGCCTCACTTGGTTTGTTGGTGTTTAATTTCTTGGGTTCTTTATACATTTTGTGTATTAGCCCTCTGTCAGATAAAGGGTTGGTGAAGATCTTTTCTTTTCTTTTCTTTTTTTTAAACTTTTTTTTTAAAAGATTTATTCATTTATTTTTATGTACAGCATCCTGCCTGCATATGTGACTGCAGACCAGAAGAGGGCACCAGATCTCATTACAGATGGTTGTGAGCCACCATGTGGTTGCTGGGAATTGAACTCATGACCTCTGGAAGAGCAGTCAGTGCTCTTAACCGCTGAGCCATCTCTCCAGCCCGTGAAGACCTTTTCTTATTCTATAGGGTGCTGTTTTGTCCTAATGATGATGTTCCTTGCCTTACAGAAGATTTTAAGTTTGTGAGGTCCCATTTATTAATTATTGATCTTAGTGCCCTAAGCCAATGTGTTCAAAGCTATTCTTCATTTTCCTTTATCTTCTATTGGATTTAGTGCATTCTGTTTTATGTTGAGGTCCTTGATCCACTTGGTTTTGAGTTTCGTGCAGGATGATAAATATGGATGCATTTGCCTTCTTCTACATGCAGATACACAGATTAGCATCATTTGTTGAAAATGCTTGCTTTTTCTTCTGGTTTCTTTGTCAAAATCAAGTGTCCATAGGTGTGTGGGCTTATTTCTGGCTCTTTGAGTCGATTCCATTGATCAACCTGTCTCTTTTTATGCCAATACCATGCAGTTTTTAATCACTGTTGCTCTGTAGTATAGCTTAGGGTCAAGGATTGTGATGCCTCCAGAGGTTCTTTATTGTAGAGGATTGTTTTGCTACCCTAGGATTTTTGTTTTTCCATATGAAGTTGAAAGTTGCTTTTTCAAGGGTCTGTAAAGACCTTGAATTTTTGGAATTTCAATTTAGCAGTTTCTCAGAAAATTGGGAATAGTTCTATCTCAAGACCCAGCTACACTACTCTTGGGCATATACCTAAGGGATATGCTACCATATACTACAAGGACACTTTTGAAATTGTTGGAATTTTGATGGGGATTTCATTGAATCTGTAGATTGCTTTTGGCAAGTTGCCCATTTTTACTATGTTACTACTACTGATCCAAGAGCACGGGAGGTCTTTCCATCTTCTGAGATCTTCAATTTCTTTCTTCAGAGACTTGAAGTTCTTGTCATACAGATCTTTAACTTGCTTGGTTAGAGTTATACCATTGATAGTTTATATTATTTGTGGCTATTGAGAAGGGTGTTGTTTTCCTAATTTCTTTCCCAGCTTGTTTATCATTTGTATAAAGGAAGGCTACTATTTATTTTATATCCAGCCCCTTTGCTGAAATTGTTTAGCAGTTGTAGGAGTTCTCTGGTAGAATTTTGGGGGACTCTTATAAATACTACCATATCATCTGCAAACAGTGATACCTTGACTTCTTCCTTTTCAATTTGTATCTACTTTGGTTGTCTTATTGCTCTAGCTAGAACTTCAAGTGCTATGCTGAATAGATAAGGAGACAGTGGTCAGTCTTGTCCTGTCCCTTATTTTAGTGGGATTGCTTTAAGTTTCTTGCCATTTAATTTATAATTGACTACTGGTTTGCTATATATTGCTTTTATTATGTTTAGGTGTGGGCCTTGAATTCCTTATCTCTCCAACACTTTTACCATGAAGAGGTGTTGGATTTTGTCAAAGGCTTTTCAGCATCTAATGAGATGATCATGGCATTTTTTTCTTTGAGCTTGTTCATACAGTGGGTTAAATTGATGGATTTTCATATATTGGACCATCACTGCATCTGTGGGATGAAGCCTACTTGATCATGGTGAATATTGGTTTGGATGTGTTCTTGAATTTAGTTTGTGAGGAGTATTTTATTGAGTATTTTTGCATCAATGTTCATAAGTGAAATGGGTCTGAATTCTCTTTGTTGGGTCTTTATGTAGTTTAGGTATCAGAATAACTATGACCTCATAGAGTGAATTAGGTAGTGTTCCTTCTGTTTCTGTTCTGTGGAATAGTTTGAGGAGTATTGGTATTAGCTCTTCTTTGAAGGTCTGGTAGAATTCTGGGCTAAAACCATCTAGGTTTGGGCTTTTTTTGGTTGGGAGGTTTTTAATGACTGCTTCTATTTCCTTAGGAGGTATGGAACTGTTTCCTCTTTAAGGGCTTCTACCTGTTTGCCTGTTTTTCCCTGGTTTTATTTTTGGGAATTATTTCTATCCTTCCTATAGCCCTCTACCATCTTCATGAGACAGGATTCAAGATCAGAATCTGGCTCTTCAGGTGTGTTAGAGTATTTAGGGCTTGCTCTGACAGGAGGTCTGGGTTTTGATGTTGCCAAATGGCATTGGTTTCTATTGCTTACCTTTTACCATCTGGTTGTCTCTGGTGTTAACTGGCCTGGGTGTCTTAGATTGGAGTGGATCTTCCAGGAGGCAGGCAGTGCTGTCTCTGGTTAGAGCAGGCCTTCTGTGTCCCTGGTTTGAACAGTCTTCCTGGGAGACAGGCCAGGCTATGGGGTGGTTGAGTGGGCACATCAATCTGCCATGTGTACAAGTGGAGGTGCAGACTGGAAGGGCAATGGGTGTAAATTTTTTTTTTTACTTAAGCAGTCTTTAATGAAAGCTGTGCATGAAATTTCCACTCCTGCGTCTTCTCGATAGTTTCTTCCTTGTATTTATTTGCCCTTCTCCTTTCCTACTTGCCGGGACTTGGCTTTCCTCCCCAGGATCTTCTTGTGGTCCTTGTCCAGCTTTAGGCTGGTGATAACCACCTTGCTGGGGTGGATGCCCACATGGACAGTTGTGCCGTTAGCCTTCTCTCGCTGGACTCGTTCAATGTAGATGACGTATTTCTTCCTGTACACTTGGATCACTTTGCCAATCTGCTGTCCTTTGTAGTGTCCTCGAACAACCTGAACTTCATCATCCTTTTGAATGGGCATAGACTGAACATTATACTTCTGTCTCAGTTCTTTGGAAAGAGGAGAAGACATGATCTTCCTCCGAATGTGAGAGAGAGGGTGCATTGAAATGCCGTTTGCGGTTCTTGCTTGGGTCAGAAGTCACGAAGGGATTGAATTTCATTTTGGCGGCTGCATTCCCCAAAATTTACCTTTGAAGCTGAAGCTCTTGTTCTATCCTGAGTGTGTGTGTGTATGTGCATGTGTGTCCTGACATCCATGTGTAGGTGGAAGATAGTTTTGGGAGTTACTTCTCCTTCTACCTCTACGTGGGTCAGGCTTGTGGGTCAATACCTTTACAGCTGAGCCAACCCACTGGCCTTTGAACTGATGCTCACATAACTTTGGAGGCTACCAGCTTACTACTTTTGGTACCAAATGTGTTTTCTCCAGTTCCTTTCATACTGTGGTCTCTAGCCACACTGATAAGCCATGCCAGGTCTTCCCTTCACTAAAAGTTATAAGATAAGCAGGATTCTGACTTCTGTTTATTACAGTGGTAATTTCCTTTCTTTAGCCAGTTCTACATAACAGTTATTACAAAGAGTGACATGGGGACATGGTTCAGTGGTTAAGAGCACTGGCTGCTATTTTAGGTGGACCCAGGTTCAGTTCCTGGTACCCATGTGACAACTCACAACCATTAGTAACTCCAGTTTCAGGGGATCAAACACTCTCTCCAGGTAATGCATAATGTAGTACTCAGGCATACACACAGATAAGATACCCATACATGTAAAAAAGTCATAAAATAAAGGCTTAGTTATTGCCAAGGCTTTAAAAATGAATCCATATCCTTTTGATCTCATTAGACACACTTTGGCATTTTTTCTATTTGCTGTCCAAATTAGATAGTCAATACAAATATTTTCACAGAAACAAAAATCTTTGGGAATTAAGATCACACTTAAAATAAATCTGTAGATCAATCTGAGGATCATTGGTACCTCTACAATATATTCTGACTACTCATGAATAATGTGCCTGGTCATTGACCTAGATCCTTTGAGATTTCCCAATTGATTAATCAATCTAATTTTCCCTATAGAAGAAAGAACCCTGAAGAAAGGGGGTTGCTTCCCAAGGTGAGGGTAAATAGATTTTTGTCGTCCTTACAGACTGGTATATGAGGAAAGGCTCAGCACAAATCTATTACAGTGAAGAACAGGGCTTTGTGTGGGGTTGGGAGTTGTGTAGCCTTTGGGTGAGCCCAAATGGGAAAGGAACTAACTTTAGTTGTCTAGAGATATGAGACAAAGTTGTGTCCTAGACTGGGAGTCTTCTTTGTACACAAGTGAAACAGGTGCTGTAGGGACCACACAAGAACAAAGTAGCAATTCTTTGTCTATTAAGCTGGTTCCAATTGGTTTAAGGCTGTCTTTGGTTCCATTTCAATAAGTTTATGCAAAGTTTTTGGAGGATTGATTTAGCTGGGGCTTCTGCTTTCATTCATCTGTTTATATTCTTTCTTTAGCCTTTAGGGGTTGGTTCTGAGAGCATGGCTGACTCTTCAGCTGTTCCTTGAATCATAGGCATCAGATATGATGTCTGATATTTCTGTACTGAGTCCTCAGAAGTATGTTTAGCTGGCAAGTCTGATACAAAACGAATCTCTTGCTGTCAGGCAGGAAGGAGTTATCTCTGGGTAGAAAGGGTTTTCTCCAGATGCTGCTGCCCAGGGAGAAGCCACAGGTTGAGATGTACAAAGGGGCTTGTTAAAAACATCATCACTTTCGTATCCTGACACTCTGATGTACCATAGTCACACCATTTGTGATCTGCACTGTAGGGCCCACATTAACAGGCAGTCTCTCCCTGAACCTGGGGCTTGTATTTTCTCAGCTATGCTGTAAGCAGGCAAGTCCAGGTGATCTCCTGTATCTGCCCTTCCCCAGAACTGGGGTTGAAGGCAGTACAGGATGTCCAGCTTGTTCTGTGGATGCTGGGAATTGAACTCCACTTTTTTTTTAATTAACTTGAGTGTTTCTTATATAGATTTCGAGTGTTATTCCCTTTCCCAGTTTCCGGGCAAACATCCCCCTCCCCCCTCCCCTTCTTTATGGGTGTTCCCCTCCCCATCCTCCCCCCTTGTCGCCCTCCTCCCAACAATCTAGTTCACTGGGGGTTCAGTCTTAGCAGGACCCAGGGCTTCCCCTTCCACTGGTGCTCTTACTAGGATATTCATTGCTACCTATGAGGTCAGAGTCCAGGGTCAGTCCATGTATAGGCTTTAGGTAGTGGCTTAGTCCCTGGAAGCTCTGGTTGCTTGGCATTGTTGTACATATGGGGTCTCGAGCCCCTTCAAGCTCTTCCAGTTCTTTCTCTTATTCCTTCAACGGGGGTCCTATTCTCAATTCAGTGGTTTGCTGCTGGCATACGCCTCTGTGTTGCTGTATTCTGGCTGTGTCTCTCAGGAGAGATCTACATCCGGCTCCTGTCAGCCTGCACTTCTTTGCTTCATCCATCTTGTCTAATTGGATGGCTGTATATGCATGGGCCACATGTGGGGCAGGCTCTGAATAGGTGTTCCTTCTGTGTCTGTTTTAATCTTTGCCTCTCTATTCCCTGCCAAGGGTATTCTTGTTCCCCTTTTAAAGGAGTGAAGCATTCACATTTTGATCATCCGTCTTGAGTTTCATTTGTTCTAGGCATCTAGGGTAATTCAAGCATTTGGGCTAATAGCCACTTATCAATGAGTGCATACCATGTGTGTTTTTCTGTGATTGGGTTACCTCACTCAGGATGATATTTTCCAGTTCCAACCATTTGCCTACGAATTTCATAAAGTCATTGTTTTTGATAGCTGAGTAATATTCCATTGTGTAGATGTACCACATTTTCTGTATCCATTCCTCTGTTGAAGGGCATCTGGGTTCTTTCCAGCTTCTGGCTATTATAAATAAGGCTGCAATGAACATAGTGGAGCACATGTCTTTTTTATATGTTGGGGCATCTTTTGGGTATATGCCCAAGAGAGGTATAGCTGGATCCTCAGGCATGAACTCCCCTTCTGATGATGCACAGCGAGGATTCTTAACCATTGAGCAATCTTTCCAGATCGATCCTTATTTTACTTATGATTTGAATGTTTTGTCTATATTTCCTTAAGCCAAAGGCTATGATAATGATCATATATAATTCACTTTTTGAAGAGACAAGCTACAGTAATAGTCATATTACTGTAGTCATATTAGTCATATTACTTTTTATTTTCTTGTCTTTTCAAGGCCAGTCTTGAACTGAGAATATCAAGATTATTCAAGTCCTGTCCTTTCTATCTTGTTGTCTCGAATCAGTCCTCCTCTACCCACCCTAGGGTACAGTCAAGGGAAGCCACCGACAGCAAGTAGCTAACAAGAACTCTAGGCTGACTTTTTAGCTTAGCAATTCTGAAAAGATGTTGGGAAGCGGTACCCTTCTTGTGAAAGGACAGTCCCTTTAGGAGGCAGAGTTAAAGGAGCAGTGTATAATCCTGTCCGTCTATGTGTGAAGTTAGTTTGGGACAGAGAGAAAAAAAATCAACAAAAGAGGTTAAGTTCCAAGAAGCTAAGGATGAGTTAATTCTTTTTGTCAGCTTTTGCTAAAAGGGCTTTCAGAAAAAGTTATACTTTTTAAAAATACATTTTACTAGAGCATATTAATTGTATAAAACAGCGAGTTTTGTTGTGACCCTTTTATATATGCCTGTCATTTCCTAATGGTCCTGTTTCCATTTTTAAGTCTTTCCATTGAATTTCATATATGGGAGAAAAACATAGAAACTGTAGAAAACTGTAGAAAGTGGGAGAAAGACTCACTTTGCTGAACAACATCTCCAGTTTACTGCATGCAACCAATTTTATTCCTTTTCCTGGGTGAGTAATACTTCATTATGTATACTATGCATTATAAATATAATATTTTTTCTATCCAATCATCTACTGATAGGTGCCTTGGAAGATTACATAATGTGATTATAATAACACTGTAATAAACATAGATGTACAGGCATTTACATAGTATGCTAACTTTAGTTCTTCGTGCAATAGTTTTATGAGTTGTGCTGGCTGGCTTTATGCCACCTTGACAGAAGCTAGGGTTTTCTGAACGGAGGGAACCTCAACTGAGGAAATGCTTCCATAAGATCTGGCTGTAGAGCATTTTCTTAATCAATGATTAATGGGGAAAGGTCCAGCCCATTGTGGGTGGGGCCATCTCTGGTCTGGTGGTCCTGGATGGTACATGAAAGCAGGTTGAGCAAGCCTTGGGAAGAAAGCCATAAGCAGCAGTTCTCCATGGCCTCTCCATCAGCTCCTGCCTCCGTGTCCCTACCCTGCATGAGTTCTTGTTCTGACTTCCTTTGATGATTAACAGTGTTATGAAAGTGTAAGCTAAATAAACCCTTTCCTCCCCAAGTTACTTGGTCATGGTGTCCCATCACATGACTAATAGTAACTAAGACATGAGTAGTGTGTCTGGGTTATATGGTAATTCTAGTTTTAACTTTTTTTTTCTTTTCTTTTTTTCGGAGCTGGGGACTGAACCCAGGGCCTTGTGCTTGGTAGGCAAGCGCTCTACCACTGAGCTAAATCCCCAACCCCTAGTTTTAACTTTTTAAAAGCACTCCAAACTGATTTCCATAGTGACTGGAATAATTTACCTTACAATGAACAATGTCTAAGGGCTTCCTTTCCCCATAGCTTCTCTAGCATTTATTATTTTCCTTCCTTTCTACCTGCCTCCTTCCTTCCTTCTTTCCTTCTTTTCTTTCTGTGTGGATGTACGTGTGTGTTCAGGTACACATGGGATATAGCCATGTAACTAGGTTTTTGTTTGTTATTCTTAGACAGGCTCTCACCATGTGGTGTCTCTAAAGAGGCTTAACTGAGGGAGGAGGTCTCTCCCTGACTGTGGATGGCTCACTCTCTAGGTTGTGGCACACATGGAATAGAAGGGCCTGAAGAAGAGGCCTGCTACTATAGAATGACTTCTCTTTGTTTCCTGGTGACTGCAGTGTAAGGGTTCTGCTCTTCTGCACCCTTTTTGCCTCGATGTACTGAATTCTTTGAAGCCTCTAAAGTAATTTTCTTAAGTTATTTTGTTCATCTGTTTTCTTACAGTAATAAAAACCCCAATAGATCTACTGTTGCTATCTATTGGGGGTATCTATTTTTTATGAATAATTTGTTTGTTGGATAGGTTTGTTTTATGAAATGATACAGTTATGTTTTGCAAGGACATATCTATAACAATTATACTTCTTGATGTATTATTCTTTTTTACAAATATAGCGATCCCTTTGGTTCTAATTTTGGTTTAAAGTCTGTTCGTAGAATGTAAGTATAGCTATTCTCACTTCTGGATTCAATTTCTCTTTCGCTGCACGTTCAGTTTGCATCTGTCTTTGCTAGGAAACAGTGTTTCTTGCAGAAAGCAGACAGTTGGATCTTGTTTTTAGATCAAATCAGAGGGACTGTCTTTTGCTAAAGAACTAAGAGCATAGGCACTCAAGGTCATAATCAAAAGGTAGGGCTGGTTCCTAGCCAATGAGAACCTATTACTCTGCAGTTGTTCTAATGCTTGAGTCTGTCCCGATTCCATTTCTTTCTCATTTATTCCTCCTTGTACTCTCGTGGATGGATTTATCGTCCTCTTCTCCATATAACAAAGATTCCTTAAAGTGTCTCTTTTTCAGTACTGCTTGTCTTAGTATTCTATTGCTGTGAAGAGACATCATGACCACAGCAACTCTTACAAAGGAAAACATTTAACTGGGGCTAGCTTACAGTTTCAGAGGTTTAGTCCATTGTCCGCATTGTGGGAAAGCATGGTGGCACACAGGCAGCCATGGAGCTGAAGGAGCCCATAGTTTTATATTTGGATTGTCAGGCAGCAGAGAGAGCGCCACTGGACCTGGATTGAGCTTCTGAAACCTTAAAGCCCACCCCCACGGTGACAGACTTCCTCCAATAAGGCCACACATTTTAATCCTTTCAAATAATGCCACCCCCTAATATGGCTGTGGGGGCCATTTCCCCATTTTCACTGAAACTTTAGTGATATTGAAGCCTTCGTGGCTGGTCATGATTATGTTAGTTGCTGGTTTGTCTTTCTACAAAGGTATTATTTCTCCCTTGATTCTAGAGGATAGCTTTGGTCACTATGGTTACCTAAGTTGGCAGCTGTTTTCTTGTAGTATTGTGATGGTTTGAATAGGTATGACCCCCACAGGCTCATGTGTTTACATGCTTGGCCCATAGGGAATGACACCATTAGGAGGTGTGGCCTTGTTGGAGTAGGTGTGGCTTTGTTGCATGAAGTGTGTGTCACTGTGTGGGTAGACTTTGAGGTCTACCAGTGTGACACACAGCCTCCTTCCGCTGCCTGTGGATCAAGATCTAGCACTCTGAGCTCCTTCTCCAATCCTGTGACTGCCTTGCATGCTGCCATGCATCCAGCCATGATGATAACAGACTAAGTCTCTGAAACTATAAGCCAGCCCTGATTAAATGTTTTCCTTTATAAGAGTTGCCATGGTCATGGTGTCTCTTCACAGAAATAGAACCCTCATTAAGACAAGTGTTTAAGATTCCGCATACTTTGTTCTACAAATTTCTTTTGTGAGAAATCTGTTCTTCTAAAGGCTTTGTCTTTATTAGGGAGCTGATTCTTTCTTGTAGCTTTCAATGTTTTCTTCATTCTGTGGTCTTAATGTTTTAACTTAATGTGGCATCTTTCTGAACAAGCATGATTCTTTCCTCTCATGTCATGCCTGTGTGAGGCTCTTCATGCCTTCTGTTCCTGGTTATCCACATCTTTCCCAAGATTTGGGGAATTGTCTGCTATTAATTCACTAAGTGTATTTTTCTATGCATTTAGTCAATGCTTCAACATCTTTAACCCTTACACCAAATCTTGCCTTTTGTGTTCCAGAGGCCTAGAATATTCTACCAAAATTTCTTTATTTTTAAAAATCAGATTTACATTTACTTTTAATTATGTACTTCTCTCTCTCTCTCTCTCTCTCTCTCTCTCTCTCTCTCTCTTTCTCTCTGTCTCTCCGTCTCTCTCTCTCTCTCACACACACACCACACCACACACACACACACACACACACCGAGAGAGAGAGAGAGAGAGAGAGAGAGAGAGAGAGAGAGAGAGAATGAGCGTGTGAGTTTCGAGGCCTACAGAGGCCAAAAGCATCAGCTCCCCAGGGAGTTGTCAGCCTTCTGATGTGGGTGCTGGGAAATGAGCTTTCGTCCTCTGCAGGATCAGTACACAGTCTTAACCACTGAGCCATTTGACCAGCCCCTCCGTTCCTAATCTCTTAATTTCCCTTTATTATTTCTGTATTGTTCCTATTCATCGCTATTGTCTGCAGACTCTGAACCTCTCTCCCCTGTCTGGTCTAATACGTTGGTGAGGCTTTCCTCTCGGTCTTAGGTGGAGATAGTAGAGGGTGGGTGTGGGGTAGAGAAAGGGCAGCAGAGGGAAGAACTTCTGACTGTCCTAAGCAGTGTGTTAGTGAGGTGCTGGGCCAGTGAGTCAAATAGGTTGAAGACAATCAAATAGCTTCATGATGAAAGTGCTAAAACGTCTGAGGAAATTTTGACAAAAGATCCAAATTTACAAATTTCATGGTTCTGTTGCCATCTGCAGAGGAGACTGGTCAATTTTATGACCTTATGGAAATCTTTAGTATTGATGGGAAGTCATCAAACATAAAGCATCTATTTATGATGTTGCTCTGAGTTGAGAAGACCTCAGTTAAGTACCACCGCTTCTCTTCCTCTCGAGTCTGATCCAGCCTAAAAGGTTCAGTTGCAACAAGTGTTCCACAAGTTAGGACAGGAAGACTGAGTCAGGGAGTCTGCTGAAGAAATTAATGCACCGGCACTCACTAAAAAGGGTAATGAAGCAAAACTCCACTCTGCCCATTTTCTCTGGTCTTTTAAAAGGTAGATGGCTGGCTACCTTTCCTCTCATAAGAACTTGTCTCACGGTTAGAAAGAATTCTCTGAAAGAACAAACAGGGTGGTGATCTTCCTAGAATAAAAACCTCCCTTATCTGGGCACAATAGAGCATGTCTGCTACAGTTTCAGCATTCTGAAGGCTGAGGCACAAGGATCTCAAGTTCAAGGCCAGCTTTGGGTAGATTACAATACCCTCTGTCAAGCAAAACAAAACTTTAAAAGCCTCAAGTACACCCCCTTCCCCAGGCTCCCTTGAAACCTTCCACACAGAAGCACCAGAGTCCTTTCCAAGCCCTGGTGTCTCTCTGTGTCACTTGAGAAGCAGACTAGGTTTCCACAGGATACCACATCCCCATGGTTGGTTCTGTCACATGTCTGCACAGGCGGATCACCCGAGGAGATCCACAGGTAGCCATGGCCAGGCAGCAGTCCAGAACAATCGACTTACAATCTCTGGAGGTGGGGTCTGGACATAAGTTTTTCTTGTCCAATTTCCTTGAAGGATTGTGTGTGGATTCTTCCATTTTGGTGCTGGTGACTGAACCCAGTGCTCTACCTTCCCAAGGCAAGTACTCTACCACTTACCTAAATTCCCAACTGTCACAGCTCTTTTTGGTAGCATGGACCCAGGAGAGTGGAGCCTAAAAATGAGGTGGACTAAAGTCTCATGCAATAGCCAGCCTTATTCAGAGCATCAGACAATTTATATCCTGAGGGTATTCTTGAGGGTTAAATAAGGTAGGAGCAAAGTTATGGGTGTTCAGATTGTGCACAGCCACTGGGGCAAGGCCACGTTAGTTTTGGCAGTATACAGTCAAGAGGACAACTCATGCTTGAAAACATCCTTCTCAGTAAAAATGGGTAAGAGGATGAGTAAAACCCATCCCCTATATTACACCATATTCCACATTGCAAGAAAAACCCCTGTTACAGGGAGGAGCCGAGATTACACGACTCTCGGACTCTTGACTTGTTTACTTGGACTTTCCTCACAAGGTCCTAGAATTCTCCTCTCACAGCTTCCTTCATGGACCATGTTCTTAAACCCAACTGTATGTGCAGACCCTGGACACTCAAATAGGGTCCATGAGCTAAGCCAGCATCACAGGATGCAGAAGTTCAGACTCTCGGAAGCAGAGATTAGAAGGTCTAAGGCTCAGCCTTCCAGCATGTGCTTTTTATTTTGACTCTTCAATGATTTAAATGATTACTCATGTTGAGCCTATGCTTATTGGTGTCTTCTGTCATATTGTCACAGACAGTCTCTCACTAATCGGAATTCACTGATTGGCTAGACTGGGTGAGCTTTGTGGATCCACCTGTCTCTGCCACCCATCACTAGGGATACAGACACACATCGCCATGTCTGGATTTACTAGAGTGCTGGGATCTAAACTGACGTCCTCATGCTTGAGCAGAAAGTACTGTACTGATTAAGCCATCTCCTTATCCACTTAAAATATTGCTGTAAAATATACATAACATACTTGTTATTTTAACCATTTGTAAGCAGACCATTCTGTAGCTTTAAACCTGCTGTGATCTACACCCAAATTGTCTTCATTATCCCAACAATAGTGCTACCCATTGATCAATTACCCCCTTCCCTCTCTTCCCATCTTCTGCTAGCCTCTAGCCTACTTTCTGTCTACAATTTGCCCATCCTGTGACTGCCACATAAACAGACGAATACAGCCTTTGCCCTTCTTGGCCTGCCTTGTTACACTAAGCATATTTTTCCTAAGGTCCAGCCCTGAAGTGTGCAGCATATATAAAGCCTTCATTCCTTTTCATGGCTGAACGAGGAGGAACTAGGGCCTCAGGAAGCTCCCCAGGTGATTCTGATGGGTGCTCCAGTCAGAGCAATGCCTTTCCGATATCATCCTACACAGGCAGCTGTGAGGAGCTTGTTAAAGTGCAGCTCTGATTCATTAACTGACTTATTAGCCAATTCATTAGTGCAGCTCAAGATCCTGCACTTCTGACAAGAGCCTTGTGGTGAAGCTGAGAACTGCTGGCTTAGGATATCTGGGTTGTCACTGAACTGAGAACAGGGTCCGCACTGGAAGAGTTAGAGAAAGGACTGAAGGAGCTGAAGGGGTTTGCAACCCCATAAGAACAACAATACCAACCAACCAGAGCTCCTAGGGACTAAACCACCAGCCCCATGGCTCCGGCTGCCTATGTAGCAGAGGATGGTCTTGTTGGCACCAATGGGAGGAGAAGCCCTTGGTCCTGCCAAGGCACAATGCTCCAGTGTAGGGGAATGTCAGGGTGGGGAGGCGGGAAGGAGTGGGTGGTTGGGTGAGGGAGCATCCTCATAGAAGAAGGGGGAGGGGATGGGATAGAGATTTATGGATGGGAAACTGGGAAAGGGGATAACATTTGAAATGTAAATAAATATCCAATTAAAAAAAAAGAGAGAGAAAAATGTGCTGGACTCACCAGGTAACCACACAGTGATGGAGTTTGGGTCAGTCCCATATAACCAAGCAGAAGCTGGAATTTATTCCTTACTTTGTTAATAAACAGAATAAGGGCGAAGTTCTTAGCCCCAAGGCTTCAGCTTCCCTAGTCTTAAGAAAAGAGCTATGGGCCTCACTGGATACTTGGATGGGGGTAAGGCTGGAGTGTGGGGCCTTGTTAGGGAGTGCAGTGTTAACTACCACAAATAGAACAGTATGGTGGCTGTCCAGTCAGTGACTTGACCCTAACTTCTCAGATGTGCGTCTGGGAAAGAGGAACGGGAGAGGTGAGGCTAGCTGAGTCCTGCCTAGGAGGTGAGATTTCAGAATTGAAGGGCCTGGATGAGAACAGGAGGCCTGGCGCCTCCGTCTTTCTTCCTGGCTAATTATATCTGATGTGGCACACTGGGGCGGAGTGAGCAAAGAATGACAGAGCTGCTGGACCACACTTCTTTGAAGTGATTCGAGGCTTACATCTTCAAAGAAGCAAGCAGTTGGTCATCTCTGGGGCTACTCTGCACCTCTACCTTGACTGTCAGCCTGAGGACCTTGCCAGATAAAACCACCAGGGACCCCGAACTGCCCCAATACCGCCTACCCTCTCAGCTGTCACTTACAGAATGGTCACTCTATTCAGAAGCAATGTGGCAGGGGACAATCCTGTAGGACCTTTCTCAGTTTGTAACTAGAGCCTCTAGGTAGTGGAGAAAAGGAGAGGTGAGCAATGAGAAAATCGTGGTTTGTTCTTGCCAAGAACTGCCCTGGATCAAGAAGAGGTGCTTTTGAGGAGTTTCTTGAATGTTGAAAAAGAATTTAGGATCAAAAGGAGGGAAGGGCCCCCATGACACAGTTTGCATAAACACATGTGATTATAAATGCACTTACATATTCTTGAGAAGTTTTACACATTACATATGAAGATAAAAGGAAATTCTCGAAATTAATAGTGGTGTGCTAGATTTCCGGGTGCAAGTTTTATGTCAACTTGACTCAAGTTAAAGTCATTGGACCAGGAGGGAACCTCTCAGTTAAGAAGAATGCCTCCATAAGATCCAGCTGAAGGGCATGTTCTCTTAAATAGTGATTGACGGGGCAGGGCCCCGCCCATTGTGGGTGATGATATCCTTGGGGCTAGAGGTCTTGGGTTCTATAAGAAAGCAGGGTGACAATCACAGAAAGACATACATGGTATGCACTCATTGATAAGTGGCTATTAGCCCAAATGCTTGAATTACCCTAGATGCCTAGAACAAACGAAACTCAAGACGGATGATCAAAATGTGAATGCTTCACTCCTTCTTTAAAAGGGGAACAAAAATACCCTCGGCAGGGAAGAGAGAGGCAAAGATTAAAACAGAGACTGAAGGAACACCCATTCAGAGCCTGCCCCACATGTGGCCCATACATATACAGCCACCCAATTAGACAAGATGGATGAAGCAAAGAAGTGCAGACCGACAGGAGCCGGATGTAGATCGCTCCTGAGAGACACAGCCAGAATACAGCAAACACAGAGGCGAATGCCAGCAGCAAACCACTGAACTGAGAATAGGACCCCCGTTGATGGAATCAGAGAAAGAACTGGAAGAGGTTGAAGGGGCTCGAGACCCCATATGTACAACAATGCCAAGCAACCAGAGCTTCCAGGGACTAAGCCACTACCTAAAGACTGTACATGGACTGACCCTGGACTCTGACCCCATAGGTAGCAATGAATATCCTAGTGAGAGCACCAGTGGAAGGGGAAGCCCTGGGTCCTGCTAAGACTGAACCCCCAGTTAACTAGACTGTTGGGGGGAGGGCGGCAATGGGGGGAGGGTTGGGAGGGGAACACCCATAAGGAAGGGGAGGGGGGAAGGGGATGTTTGCCCGGATACCGGGAAAGGGAATAACACTCGAAATGTATATAAGAAATACTCAAGTTAATAAAAAAAAATTAAAAAAAAAGAAAGCAGGGTGAGCAAGCCATGGGCAACAGGCCAGTAGGCAGCACCCCTCCATGACTTCTGCATCAGCTCCTGCCTCCAGGATTCTGCTGTTTGAGTTCATGCCCTGGCTTCCTTCAGTGATGGACTACGGTGTGGAAGTGTACACCAAATAAACCCTTTCCTACTCAACTTGCTTTTGGTCACGGTGTTTCATCGCAGCAACAGTAACCCTAACTCAGACACATGCATTCACACAAAGTAAATAAATCCTTTTGAAAAGATGACCTGTGTGATAATAACATCAGTGATGGGAGGAAGTACAGGTGCTAAGTTTTGTGTACCTGTAAATGGGTATACAAAAGGTATATGGGTATTAATTCAACTGGTTGTTTATAAGTGTGACATGTTAATTATAACTCATGTTTGTCCCCTTTGTCATTGTGACACACACTTGAGAAAAACAGCCTGAAGTTTTACAATATTATTGCGGTTCGTGGCTTCAGAAGGTTAGTGGCTATCATCCAATGGTAGAGAAGATTGGGTTTCAGTTTTCCACATTGGCAGGCTTGTACTTTCCATATCGTTATACTGGTCCCATCATGTTTACTAAGAATTAGAGGAAGCCCTGTGGGGAATGGCAGTCTGCAGGAAAATGACCAAACATAGAGAGGTACAGTCCCCCCCCCCCCCCGTACTTTGTATGATTAAAAAAATCTTTCAACTGTCATACACAGTACCAGCTTTCCTTATGATGGTTCATACATACTTAGTTTTGGTTGATCCTTTTCCCAGGCTTCTCCCTGATCTCAAAATCTCAAAGACATATACTTTGTGTTCTCTCTCTCTCCCCCCCCCCCCTCTCTCTCTCTTCAAAAGCCTGCCTCTTCTCTCTTTCTCCTCCTTCCCTTGCTCCAAGTCAGACTGGCTTCCTTGGACTGTGTGGAAGATACCTGCTGCTCTTCTGCCTCAGGGCCTTTGCATGAGCTGTGTCGTCTTCCTGATGTCTGCTGAATTGTCGCTGTTGCTTCCTTCAGGCCTTTCCCGTAAACTAGCTCCTCATCAAAGCTATTCTTAGAAGCCCTCATCCTGTAACATTTTATACTTCCCGCTTTTGTCTTCTCACCAGCAAGTACCACTGTTAAATAGCTTATACATTTTATTTTTATATTTCCCTATCTCTTCTCCTACTCACTCTAATACAAGCTCCACCAGCTTAGAAAGTTTGTCTCTGTTGTCACCTTCCTTTCTCTAGAACATTCTCGAGTAATGCCTGGCTCTGACATTTGAAAATTAATTAGTGAATGAATGAACGACAAAGCAAAGACTCTAATTTTAGCCCGTGAAACCATAAAGGGTAGAGATTTTGGAAATAAACTCCCAATTCTTCTACCAGGCTAAGTGGAAAACACTCAGAACCAATTTTGCTATCAAGGCAAACAGAAAACACTCAGAACCGAGATACTTTCTGTTCTTCCGACTGTATGCATAGCAGCTTCTGTTGCCTCACCGGTGCATAGATTTCCTTTTTAAGAAATCAGAATATACACAGTCATGCCAGGAATATTGTATTATTTCTTGGGTGTGCTCAGAAAAATGGGCAGCTTAGTTGTGGAGTGACATTAAGGCTTATTAGTAGCCTTCCTGGAAACATCTAAAAAAAAAAAAAAAAAAACCTCTAAATACCAGTAGAGCATCGATTTCTGTAGCATGCGTTCATTGAACATCTGTTACGTTACGGGATCCGGTACATGGAGTAAGCTTGCCTGAGGAGGAATACAGAGGTACAGGTGACTACACACGAGTAAAGCTACTCCAGTTTGGATTTCAAGTGTGCCCCAGAGGCTCAGCCACTGGCTTGACACTATGTGGAGATGGTAGGATGTTTAAAGAAGCTTTGTGGGAAGTCCAGCATCATTGGGGAGGACTTTCAGAGAAGACACTAGAACACCAGTTGCTTTCTCTACTTCTTTCTCTTCATTTTCCAGCCATGAGGTGAGTGGTTTCCCATGTTTCTATCATGATATAATACTACAGCCCAAAGCCAATCAATCATGGACTGAAGCATTTACAACTGTGAGCCCACGCAAACTCTTTTCATAAGTTGGTTATCTTGAATATTTGTTACAGTGGTGGAAAGCTGATTAGGAGAAGCGAGGGGACGCTATGGAAGAGCAAAGTCAGCTAACTCAGACTTGGAGCAGGGCGGTTGGGAAGGCCATTTGGTGCAAGCAATATTTTGAAGAGGTAAAAGTCACATGACATGTGTTTGGCCTGACATGGCAGTGAGTGGTGGAGACCGAGAGAGGCTATCCCAGGAAAGGCTCAGAGTACCTTCAACGTAGCTGCAAGGCTCTGTATGGTTTGAGTACAGACTTTCCACTGTGCCCTCTGTCCTGATTGAATCTTTTCTCATCACTCCCAGTGTCATGACGGGTGAGCCAGTCTGACTACTCACTAGGCTTCTGCCACACCTGTGGAACCAGCTCACTCTTTCTATTTCTATCTCATTAATAATATGAGAGAAAAGTGCAGCTCGGAACTAGGAGCAGGCATGCACTCCCATTTGGTCACAGTAATTCTGTGTTCTGGCCTAGCTCTCAGGACTTTTGAGGTCCTTCCATGTAACATAAACACATCACACAACAGCACCAGGCAAAGAAACTCTGTGACCACAAAGATCAGCATAGATACTGGCTTATAAGTCATGTCTAAGCATGGACAAAAATATAAACCTCGTTCAAGTCATAGAAATGCAAGGCAGCTTTCTGTCCCACTGAATTCCTGTTAACTTCATTACCAGTCAGTTTTGGCCTTTATTCTTGGAGGCATATAAGTGTACACCCCAGTTCTTTGAACTTCTTTAAAATCACCTCTGCTATGGCCACATCTTAAGTTTCTAGCTCCTTCTTGTTGAGGGATGCTGCCACAGCTCCCTATGATCATGCCCTTCTGTGGCCAAGGAGATGGGTTAGTCTGTAATGTGCTGCTGCACATGTGTGGAGCCATGGGTTGGATCCTTCGCACTGACACAAAAAGCCATACATGGTGGCACATGCTTATAATTGAAGAGTTGAGGGATGGAGAATGGCAAGTCCTTATGCTCCCTGGCCAGCCAGCTTGGCCTAATTAGTGAGCCCCTGGTCCTAGTGAGAGACCCTGCCTCAAAAAACCAAACCAAACCAAACCAAACCAAACCAAACCAAAGTAACAAAACGGAGGATGGCACCTGAGAGACAACAGCTGATGTTGGTCTCAGATCTCCACACACATGTGCACACCTGTGCATGGGAACTTGAACATACAGTAAGAATAACATACACATGGTTAAAAAGAAGTCTCTTACTCACCATGAAGCGTTAAATAACTGAGTTGGTGATCCACTCGTGTGTTCCCCATAGACTTGTGCTAAAGTTGCCTGCCAGCACTCAAGTCAATTTAAGATATTTTCCTACAGGAAACCTTTCACTTTCTGAGTCAAAAATGAACTTTCTCTCTGTCTCTGTCTCTGTCTGTGTCTTTCCCTGTCTCTCTGTCTCTCCCTGTCTCTCTGTCTCTGTCTCTGTCTGTCTCTCTCTGTCTCTCTGTCTCTGTCTCTGTCTCTGTCTGTGTCTCTCTCTGTCTCTCTGTCTCTGTCTCTGTCTCTGTCTCTGTCTGTGTCTCTCTGTCTCCCTGTCTCTCTGTCTCTGTCCCTCTGTCTCTCTCTGTCTCTCTCTGTCTCTCCTCTCTCTCTCTGTCTCTCTCTCTCTCCCCTCCATTCTTTATTTGTGAGGCTAATCTTGCATTTGATATGTAGCCAGTAGATGACCCTGAACTTCTGATCTTCCTGGCCCCAGCAGCAAAAGACAGCACAGTGTCCTTTCGTTTTTCCTGCCACTTGACTCTGACTCAGAGGCTTATTCACTTGATACACCAACTGTCCCTTTGGGTGTGTATTTGCTTCACACAGGTCCGTCCGTATAGACTGCTGGGTGGAGAATGGATTGGGGAGAAGTGAGGGCTAGAGTTAGGCAGGTTAGGGGTGAGGCTCTTTTAGTACACCCTAATAACTGAAATGGGCTTGGGGAGGGCAAAGAGTACAATATGGCGGCCATATTTCTGGTTCGAGTGACTGTTCTGACATGATGTCCTTGGCTGAGAGAGGGAATGTACTGAGTATGCTAATAAAGATTGTAAGAAAAGTAGTCCCTCACGGGGGGCGGGGCTGGAGAGCACCTTATATGCTGATGAGGGGTCTTTCCAAAGTATCTTTGTTATCTCTGGAACGGAGGTTCCAGGCCCAGAGACCGGGAAATAACTGGGTCTTTCCTTTGACCTGTGGACTTGGGCTTGATGATGACTAAGGCACCTATTGCAGGTTTGTGTGTTTAAGGGAGACGTATTTCAGCGGAGTCAGTAACTTCTTTCTTATGGCCTTCTGGGCTTAAATAAAATGATGATTAGAGTAACTCAGGGTCCATGAAGTACTTGGAGAACAGCTGCCATCTGCCACGGCTCTCATTGGCAACTCATTTACTTTTTCTAATAGGCTTGCACACATATGAATTAGGTTAGAATGTGCTGCTTGTGTTCGGAGGATCCAATAAATGACTTGCTTTTGTGTTACAACTCTCAGAAGTAAATTATTCAGTATTCATTGCTTGTAGGGCTTAAAGAGAAACTAGACTAAATTTGATTCCCCCACCCTTCTCTCTGGGAGATGCTTTAATGTTCCCATCACAGAGGCTTTGCCGACTTGACTAATTGTGTGTTTTGCATATTTATAAACACTTTGTTATTTATTAATGGATCATCTCAGAGATAAAATTAGCACTGTCTTCACATCATAGCCATTTCTCAAAGGCGCTCTGACTCTCAGCAGCGGGTTTGAGATTTGAGCGCACATAATGAAAGCCCAGGCGATTGTTTTTCTCAAGGAAATCCCAGTGAGGGGCAAGAGCTCCTGGATGCAATTTATCAGGTCGGCTCTTCAAAGCTGTGCTGTCCAATATGGCTTTGTACAATTTAAATTAATTAAAATTAAATAAAATTTAAAAATTCAGCTCCTCGGTCTTACCCACCACTCGGCAAGTGCTTGGTAGCCATGTGTAGACCGTGGCTTCCATCTTGAAGAGGGTAGGGCGTGTCTGTCTGTCATTGAATTTCCATTGCACACTGCTGCTCTAGATGGTGTGGCAATCACTTTTTCTGTGGCTCCTAGGATAGATGGAACTGGGTCCTTGTGCAGTACCTGGCTGGAAATGTAGAGGGGTTATAGCATGCTGGATCATGTTGCAAATTTTGACTATATCTATAATTTGGTTGCTTTCCACTAACTATTCCTTGGTCTCATCACTGTCTGTCCTCATGTGGGTTTAGTGCCGCACAGAACCTTATACCTGGCCCCCATCCTTGGGTTTCTAATTCTCTTTTCTACATGGCAAACAGCATGATCCTCCTTGGAACCATCTAATGACTTTGGGTCTTACTCATAATAAAAGCTGAGATCCTTCCAATGATCTACAAGACACTCTCTCTGATTCACAACTATCTCCAGATGTATCTCTCCCCACATCCCTGTTTTCTGTCCTCTAGCCACCCTGACTTCTTTTTTCCCTGGTCCAGGCTATGCCCTTTGCTCAGAGATACTTTTGTCCTGGACATCTCTGCGTGGCTTCTTTCTGTCCTCCACATTAGAAGAAGCCATTCCTCAAAGCCCTGCTTATAATTTAGGCCTCCCCTGGCAACTTTGCTCTTCAGTTATCTTCCCTGCTGTGTGACACTTCTCATTACCGCAATGCCATGCTTTACTCACGGTTTAGCATCTTATTCCTCCGCTAGCATGTAGGTGCCACTGGGTAGATGTTTTGTCTCTTTTCCTCACTAGTGCTTAATATGGCCTGTGGAACATAGGAGCTGTTCATCAAATATTTATTGGGTAAATGAACGAATCCAGCAATTCAGGAGCCCACAGGAAGAAGAGAGGGAATGAGGTGAGTGGGGAGGTGTGCTGCCCTGTTCTAGATGTGAAATTCTAGGTACGTCACTTAAATTCTTGGAGCTTATTTTCTCCCCCGTGAGATGGAAATGACAGGAGCTGCCTGGAAGGGTTGTCACTGGGATTAATTAGGGGATCTGTGGCAGAGTCTGAACACACAGTGATAATTCTGGGCTTGTGAGGTTTGACCTGGGCTCCTTTTTTTCTGAGAAAAATACCCCCAACATACTAATGTTTTCTCTCAGTACATTTTCTTTTCTTTTCTTTCTTTTTTAAAAAAATATTGTTATTTTTCTTTTTTATTGGCTATTTTTACTTGTATTTCAAATGTTATCCCCTTTCTTGGTTTCCCATTTATAAACCCCCTATCCCATCCCTTCTTGTATGAGGGCGTTTCCTCACCCAACCAACCCCCCTTCCTGCCTCTTCGCCCTGACATTACCCTACACTGGGTGGGGGGGGGAGGTCGGTCCAGCCTTGGCAGGACCAAGGGCTTCTCCCATTGGTGTCCAACAAGGCCATCCTCTGCTAAATATGCAGCTGGAGCCATGGGTCTGTCCATGTGGACTCTTTGGATGGTGATTTAGTCCCTGGGAGTTCTGGTTGGATGGTATTGTTGTTCTTATGGGGTTGCAAACCTCTTCAGTTCCTTCAGCTCTTTCTCTAACTCCTTCAATGGGGGCCCCATTCTCAGTTCAATGGTTTGCTGCTATCATTTGCCTCTGTATTTGTCATGCTTTGGCAGAACCTCTCAGGAGACAGCTATATCAGGCTCCTGTCAGCATGCACTTCTTGACATCAGCAATATTGTCTGGGTTTGGTGACTGTATGTATATGGTCTAGATCCCCAGGTAGGGCAGGCTCTGAATGGCCATTCCTTCAGTCTCTGCTCCAAACTTTGTCTCCATATCCCCTCCTATGAATATTTTTGTTCCCCCTTTTAAGAAGGACTGAAGCATCCATACTTTGATCGTCCTTCTTGAGCTTCATGTGGTCTGTGGATTGTATCTTGGGTAATTTGAGCTTTTGGGCTAATATTCACTTATCAGTGAGTGTATACCATGTGTGGTTCTTTTGTGATTGAGTTACCTCACTCAGGATGATATTTTCTAGTTCCATCCATTTGCCTATGAATTTCATGAAGTCATTGTTTTTAATAGCTGAGTAGTACTCCATTGTGTAGCTGTACCACATTTTAGTACATTTTCAAATACTTTTCACTACCCCACCTAAGTTCTGGGATTGGTCAGTGCTACCAGCCCCCTTCCAGCTTCCCTTGAATCTGTGGATAAAAGGCATACACACAGTTGTTCATTTTCAACTTGCCTTCTTGGCACAATTGCTGGGTGCTATTATCTCTCACCTGGAAAACTTGCCCTAACCATTACTCTTACCTCCGCTCCTCCCACCTGCCCTAACTTTTGTCAGTCAGTTGAATCTAGTCCCTGCTAAACATCTCTGACCACCTGCCCAGCCCACTGCTCCTCCCGAGACCTCACATGGCTGCCTGGTTCTTCCTTGCATCTGTCTCCTTCTCCTTCAGGCACTTAGAAGTCCAACCTGTACTTTCCACCCAGCAGTTGGCCCTTGACTTTCTTTACTGACAGATCAAGAACCAATTGGGGAACAGGATCTCAGCATCAGACCCACCTCTACAATGTGCTTTTGTTTTGATAAAAAGCATTAAATATACAGAAGTTGTCCCATTTCAGGGATAGCCCTGCAGATGAGTTTGGCTACGGGATTAAGATCTCATGTGAGCGATTTTTTTTTGATGCAAAGGTCCCTTGTTAATGTTCGTAGCTTTTGGAAAAAAATAGATTACATTTATTTGTGTGTGTGTGTCTACCTATAAGTGCCATAGCATGCTTTTGGTAGTCAAGAACCTTGGGAGTGAGTTCTTTCTTTCTACTATGTGAGATTCAGCTCATTGGACTTGGTGACAAGCACCTTTATTCACTGAGCCATCTCTCCCACCACCACTAAATTTTTTCTCTCCGTATTGATAATTTATAAACGAAAGTTTTATTAGAGTTCCAATAGAGAAAGTTTGTACCTAGGTTTATATTTCTATTTACTAGAGAATATAGCAGAATTTTACCAGGAAAATGAATTGCATTCTTACTGCTTGATCAAAGGCAAAATCGATGCAATGGGATCTGGGACTACAGATAAAAAGCCATGAGGAGACAGCCCTCAGAGAGAAGCCACTCCACAGCAGGCTAGAAGGGCAAGGAAGAGCAGGTATTACCAGGCAGAGACTGAGATGACAAAGGACTTGTCTGGGATTGCAAGATCAGTGCAAGTGATGTTGCTATTTCTGAAGAAACCATGGAAGCACACCACACCTCACCAAAACATACCAAGCTTGGAGAAGAGCTCCTCTCCTCAATAGCACCTCCACTGGCAGAATCCAGTGGAGAACACCTGGCATGAGGGGTGGGGAACATGGCAGACTTGGAACATGGCCTATAGGGGTAAGCCCCTCTCCTTGTATATACTGTGGGCACGAATGCATATACACACATGCTCACACCCACATGCTAGCAATATAGAGCACTGCAGGCTGAAGAAGGCTTCTAAAGGCAAACTGAACAAGGAACAGCATTGGGTAACTTTACGGATGTGGTTTTAGTTTCCCAGCATCCATTCTCTACCCATCTATCTCTATGTGACAGATTAAGTGGGTTGAACACAACTCTGGTTGCATAGAAGATCTCTGCTTAATCTAGATATCCAAATCAAAGAGGGTATGGATCCTCACCGCTTAATAGTGATAGGCAATGTAAGCAGTGGCCTAAGACAAAGCTCTATAAACCTCTCCCCGACCTTAGTGACCTTAGCGACGGATATAGAGATAACCAGCACAGTGTAGCTCCCCAGGTAGGAAAGCAACAGCAAAAGCATGCAAACCTGTAACTTTAAGTTTTTCAAAGCTTATTTTCCTCCCTTTTTGCCCACCATTCACAAGAAATAGTGGGAAAGAAAGGATATGAGGGAAGTGGACCTGTTTAGAAATGGTCTTGGTTCAATTCCCATCTGTGTTGTCAGAAAATTGGCAGTTCAGGTCAGCAGCAGCAGCAGCAGCTCGATCCACTCTCAAACCTTTCACAGATACACCAGCAGTCCAGTTTGGTAGAATTAGGATAGCAAGCAGGAATTAGCAGTGGTGGCACTACCTAGCAGAGACAGCCAGGCCTTGGCCTTGGCACAAGTCAGCAGGAGGGACCTGGAGGGATGCCAGGAGAAATTTTCAGCTGTGCCTCTTCTCAGTGAAGCAAAGATCAGCAGATTCCAGACCAACAAATGTTGCACAGCTAGCTCTATAAACAAGCCCAGCTCAACTTCCACCACTGTCCATTGAGCCCCCTTTATACTCCTTCCAAACATCGTGTGTCCACCACAAGTCTTGCCTCAGCACGTGTGTCTCAGCTGACATCACTCTGCCAACCAGCCGGAATTCTCAGGAACAGCAAGAAACTGCAGCACACTACCACAAGCTTTTCAGCTTGTTTCTCTCTATGATGTCCCAACAAATGGAGCTCAACGGTGCGGTACAAGGCAGACCAATACATGTGTGTCCTTAGCAAAGAATCCTTCATCACGTGTCCTTTCACGTGTTTGCTTTAGCAGAACATCCTTTCACCTGTGTCAGCTTCAGCTAAATGTTCCTTCACATGCTTGCCCCAGCCAAACACTATTCAACCAACTTTCCAAAGAACCCTTAAGTTTCTACTTCACAAACCATAATCCTAAGGGCTGTTGCTGTAGGGCCAGGAGAAGACACAGAAACCAGACCCGGAGTCTGCAGTCACCGTGTCTCAGGGGGTTCAGATGTCCCCATTTCTTGTTCAAGGCTTTTGGAGTCTGGGTTTTAGTTATAAATAACACAATAATAAAAATATCTAAAGTCAACACCAGAGTAGGGGAAACAACAGAAAAATAGCTGAGTATTTTAGGGGTACCCACATCATCCATGTGCAGGAAACAGTAGTTACCCCTTCATTAACTGTGCAATTTTTAGATCCCCACAGAAGAGGACCACATGTATTACACTGAGCAGGAAGGTCAGGCAAGGAGACTGCTTCGGCAGCTGCTCTCAGGCCCGCCCCACGTTTGGAATCAGGAGGAGAAGCAGAGGCACACTCAGAGAGCTCCAGAGAGCACAAAGCACAACAATGTGGGCTGAAGCTGGGGCCAAAACTAGGGGAAATGGGGCCACTGCCACCATGTGGCCATTCTCTCTTTCGTTGGAAAAAAAAATCGATTGCTCCAAACTTTAAACAGCGTAAAGAAGTTGTCTCTCTTAATAGGAGACAAGGCTGAGATGTTAAATCGATTGGCTCAAATGTCTGCTCCAAAAACCCCGAAGAGAAAAATCCGGTGAATCACTCCCTCCTCCCAAAGGAGGCAACAGGCCATGATGGAAACTGTGAGGCTTAATCCGAGAAAGAGGACTAAGATGGCCTCAACCATCTCTGAAGCTTCTCATCTCCACCTGGTTTTGGTGGCAAAGGCTTCTGAAGGCTCCGGAGATTCCAAGTGGAGTCCTTCGGATCTGTTGAAGTGGTCTTCAAACAGGAGGCAGGATCAGACTTAATCCCTAAGTCTTTCTGGAGATAACCTGTGGTCAGGGGCCAGCTTTGGGCAGAAGGATGTCAAGGCTTCTCTGCTGGCAGGAGCAGAGGGTTCTCATTAGAGCTTACTGTGGTGTGCTGACTGGGCTTCAGAGCTCAGAGTAGCCATTTCTCCCGCAGCTCTCTGTAGAGCATCTGGGCATGTTGCTAGACCCTCCTGAAGAGTGAGCATAGGGATCTTTCGTCTCTGCCCTGACCTGGGTCCTGAGCGTTGTCTCCACCCAACTTTGGTGGGTGGTTGTGCTGAGAAGCCGCTCTAACTCTTCTGCAGGGAGAAGCAGGCATTTCAGGAGAGATTTATGAAGCATTGTTGACCTTAACCTTGGAGATTTGAGGTCTTCTGGGTTGTGGGGTGCCTTGAACCAGCCCCCTTACATTATCCACTGGGAAGCTTTGCATGTGGAGCACATCCCAAGTCCGATCACCCCTAACATTTCATTTTCATTGCAGAACACTTCCAGGACAACCAGTGACTAAACACGGATGTGTCTATTGAATGAAATGTGGCTAAAGTTGTCCCCCCCCCCCCTTGTCTGGTAGTTATTGGGGACAACAGGTAGACAGGCCTCAGGTGTTAGCTCCCTCTGTGTGTGTATGTGAAAGTGGGTCACATGTCAAAGTGGTACATGTCCCAGGTGAGGCCAGCCCAAGGCTGAGAGTGTGGCTTGATGTGTAGGCTCCAGGCAGAACTTCACCCACAGGTGCTCTTAGGATAAGTGCGGCCATAAGTGGATACCTTCTTTGTGTGACTTGTGATCATCAATAGTGACTGAGACTGTGTGTCCTTCAGGGCATCCTGGTAGCACTATGGGCAGGAGGTAAGTGACTCTTGAGACAGGCAGAGTCTGCCGTTATCATCTGGGTGTTGGGATGAATGGCTCCGAGTGACCTGACATAGGTGACTGCAGCCTTAGAGATCTGGTCAGGTGCTCAACCGTGGCAGTGTGGGCTCATTCAGGAGATGGGGAATCACAGAATCACTGGCTTAAGCAGGAACTGACTGAAAGAATGATTGTGATGAGCAGGTAACTGAGAGGGAGCTCAGCCTGGCTCTCAGGGCTGAGGAGAGTCACCTGAAAAACCCTGGGAAGGACCTTGCTTGAGAAGTGGCATTTTGCTGCTGTACAGTGGTGGTATTTGCTGGTTTGGTCCAGATTGATCTGGAGTTGCCTGAGAAGCCACTGCCCACTCTCTGGAGTACACATGGAGAGTTTCAATCAATGGCTGAGGGAGCAATGGAAGTGTAGATGCCGATGGGGCAGGAATTCTCCAGAGCAAGGGATCTGAATGTAGGATTTTCTTACCATGTGGAAAGGGCTGTGGAACAGCCACTGATACACCAAGGCTGCGGCATCTGCCCCACAACTGTCTTTGTTTTACATGTGGTGTCACTGGGAGCTGAGACTCTGGTTATAATGGTTCCTGGGGGAATAGCTTAGTAAGTGGGGGAGCCTGGGGAACTTTGTAGAATGTGATTAGGCTCAGCGACCTGGAAGTGGATTTCTTGATGAGAGTGTGGCTGGATTGCTCTGAGGTTTGATGGGCGGTTCTGGAAGTCATGCTCCTAGGAACTCAAAGCTGTTCTTATTATGATATGGTCAGGGTCTGAGCACTTGCCCAAGCTCATGGTGCCCTTCCCGAGGCTTGTTCAGGCCTCTAAATTCTCTTAAAGCACCATCCATTTTTCTTGTCTTTCAGTAGGCCGAGGAGAAGGTCAGTGCCAGTAAGAACAGTAGAACCACTTCCTCCTGCCATGGCTCGCCAGTGCCTTCTGATGAGAAAGCTAACCTCATAGATACAGTGAGAGGGACATCTTGCTTGGCCTTCCACTTGGCTAAGGTACCTCCTAACACTCCCTACCAGCTCCTTGATAGTATTTGTTTTTGGAGTGGCGGTGTATATTCTAAATGAGACAATTGTTTGAAATGACAACCCATGAATTTTATTTTTATTAAATTCTGTAAGTAATTTTAGAAAACTATCCCAATGTCACATATGTGCATGTAAACACACGTGAATAAATTGAGAAGAAAAAAAACATTTGCAAGATTAATGAAGAAAACCAGGCCATAGAAAATTATGATTCTGATATGATACCACAAAAATACATAGAAAAAATAGAAAGAAATGGTGGAAGAGATTTCTCTACTAGTATGTGTAAATTTTTGGAATGAACTCATCAGGGTTTTCCAATTTCCGGCTATGGGCTTGGATTTTTTTTTGTGTGAAGAATGGAAGGGAAAAATGAATGAAGGAAAGAAGAAGGGAGGAGAGAGAGGGAGGAAGAGTGAGGGTCAGTGCTGTCAGCTTGACAGCATCTAGAGTCACAGAAGAAACAAGCCTTGGGGCATGTCTGTAGGGATTGTCAAAGTTGTCTTAACTGAGGTGGGAAGACCCACTCTGAATCTAGGCAGTGCCATTACATGGACTTGGGTCCTGAGCTGTGGAGAGAGATCCGAGAAAGAAGGCATTCATTTTGCACTGCTACCTGACAATGGATGCCGCAGGACCACCTGCTTAATATTCCCACCAGCACGCCTTCCGGGCCACGGTGCCCTGCATCCTTGAACTGTGAGCTGAAATAAACCTTTCCTTACTTAATTTACTTTCAAGTATTTTTGTCCCGACAGCAGTTAGTAGAGAAACTAACACAAAAGGGAAGAAAGGGAGGTAAGGATGGGGGGAGGGAGGGAGGAGGGAGAGAGAGATGAAATCGGTTGCTTGAACGAAGTTGCAGTTTGATAGAAGGGGTGAGTTCTGGGGTTGTTTGCACAATAGGGTGACAATAGTTAGCAATGATGAGACACGTAAACCTATATTTTTAAAAAGCCAGAGCAGAAGATGTTGAATAGTTACCACATAGACAAATCTTTAAGGTGACGACTGTGCTGATTACCCTCTTAGATCATCACACAGTGTACACACGAATGAGAGTACCACACTGAATCCCACACGTGGGTAAGGTGCAGCTATCAATCAAAAGTAAAACCGAGAGATGGGCAGGGTGAAGGAGTGGGAAGGAGGGAGGCGGGTACCCAGAGTTAATCCCCAGGATGCTGAACCAAGTAAAGATGCTGGGACTAGCTCAGCAGGGCAGGGCACTTGGGAATCTTATCGAATTCTCTCCCTGCTTTCAGGGGATGAGTGGAAGCTGCTTCACCCTCCCCATCACTGTGCCCCGGGGGCATGTGTTTTTTTTTTTTTCTAGCTGCTTTTCGTTCATTCCCAAGGCTGCAGGCCCAGTGGCTACTCTTCCAAGCCTCCCAGATTGGGGCAGGGTGGAGGGCCCTCGGAGCTTAGCTTGTTTGTCCTGGCTAAGCAGGTTGTACTTTTATTAGTCATAAACCTAGAGAAAAGTCTCAACCTGAAGAAAGGTTTCTATTTAGAGCCGAGAAACTAGGCCATGTCTAAGATCAGTGACCCACATTCCCTGTTCCCTGCTATAGAAACAGAAGATGAAATGGTAGTGGCCGTCTCGCATGCAGGAGCGGGGACTCCATCAAAGAGCGGAGGGGCAGAGGAAGGAGGAAGAGAGGGAGCCAGGGAATGACACAGGCTGCCGCTCTAGCTTCAAGCCATGATGTTGATAATGAGTATTCCGGCTGTGCATTTGTTTTCCTGGAAGACCAGTGTTTGCTCAGTGGTGGCTTCTGTAGCAGGTTTTAAAAAATTACATCCCCGTTCTGGGGCTTGTTAGAAAAATGACATCTTCCTTTGGCAGCTGCCAGCCACTCACAAAGATAGATCCCAGCGTCACATGCTGGACACCAGCAGTCAGCTTTTTGCTAGAGATTTTTGAGAAATCGTTTGTTTAATCTCATTGATCTGGCTCTTTGGACCAGACCCTGCAGAGCAGCTAAGGTTAATAGGCTCTTGGGGCCTGAATTCCCATGAATCTTGGTGTGGCAGGGAGGGCTTGTCCAGAAGAACAAAATGACGCTGATATGTGGTGCTCTCTTGCTACCCAAAGCTGCTTCACTGTGGAGGCTGGAGGGTCAGGCCGACATTTGGCAGATGATAACTACATAGAAATCTTCTAAGCCTGGGTCACTTCATTCATCCTCAATTCATAGTAGGGTTCTCCATCATTGTTGAAGTGCATGGGCCAAGAGGTCAGTGAATAGTTGTTCTTCATGCTTCCGATGTCTGTTCCCTCCTAATTCAGCCTCACTGAGTGTTGCAGCTTCCCATGTCAGCGGATCAAACATTTATGTATCAGAAAGCAGTTGATCTGCGCACACATTTTAGTGTTGACACCGGATCCTCACCTCTCTGCTCTGGCATCATGAGAGAGGACGGTATCAGAGGGGCACCGCTGCTTTCATTCTGGGTTCCGGAGTGAAGATGACACGAGACAGGAACTCCACACGTCTGAGCAGAGTTGATGACAAACAGTCCTTACGCTAGCCAATAAGATTTAGAGGCAATGCATAAGCTTCTTTCTGACACGGGCAGCAACATGTCTACTCCTTTGAGTAAGTTATAGTTCTCATAAATTGACTAAAAAAGAAAAAACAAAAAAGAAAAGAAACAGGTGAATACTCGACACAGTGTGTGCTTAACATTAGTTTCACATAACAAGGATGTAGCACCAGCTGCCGTCCTGGTCACGTGGTCTATTAGCGACTTTTCAAGTCACTCATAATCACAGTGCCAGACAGAAACAACTTAAGGGAAGACAGGTTTATTTTGGCTCACAGTTTCTGGGGGAATTTCAGTCTATCACAGTGGGGAAGACATGATGGGTGTGTGCAGCATAGCTCTGTTCTCTGGATGTGACATGATTGTTACTGTCTTGTAACAAGAGCAGCACACCCAAGACCCATGCTCCTCACCTGAGGCTTCAGCTCCGCCTCTTCCTCCGTCCCATTGGCATGTGGCGTCGGGGATGAGTATGCTAGAGTGTGTAGGAGGCAGAAGGATGAGTGGGAAGGTAACTCTAGTGACACAGCTTTTGTGACTTTGTCATCCATGTTGAAGTGGGGCTGCTGGTGCTGTAGCTCCCAAGAGCTTCTGGTGCTCCCATAAAACACCTTTCACCAGACTTGTGGGTCCACTAAGCTAGACTCAAATAGAATGTTTTCTTGGGCCTGTGAATGTCTATACAGAGGGAATAGGGGTTTTTTTGTCTCCCCAGGGATGGACATGCAACAGCAGTAGACCAGGAAGCAGTGAGAGTCGGCTTGAGGCTGGATATAGGGGCAGCTATACCTTTCAAAGATCTTCTCCGAGGGCCTTCTGATAGCCAGGTTCAAACCTGACAAGCTGGGGACTGAACTCTCAAAGCAGAAGCCTTGAGTGGGGGGGACTCTTCAGACTCAAACTGTGATACCCAGCTGTCTCCTCTATGTCTCTCAAATATCCCCTGGCATTTCTCCTGACCAAACATTGTCATTGAATTTAGGACCACCTGCAATACCCTGGATGACATCAGGACCCTTAACTGTATCTAAAAATCCACTTCTTCAAAATATAGAAATATTCGGAGATCCCCATCTAGGTGGGCATACCTTTTAGAGGCCACCATTGTATCCACGCTGTCTGAAGAAGGTGTTATTGTGCCCATTTTAGTGATGACAAACTGATTTTTGTGGGAGTGATATGACTTGCTGTAGGTGACACAGTGGTGGAGACTAGGAATTATGGGTAGATCTTATTCCTTAAGTCTGTGGGATTTAATATATATCTGTACGTGTGTCTGATGGTGTTATTTAATGTTGATAGCAAACTTGACAGCGTCTTGAATCAGCAGGGATATGGCTCTCTGGGTCTACCTGTAAGAGATTATCTTGGTTTTATTAATTGATGTGGGAAAGTCCTTCTTACCTAAGGGCAGGACCAATCCCTGTTTAGGGGATCCTGAACTCTGTATAGTGAAAAATGCAAGCTGAAGCGTAGCATGCATGCGTTCATTGCTCTCTTCTGACTGTGGACCTACTGTGAGCAGTGGCTTCCAGTTCCCGCTGCTTTGACTGCCCTACTGTGATGGACTGCACATTGAGCTCTGAAAGAAAATAAGCCGTCCCTTCCTTAAGTTGCCTTTTGCAGTGTATTCCATCACACTAACAGAAAAAGAACCTAAGACAATATGTGTATGTACATCCCCATATATATTCATATAGTCATATAGCCACATATATGCAAATAAATGTTCATTTTTCTTTATTGTTGCTTGGCAGCTTTCTGGAAACCCCTTGCTCCTAAACCTCTTTATAAGCCATGCTGGAAACGTCTGCCTGCTTGCATTATTATCACAATTTGAATACATGTGGTTTTAGGCGGTTTTATTCTTCATATGATGTAGCTCCAAGATTAAATTCTGCTTACAATGAACAGGCCGCAGCATCTGATGGATCACAGCCTGTGGCTCCCTCAGAGGACTAATTACTCAAGATTAAATTAAACTGGTAAAATGGAGCCAACAGCTTTGATATCTAATAGAGAGGTCTAGGTAGAGATGAGAAAATGGGAAATGCCCGTTACAAGGCAGGTGGGCATTGTGTCAACTCCTCTATGTACCATGGTGTCAGAAAGGTGTGCAGATACGGCTCATTAGCTAAACAGACTGGAATAGAGAGCATGTGTGCCTGAATACATCTTCCTTTTTTGTACCAGATTCAGTGTGAGATACCATAGAGTATTGGGCCCATTTCCAATCATGCTCTCCTACCTCCTGTACCACCTGGGGTCAGCTTCCGATGGAGAAACAATGGCTGACCCAGAGATGCAGAACAGAACAGCTATGCCTGGAGCTCCCCGCCTCTGGGGTCACCATAAGCAAATCATGGATTTGTCTGAATGCTGTGTTATTTACTGACAGCCTCCTGCCTGATGAATATGGTACCATCCGTTGTATGTGCAAGGAACTCTCCCTAGAGGATTGCATTTATTTCTCATAACAGCGGTATGATGTAGGCATTCTTACTGTTTCCATTTTATAGATGAGGACTCTAAGGCGTAGAGGAGTTAAGCAGTGTAAGTGAAATGGCATCGTTCTACACAGAATCCTGTCCTTACTTTGGAGTGCTAGAGAGAGAAGGGTGTTTAAGTTCTGATCAGCTAGACATGCCTGCAGAGGACGTGGGTAAGATAAGTAGTATGTGCATGCTATTAAACCCCGTCGCTCTATTTAGATTGAATGGCAGCCACAGGATTTTGCATTTGTTGTCATTTCATGGCATGAAATTCAGGATATGTGATGCACATGACAAGGTGAGATGCCTGTGTTGGGTAGCTTACTGTATTCTTGCTGTCCTTGTGTTCAATTGCTGGCATGGACATGCTGCTGTTATGCTAAGGGTGAGCTTTAACTTATCCCAAATTAAAGGCTGCAGAGTCATGACTAATTGATTTTGATTTAATGGGATTTTGCTCTTATCTATCGCCTATCTCTATAAATGTTATTTCCTAATGAAGGCATTCTGCAAACGGAGGCTTAGGAGAAAAGGCGATCAATAGCTTAAACCAGTTGTTGGATTTCTATTTTCTCCCTAGCTTCTGGCTGCCTTGCTCTCATCAGTTTGCAGCATCTTCCCCGAAACTGTCTTTGTTTTACATGTGGTGTCACTGGGAGCTGAGACTCTGGTTATAATGGTTCCTGGGGGAATAGCTTAGTAAGTGGGGGAGCCTGGGGAACTTTGTAGAATGTGATTAGGCTCAGCGACCTGGAAGTGGATTTCTTGATGAGAGTGTGGCTGGATTGCTCTGAGGTTTGATGGGTGGTTCTGGAAGTCATGCTCCTAGGAACTCAAAGTCGTTCTTATTATGATATGGTCAGGGTCTGAGCACTTGCCGAAGCTCATGGTGCCCTTCCTGAGGCTTGTTCAGGCCTCCAAATTCTCTTAAAGCACCATTCATTTTTCTTGTCACATATAGCTTTTATACTCGTTTATTCATTCATTCATTCATTCATTCATTCATTTTACATCATGATTGAAGCCTCTCACTCCTCTCCTCCCAGCCCTGCCCTCACACCCCTTCTCCTATTCCCCCCTCTTTTTCTCCTCAGAGAATGGGAGCCCTACCCCCATGGGTACCAACCAATCTTAGCACCTCAAGTCTCAGCAGGACAAAGTGCATCCTCTCCTAGTGAAGCCAGAAAAGGCATCACAGCTAAGGGGAAAAGATCAACACAGTCAGAGACACCTCCCATGTGGGGACCCACATGAAGACGAAGCTGGACATGTGCTACTTATGTGTAGGGACCTGCACTGTCCATTGTTAGTTTAGTTTCTTTCTTGGTTCCCTTTCAGGCATCAAAGATGTAGATCTCATTTGGTCTCCGTGAAAACCACAGACTCTTCCTTGGGGAGTTGCCCATTGCCAAGCATCTCCTTTGAACCGGGCTGGCTGGGGAAGTTCATACTTGTGCTTGTGTTCATTTTAATTCTCTCAGTGGATCCCGTGCCATTTTAAAGATGAAGGAAACTAAAGCAGGAGGATGAAGGAATGATGCTCCTCTCCTCAGTGTGAGAAAGTGGATTCAGCTCAGGTCTGTCAGAGGACCTACCTGTAGGGTATCCTCATTTGATCCAAGACCCTGGTTTTGTCTCCTTCTTCCCCAAACAATGGCTGCCTTTTGCAGGTTCTGTTTGCCTGGGCCATTATCTTTTACTCTTACTGATTTCCTGGTTTGTTGTGCTTCTCCACTGCAGAGTACTGCCTCTTTAAAATATGAGTCCAGTCAGATTTCTCCCTTGGTACCAAACTATTTGTGTATGCCTATTGCTCTTTGGATGAAGCCAAGCATAGCCTCTCGACCCGGTTCTGCCTCTGTTCCATGCTGTCTCTAACGCATCCTGACTATAAGCCTGCTTGTGCTTGCATACATCACTGTCAGCCCCAGAATTCCTGTGGCTCTTTTTACCATCATGCACTGCCTGTTTTACATTCTCCTTCCTAAAACGAACATGTTTCTTCTGATCCTCAATTGTTTTGTCAAAAGGTCACTTCTCTGCAAAGCCTTGGGTCATCCCACATAGGACATTCCTAACAGCAGGACTCTTTCTTCCCTGGGTTCAGGGTTGTCCAGTTTTCCTGCTTACTCATAACCTGTTTGTGGAGATCCCTGCAAACTCTACTGTCCATGAGAAATGACCTGTGACAGGGAGAAGGAAACCTGGTTTTGGACAACTTAGATGAGTTGGTCAAAACTACTGGAGTCTGACCCCGATACTTTATTTTTTTACATATTTAAACACAGTACAACTTTGGAAACAGATTCTTTTATGACCATTGTCACAATAAAGCTTAGGGTGGGACTATAGCGAAACTCCTTTGCAAAGTACATGTCTTTTTGCTAAGTACCTGGGACCTTTTCTACAATAAAGGTTCTGTTGACTAAGAAATAATGCTCAGGATAAGGGTCTAGGGAGAAAGGGTTTGTAATAAGCATAATAGTAAAGCCCTTTAGCAAACTGTGTGGAACCGTTTCCAAGAATGGGTTCTGTTAACCAAGAAACAGTGCTTAGGATAAGAGGGATTCCGGTGAAGGCTGGCTCCCCAGAATAACAAAAGGTCACCAGGCAATTAAACAACATCCACTCCCAGCCTTCTGGGTGGAAAATCGGTGTGTACATCCCTTCTACTGAAGACAAAATTCTGTATGTTTAACAATTCTGGCTTCTCTATTGCTATCTGTATGCACAGGGCTTCATGTCCTTCTACACCGGTCTGATTCAAATATACCACTCTCTGGGGATCAGGACCCAGAATCATCTGCCCAGGCTATCTGGCCTTCTCCTGGGCCTGAAGAATGGGCTGCATCCTCTAAGGACTGAGGGACAGGCAACTAGAGGTCACACTAAAGAAGACAGTTGTGTGTGAATGCGGCCTTAACTTACAGACACAAGCACGCATAGGGGATTGTTGGAAGTATGTCCTCAAACCTGAGGGGAAATGAAGGAGTTCAGCTGGAGCTCAGAGCATTCCTTCCCGGGCTACTGTGAATGTACAGTGTCTACCTACCTCTGTATTTCCTTTTCTTTCCTTAGGAGAGGTTGCTGGAACTCTTCATGTTTATCCACACTGGGGATTCTGTGGGTTAGCCTACGGATGTGAGTCAAGGCCAATGGCTTTGTTTTGTTAAAGGAGTTAAATCTTGAATGGTTCTAGTGAACTGGTGGAATGGGCCAGTTTGTAAGGCCAAAGGCTTTGCCTTTGAATTGTCATCGTTTTTAAAAAGAGACCTCTAAGTTGGGTTTCAGAAGGCTATAGCCAGTTTTAAATCCTTGACAGACTCTTGCCATGGGAAGACATGTTGGTACCGGCTCAGCCCTCGTCCCATGCCAGAAGCAAGTGTATCTCTGTCAGTACTGTTTAAGAGGAATGATGACAGACTCCAGTCTTCAGGAGTAAGACAAACAGGGGCCTGATCCATGAAAGGATGGTTTCATGGGAGAGAGGACACAAGGGTAAGGTACTTATCCTGAAATCAATGTTATATATAATTCATCTTGAGAACAGTCTGCAAATAACTGATCACAGAGCCCACAATGCTCTGGGGATTGAAAGAAGAAAACTGCAGAACACCATGCCCTGTGGGGTTTAGGTTTTGCTTAAAAGGGACTAACAAAGATACATATTTATCTACCTATATCTGTCCATCTGCTTGTGTGCCACCCACCTGTCTATTCTTCCATCCCTATCATTTGTCATTTATTTCTGTCACTTGTCTTCGTGTATATGTACTGGCTGTAATATTTTGGTAGAAGATAGCTTTTGGTTGGGGATTTAGCTCAGTGGTAGAGTACTTGCCTAGCAAGCACAAGGCTCTGGGTTCGGTCCCCAGCTCCGAAAAAAAAAAAAAGAAGATAGCTTTTAACTAAAACTCAACACCACCACCACCCCTACCCCCCTTTTATGAAGAAAACTTGAATCTTGTCATTCTGGGACACTTAGTTCATTTCTGAGCTGAACTTGGATCTTTCAGAAATGATCAGTTAATTGGAGGGTCCCCTTGGTGCTCTCTTACAAGGAGGCACTTGGCGTGGGGGCTGTGGTGATATTTTTGGGGGAAGGGGTGAGCAGCTGTCTGACTGGAGAATTTCTCTGCTGCCTTGGTAGTTCTCCTGTTGCTGGGCTGGGTAGAAGGGGCTCCCACCTCTTTGGGCAGATGGATTTGGCACTTGTATCTGTCCCTAGGCAGAGAGAGCACACAGATTTCCATGGGCCATGTCGGCTTCTTGCTGGTTGCTGATTCCTATGTTCAAATTCCTTTCAGGACAGATTCAGTTCTCTCTAACCTGAATGTTGTGTGTAGAAGAGCTAGTAGGTCCTTTCTATACCATTGCTAACTACTGATGTTCTCAGTCTAATCAAGTAATGCTAGGTCTGTTTCTGGGGCCCACGCAATCACTGATGGTGATGATTGGTGGTCAAATAGCCAATCCTTTTGTGCTTATTGAAGAAGAGGGCACTCAAGCAAGACTTCTGTTGTCAGCATTTGAGATTAAGCAGAGGCAGGAACATTGCTGCTGAGAGCCAAGTACAGCATGGGGGAGGGTATGTGTGATTCTCAGTCTTCTTTTCATTCACTCGCTCCCCTTCCACAGCATCCCATCATTGTGTATGAATGCTGTACTGCACCCCATCATTGTGTATGGATGCTGTACTGCACCCCATCATTGTGTATGGATGCTGTACTGCACCCCATCACTGTGTATGGATGCTGTACTGCACCCCATCACTGTGTATGGATCCTGTACTGCACCCCATCACTGTGTATGGATGCTGTACTGCACCCCATCACTGTGTATGGATGCTGTACTGCACCCCATCACTGTGTATGGATGCTGTACTGCACCCCATCACTGTGTATGGATCCTGTACTGCACCCCATCACTGTGTATGGATGCTGTACTGCACCCCATCACTGTGTATGGATCCTGTACTACACCCCATCACTGTGTATGGATGCTGTACTGCACCCCATCACTGTGTATGGATCCTGTACTGCACCCCATCACTGTGTATGGATGCTGTACTGCACCCCATCACTGTGTATGGATCCTGTACTACACCCCATCACTGTGTATGGATCCTGTACTGCACCCCATCACTGTGTATGGATGCTGTACTGCACCCCACCATTGTGTATGGATGCTCTATTGCATGGACTTTCCCTTAGTATACTCAGGACACTCATAGATCGCTTTCTTTAAAGATGCCACAAACAATGCTTCTGGAATGTTCTTGTAAATGTCTCCTGGGGCTCCTGTGGGAGAATCCTTCTAGGGTAGCTGTATAGTAAAGGGTTTATTTTCCCAGTGTCTGGCACAGAGCTTCAAAAAGCCTTGGAAATTCCCAAGAGCTAGGCATATGTCTTGCCATGCTAATAAGGTGACTCCTATAATCCCTGACTTCAGGCCAGGCTGGGGACATCAGCTGCCTGAACTCTGAGGGCAGGAGGTGGTTGAAGATGTCATTCACGCACCTGGCCAAGGAGTTGTTTATCATGCTTGTGCAATGGAAACAGGAAACACTTCTGGTCAGTGAAGTTCAGTGGGGCTTCCTGGCTAGGACGATAAACGTTGGCTCACAGAGAAAGCGCGCTCTTTTGTTCTGAATCCAGGACCATTCTAGCTCACTGTAAGTGTTGTCTGACTTATCTCTATTCTCTGGAAGTCATTCTAACATATTATCAAAGCCATAGGGTGGGTTTAAAAAAATCCTTACTTTCCAGACAGTTGGTCAGAAGTTCCAGTGGCTTCTGCTGCCCTTGTCCTGTGGGGCTCTGTACTAACTTTGTGTCTGTAATGTTGGGTTGTTCTGCTGTAGATCCACTTGCAGCACTCTGCCTGGAAATAAGCACATATATCTAGGGGTGGAATTGCTGCCAAGAGAGTCCCTAGATCATCTGACCAATTCAGTGCAGTGTTTGGCCATTTCTGGCCATTGACAAATGGTGGGTTTTCTGATTTATACTGGTCTGGTGGTTTTATTGATTTCCCACTGTGGTTTTTACTTCAATTTCCATATTTCCTAAAGAGGCTGAATAACTTGCATCTTTCTTGACTGTCCAGGTTTTTTATAAAATGCTTGTTCATTTATTTTATGTTTCTTTATGAAGTTGCCTTTTCGTTATAAGTAGATGATCGTCTTTTCTGTGTTGGCTCTGGACATTTTTCTTGATGTCTTTGGAAGAATTTTAATACACTAGTAACTAGTCATTTCTGATTTTAGTTCTTAAAGTTTTCATCTTTAAATGTTTAATCTGCCTGTGATTTATTTGTAGGCATGATGTATGGGTCTAACTTCACCACCTTCTACATTAACCATTGCTCCAGTATACTTTTATTGATCAGTCTTTCTTTGATAAGGAAATGCTATAAATCAGCTTTCCATGGACAAGAGCTTGTTTCTGGCCATTGGCTGTATCTCACTGTGGATTTTATCTCACTGTGAATCTATCTCACTGTGGGTCTGTCTCACGGTGGGTCTATCTCACTGTGGGTCTATCTCACTGTGGGTCTATCTCACTGTGGGTCTGTCTCACTGTGGGTCTATCTCACTGTGGGTCTGTCTCACTGTGGGTCTATCTCACTGTGGGTCTGTCTCACCATTGATCTATCTCACTGTGGATTCTATCTCATTGTTGGTCTATCTCACCTTGAAGTCTATCTCACTATGATTTTTATCTCACCATGAACTCCATCTCATTGTGGGTCTCTCTCACTGTGGATGGTGGTCTATTAGTCAGCTTGTGCCAGTAATATAGAGAAACTGGGGGTCATTCTAACCCCAGTTATTTGGATTTGGTCTCCTTAGTGAAAGAATTTAAGAATGGACTCATTTGGAAGCTTGAAGACAATTTTGTTAAAGTTAAAATTCCCCCTTGGGGCAGGCATGTTATAAATCTCAACAGCTGCCTCAAAAAGAGAAGGAAAGAAAGTCTTGCTGTCTGAGTTCTGAGCATGGAGGGTCATCATTTGGTAGAAGGCGGCCATGTGGGGAAGGAGTAAGGGAGCTCCAAAGATTAGACAAGAGATACTCAGATTCTGGCCAGCATCCAGAGAGAGAGAGAGAGAGAGAGAGAGAGAGAGAGAGAGAGAGAGAGAGAGAGAGAGGTAGAGAGAGGTAGAGGTACAGAAAGACACACATGGAGGGAGAGAGAGACAAAGACAGGCAGAGAGAGAGAGAGAGAGAGAGAGAGAGAGAGAGAGAGAGAGAGAGAGAGAGAGAGAGGGAGGGAGAGAGAAGGAGGGAGAGGGAGTGAGAGAGCGAATTTCATGGTTTTCCAGCTTGTGTGGAGTTTGGTGTGGGTGAATTCTGGAAAAGAAAAGTACAGCATTTTATCAGTGGAGAACTCTAACTCCTTACCATGGCTTAAGGTGCATCTACTTTCCTATCAAAGTGGTCTTGCCTTCTGAGGGGAGGTCCTGCCTTCGTGTGGGTGATCTTTTAATCAGTATTGACCTCGTCCATTGGGAATGTCAGGAGTCCCCCCCCGCCCCACCTTTAGAGATTGTAATCTCTTGGCCATTAGGGGTTTTCCCTTAGTGGGTTTTTACTGATACTCCAACTTCTCCTTTCAGAAGAGGTGAGCCTCAGATCACTTAGGAGCTAGATGAGGATTCAGAGCCCCAAAACACTTCTGTCATCTCTGGCCTCTGGCATGGATGAGGGTGCCAAGAGGCCTAGGGGCATTCCGACTTTCAACTAAGAAAGACATTTGCCTTAATTCGCCTAGCCAGCTTCTACCTCCTGTTCTCATCGCCAAAGCTGTGCTGCCTTCATTACGTGAAATTAAAGTTGCCAGAGAGGGGGCTGGGGATTTAGCTCAGTGGTTAGAGCGCTTACCTAGGAAGCGCGAGGCCCTGGGTTCGGTCCCCAGCTCCGAAAAAAAGAACCAAAAAAAAAAAAATAAAGTTGCCAGAGAGAAGCCGCATCTACACTGACCATTCTGCAGAGGCTCAGTAACTCGTTAGAACTTCAGTGTCTATGGAGAGGTTAGAGCCTTGTACATCCCTGCTGAGACATCTTGAACTATCTTAGACATTGACTAGCCAGTCCTCCTCGAGTCTGACCTCTGGGCCATTAGATAGTTTACTAGGCCCATGGTAAAAATTTCCCATCTTTGCTGTAATTATCTACCTGATGGGTCCACCATATTTAAATGAGTTTTGATTTATGATTTTCTTTGTGTTGTTATTATAAAAACTTCACGAAGCTGTTCCTATGTTGGTATGTGGATTTTGGAGAATGTAAATCAGTGTCACGAGCCGTGCCTCTTACTCCTTTTAATGTGAAGCTGTTTATAGCATTAGGTCTATCTGGTATCTGCCATGACAAATTACACCAACTCATTTAAATCTTTTATTAATCTTGGCCCTTTGTTGTAAAAGTAAGCATAATGGAATCAGTGGGGAAGGTTCTGTTGATATAGTTCCTGGTATTCTGCTTAGAATTTCATCAAATCTGAAAGTGACTTTTGGTGTAATCCATTTAACTATTCTATGGATATGGTATGCCTCTCTATCCTGTTGGGTATTACTTAAGAATATTCAACATAGGCAGGAACCTGAAGGGACCGACCGGATAAACAGTAATAACAATTGAAATGTAAATAAGAAATACCCAATTTAATAAAGATGAAGAAAAAAAAGAGAAAATGCCTCCATAAGATCGAGCTGTAGACAAGCCTCTACAGGGCATTTTTTTTTTTTTATTAACTTGAGTATTTCTTATATACATTTCGAGTGTTATTCCCTTTCCCGGTTTCCGGGCAAACATCCCCCTCCCCCCTCCCCTTCCTTATGGGTGTTCCCCTCCCAACCCTCCCCCCATTGCCGCCCTCCCCCCATAGACTAGTTCACTGGGGGTTCAGTCTTAGCAGGACCCAGGGCTTCCCCTTCCACTGGTGCTCTTACTAGGATATTCATTGCTACCTATGGGGTCAGAGTCCAGGGTCAGTCCATGTATAGTCTTTAGGTAGTGGCTTAGTCCCTGGAAGCTCTGGTTGCTTGGCATTGTTGTACTTTTGGGGTCTCGAGCCCCTTCAAGCTCTTCCAGTTCTTTCTCTGATTCCTTCAATAGGGGACCTATTCTCAGTTCAGTGGTTTGCTGCTGGCATTCGCCTCTGTATTTGCTGTATTCTGGCTGTGTCTCTCAGGAGCGATCTACATCCGGCTCCTGTCGGTCTGCACTTCTTTGCTTCATCCATCTTGTCTAATTGGGTGGCTCTATATGTATGGGCCACATGTGGGGCAGGCTCTGAATGGGTGTTCCTTCAGTCTCTGTTTTAATCTTTGCCTCTCCCTTCCCTGCCAAGGGTATTCTTTTTCCTCATTTAAAGAAGGAGTGAAGCATTCACCTTTTGATCATCCGTCTTGAGTTTCGTTTGTTCTAGGGATCTAGGGTAATTCAAGCATTTGGGCTAATAGCCACTTATCAATGAGTGCATACCATGTATGTCTTTCTGTGATTGGGTTAGCTCACTCAGGATGATATTTTCCAGTCCCAACCATTTGCCTACGAATTTCATAAACTCGTTGTTTTTGATAGCTGAGTAATATTCCATTGTGTAGATGTACCACATTTTCTGTATCCGTTCCTCTGTTGAAGGGCATCTGGGTTCTTTCCATTTTCTGGCTATTATAAATAAGGCTGCGATGAACATAGTGGAGCACGTGTCTCTTTTATATGTTGAGGCATCTTTTGGGTATATGCCCAAGAGAGGTATAGCTGGATCCTCAGGCAGTTCAATGTCCAATTTTCTGAGGAACCTCCAGACTGATTTCCAGAATGGTTTTACCAGTCTGCAATCCCACCAACAATGGAGGAGTGTTCCTCTTTCTCCACATCCTCGCCAGCATCTGCTGTCACCTGAGTTTTTGATCTTAGCCAATCGCACTGGTGTGAGGTGAAATCTCAGGGTTGTTTTGATTTGCATTTCCCTTATGACTAAAGATGTTGAACATTTCTTTAGGTGTTTCTCAGCCATTCGGCATTCCTCAGCTGTGAATTCTTTGTTTAGCTCTGAACCCCATTTTTTAATAGGGTTGTTTGTTTCCCTGCGGTCTAACTTCTTGAGTTCTTTGTATATTTTGGATATAAGGCCTCTATCTGTTGTAGGATTGGTAAAGATCTTTTCCCAATCTGTTGGTTGCCGTTTTGTCCTAACCACAGTGTCCTTTGCCTTACAGAAGCTTTGCAGTTTTATGAGATCCCATTTGTCGATTCTTGATCTTAGAGCATAAGCCATTGGTGTTTTGTTCAGGAAATTTTTTCCAGTGCCCATGTGTTCCAGATGCTTCCCTAGTTTTTCTTCTATTAGTTTGAGTGTGTCTGGTTTGATGTGGAGGTCCTTGATCCACTTGGACTTAAGCTTTGTACAGGGTGATAAGCATGGATCGATCTGCATTCTTCTACATGTTGCCCTCCAGTTGAACCAGCACCATTTGCTGAAAATGCTATCTTTTTTCCATTGGATGGTTTTGGCTCCTTTGTCAAAAATCAAGTGCCCATAGGTGTGTGGGTTCATTTCTGGGTCTTCAATTCTATTCCATTGGTCTATCTGTCTGTCTCTGTACCAATACCATGCAGTTTTTATCACTATTGCTCTGTAATACTGCTTGAGTTCAGGGATAGTGATTCCCCCTGAAGTCCTTTTGTTGATGAGGATAGCTTTAGCTATCCTGGGTTTTTTGTTATTCCAGATGAATTTGCAAATTGTTCTGTCTAACTCTTTGAAGAATTGGATTGGTATTTTGATGGGGATTGCATTGAATCTGTAGATTGCTTTTGGTAAAATGGCCATTTTTACTATATTAATCCTGCCAATCCATGAGCATGGGAGATCTTTCCATCTTCTGAGGTCTTCTTCAATTTCTTTCCTCAGTGTCTTGAAGTTCTTATTGTACAGATCTTTTACTTGCTTGGTTAAAGTCACACCGAGGTACTTTATATTATTTGGGTCTATTATGAAGGGTGTCGTTTCCCTAATTTCTTTCTCGGCTTGTTTCTCTTTTGTATAGAGGAAGGCAACTGATTTATTTGAGTTAATTTTATACCCAGCCACTTTGCTGAAGTTGTTTATCAGCTTTAGTAGTTCTCTGGTGGAACTTTTGGGATCACTTAAATATACTATCATGTCATCTGCAAATAGTGATATTTTGACCTCTTCTTTTCCGATCTGTATCCCTTTGATCTCCTTTTGTTGTCTGATTGCTCTGGCTAGAACTTCAAGAACTATATTGAATAAGTAGGGAGAGAGTGGGCAGCCTTGTCTAGTCCCTGATTTTAGTGGGATTGCTTCAAGTTTCTCTCCATTTAGTTTAATGTTAGCAACTGGTTTGCTGTATATGGCTTTTACTATGTTTAGGTATGGGCCTTGAATTCCTATTCTTTCCAGGACTTTTATCATGAAGGGGTGTTGAATTTTGTCAAATGCTTTCTCAGCATCTAATGAAATGATCATGTGGTTCTGTTCTTTCAGTTTGTTTATATAATGGATCACGTTGATGGTTTTCCGTATATTAAACCATCCCTGCATGCCTGGGATGAAGCCTACTTGATCATGGTGGATGATTGTTTTGATGTGCTGTTGAATTCGGTTTGCCAGAATTTTATTGAGTATTTTTGCGTCGATATTCATAAGGGAAATTGGTCTGAAGTTCTCTTTCTTTGTTGTGTCTTTGTGTGGTTTAGGTATAAGAGTAATTGTGGCTTCGTAGAAGGAATTCGGTAGTGCTCCATCTGTTTCAATTTTGTGGAATAGTTTGGATAATATTGGTATGAGGTCTTCTATGAAGGTTTGATAGAATTCTGCACTAAACCCGTCTGGACCTGGACTCTTTTTGGTTGGGAGACCTTTAATGACTGCTTCTATTTCCTTAGGAGTTATGGGGTTGTTTAACTGGTTTATCTGTTCCTGATTTAACTTCGATACCTGGTATCTGTCTAGGAAATTGTCCATTTCCTGAAGATTTTCAAATTTTGTTGAATATAGGTTTTTATAGTAAGATCTGATGATTTTTTGAATTTCCTCTGAATCTGTAGTTATGTCTCCCTTTTCATTTCTGATTTTGTTAATACAGGGCATTTTTTTAATTAGTGATTGATGGCAAAGGGCCCTGCCCATTGTGGGTGGGGCCATCTTCAGGCCGCCAGTCCTGCATTCTATAAGAAAGCAGAGGGAGCAAGCCATGATGAGCAAGCCAGTAAGCAGCACCCTCCACAGTCTCTGCATTAGCTCCTGCCTCCAGGTCCCTGCCCTAATTGAGTTCCTGTCCTGACTTTCTTCAGTGATGAACAACTATATGGAACTGTGAGCCAAATAAACCCTTTCCTCCCCAGATTGGGAGGAAAGGTGCATCCTCACTTCAGTAGAAGCAAACCCTAACAAACACTTTTAAATTTGGCATGTCATAAGCAAACTTAATAAGAAAACAGTTTAGAAGGATGTACATGTAATAACTAAAATCAAGACAAAAATATCTAGAACATACATATAGTCTCTGACCACCCACTAGAAAGAGAAAAAAAAATAGCAAAATTAAACAAAAGGTAGGAAAATATATTTTTAAAAAGAAAAAAATCTAGAAGCTTGTAGATTCATAAATAGGTGCTCAAAAGAAATGAAGAAAAACAAATTAAAATAACAAAGAAATAGTTCCAGGTAGCTAGTAAGAGTTGCAGTGAAGGACCAATGTAGGAACTTGGTCATATAAGGACATGCATTCTCCATGAGGCCATAATGCCACTCCCAGGAATAAATTCCAAATATATTCTTAGGCAGGGTTGTAATCCAGTATATCAGAAATGTTCACTGTAGTTCTAGTTGTGAGGCAAAGAGAGATTCTGGGTGTCCGTTGTTGGTAAAATGATATCATTTACAGCAGTGTACTATTTACAATAACGAAGGAGTATGAGTGAACTGAATGAAAACTGCAAAATCTATGTTGAATATTCTTTTTTTTTCTTTATTAACTTGAGTATTTCTTATTTACATTTCGAGTGTTATTCCCTTTCCCGGTTTCCGGGCAAACATCCCCCTAATCCCTCCCCCTCCCCTTCCTTATGGGTGTTCCCCTCACCATCCTCCCCCCATTGCCGCCCTCCCCCCAACAATCTAGTTCACTGGGGGTTTAGTCTTGGCAGGACCAAGGGCTTTCCCTTCCACTGGTGCTCTTACTAGGATATTCATTGCTACCTATGAGGTCAGAGTCCAGAGTCAGTCCATGTATAGTCTTTAGGTTGTGGCTTAGTCCCTGGAAGCTCTGGTTGGTTGGCATTATTGTTCATATGAGGTCTCGAGCCCCTTCAAGCTCTTCCAGTCCTTCCTCTGATTCCTTCAACAGGGGTCCCGATCTCAGTTCAGTGGTTTGCTGCTGGCATTCGCCTATGTATTTGCTGTATTCTGGCTGTGTCTCTCAGGAGAGATCTACATCCGGTTCCTGTCAGCCTGCACTTCTTTGCTTCATTCATCTTACCTAGTTTGGTGGCTGTATATGTACGGGCCAATGTGGGGCAGGCTCTGAATGGGTGTTCCTTCAACCTCTGTTCTAAACTTTGCCTCCCCATTCCCTGCCAAGGGTATTCTTGTTCCCCTTTTAAAGAAGGAGTGAAGCATTCACATTTTGGTAATTCTTCTTGAGTTTTATGTGTTCTGTGCATCTAGGGTAATTTGAGCATTTGGGCTATTATCCACTTATCAATGAGTGCATACCATGTGTGTTTTTCTGTGATTGGGTTACCTCACTCAGGATGATATTTTCCAGTTCCCTCCATTTGCCTATGAATTCCATAAAGTCATTGTTTTTGATAGCTGAGTAGTATTCCATTGTGTAGATATACCACATTTTCTGTATCCATTCCTCTGTTGAAGGGCATTTGGGTTTTTTCCAGCTTCTGGCTATTATAAATAAGGCTGCTATGAACATAGTGGAACACTGTGTCTTTGTTATATGTTGGAGCATCTTTTGGGTATATGCCCAAGAGAGGTATAGCTGGGTCCTCAGGAAGTGCAATGTCCAATTTTCTGAGGAACCTCCAGAGTGACTTCCAATGACTTATGCTCTAAGATCAAGAATCGACAAATGGGATCTCATAAAACTACAAAGTTTCTGTAAGGCAAAAGACATTGTTGTTAGGACAAAATGGCAACCAACAGATTGGGAAAAGATCTTCACCAATCTTACAACTGATAGAGGGCTTATATCCAAAATATACAAAGAACTCACAAAATTAGACTGCAGTGAGACCAATAACCCCATTGAAAAATGGGGATCACATGGAGCTAAACAAAGAATTCACAGCTGAGGAATGCCGAATGGCTGAGAAGTACCTAAAGAAATGTTCAACATCTTTAGTCATAAGGGAAATGCAAATCAAAACAACCCTGAGATTCCACCTCACTCCAGTCAGAATGGCTAAGATCAAAAACTCAGGTGACAGCAGATGCTGGTGAGAATGTGGAGAAAGAGGAACACTCATCCATTGTTGGTGGGGTTGCAGACTGGTACAACCATTATGGAGGCATTTTCTTAATTAAGGCTCCCTCCTCTCAGATGACTCTAACTGATGTCAAGTTGACAAAAAACTGGCCAGCACAAACACAAATAACTCACTTTGAGGATATCAGTTTCAGCCTTCATTTGATTTATGATTTTGAAAATTACCTTACAAAATCCTTCTTTTCTTCATTAAGATCACAAAAATACTGACTTGCAATAGGGTGATTAATTATATATTTATATTATATTTCATATTTAGGTCTTTGATCCTTCAGAATTCCCCTGTATGCTTCATGCATATAGTGGTAGACTTCTATACCAGTTAGTTTATGCTGTCATGTATTAAGATTTGGCTTGTGGCTGTGTTTCAGCATATGAGTGTGTGACCGTGTGTGTGGCTGTGTGTGTGACTGTGTGCGTGTCCATGTGTGCTGCTCAGACAACAGCTTTCACCCTGTGCTTTCTGTTTTCTTCCAATTAGTTTGTTTCCAATTCAGACAATGCTCATTGTTAATATGACTTTGTGGACTATCTTATAATTTCTTAGGAAAAGACCGTTTCTTTACCTTTAAAAGGTGATTTGCCTATCCATGAATTTCTATTCTTCCACATACACTTAAAATTTATTTATTACTTTTAAAGATTAATTTATTGAGTTTTTACAGAAGTTAAAATGACTTTTGATAGCATTAGATTTAGACATTAGTTTGGGCAGAACATATATATTTATAATGTAAGTAATGCTATTCAGGAAAATGAAATACCACATGTCTGTATTCATTTCAACATTCGAACATGTTCTTTATTGGATTAAAACGTTTCTTTAGAGATATTGTCTGTATCCTTGGTACAACATTTCTCTAAGTTCTTAAAGTGTTAAAAACACTAATTATTATTATTATTATTATTATTATTATTATTATTATTATTATTATGTATTGCTTGTGTGTACTATAGGGCCCTTATGGAGGTCAGTGGTCAGCTTGTGGAAGTCAGTTCTCTTCTTCTACCTCATGAGTCCAGGTGATCAAACTCAGGCCATAAGGCTGGGTGGTAGACGACATTGTCTAGTCAGCAATCATGGCCCCCTAGGTTGTTTTTAGTTGCATTGATCTGAGTTGTTGAGTCTTGTTTCAAATGTATCTAGAAAAATCACCTTACAAACTGTTCAGTTTTGTAGGTAAAGTCTTTTTCTGACCCCTTATGTAGGCTTGTTTTTATTTCTTTTGAAAAAATACCTAGGAGTACTTGATTCATTCTTGTGTTATATAGAGAATATATGTTTAGCTGAAACCACAATGCCAGTATATTTTCTGAAATGACTAAAACCACTTTGTTCTAGCAACTCAGGAAAACTCAGGTTGTCTATAGCTTTGTCAGCACTTGAGCTTGTCTACCTTTTAAAGTTTAGCCATTGAAATGGGTATGTCATATTTCTGACACCTATTTTCAATTTTATTTGTTGGAGTTTTCATTTGTAGGAGTTCTATTTACATTTTTTCAAATCCATTCCACCATTTTAGGGCAAGTTTGTTCCTCCCCCATCTCTCATTAATCTTCTCTTCCTTCTGAATTCTGTTTGTTTCTAATAGATCAGAGACAAATACAATAGAATTGGGTGAAGGTACAGAGGTCTCCCACACTCCTGCTCTCACATGTGCACTCACTATTGACATCTTGTACCAGAGAGACACATTTGTTACAGTCACCTACAGTGAGGCAGTCGTGGTACTCACTGCCACAGGTCCCTATCTGTCTAGGTAATGTGCACTAGGTAGGCTCTGTCAGCCATTACAGTGCAGTCCAGAATATTGCCTATTCCCTATTCATCTCCTTCTCACAGTCCCGAACTCACTACCCTTTCTAGAGTGCGTATGATTTTTTTCTTTCGCAGAGTGTTCTAGATTTGGAACGTACTGTAGAACCTTTCCAGACTGGCTTCTTTACTCAGCGTCATGTATATTATGTATATTATCCCTCTCCCCTAAAAGAAAAAAATTAAGGATGGTTGGTGAGATGGCTCAGTGGGTAGATGCTTGCCCCTGGAGTGAGACCCAGACATGCATTTAAATAGCTTAGCATTGCGGTATGTGTTTGTAACTTCTGTGCTGTGCTCAGCAGGGACAAGACAGGATCCCCAATCTTGTTGGTCAGTCAACAGTGAGGACTGCAGTGAGGAGTGGGAGCGAGAGACTCTGCCTCAAAATATATGGTGGACAGTGATGGGGGGAAAGACACCCAAAGCTGACTCCTGGCCTCCAAAAATATTTACTGCAAGCACATGAATGCATGCAATATGTACATACATATTCAGGGACATGCACAGATACATGCACAGAAGGCAGAAGGAAAGGAGGCATCATGATGTGTACTTTATACGTGTATGTGCTAACCCACCAGTGAAGGCATTTTCCACTCTCATTTTCTATTTTCTCAGCTGCTCTGGGTCCTGATTCCTTGTTGACTGTGAGCTTATTATTTAGACATTTATCTGAAGGAACGCTTTGAAGGTTGGCTTGGAGATGCCTCCCTTCAGATAAAGAAGGTGTTATTTGCTGTCAACCTCCCAAAGAATTACCACCCTAGGACTGTTTGAACTGAATTCTCACCTTGAGGTTTTTGAAGTCAACCACACAGTTTGAATTCAGCCTGTGAACTTGAATGACTCTAACCTGAGACTACAGACTCCCACGGGGGTCTGTTTTCTCTCTTCTGCTCATCACAAAGTAGTTAAGTCAAGTCAGAAAGGTTTCTGCGAGGTCCTTGGCGAAGTGAGTTTGCAGTCTTACAGCAGATGTGGTGTTTAAAATCCTAGCTTTTCCTCAGGGGGGTTAGGGTGGTGGGGGTAGGAGGTGGGGGTTGGCAGTGGGGGGGCGTGGTCTCCTGCTATATATACTCTTGCACCTAGAGGAGCCTCTGGTGTTTGTGGTCTCCTCTCAGGAATAGGAAGAAAGCGGAATTGGACAAGGAATCAGCATTCTGCACGGCAAACACTATCTTAAATAAAAATCCCATTAGTATTACAGAGGAAATCACACTGGAAAGTGCGAGAAACAAGAGAGGAGGAGCAGCCACCACTCCCTGCAGGCTTAACCTGAAGATGGAGCGAGTCAGCTCTTAGGTCTCAGAACCCTCCTTCAACATTAAGATTCAGTGCTCATTCCCTCATCCCAGAGCACTTGCCGTGTCTGCTGTGGCTTGTGGAGGTCAACCAGCAACACATTTAATTTATATAGCGATAGATAGATATTCCCCCTGAAGATACAGCTCAGTAGAGTGCTCTCCTAGCATGCACGGGACTCTGGGTTCGCACTCCAGCACCGTAAAACCGCACCAATCGGGACAGAGATATTGCTGGAGTGCATAAGAAGGAGCGAAAAGGACTGTGCTGCAATTCAGATGTGAGCAAGCACCTGGGACTGTCAGTCATCCTCAGGGCTGACAGATGCGCCGTGTGCTCTCACGGGAACGACGCTCTGTAAGAATCCTTACTGTCTGTTCTAGTCCACTTTGCATTGCTGTAACGCTATACCCAAGGCTGTACTTCATAAAGAAAACACATTTATTTATCTCACAGTTCTCGAGGCAAGAAATTGAACGATCAGGTACCTACAACTGGGCTTTGTGCTATATAGCCTTGCATGGAAGGGATTATTACAGGGTGGGACTGAGTACAATGAGACAGAGAGAGAGAGAGAGAGAGAGAGAGAGAGAGAGAGAGAGAGAGAGAGAGAGAGAGAGACAGAGAGACAGGAACACAGAGACAGAGACACAGAGACAGAGTGAGAGAACAATCGATCCAATGAAAACTAACTAGTACTGTTGTAACCTGCTCTTGTGGTAACCAGTTCAGTCTTTTGAGACCTAACCTATCCCTATGAGATGGACATTAATCTTTCCAAGGGTGATGCTCCCCCATGATTTAAACACCTTCTAATAGCCTTACCTATTAAAGGTTCCACCCTGCTCAGTATCATTATATTGAGGACTAACTCTCAGCACACTGTCTTAGGAACTCATTAAGGTAAGTTACTAGGTGTAGAATCATGGGGGAGATGTAGGCTGACTTTCAATTTGGAGAGGTATTACTGAATTTTTCCTCAGTTACTCTCTCATCAGCAGAGTGTGGGAGTCCCCTTTCCCGAATACCCAGCCAACACTGGTTATAATTAATTAAAAAAAAACCTGCTCATCTACTAGCTGAAATATTGTTTTAATTTCCACTTGTGTTATTACCAGTGAGGTTGAACATCCTTTTTCAATTTGTTTTTTTTCTCTAATTTCTTTGTGCATGCTCTTTGCAAATTCTCCCATTAGGGTAGGTGCCCCCCTCCACTGCTTTTGATTTGCAAGAGCTATTTTTACATTGTAGATCTCTCTGACTGTGGTTGATGGCAGATTGGTGTCCTGTTTGAGAGCTCAGTTATTCTGGATGAAGTTACTGAAACTTGGTCATTGTTCCACCGTCTCTGTATTCACTCTCCTCTTCTCCTCCCTGGTTCAACTACACCCCTCCAGGGATGGCTGGGAGAGGCACTGTTGGAAGCAGCCCAGAGAACTGGATGCCCTGCCATAATGGAGTCTCTAGGGAGCTCAGGAGTCATATAAAAGGAACTAGCCAGTGCTTTGGAGGATAAATGTGAGAGATGCTCAGGGCCCACTGCTCTGCTTTGCAGGGTGCAGGGGAGATAGATGTGCTGGTTGTTTTCTTCAAAGGAATTTCCCATTGAGACTCAGTTATCTTCTTTCTCTTGGGAGCTGTTTGTTAAATGAAGTTAGCTAGATTTCACTCAGTTGTATTCCCTTAACATTTATCTCTGCATCTCACTGGGTTAAAAATAAAGTGCGCATGTGCACACAGACACACACACACACACACACACACACACACACACACACACACACACCCAGTCAGTGGTGGCGCACACCTTTAATCCCAGTATTAGAGAGACAGAGGCAGGTGGATCTCTGACTTCCAGGCAAGCCTGGTCTACAGAGCCAGTTCCAAGACAGACAGAGCTCTCAAAAAACAAATAAACAAACAAACAAAAAACAAAAAACAAAAACAAAAACAGAACAAAAAAGCAAAGCACAAAAGTCTCAGGTGATCTGACTATCGGCATGGGGCAGGCTACAAATATTTTCCCTAATTTGATTTTATTTTAATAAGCACAATGACTTTTGGCCATCTAGAAAAAAATGTTGAGCTTTAACTATTTAGTAACAATCCTTATTGTGTTTTTATAAGTTGGGATGCACTTGTCTGCGAAGAGCAGAATCACAACAGAGGCACTTAGGCCCTCACTAAATGCATCAGTTTGCATAAGAGGATGTCAAGTGGCCAACGGGCCAAAATCTTGGATGGTCCCATGTTTCGTATTAATGACCTCTGAAAGCTGATGTTTCTTGTGGTTAGAGGTTGCCTGCCAGAGATGGTCATTCCTCAATCAGCCTTGCTCATGTTCAGAGGCAAAAGGAGGGAGAGAGAGACAGTCTTGTTTGACTTCTGTTTGTTGAGAAAACTTTCTTCAAAATTCCTATTACACATCTCACCTGTCTCAGATGGTGCAACTATCCTATCTATGAAGCCATTAGGAGAGGTTTTCTGCATTCAGACTTTATCAGGTATCCCCTGGAAGTGGTCTTGGGCTATTAATACCTGTCCTTTGAGGTGAAAAGAACTCAGAGACTCATCTCAAGATGCTCAGAAGCACTGTATGAGTTACTTTGTGTGCCACTGTTATAGAATACCTGAAGGAAACAACTTAGGGAAGGAAAGATTGATTCTGATTCATGGATCAGGGGATATAGTCCATCATGGGCAGGAAATACATAGCCATGGATAGTAGCATGAGGTGACTGGTTACCTTGCTGTTGGCTGTCAGAGGCCAGGGGAATCTATAACCTGTAAGGTCTGTTTTCTAGAGACCTATGTATTCAAGTTAAGGCCCACCTCCTAAAGTTTCCACAGTCTCCCAAAACCGCACCACCAGCGGGGAACCACATGTCCAAACACACAAATCTGTAGAGTACATTTTACATTGAAATCATAACTGGGGCTCCACATGTGCTTCTAATGAATGGGCACATTGAGATACATTTACTTCCCATAAGAACTGGTCATTGTCGAAGGAACTGGGTAGGAGAGGGGTTGAGGAGGGGGGCATGGATGGTGATCAGGTATGGGGAGGGGGGTTGGTAGAGGGCTGGGAATGAGAATGGAAATGGGTGGCAGGGCATCTCTGTGAATAGCTGGAGGGCTGAGACAGGACAGGGGAGGATACATGGAGTCTTCACACTTACATGTACACACACATATACATAAATACACATACATACACATATACACACATACACACATGTGCACACACATATACTCATGCACACATACACACACATACATACACACACATACGTATACAATACACACATATGCATATACACACACGCACACATACACACACGCACACACATGCATACACACATATGCACACATACATACACACATACACACACATACACACATGTGCACACACACATATACTCATGCACACATACACACACATACATACACACACATATATATACACACACGCACACATACACACACGCACACACATGCATATACACATATGCACACATACATACACACATACACACACATACACACATACACACACACACACACACACACATACACACACACACCTTTATGCCATTCTCCCTGCAGTGACTATCTGTATCCATAGATCTTTGTGGGGGGTAGATAGATGGAAGTAGAATTTCTGGCTTATACAACAATTATTTAAAAATTTGACAGATTGCTTGCTGTGGTAGTGCCACACCTGTAATTCCATCACCCTGAAAGCAGAGACAGGCAGATCTCTGAGAGTTCAAGGCCATTCTGGTCTATATAGTGAGTTCCAGGCAGACAGGGCAATTTCATGAAAGTCTGTCTTTAAAACGATGTTCCCCAGTAAAATGGCCCCAGTTTCCTATCCTGCTGTGAACCCATGAATGCTCCTGTCACATTTTTTGAGTGCTGCCATGCATTCTTAAATGACAAACAAAAATACTATTATTTTAAGGCAGGTCTATTTATTTGTTATTTACACATTTTCCTTAGTTGTGGAGGAAGTTGGCCATTTTTAAAATAGAATTTATGGTTAAATTTTATTTATTTTTGTCTTTTTCTAGGGGCTTGTCTCACACAAATTGAATGCATAGGCTTTTCTTGAAGGATCCTGGTTTTAGCATCATGCAAGGGAACATCTCAGCACCATGCTATGAGGGTGACTTTCTAACTGGACGGATGTTACATCCAGATCTCTGAAAGCAACAGTGGTCAAAGTGACTCCATGTACAACCGTGAAACTTACCCAAAACTTTTCAGGGATGCACTTCTTGGATGCACAGTGATTCATGTGTATGCCTCTTCCATCCACATACCCATTAAAAAGGGAGCAATTAAGGCTGGCTTCATTTCTGCCAGTTCGGTGACGGGCAAGGTACTTGACAGCTCTAGGCTGCCCCAGGCTCCGGTGGAATCCCCTGCAGGACCCCCACACTCTCCTTGATGCTGTTTTTCTCCCATCCCTGGCCCCTAGTTGATGCTCTGAAGGCTGCTTTCAAATACCAGCCCCGCTGGGTCTTGTTAAAATACTTTATCAATGGCCATCTTTCTCAGTAGGGGTGACCTTTGCCTTGGCTTTGCTCTCACTACCTGACTTGGCTAACCTCCAAAGGCAGGTTACCATGGCAATTCGCATTCAGCCCAACCAAATCTGGCTTCTGTATCTTATTAAATGTTCCCTGAAACCGAAATCACACCATTCATACAGAGCCATACTATTTAGTGGCCCCATCTTCCTCCTGTCTCCCACTCTCCCTCTGCCCAGTCTGTCCACTGCCCCTGCTTGCCTCCCTTCTTCCTGATCTCGGTTGTCATGGTAAGTACTTAGGTTCTAGGAGGTGAGAGAATGGGAGGGGGTGGCTATGGCAAATGTCAACCTGCCACTCAAAAGACACTTTTACAGCTCAAATCCGACAGCGCTAGCAAACATCAGGATCAGGTGCACAATGAGGCCGCGTTAGAGACACTAATTGGAAGGATCTTCTTTTCTTCTCCGTCTTCCTTTTATTGTAATATCCCCCACCTCAGAATACAGTTTTCACATCGACTCTCATTAAATCCGAGCAGACAATCTCCTTCAAACGAGTGCTCTTTGCTCTGGGAGAGGAGTGGGAACACACCTTGGTTGCTGGTGACTTCTGTAAGCTTTTGATGCTATCCATCTCTGGTTAGAATAGAGGGGAGGGTGACAAAGCCTGCAGAAGGGCTTGGGCTCTCTGGACCCCCAGCAAACAGTCAGTCTAGAGAAAGAGAATCATAGATATCAGAAGCAAGGCCACTCATGAAATGGGTATGTCAGTGGCCCTGACCTCTGTAGGCAGAGACCCCAAGTTTGCCTTGAATGGAGGGGAGATCTGACCTGGCACACAGGGAAAGGAGTATGTGGTAGGTAGGCATGGGGATTTGATGGGTAGACAGAAGGGCAGCACACCCTTTTGGATGGTCTTTCCCACAGGGGAAGTCTGCTGGGGTTGCCATGATGATGATAGAATTGGAGGCTACTTCATTCAGTCTTCAGATTGCAGGGCCTAGAAGTCTGAGAACAAGATGTTGGCTAGGCTCCTCCCGCGGCCTCTCTGCTTGCTTTGGAGAGGCTGTGCCCCGATGCCACCAGGTTTTTCTCACCTGTACAAACCTGTATCTTAGTCTCCTCCTTAGGAACTCCAGGTCAGGGAAGCCCTGGCATAAGGGATAGTGAGATCCTACGGAAAACCTCAGCATCTGCCCAGAAGCTACTGGAAATGAGGCTCAGAAACCTTGGGTTTATTTGCTGTCAGACATCCTTGTGTTTAGATATCTTAGTCATACGTGAGGGCCAAGGTGACACTATAAGACATCATGGCCATCAGTAATGCTCCAAGGTCTCTGTGTGTATAGTAGGAGGAGGTAGAACTGACCAGTGTAGAGAAGAGGGCAGAGTATGCTTACCCAGAGTGACTCAGAACACGGCACGATTGCAGAGTGAAGCAGCCAACTGGCTAAGAGGAGTGTGGAGAAGACTGTCCAAGTCCTCGTGTCACGTGGTCACTCCTCCCCATCCCTTTTCCATCACTTACTTGGACATATTTAGGACCACCGAGTTGGGTCATAAAACACCTTCATGGAAATAGGAACTGGAATAGAAATTCTCAGGGGAGAAGAGAGAGGCTGGGGGATCTCCCCCTTGGCTTTGCCTGCCTTGGCAGGGATGAAGCAAGTAGGCAGGATGGGGATGCTGGTTCTGATGACCCAGTATCTAGATTCTCCAAGCTGTTAACTCTCTCTGTGTGATGGACACTGCATGGGATTTCACGCAAACCTCCCAATCCAGTCCCTAGGGACCTTTATTAATTACTTCTCTCATTGGTATGACAAAATATCCCACAAAAGCAATGTAGGGGAGGAAAAATATTTTTGGTTAATTGCTTTTGAAAGGGATGCAGTCTGCTGGGGCGGGAAGGCAGAGCAGCATGGGCTTGAGGTTGTTGATCACTTTGTAGCTACAGTCAGGAGGCAAAGAGGAAGGGGGAAGAGAAAGGGGGAGGGGGAAAGGGAGGGGGAGGGAGCCCAATGCTTAGCGTACTCTCTCTTTTGTACTCAATCTAGGACTCCAGCTCATGGAACAGTGATGCACACATTCAAGATAGGTCTCCCCTCTTCAGTTAAACCTCTCTGAAAACTCATCTCAGGCATGTCTGCCAGTGTTTCCTCTAGGTGATTCTAGATCCAGTCAACTTGACACGGAAGACTGCCCACTGCATGGCCCAGCCTCATGTATGTAGATCAGTTGGACACTCTGTGCAGTGAGGATCGCACTGCTAGATCTTGAGTCACAGCCAACATATGAACCTAGCCTGCCTCTAAACCCACTCTGGACAACTCTGCCCATCCTTTTCCCTCCCCCAGTGTGGGCAGGGCCCTGCAAGGTGCTTCTCCTATATGGGTTGGTTTTTAACATTCATATGTAGGACATCAAGATTGAAACAGAAAAATGCCCTATCAGTGACAGCAGCCACAATGACTCCCCAGGTTGACAGAGGGATCCAAGAACCTTGGAGTGCCTGTCCTGAGTATTTGATAGAGAGAGGTACCAGCAGGAGTGATTCTGGGTTCCCAGAAGAGGAGTGGCTAAACCTTTAGAGAGGGCAGTTCTGCTGTGCTGTGCTGTGCTGTGCTGTGCTGTGCTGTGCTGTGTGTGTGTGTGTGTGTGTGTGTGTGTGTGTGTGTACATATACATATACATGTTCATGTACACCCTGTTGCCCATTTCACCTCTCATCATGGTAGGGCTCTGGTTATCTTCATCATGACCACAGCATCCTTGTACTTGTATACAACTGGCCTATGCTTGAACCACCTTCCTGAACCCGTGTGGAAATGAGTTCATCACTGGGGCTGTTAGGACCTCCAATAGTGTGGCACCAGGTCTTAAAATGTGAACTGCTTCAGTCTTTAGTAACTCTGGCTATCTCTTCTGTATGCCTGAGATCACCCCGGTCCTCTAGCCACAAAGAATGGCTTCAAAATGTGGCTCCTGGTAAAGCCTTCCTGGGTCTGACTGTGCTTTCAGGAAGGCCAGGAATCCCAGGCAGACAGCATTGTAGGAAAGGTTTGTGTTTATTGGTGTGTGCGTGTATGCGTTCATGCACATGCACATATGTGAATGTATGTGCTCTTGCCCAAGTTGACAGTTGGCTTCAAGGACAAGATGTTCTCCACACTACTATACACTGGTACCATGTAGTCCCTAGGACTGGGCCACATCCTTGGGGAAGTGAAAGAATTCTACCCTGGCTCATATGGACTTTTCTCTGACCCTGTGAAACGACAGCTTCATAGTGAAATAAACTTGACTTCTGATGCAATGAGGCCATCTCTGTTACTGGCACACAACACTGAGGATTATAATTCATACTTGCTGTACATGTTAGGGAAAGGGCTTTTCTTCAGGAGGCAGAAACTGGTCACTGGGAAAGTGGGAAGAAGCTGGTCTTAACTAGGTATTTAGGGGTTATGGGCTTGCATCCGGGCAGGGTCGGAGTGTGACCAGAAGGAACATGCATCAGAGGATACTACTTGGTCTCTCATCTCTGGGAGTAAGCAGACAGTGGGCAGTGTCTCAGCATAGGGTAAATTGCCATGGATGTGGGCTTTCTGAAGCAAATTTTCTTTTATAAGAAAGAGATGGCTCTGCGTGTGGGCAGCCATGCCCTCTTGCTGGGATCAGCCTGCACTGTGTCTCCTACTTCATGTTTCTTCTTTACTTTTCCCTCTTTGCCTAAGAGACTAGCCCATATTGGTGCTTGCTGGGTCAGGCACTGACAAATTACTCAGTGGAGAAATGTAATACACATGGTCTGATATAGGGGAACCTGAAATAAATTGTGCCAAGCCTCATACGGTGTGACAAGATGTGTGTGTCATACACACACACACACACACACACACACACACACACACACACACACACTCTAGCCAAGAAAGCTACTGGTCTATATTCCCAAGGAGTTCACATTTTGTTCTTTGTTTTTCCTTTTGGAATTCCTGAGTCAGAGTCTCACTGTGTAGCTCAAACTTGTGGTCCTCCTGCCTCGGCTTCCTGAGTATCACGGCTTACTCTTTGTTTCATGGGTGTGACATGTTTATATTCTCATTGCACATAGGACACGGGGTAAAGTCAGGTGTCTCCATTCATTGTTCTCCCTCGTGTTTTTGAGATCCAGTTTCCCATTCAGTGTAGGACTCATTGATCCATCTGGACTGCCTGGCCAGTGAGTACCAGGAATAACCCTGTCTCCACCTCCCTAGAGCTTGCATTATTGGCTTGTCCTACTATACCCAGCTTTAGATCATTGTTAAATCATTTGTCTGGAGACACATGCTTGTGTGGCAAGTACTTTACTGAATGAGCCCATTTCTCCAGGCCCTCTGGTTTATTATTTCACTGAGAATGAACACTAGAAAGCTAGCTCTTCCATTAATACCCCTCTACTTTCCACCCCGCCTGGAGAAGCAGAAGAAGTATGCAGTGTTTCCTATGACCTCCTTCAGATTCAGCAGTGAGAGAGGGGTGATCCTCTTTCCTTTACCACGTGGTCCGCTACAGAAGACCATGTCTGACGAAAAGTTCCCACAATACTGCCTCTTAGAGGTGATACAGGGCTAGGCTGCCACGCCTGGATATTATACTTTATTTAATATGTGCCCTTATAAAGATTATTGTTAATGATAGGCATGCAGCTTCCCAAAACAGCTCTGCTTTCTAACAAGAGGCAGAGGAATAGGCAGCCATGACTGAGCCTACCAGATGTTAGGTGAACAGGGCTCTAAAATAGTAGATTTCCAATAATGATGGTAGGAGCCCTGAATTTCCCTAGATTCTTACATATTTGTTTTCAGGAGTAGAGGAAAGCTAGGAGACCTCCACCCCCTTTACATGGAAGGATTCTGCCAGTTTTTTTTTTTATATATTATTTATTTATTATATATATGAGTACACTGTAGCTATCTTCAGATGCACCAGAAGAGGGCGTCAGATCTCTTTACAGATGGTTGTGAGCCACCATGTGGTTGCTGGGATTTGAACTCAGGACCTCGGGAAGAGCAGTCGGTGCTCTTAACCTCTGAGCCATCTCTCCAGCCCGGATTCTGCCAGTTTTATGTATAGAGGAAGGTTGCTGAAAGAGATCAAAACACCATGTGACTAAACAATCAATGATGGGTCCTTGGGAAGACTGGCAGGTTGGGGTATTTTGCACTATGACTTGGTGTTGGGTTTTAGGACATTTGTGTGTGGGTCTGAGTCCTAGCCAAACCATTAAGGAAGCAATGAGAAGACCATCTTTTCAGTCCTGATCCTGTTGGAACTATGACATTGGAGTTTGGGGCATAGTCCCATCTTCTGCTTTGAGTAAGGCTGTGGAGTAGCTGTTTTCTGTCAGTCCTCTTGTGCTCACTGGTTAGTCTCACAACAGCCCAGCCTGTCCTGAGGAGAGATGTGGCAATTATGGAGAGCGTGCTTCAGGGAAACCAAGCCACCCTTCCCTTCCTCTTTCAATTTCAGCATGAGCTTTAGGGCAGGTCCATCATAGTCAATATCCTACCTAGCTCTCTGAGTTTTGACAACTTTGAATTTCAACAGCCTCTTCTATAACAGTGCTTAGCTCCCAAGGACACCACAAGAACGGAGCTGGGACACTCTGCATGTAGAGTTGGGTCTCACTGCGTTAAGTTATCATAGCTATCACCATGGTCATCGCTATTCATTAATGAGTGTAGTTACCTTCACAGTGTAGTTCGGCGGCCTGTTAAGTTGGAGCTGCATGTGACATTTCAGTGTAATGTTACACTGAAGCACAGTACTGTCACTCAACCATGAACTCTCAAGCTCACACCTTCACTGCATTCAGGAAGGACAAGGTCGGAGATGACAGGTGGTCTTTAGGGGTTTATGTTTTCTGCAAGGGCATGAACTGCTCTCCTACTCACAAGATGACTACATTAGGTAAGTTTTAAAAAGAGCATCTTCTTGTGTTCCCGCCCTCATCATTGACGGGGTGGGGCAGGAGGGAGGCACAGCTGTGCCCGGTGCTGTGAACCTCTTGAAGCCTGGCTCATTAGAGAAGCCAAAATACTTAGTGGATTTCCTGCGAGAATGGTTCCAAATAACTTAACAGAGAGTGGCTTGAAAGAAGTGGAAAAAGGCATTTTTGTTCTCTCAAGGAGCCTATTGAATGCTCAGTCCAAACACCCCCGTAACTAATTCATTACTTTACACCACACAGACATCTTTTAAATTAGGCAGAATACAGATGAGTCTTGTTTTGTGCCATTAATTTCAATGGTTTTACACAATATTTGAGTCACTAGCTTTTCTTTTCCGTTGGAGGCAGACCAAATCAGGCTGAATCTACTTGCATTAAAAGCCATTCATGAGACCCAGCCAGCTCAGTCTTACAGATGGAGCACCATATGCTTTGGCTCAACGTCCATATGGAACTGCAATATGCAGTCCAAGGATAGAAAGCACCGTTTCTTCCCATCCGCCTTCACGGTCACCTCTAACCCAAGAGCCCTCTCTTTCCATTCTGCAGGGAAGTAAGCACATTCATTCAAAAAGGAGCCAGAAAAACGCGGAACGCTGGAAGGAGTGTGTTTTGTTTTCTCTTGCCCTTTTACACTGGGAGACATCCGCGCACTCGATCCTGTCTAGTGCTCCCATGGTACTACACTTGGAAAGATTCCATTTTCACGTTTCCAGGAATAGGTTAGGCCTTTTTGCTTGAAAGCACTTTTTGCAAACATCAGGAGACTCTAGAAATAGTGAATCAAGGTTCTGGCCCATGCAAAAGCATTTGTATATACTCTAATGTTTCCTGGGAGGAGCTTAGGAAGGAATAAACGGACTGTTGTCCAGAGGAGAGGAGTCAATATAGGCTTTGTTGGCCAAATAGGATAAAGGTTTCAGGTTTTCTAGGGAAAGATGGACCGAAGGTGATTGAAAAGTAAAGATTCCCTTTCCCTCATCCAGGGTGAGAAGGTGGAAAGAGCCCTGATCTGGGAGTCTGGCTTTTTTCCATTATTAAATAGCTTTATGACGTCGAGAAATGGAGATGTGATATTCCTTATATGTAAAAGAAAGGAACCAGGGAGGCTAGGTGATGGCTACAGAGCCCCCTCTCATCCTATCTCACTCTGTAGGACACTATGGTTGGGGGCAGGGTGCTTGGTGTTCGTTCACAGTGGTGACATGGACTAGATGCTGACCTGACAGTGGGTGTGTTTACTAAACGTTCAGACTGAGATGTCCCTCCTAGCAACAGCATTTTGTAACCTCGATTCAGTGTGTTCACATGAACCTGTGTATTATTAATGACTAAGGAAGGCTACCTCAGCTGTGCCCTATGTTGTTAAGCACTAAAGCCTCTGTGCATTCTCTTATCCACCTGCTTGAGGCAGTAAAGTTTTACTTCTTAGCAAGGGACCAGCAAGCACTAACTACTGGATGTCACGGAAGCACGGATGCTTTGAACTTGGAATTTTGATTTTGATGTAACTGTAAACCAGAGGCAAGGGGACAGATGACAGAATTTTAACTCCTTTGGGACAGCCAAGATCGACATCTTCTAGGTAGTTATGTCTTAAGAAGTTCCAACTGTGACTCTGGAGTAAGGAAATATCTGTGATCTGGGACCCTGGAGGTGGAGTTTCAGGAAATCTAGACCTCTGAGATTGCCTGGGCCTTGTTACATGAGTTTTCGAACAGTTCCCTGAGACTGACTAAAGGTCGGAAGTGGATGCTCCGATTCTCTTTTAGCTGAGATGACAAAGCACAAGGACAAAGGAAGGACAGCTATGGGCCCTCACATTCCAAACTCCAGAGCTCAACATCTGTGCAGAAGTTGTGCAGACTGACCTAAGATGGGGGTCCTGACCCTTAGTCCTTCAGTTGTTTCTTAGGTGTAGAGAAATTGAGTTTGGAAACTCAAGAGAACAAGGATGTGCTGGTGGGCGGGTTTGTGTGTGGTGTGATCCACCTGCACCCCCATAGACTCACTGTAGGAATCAGGAGGCAGGCGGAGAAACTCCCCCTGGAGTTGGAGGGCACAGCAAGCACACTGGGGTCTGAGCCATATCCGACTGAGGCACAGGTTCTCAGAAACTGGGGCTCAGGGAACTGGGGGTGCTGGAAAGCAGTGCTATGAATTTCCTATGATTCAAATAGACTGAAGGAAGAAAATTGACCTGGAGATGTCTCAGAAGGAAGTTTGGCCAAGGTGTACATCTGGAAAAGTAATGAGCCCCTCTCAGAGAGTAGCTGGAGGGTGAGCTCTGGTCCTCAGGGACTAACACAGGAGATGATCAGTCGGAGCAACCATCTGCCACAAGTGGGCTTAGGGGAGGCTACACAGGATCCAGGAAGGCTGAGCATTCCCTTTCCTCTCCACTTCCTCACGAGAGGCTTGCTTGCTTGTTTGTGGCCTTAAGGTTGGAGCCCAGAGTCTCTCACATTCAGGGCAGTGTTTTACCAATAAGCTACAACCATTGCTCTCACACGAAGACCCAGAAAGCAGGAAGGGTGTGAAAGGACACTTCTAAATGTATTCACCTTTAGGAACAGTTTCTTTTTGAACTGCAGAATAGCCTTCCATGGCAGTACCAGTTAATCACCTGCCTGCCCGCTCCCCCCCCCCCCTATTGATCAAGACAATGATTCTTTCCTGCTTGGGGCTATTGGGATCAGAGCTGCTAAATACGAATATTCATGTGCTAGTTATCTCGGAAACACATGCCTCTCTTTCTGCTGATTAAGGTACCTCAGAGAGCTCTTCCTGTAACCCTGTGTCTCACTGCTCAGTGCAAAGGCCAAGGTGTTTCCCCTGGCCTCGTCTGTCCCATCTCAGTGCACACTCCGACAGAGTGAGCTGTGCTTGGCTTTTCTTCACTGAGCTGTGTTCGTTTTCTGGAAACCTTGTTTATGGAGACTATGTTTGTTTGTTTGTTTGTTTGTTTGTTTTTTAGACGAGGATGAAAGTGCCTTGCTTTGGTGATTACTTAGGCTGTTGCTAGGGGCCTGGGAGTGTGGAGCTACAGGCCTGGGATCACTTTCAGCCTCACTTGTGACTGAATGTTCATTGTGGACTCTGCTGCAGTCACAGCCACTCAAAGAGAGCTTTGAGATTTTAGATAGATCTGCTTTGCTTTGTTGGGTGTCACGGCCTCTCTGCAGGCCCTGGGCATGAGGGTGAGGTACAGTGGGTTTCCTTCTGCCTCTGCCTTACCCTGCTGGTAGGACCTTAGTCTGCACATAAAAAACAGTAGCTCAGTTCCACTTAGCATGACAAACAAGACCAACTTCGGTTTACCTCCCTGTCTCCGCCTTTTACTTGGATTTTCAGTTTAACTCCCTGAGAGTCTTCTTTTGTTTTTGGCTGTTGGATGAGGTATTTACTGATCTCTCACCAGTGTTTACATGAAGGTGTTCCTAGTGTTTTACTTACACTTTTGGAGATTTTTGTGAGGAGAGTTGGTTCATCTCATCTCTGGGTTGTACAAACCTAGTAGACACACAGGATGCTCTCCTCAGAGTGTAACAGCCATTACCATCCTCAACATCTGTGACTGATTGCAGATGTCCTGGTCAGGCCTGCTGCTCCGGTAGAGGAGGAGGCCATCAGACTCTTACCTGAAAGTTCAGCCATGTCTTCCTGCGCTTTCAATCCTGGTGCTAGATAGTTCCACCCAAGCAGTGTGTGACCTCATGGTCTCAGGAGGTGGTCCAGCGCACAGGATGTGGAAGGGTAGCTGCATATACCCATGTATACACCTATGTATGCTGGGGCAAAGCTTACTAATGCTGCTGCTCCTGTGAGTAAACCCTCACCCATGCTGTGGGAGTGAGCTTCCTGTAAGTGCCCCCTACTCATGTAAGTGCCCCCACCCATGCTGTGGGAGTGAGCTTCCTGTAAGTGCCCACCCATGCTGAGGAGTGGACCTCCTGTAAGTACCCCCCATCCATGCTGTGGGAGTGAGCAAGCTTCCTGTAAGTGCCCCCTACTCATGTAAGTGCCCCCACCCATGCTGTGGGAGTAAGTCTCCTGTATGTGCCCCCACCCATGCTGAGGAGTGGACCTCCTGTAAGTGCCCTCATCCACGCTGTGGGAGTGAGCCTCATATTGGTTCTTGAAGCAAGACTTGTTTGCACTGTCATTAGGTGCACTCCTGATTGGAGTGAATAAACATTCCTTCACACATCTCAGGAAAAGATCACACAAGAAGCGTTAGTCCCATTTGGTGAGCCTTTTTAAAGTATAAAACTTAAAACTCTTTTCTATTCTAGAAATGACATTGAGTTGTGTATTTCATGACATTTTTGTTTTCATTTGCCTTCAGTTTTCTCCAGAGACAAGGAGGCAGTTCATTGGATGGTAGGCCTCTTGTATCAAAGCTCTAGTATTCTTCTTTTGTGATCTTTTCCCTCATTTGGATCATTTTGCCTTATTTACTTGGAGAACTTCTCAATGGCCATTTCAATGCTTTCATTGAATTTTTACTTTTTGTAACGGTGTTTTTAATTCTGAGAGCCCCCTCCACTTCATGGTTTTCGAAACAGTTCTCTCTCATCTAGTACCTGAATTCTGGGTTCCAGAGTAAAATGTCTTCTGTCTCATGAGAGTTTGGGTTCTCCGGTTGGGTCATTGTCTTTACAAGCTGCCCATCTTCTTTTGGTCTCCCCTGTGCATAGGGGAAGCTACCTCTGATGCTGGGACCTTCAACTGCTCAGATTTTAACACCAGGCACCAAAATGATGATAAAAACACTCTATGTGTGTTTATGTGCATTTATGTATGCTTTTTTTTTTTTTTGGTTCTTTTTTTCGGAGCTGGGGACCGAACCCAGGGCCTTGCACTTTATGTATGCTTTTATCTCTGTGTGTATGTGTGTATTTGGACATGTGTATAGGTGTGTGTGTGTGTGTGTGTGTGTGTGTGTGTGTGTGTCTTAATTTGCTTTTTCACAATAAAGACCGTGAGTAAAAGTAACTTGTGGAAGAAATAGTCTGTTTGGCTTATACATCACAATCACAGTTCCTCTGTGAGGGAAGCCAAGGCAAGGACTCAGACAGGGCAGGGAGTATGAAGGAATACTGTTCAATGACTTGCCTAACTTGCTCTCTTATACAACCCAAGTCTACCTTCCTAGGGATGACACCACCCACAGTGGTCTTGGAATGTCCACATCAATCATTAGTCAAGAAAATGACCCTAGACATGCCCACAGGCCAGTCTTAAGGAAGCATTTGCTCAATTATGTTTACTCTAGTTTGTGTCAAGTTGACAAAAACTAACCAGTACACCACGAGTGTGTACATGTATATGCTTGTTCTGACCTAATCAAGGGAGCGTAGACCTTCGGTCCCCAGCTCTGGAAAAAAAGAGAGAGAGAGAGAGAGAGAGAGAGAGAGAGAGAGAGAGAGAGAGAGAGAGAGAGTAGACTTAAGTTTTCATACAGCATAATTTCTCATATAACATACACAGCTGCTAAACTCTACTCCACACTCAAGGACTTGGGTCCATGGAGTTTCCATCACCACGGTTGCTTGCTTTATTTGGACCATACAGTCTCTCTGGCTTCTTGTTTGTGGAACAGGGTGCCAGCCCATTGGTGGTTCTTACATGCTTTAGTCTTAAGTGGTGTGTCTTCCACCTGCAGCTGGTTACGATGCATGTGCTGGAAGGAGTGAGAGAGCAGAGGAAATGCTTGCTGATACAGGATGTCTTTGTCACAAGCTTTTGGACAATATGATTCACGGCTGTGGTGGTTTGACTAAGAATGCCTCCTTGGCTCATACATTTGAATGGTTAGGGAGTGGCACTATTTGAAAGGATTAGGGGGTATGGCCTCGTTAGATTAGATGTGGTCTTGTTGAAATAGGGGTGGCCTTGTTGGTAGGTTTTGAGAGATGAGGTGGCTCAGTGGTTAAGAGCACCAGCTTCTCTTCCAGAGGTCCTAAGTTCAATTCCCAGCAACTGCATGGTGGCTTACAACTCTCTATAACGAGTTCTGATGTCTACTTGTGGTATGTAGATGCACATGCAGATAGAACACTCAAAATAAATACATCTTAAAAGGAAAGAAACAAGTTAAAAGCCCATGCCAGGCTCATCTGGGTGTAGAACTGTGTGCAGCCATGCTCCCTATCATGAGGATAATAAAGTAAACCTCTGAAACTGTAAACAGGCCCCTATTAAATCCTTTCTTCTCATGAGTTGCTATGATCATGGTATCTCTTCACAGCAATAGAACGTTAACTAAGACAGTGACCACTCACCTGTCTGGTTCTAATGCTGGTCCCTTCTTGTGTTTTCCTTTTTAGTGGGTCAGAGCCTCAAAAGCAGTCTTTTCTAATTTCTTAACTAGAAACTGAGTCCTGATAGCCAATGCTCTTGAAGCTGATATGGGGAAGGTGGCTGAAGCTGGGGATGGTGGTGGGTATTTCAGTATTTAGTCCACACATGTAGGCACTGGGGACCTTGTTATTGATGGTGTCCCTCTCCTTGGGGTCCAGAATTCTGTATATGAGAAGACATCTCCCAGGCAGGCTGATGATTGAATTGTTCTTTTAAAGTTCTCAAACTGGGTTTCTCATTGGCAGCCTCCTCTCCATTCCCACATTCATGAGCACCTGGTCGCATCGGCCCTGCTGCCAGCCCAATGTTGACAACTCAGTGCTCACACACCTGTGTGCTCCTTAACTCCCAAATGCCTCTCCCTGTTGCCTCTCATATTCCTTATGTGCCATTGGGTTTGTGTCATTTAAAACTCATTTTAATGGGGTTTCTGAGGAAAGTAGAGGTGAAGGGATGCTTGCTGTCCTTTCTCTTTCTTTAGACAGAAGGTTTATTCCCACAGTGTTTCAAGTCTCTTATTGGATCACATGCACTGGACTCTTACATACACATTATCACTGCAAGCTGTTTTTTAGTGAAACTTGGGGTGCTTTTGCCCAACTATAATTCGGGAGACAAAAAAGGACAGTGCAATTCACCCTGTATGTTTTTCTTTGGCAAAGAAAAACATTTGTTAGTTTTTGTTAGCTTGGGGATATTTTTGTAGATGGCAAATTATGAAGAGTTCAAGGAAGCTTCGTTGTGCAGCACCATTGAGTATCCAGAACAAAGCTCGATGCACCAGACATACTCACTATCAAGACTGGAAACTTTCCTGCTGTGGACCTTTAGAACATGGCTTCTAGAAGAGGCATAGCATCTCATAGTGCTTTGTTCTCTTACTTAACATTTAGTTAAATGTGAGAATTATGAAAGACTCAGCATCCAGAAGCACACTATAACATAGACATTGTTTTGCTTGGAGAGTACGGTGAGTGAAGGAAGACTTTGGGGTGCATCTGGGGGTACTCTTGGACAGTTTACTGAGGTTGTAGTCTGAAGTAGACTTCTATAGAATGTTCTGTGCTTGGGGGTTAGCTTTGAAACATTGACATGTTTAGAAGGGTAGTCAGACCCATTCCTTTCTTCCCTTTTGCAGGGCTGGGGATTGAACCCAGAACTTCATGCATACAAGCCAAGCACTCTGTTGACTAGGCTGTTTCTCCAGTCCCGCTAATACCACTTTTAAGTCTATGCTAGATAGTTAATTGGCACCTGGGCCTATCCTCACAAACATATGGACAGTTGACATCATCTAATCCCCATGTGACTTCATGCCAAGGCTCTTGTGAGTTCAGTCATGATGGCAGTTGCTCAGTATCATGAAGAAGAACCATGGGCTGGAATTCCATTCCTGCTGAGTCATCAGACTGGTTTCTTATCACTAGCACAACCAGGAACTCAAGATTTGAGTCTAGCTCATGATTGTCTGTGAAAACATGATGTTAGTTCCAGAGTAGAAGGCATATTTCTCTCAAAATTCTCTGTCAGGATTAGCAAAGGCCATTACTGAGTCAAAAGCGATAGGGCCGAAGTTCCTGAAGGCCACACCCTTTCATGATGCATGCTACTCAAAACTATCCTGCTTTCAAAGGCCCCATTTGGTGTGGCCAGGACTCTTATGGGGGAGAAACCTTGGGAGTCAGAAGATTAAGACCACACACACACTGCCACTTAACAGTGTATTCCGTTCATTTTGCCTTCCTCTGACATCGTCCCATCATTCCTAATGACTCTCAGGCAAACTCATTACCGTCTGGAATGTTCTTTAATCCCACTTCTACATAGAAGTTTCCTCTCAGTTTTCTCCCTCTCTTTTTAGTGTGTGTGTTCATGCATGTGTATGTATAGCTATGTGCTTGTGTGTGTGTGTGTGTGTGTGTGGTGTGTGTGTGTGTGTGTGTGTGTGTATGGTTACACATGTGCAAGTGTGCATACTCACACAGAAGGCAAAGGACAAACTCAGGTGTTTTTCCTCAAGAGGCTTTCACCTCTGAGTGAACATGCAGCTCACAGTGAAGTGTAAACTGACCAGTCTCTACCCCACATGCTGAAATCATAAGCATGAGTCACCAGACCTAGCTTTTTTTATCCCCCTTGAGTGGGGTGATGTCGGGGATCGAACTCAGGAACTCATACTTGTGACTCAAGCGCCTGATCTATGGAGCTATCTCTCCTGCTCTCATTTGCTTTCAATTTTTTTTATTTAAAAGTTTACTCATATATATATATATATGTATATGTGTGTGTGTGTGTGTGTGTGTGTGTGTGTGTGTGTGTGTTTGTGTCTGCCATGTTTGGGCAAGTAAGTACCCTCAAAGGTAGAAGAGGACCCAGGAGCTGCAATTACAGGCAGTGGTGAGTGGCCTGAATGGGTGCAGGGGATTGAATTTGGGTATTCTAGAAGAGCAGGAAGAGCTGACACTGAACCACACCTGTTTACTTTTAACTCTGTACCATGTTGTTCCTTGTCATTTGTCATTTCTCTCTTACTTTACTAGAGGAAGCTCTCCCTTAGAAGCCTGTCACATATCCTACATCTCCACTGTCACGGAGAGTTAGAGTCATACCTTGTTCCTATGGGAAACCAAACATCCTAGAGATTACAGTTAATTGGGGCGAGCCAGCCTGATGACATCATGAGGTAGTATACCCGGCTCCACAGGTCAAGGAAAGTCTTTTTGTTTGCTTTTCTTTCTTCTTTCTATTTTATTGGGCCCTATTATCCACCACCCTTCCAATGCTTATTTCACCCCAATTCCTTCTAACTCTCCAATACTAGGTTGGAGAGAAAAACGGTTAGAGGGGTAAAAGGGTGTAGACCTCTTTAGACTACCTCCTGATGATTAGGGGTGTTCTTTGGGGGCAAATCCGGTCTTAGTAGTCAGGATATCTTCAACCAGCCACCCAACAAACCAGCAAACCAGTAAGCCAGTAATAACAAATGCACCATTGTCGTCGTCGTCGTCGTCATCATCATCATCATCATCATCATCATCATCATCATCATCACTATCACCATCACCACCACCACCACCACCACCACCACCACCACCACCACCACCACCACCACCACCACCACCATCACCATCAGCAGCAGCAGCAGGAACAGTAAGAGCAGCAGCTCCCCTCAGGGCTCTTGCATTTATATCCTCTCAAGAGTTTCTAGAATTCCAAACGTAAACCATCTGCACCTGGCAAAAATCACACCCGTCCCAGAGCATGAGACAATCACAGTTACTGGCTGTGGACAATCTGAAGCAGCCCCGTATCCCATACCTGGGATTAAAATAAAAACATATTCACATATCATAACTGGTTTTTTAAGAAACCAAAGAAACTAACTTCTTTTCACCCCAAGTCAGAAGAAAAAAAATGAAGAGCACTAATAATCCAACTAGGAAATCTATTGGGGCACCCCTTCCCCTCAGCAATTCTTCTCTGTACCAGTGTGTTTCTTCCCACTAGGCAGTGTAAGTACAAGCCTATCATCATCTGATAAAGATCTGGAGAGATCTGCTCTCTGTTGGCAGTCACTCCCCGGAGGACGATGGTAGTTGCTAGAAGACCAAGGACTCACAGATCTCCACCCCTAGAAGACTTCCCAAAGACTTAGCTTTAGTTAGAACAACCCGGGCAGGCAAGCATGGCACCCGGTGGACAGCTGGTGAAGACGTGGGATTTCACTGTCCTCGTCTCTTCTCAGTGCTGGACAGGGGATTCTTGACAGCAGACAGATCCAGAATAGAATAAACCGAAGAATGCATAACCCAAACAGAAAATATAGTTCTTTGTATGATGCACATGAGGATAGGTGATTGAGATACAGATTGACTTCTGCACTAGACCGACATACACACAAGCACACACGCACACCCCCACACTCACCCACACATAGCTTATAGTTACAATGAAATAATAGATGTTTAATATATACTGGACAAACATCTTGACCATATTGAATGAATGTTACCCAACTCCTGTTCAACTAGACTTTTTGGACTTTGATAAATTGTATGATTTGTCCTCCCTTGTCTGCAGAGGAGCACAAAGCCCATTTTTTTGTGAAGACTGCATGGTATTTCATGGTATTTCTTGGAGTGGGCCTTAGGCCCTGTCCTGGCATAACAGAAAGCCGTAATTTTTTTATGTTCTCATCACGATTGGCTGTATGCTTGCTTGTAAGCACTGCATCTACTGTGTTCTTTTAGGCAGGTTTGGGTAAAACACAAAGCTTTATTTTAAACACAGAGCCTGCTGTTGTCTTATTTTTCACAAGATCAGTTTGATAAGGGAGTAACTGCAGAGTGACTTTATGTAGTGACAAGGTAGTGTCTTTTCCATTGTCTGTTGATGGCCTGATGGTCTATTGATGTCTGATGAATAGGGATAGAGAGACTCAATGTTTGTGTTAAGTGCTCCAGATGTAGTTCCTCATGTCTGAGCTGTTGCTTTCCTTGGAGGTTTGAAACACTTCTCTCTGTGATAACACTAGTTAAAGATGAAGTGACAGGAAGGTGGAAACCAGGGGATTCCAATCCGTAGGTTGACCAACAAGAAAGGGTCTTGGTGATACTTGAGATGAGCCAAGAGCCAGTCGTTCTCTGGCCTACTGTGCTGCATCAGATGGAAGAGGAGTTTCCAGAGAAGACATAAGTTAGGACAGGAAATGTCAGGTTAAGTGACTAAGGAACAGACACTGGAGACCCTACATCTGAAGGTGAGATGTAGTGAGGTTGTGGCTAAGGAACCAGGGGAGAGTTGACTCAGAGCTCAGAAAGACTGGGGACTACCTGAGACGGAGGATCTTGTTGCTGGGCTGGGTCTGGCTTTTGTGTGTGTTTTATTCCTAAACTTGAATTCTCATCAATCGTTCTCTAACCGCAACTGTCTATTGTTGGGTAGAGTTGATGACATAACCTATTTCTTTGGAGGAATCATGCACATCAGGATAAGTAACAAGCACGCATCTGTTTAGTGACTATTTAAAGGATTTGCAAAGGTGTAATGTTGTCTTTATTTGTGTATGGTTATCATTTTGCTTATTATGTGGCAAGAATCAAGTTCTGGGAAAACCTGGAAAGCAAGTCCTGGTCAATAAGGACTCGCAAACAGGAATGGGATTGCAGGGAGCCATGAATCCAGCCACAGGTGAGGGGAACCAAGAGCACAGGTGCACATGGATTGTGGTGAATGCAGTCAGGGTTGCTCTGAGCAGACTCCGCCCACCCTGCAGCCATTACTATGGTCAAAGAAAGTGCAGGGTCCTTCTTAGAAATCTTTCCCTTTCCACCAGATTTCCCCATTCTGTACAGTTGTCTCCCATGAGAAGACCAAGTAACTTCTGTCTTCCAGAAGAAAGACCAAGAAAAACTGATGTGTACATCAACAGACTACGCAGTTGACAGCACCCCGGGAAACTGTAGTGTTCCCTTAAAGACAGGCCTGGAGACAGATACCTCAGAGAGAAGAGCCATAAGCAGACCAAGAGAAGGTAGTATGCAGCATGAAAATCACTCTGGTTGCACCTTGAAGAAAGGTGGATTAGAAAGAGGACAAGGGCCGGAGGGATAGGTTCAAAGAAAATGTGCAGAGGGTGAAACTCTCATGCATGTCACATAGGCACCTGTGCCTGTCCTTCCTGAGATAAGTCTCTGCAGATCAAGGGTCTTATGAATCCAGGTGACCTTGTGTGGAGCATCATCAAGACCTGTAGGAGAGAATATATATAGGTGCCAGCAGGGCTAAGACCCTTGTTGGCTTTTGGAAATTGGTGGGAATTAGCATCAGTGTGATAGTCGGCTGCTGGATTGATTTTCTAACCCATTACTGCTGCTAAGGAGGGTAGAGCCTTCCCAAAGGGAGCAGGCTAGAGAGTCAAGGTCCAAGAAGCAAAGCCCCACTTGATCTTTCAGGCCTAGCACATCCGTCATCTCTTTGGTGAATCCTTCTCTGAGTATTCCCAGTTGCTTGGACTGACATATTCTTTTTAGTTCATTATCCCATCCATCGTGTATCATGGTTCCTACCAGTAGATTTAAGTCTGTCTGAGGTTGGAATTATGTGTCCTTGTTCCTCAGAGACAGCCTTCGTTCATTGTTGCCTTTCAGTGAGGTCTGCAAACTTGGATGAACAAGAGTAGATATTTTATCACACATCTTGCCTTGCTTGGATGGCTTACTGACGTTTGTGGTATATTACAGAGCCCCATATCTGGCATGGTACCTGATCTTAGGGGATGGGGATGAAGATCAAAATTTCCCAGGCTTCTCTTTTCCTTTGTAGACCAAGTCTCCTAAGGAGCAAATGAATCTAACACTGTCTTTGCATATTCTCCCCCTCCGGCTCTCTCACCCCTAGAGCATCTCTATCAGAGCTGTACCATTTCTCTCCTTTCCTTCACCCACTCCAGCCGTGGACTGCGAACCTTGCAAAGGCAAGGACCCAGTGTCCATGTGCCCTGCTGTTCAGGGGGCAATTCGCTTCCTTGAATGAATGGTTAAAGAGATTTCTAGAACGAACAGTTCTGTCCTGTTAAACTTACATGTTGGACTTCTAACTCTAGTACAATTGTATCAGGAGGTTTGGGCCTTTGGAGGGTAATTCTGTCACCAGAGGATAACATTTCTGATGAGATGAGTGTCCTTATAAAATGACACATGAAAACTTATAGCCACAGTTCTCTCTCTGCTAATGTAGAGCTTGCTCCTGCTCGGTTTTTCAAAGGCCGTCTGTGTTCCATCTGTGCTCCTGAATCGTTTCCCTTTTCTAAAATACACAGGTCAAGTGACCAAGCACATTAGGTAGGAGACCACCAGATATGTCCCCTTATATCACATGTCACTGGGCCAAGATGAGTGATAGTTTTCTTAAATATAACCTGTTTAAAAAGCAAGCTGGGTATGGTAGCTCTCATTGGTAATCCCAGTACTTGAGTGGCTGAGACAGAAGGATTGCCACGAATTTGAGTCCAGCTGGGCCTGCACCCATTCTCAGGCCATCTGAGATTCCCTGTTTCCCGTGGTGCTGCAGAGGAGGGCCAGAGAAGCCTACTTTCCTGCTGTGATTCATCCTAGAACATGCCTAGTTTTGAGGCAGGCTGTTGGAGCAGAAGTCCTGATTGAGACAGGTTCCTGCTTTCTCTCACTTCCTGTCTTCCACTATGCTGGTTCCAGGCTTGTGGAGTCAGAGAATACTTCCACATTTTCTCAGCAGTTTGACACTTGCCCCCCCTTCCTCATCTTATCCCCAGACTCTGAGCCAAATGGCCATTGTCCACAGAGAAAGATGGAAAGAAGATGTTCAGAGCTTCTGGCCAAGTTCAAAAGGCAGTAACTGCAGCTACGAACTGAGGGCTGCACAGCTAGACTGTCCCTGGCACTGTCCTAAGGAGCATCTCTACTTGGTGGGCCTGGGTCAAAGCCAGGGTGGGAACAAGACTATGGGGACCAGCTGTACCACTCTCTAGCCAAGGCTGATGCAGCCCTGGGGCCCTAAGAAAGCCTAGGGGCTCCTTACACCACTCTGGGATCATGGGGACTCTGAGTTCAAATTACGCTTCAACCTCTTCCTAGGGTTTTGGCCTTGGGAAGGTCAACCAATCTCTGCCTCAGGCTTGTTATCAATGGAACTGGAAAATAACAAGCTACATAAAGAGGTAGTTCTGAGCAGAGAGTTAGTGCATGGGATACATCATTTAGTCAGAATAGAAAAACTGTCACCTACTCCTGATCCTCAGCTACTTCTCCAGTTTCCAGTCACCCTTCAGCACGCCTCTGCTTACCTCAGATGCTATTTGAAGCAGTCCTTCGCTGGTTATCAGTCCTGACTGTCAGACAAGCTTCTCTTTCTTGGGCCTCTCAATGCTCTAATTGAATTCGTAATCTGTACACACACGAGCTACACAGAACATCTGCTATGGGTCAAGGATATGTCCATTCAAAATGAGAAAGAGAAAAGCCATTTCTTCTCCAGGCATTTCTATCATAGAAACACATGGAGGGATTCTTTGGTGTCCTGCCCCCATGGTTCAAACACCCAAACATCCCTTCTACCTTCTAAATTCTTGCCTATAGGGCCTGAGGGATACATACACTATTTGACACTCTGGTAGGACCCTGGGTATCAGAATAGACCATAGCTACTGTGTGCTTGAGCAAGGCTTCTTAGGGCACTCAGAGAGCTGGCTCTTGACTGTCAAGAAAACACCTTAACACACATTGTTGAGTCTATACCCACTGTGCAAGTTGGAAGAGCCAAAGCAAAGCAGTGCTTGGGGGAAGTCTTAGAGGCAGAGTCCCATCTTCATCCCCTTCTGGTATGAGCTCATATGATGATCAGATATTTGAGAGGTGGTACAGGGAAATGCCTCTTGTGGGTGGGCTGGTGTGAACAGTGCTGGCAGATGGTGTGAACAGTGCTGGCAGATGGTGTGAACAGTGCTGGCAGATGGTGTGAACAGTGCTGGCAGATGGTGTGAACAGTGCTGGCGCTGTTCTCAGACTATGTGCTCATGAGCCTTGGCATCTTGAATACATTTTTCTTTAAATCTCAGAGGATCTTGGTAATCCAATCCAATAATAGCACAAAGGCCTGTTGATAAGGTTGAATATTGCAGTAAGTTCTATGAGTTGGGTCTTAAATGTCCCCAAAGGCTTGGTATTAAAGGCTTGGTCATCAACTTGTGGCACTTTTGGGAGGCAATGGAACCTTTAGAAGATGAGGCTTACAGAATACAGCAAATACAGAGGCGAATGCCAGCAGCAAACCACTGAACTGAGAACGGGACCCCCGTTGAAGGAAGCAGAGAAAGGACTGGAAGAGCTTGAAGGGGCTTGAGACCGCATATGAACAACAATGCCAACCAACCAGAGCTTCCAGGGACTAAGCCACTACCCAAAGACCCTGGGCTCTAACTGCATAGGTAGCAATGAATAGCCTAGTAAGATCACCAGTGGAAGGGGAAGCCCTTGGTCCTGCCAAGACTGAACCCCCAGAGAACGTGATTATTGGGGGGAGGGTGGTAATGGGGGGAGGATGGGGAGGGGGTGGGGAAGGGGTTAGGGGGATGTTGTCCTGGAAACTGGGAAGGGGAATAACAATTGAAATGTAAATAAGAAATACTCGTTAGTAAATATAAAAAATAAAATAAAAAAAATGAGGCTTAGCAAGAGGAAGTTAGGTCATTGTGGGTGTGCTCTTGAATGGATGTGGAATGCTGCCTCCCCACCCCCACTATATACCACAAATGAGTAGTTTTCCTCTGCCATGTGCCATAGTGGTTTTGTTTGTTTGTTTGCTTGTTAGAACCAACAATGGTTTTGTCAAGTTCCCATAGACTGAAACTGGAAATTGTGAGCATAAATAATCTTTTGGTTTTTGTTTGTTTGTTTGTTGTTTTGTTTGTTATACATGTGTATAAGCTCGTGTGTGTGTGTGTGTGTGTGTGTGTGTGTGTGTGTACATGTGTGTGAGGGTGCATATGAATATGTGTATAAATACAGGTGGGGTTCAGAAAACAACCTCAGGCATCATTGTTTAAGCACTGTGCATCTTGGTGTTTGTTGTTTTGTTCTTCTTCGTTTATATTTTGTTTTGTTTGTTTTTTGAGTCAGAATCTCTCATTGGCCTGGAGCCTCTGGGACTGACCTATCTCTGTCTCTAGTATAGGCATCACAAAGGCATACCCTTATACTTGGCTTTTTTTTTTTTAAATTTGGGCTCTGCCAATCAGACCCTGGTCCTTATGCTTACAAGGAAAACACTCTACTCGCTGAACTATTGTCCCAGCTCAACTTTTGCCCTTTATGAGTTATCACAGGTATTTTGTGAGAAAGTGGGAATGATTTCTTCTCTGCTTGAGGAAATCCAGGGTTTTTTTTCCTAAAGGTAGGCCTCTTCCCTCTTCCACAGATTCCAGATACCAGTTGGGTCCATATTTTTTTCTTTTCTTTTTTTTCCATATATTTTTCAAAGTACTCATGCATCCACATTTCACATTCTGGTTCCTGCAATGTTCTTCATACAACAGGAGCCTGTGAAGAACTCTCTTTGTGCCAAGCATAGTTCCAGTGGCTGGAGAAACCTATGTAAAAATGCCACATGAGGCAGGCAACATGTCAGTGCTTTTTTTTCCCACTGCAGGCACATGCTAACCCAAGCAGCAGGGGCTGGAAGGCTGGCTCAGTGATTCAGAGAACTAGCTGCTCTTCCAGCAGATGTAAGTTTAGTTTGTAGCACCCAAATTGTGACTCATAACTATCTGTAAATTTAGTAACAGGTTCTCTGACACCCTCTTCTGGTCTCAGTAAGCACTAGGCACATACATGGTTCACAGACATACTTATAGCTAAAACACCCATACACATTAAAAGACAGACAGAAAGAAAAGCAGTAGTAGTAGTAGTAGTAGTAGTAGTAGTAGTAGTAGTAATAGTAGTAATAGTAGTAGTAGTAGTAATAGTAGTAGTAGTAGCAGCAGCAGCAGCAGCAGCAGGAGGAGCAGCAGCAATAAAACAAGCACACAAAATACAGCCAAGCCTGAAACTAAGAAAGGAAAACCTCAGAAAACAGAAACAAAGGAAAGGTCTCAAGTCCCACAGGGATGCCATAGAAAAGTTCAGGAAGTGGCTCTGGTAAGGGCGTAACTGAGTGTTGCATAGAACCTTCTAGAGGTATCTAACTATAGCTCAGGGTCTGGTGGGGGTGGAGCATTGTCTGTGAGAAATCCAATGCTTACCTGTGGTTTTTGAGAGCCAAGGAATTGTTACACCACAGGCATAAACAATAGTTACTACCTCAGAGGACAGATACTGCCACATTCAGGAAACAGACCTATATGACCCTCTTTACACACAAACACCTGGAACATTCTAGAAGATTAGCAGACAATAAACAAGGGAACAATTAACATATTACAATTAACATTAACTATTTTGTGTTTAGTTATTCCTTATTATGAAAAATTTATAAGTCAATGTTTATCACAGGTTGGTATGAATAGGAAAATCAGTACATGTGTAGTTTGATACTATCTGTGGTTTCAGGTATCCACTAGAGATATTGGTGGCATGTGTCTCTCAGGGATATGAGTGCACTATTGTAGCTTTTAGAGGCCCCCTCTCCTAGGACAATGTCATTTGTAATAGAAGGTAATAGACTGAGGGAGCCGAGGACTCCGGAGCATGTGACATCCAGTTTCAGTCTTGAAAGGTAAGGAGGAGGCCATAAGTAAGGTAGAGAGGAAGCAACTTTCTGGGCAGAGGAAGTAGCTGACATGAAAGTTCTGAGACCAGGATGATTTAGAAAAGTTACAGGAAAATAAAAAAAAATGGCTAGGTATCCGGAACAATGAGTCAGAAGGTAGGAAAGTTCAAGAGTTGTGGTATTAGGCTTGATGTCTTCTTCTCGGTGGAGGAGAGCCCGGCAGGTATGACTTGGGCTTGGTGGAAGCTTTAGCACTCAGAGCTATACACAATTTCATTGCTCTACAGCACTGCATTTTCACAACAATGCCACAAAGGCATCATTAGGTATCCTCTCTAACTCATGATGACCTAATCCATATCTCTTGACTCTTGACAGACTATGGTCACCTGCGATACTCAGGAGCTTAAGACACAGCCAAGCAATTTACCCCACCCACAGTCGTTACAGTGAGCTGTACTCAGCACACTCCTGATTTTCCTTGGGCAAATTGGCTCACCCATATCTTTCCTGCAGCTCCAATTTCCACTGATTATTTTGATGAACAGAGTTCACCAATTGTTGAGCAGCTTAACTGTTAAAATCTTGCCTGAGCAAATAAGGCAACACTGAGGGCTGCTTTCTTGCGCTAGCTTTAACCTGACTCACCTCAGTTTGTTGTAGGAGAGCCTGTAAACCTTGAAGTGGTTGGCATACTCAGGGCAATTTTCCTCTTTCTTGGGTCTTCATTTTCCTACACTTCCCAAGGATTGACTGCTCCTAGCTGGTCTGGATCAGCTTTGTAGACGCCTCTTCAGATTTTGAAGCTGTTTTCTTGGCTAGAGCATTTGAACTTTTCTTGACAGTTCTTGGAGTCCCTTTGGAAGGCCCTTTCCTCTGCTAGGTTCCTTGCAGGGGAAGGTCTGATGCCTCAGGAAATGGTAGGGAAGACAAGGTGAGACAGGCTGCAAGGCCCTTTAGTGTCCTGGTTGGGTGACTTCACTGGGCTTTGTCTAAAGGCAATTCGAGTGACTAGATTGCCTGGGGGTTATACATGCACCACATATGAAGATTTCCCACAACCCGGACTGATGAGAATGGAAATTAAAGTGTCCTTATAGTGCCCAAAGGCAACTCATACTGCTTCGAGATGGTAACCATGGAAACCTCCCATTGCTGTGAATGGCCCACCACCAGAACAAAAGCCATTTGTTTTCTGCCTCCAAGAGGGGTAGTATTAAGTGTTTTGCCTCCTCCTTTCCCTCCATGCCATCTCACAATGACTCAGGTTAGAGTTCAGGTACCCAGGGCTAAGAGCTGCCACTCAGGACCTGGGAGGGCTTTGGAGGAGGGGAGTGAAAGGATGGGGATGAAGATGGGAAAAGATGACACCCGGAAGGGGTGGTAAGAAGCAGTGGGTGGGGCTGGCTGTTAGTGTCACTGGAGATGCTATTAAGGGCATTTATGAGGGAGCATTCATGTCTGGAGTCCCATCTGACTGGCATCAATAACTGTCTCTGTTCCATTCTGGAAAGAGAGCCTTAATTAGGCATGAAGAGATTCATCAACCAGCAGCCTCTTGGAGCTATTGGTCTCCCTGCCATCTGGATGGATGGTTTCCCACCCTCAACAACAACAGTGGGAATGATGGACGAGGTCCCACAGCTCAAACCTCCAGGCTCTAAGAAAACCCAAATGGCATTTGTCCTCCCCAGAAACAGTGAAAATCTGCCTGCATTGATGGGCATATGTGCTATGGTTCATATTAAAGTTCGTCCTTGGAAGATATGATACTAACCTGGGGCAGCCAAGCCCACATCTACCGAAAGTCAATTTTTAGTTTCCAACCAGTGTTCCAACCACATGGATTTATAGAAAAGGCCCTTGGGTGGGGGTGGGGGGGACGTTGGTGAAAATTCCATGCAGGCCTTTGCCTCAGCTTAGTGACCTATTTCTTCTGCTTTGGTCCAACCCACATGAGTTTTCAGAAGGTTCTCTCAGCATGATAGATGTGAAATGGCTTCATTCACTATAAAAGCCTCTATAGACATCCAGGATTTGATCCAACAAACATTTATTGAGCAACTGTTGTGTGCTATGCACCACGCCTAATGCTGTGATGGATACAGATGAATAAAACAGTGCCTGCCCTTGGCAGGGTTACAGTCTACGAACAGACATAGGACAAGTGCACAAGTAGCTATAATACAAGGCAGAATATGGTAAGTGCCGTGAGAAAGGGAGAAATAAAGTGCTGTGGTGGTTCTGTGGGGGGAGAGGTCCCAGCATTGATGGACTGGGGAGGGCTTCATGGAGGATGTGGTCTCTGCATGCGCCTTGGAAGAAACTCAAGAATGATCCAGAAGATGCAAACTGCAAGGCCAAAGGCACGGGGCCAGGAAACACGGTGCTTTTCCAATACTGACAACTCTTCTGGATTGACCATTGCAGGGTATGAAGGGACCTGATTGGGCGTAATGTCAGGATAAAGACAGGCACATTTTTGTGGGCCAGGAGATCTTAGCAAAGTTCACGAAGAGCTGGAGTTACATACCATTGAGCATGCTCAGGGAGGTCTGGGAGAGGAGACCACTACTCAGGTGGTCCAACGGACAAGTAGAGGTGAGGTTGGGACTAGTTGGAAAGAGTAATGAGGGAATACATGGATGAGTCAGTGGCTATCTTAGGGACCCAGACTGTGTTGAAAGAATCATTGGTATTCCAACCAGAAAATAGGGGATCATGCTGGGAAGATAGATGGTCTACTTAGCTTCAGATGTCTTGAGCTCAAGATGTCAGAGCAGATTAAGTATGCTTAACAAGCAGTGTATCTTCTTGGAACTGGGAGCTTCTAGTGGAGCTAAACAGCTAAGGGGAGTTGAGGGTATTCTTTGGGTAGTGGCAGTTGGGTCTGAAGGAAAGCATGCAACTATGGATGCATGGCTTATAGGACTTCAGGGAGGACCTTGTTGGAAGGAATGGTTACTTTGTGGTACCGGGAGAAGAGAGGGGAAAATGGGCAGATCTTCCTTGGCTCCTTTCAGCTCAAGGTAGGAATGCCAATAAATACCTCATAAATACATAAATAAATATATAAATACGTGGTCATGGAGGTTGGGATGGGAGGGGTAAAAATCTTAAGAACATAGTGTTTTGCCCAGGAGAATTCACCATAGGGCTTTGCAATGAGAGAGGCCTTTCAATTTAGCACATGGAGGTGGCTATAGATGCTGGTCCTAGGAGTAGGCTAGGAGGGAACATTAAGGTGTGGTACGGGGGATTGGTGGCAGTAGGGACTGCAGATGCTGCCAAGGTCTGGTGGTAGAGGAGTTAAGTGGAGAGGCTCTAGGAATCAGGGTGAATGCAAGAGGGGCTGGGAAAAGTCTGAGGGCAGGAGAGGAAAGACTACTTGCCTACAGGAGAAGCCTCACTTGTGGAAGAATGAAGGTTAAGTGGGAGGGAGAGGCCAAGAGAATATGAGAAAAGGTCTGATGTCAAATGGCCTTTTTTTGGTGATAGCAGAGGCTGAGGGTGGGGCCACTGGGGGTTCAGAGTAAATGGAGGTCTGGCAGGCTTAGGCGGGCAGACTGAGGAGGTTACTGATAGCCAACAGTAGAGGGGACTGGCTGAGGCTGCTGTGATGTTACGTGGCAGCTATGAGTTTAAGAGTGAAGGCTGTGTCTCCCCAAGGCCAGCCAAAGTCAACCAGTTTATGTTAAAAGACTTCAATAGAACCCAGCCCCAAGTGAGTTCTCAGTAAGTAGTAGAGGACACTTGGCTGCTGATTGGAGAAGAATGGCAAGAGGGAAAACCAAGGCCCATAGAGATCTTGCAGTTACATGCCCAGATCATTCTAATAGGCCAGGTCTGCTAAGTTAGGGAAAGGGCATATATGGGTGGTCCTGGGACCTCTGCCTTTTCCCATCAGGTTATAGCCTGTGTAAGCCCAGTTAGACAAATGGCCCTCTAACTCTTCACAGAGAGGATGCTGGGTGGTGCTCATGGTCATGTCCAGTACCTGACCTCTGCAGCCTTCTGTATGACTCCACGTGGGGTGTTCTGACATCCAAGGGCTTTCCTAATGCAGAGCCCTGGTGGTGATTGTACCTATTCCTCCAGGACACCGCAGACTTTGGAAATTAAGTGTCTTCTAGAGCCGTTGAGAGCCTTCAGATGGAAAGCTCTGGACACATGTAAAATATGATACTAATTATCTCCGCTGCTCATGAGGAGGCTGAACCACTCAGCTCCCAGGGAGGCTGTTATGGCTGTTACTTTTTAAAATATTCATTTTATGACGCAAATCCCAAATCACAAGCTTCATACTGCAACAAGAACAAAGAGAGAAACATAGAGATATACAGTCCTCAGCCTGCGTGGGGCTGGAGGGACTGTACGCAGGGTTAATGGTTCTAGGGTATCCCTCCATTGTCTTTGCTCACTTCCCATCAGCCATTAATTTAGAGCAAGCATCGTGTTCTGAATGGCTGTTGATTAATTACGTCAGGCCTCATACGCTTGGGAGAGGATCTTGATTACTTTTTTTTTTTAACTCTCTTCACCTTCAAGATAATAGTGTTTTGTTTTGTTTTTTTTACATTTATCTTTCAAATATGTTTTAAAACACCATTATTTATCAGGCGAGGGAATTAGGGAATTGCATCTAACACATCAAGCTGGCTAATGCTTTGCACTGTGTGACCTGTAAGTCCAACCCCTAAGTTGTTGGCATCAAGCCCAGATTTCCCCTGGAGATTATGTCCAGTGTTTGGACCTGTGTTTGGCTTTGGGCTTTTTACAAGAAAAACAAGTCTTAAGTGGGAGCCCTAACAGAGGGGAGAAGGCTTTTGCAAAAACTCTGCAGTGGTTGGTGGTGTAGGGGTGTGAGGGTGGGGAGGGATGTAGGGTGGACACTGGAACCTCTCCCAGAAGAGCTTGGTGTGGGCAGGGATGACTCAAAATGGGAAAGTGACAAGGTGACATTGACACAGCAGGCTGGCTGCAGGGGACTCTCAGAGTGCAGGATGCAGAAAGCAAACATGGAATGACTGTAGAGACCCAGGGGTAGATGTGTCACAGCCTTCCAGGTGCCCAGTTCTAGGGCCCTGTGAGGTGCCTAGAAAGCTGACTGTATATGTTTTGAACAAGATGACACCTACTGTGACCATGCTCTTTCAAGCACCTGCTGTGTCTTTCTGGTGGTAGATGGGACAGTAGAGTTCCTTCATGTGACATTCTAAGAGGATGGGATAAAAGCTAACCTGGAAGTTGAAGTTCTAGGGTCACTTCTGCCTCAGTGGGCCTCACCCAACAAAAACAATCCTAATTTGTACACTCTTTTGTCCTTTTCTGAGGTGGAGCAAACTCCTAGAAGATGTCAAGTTTCTAAAACCATGATTTACAACAATCTACCTCTTTAGGGCCACGTCTTACTAAGTCCTGCCCTACTAAGTCCCAGGTGGTACTTGTCTAACCAGAATTTGGGGCTGTCATTGAGCTTCCTCCAGCCTTTCTCTATAACTGGGAAGGCTTGTCTGGGACGCCATCCGTACTTGTCCTTTGGGCAGCTGCACTCTCAAGTTCATGAACAAAGCCCTCAGCTCTGTTGTGACCAGTGCTGCTTGGTCTCCTTGTGCCTCTTTGCCCAGTGGAACTCTTCAAGTCTCTCCTCCATGAACTGCACCTCTTTAGACTGGTCCAAGCTGTCATCTCTGGGTCTGGGCTACCCAGAATCTACTTCACTTGGAGGTTCGGGGAAGCTGACAACAGGTGGCTCTCCATTCATCCATGAGCCCAAAGATCCATCCAGCCCAGGAAGTGGGTTGTCATCCAAAGTCATGGGACTGGCTTCTTTTCGTGTCAAGTCCTTCTGCCCCCAAAGATGGACTGAGTCTCCATCTGGTCCAGGTGGGTTCTCCACACCTTCTTCCTGTGGCTTATCTGCCTAATGCTAGATGAACACCACACAGTTATAAATACTCAGGTCAATATATATATGCAGGTATAGATATATATATTCTGGTCACTGTTTTACACTTTAACAAAGAAAACCACTAGCCTGCTTGTTCTATTGTTTGTGCCACCCCGACTCCCATCTGCCTATGGTGTAGCTGGCAGGAAAGTGAGCCACTGAGTCCCATGGGCTGCCCTCCTTACGTAGCCCCGTCACACTGGCCGACAGTCAGTTTCAATGCCCCCTGTTCATGTAGGCTCTTGAGGGCCTTGAATTCCAAGGGCATGGTGTGGGGGCTGGCCTGGGAGGTGTAGCCATACTTGAGGCTGTCATAATAGTGGTACTTGACGGGGTTCTGATTCTGATCCAATGGGAAGGGCCAGAAGCCATAAAGGTAGATCTGATTGCAGAAGCGTGTGGCCAGGGTGTACATCAGGAGGCCAGTGGTTGGTCTTTTGATGTGGACTTTGTTGGTCAGCCAATATCTGGAGAAGAAAAAAAAAGAAGTTAGAAAAGGAACCCTAAAGCCTGGGAAGATGGCTCGGTTGGTGAATTCTTGGCTTGCAAGCATAAGAATCTGTTTGGGTTCCTCAGTACCCAGGTAAAAGTGGGAGGAGTACACCTCTAGCCCTGTTGGGTACCTCCCAGTGGAAACAGGAGGATCTCTGGAGCTCATTGGTCACCCAGCCTAGCCAATCAGTGAGCTCTGGGTTAGCAAGAGACCCTGTCTCTAAAAAGAAGGCAGAGAGCAAAGATACATAATATCAACCGTGTATCCATACATACATACTTGCATGCAAGGCATGCATGTGCACCTCCCCCCCATATACCCACTATATATTATACATTATAAACAAACACGTCAAGAAACAATCAGGAAATGTGTTTGTGACTACTTCTTTCCAAGAAGAAAGAAACTTTTTTCTTGGCCACTCCAAGAGCCAATCACCACGTCACAGACCCAAGGCATCCTTCTCAGAAGTCTGATCACCTCCACAGTTAAGCACCTGGACTACACCTTGAGTCTGTGCTTTCCTGTGAAAGTCTGTGAGGTCTGGGGTGCCAAGATGAAAACTGGCAGCCCAAGGCCACTCACGTGGCATGTATCTTGTTTTGAACTCAAACCTATTGACAATTGAAGCAGGGTTAGCAGTTTTTTTGTTTTTTTGTTTTTGTTTTGTTTGTTTTTGTTTTTGTTTTGTTTTTTTTTTTGTAACAGACTGGAAGATAAATATTTTTGGCTTTGCGACCATAGGGCTCCAATTATGACTATGCAACCACACTAAGAACATTAAAGAGCCACCATCAACATGCTTTGGTGTGTCCTGATCTCTATGAAAGCATGTTTGCTTCTACAGAGCCCACTGCCTTACAGAGAGTCCCATTCGTTTTCTTCACTTGAGCAGGCACAGTTGGGCTTGTTTCCTATCAGTGCTCCCAGAAGCCCTGCCCTCTGAGGCAGCTGCTGTTCTCTGACCATGCATGTAGCTTTTCTGCAGAGCCAAGGCACTCTGGGCAGTGGTCTGGGCTGGATTCTCTCTATATGTTTCTTCTAAAGATCTACCACCTTATTTTATCATCCACCTTGAATAGCAAGGCAGTATTTCCTGCCTTGGGACTCTGTCAAAGAATGATGAGAGGAAACACAGAGAAGTACAGAGAGCAGGACGCTAGAGGAGGCTTCCTAGGTGAGTGGAGCTCTGTGTGTGTCTGTGTACCTTAGCCAGGACCTCAGCATAGAAGAGTCTGTCTTCATTCTGGATGAAGAATCATGCCCAGAGCATGGAGATATGCAATTCAGATGGTACCATCGTCAGTTTTCTGTGTCTTGGAGAAAGTCTTTGATGAACTCATTTTTCATATTGCCATGTAGTCCAGACACCTCCAGGTTCTACCATTCCAGGAGAGTCTAGAAATCTCTCTCCACATGAGAAACCTTCTGCTTGCCATCATTCTCGATTCCTACTGTTTGTCTCTGGACAAACTGAGTGCCCCCCTCATCTCTTTATTTGTAGTTAAAGCTCCACTCCCCCCCACTTCCCCCGGCAGAACAAGCTTAATAGCCAGGTTTCTGTGCCAATTCGAAGGCAGAATTTCTGACCACTGAGCTGGCCCAATGTGTCTCTAAACCAGACCCAGACCATCATTTTCTGTCCTTAAACAACCTTCATGGCACAGCATCTCACAAGCTCCCACTTGCCACTATTCCACTGAAGTGAAGGCCAGCATGGTTTCTGATGTCCTACAGCACAGCAACACATGCAGCTTTATCCTCAGATGAGCTTATTAAATTCATGCTGGAAGTAGGACACCAGAGCGAAATATTACTTACTGTTGAAGGTTAAAACTGTGTGTGTGTGTGTGTGTGTGTGTGTGTGTGTGTGTGTGTGTGTGTTCTTCATAGTGATTTTAGTTGGCAGGGAGTGTAGAGGAGGGAAAGGCTTCCTAGAAGCCCAAGAAATCCTTTATATACAATGGCTCTTTCTGCAGCTCAAAAAGGGAACCCAAAAGATCCCAGAGTCAACCCTAGAACATTTCTTTGCTTTGGAGGAAGCATTAGCTTATGAATTTGATGATGTTACAAATGCCTAATAATCCACGTAATTAAAATATGCAATATTTGCAATGTTTGATCAAATAAAAGGTATTCTGAGGACCCCCACAACCTACCCCTCCAACAGGACTGTCTATCTGTTCTGATGTTAATGTCACTTTGGACCGAGATCAGAGACTGTGGGTTCAAATGACCACATCCAGGCCTGTAGTTCTCCTGGGCACAGTGGGAGATTGGTGATCCTTTGTATAACCATGGTTGTTCTCTAAGTTTGTCACTTGGAGGCTCTCTTCCTTCTGTCTCCTCCATTTTATCCTATGGGAACCTAGAAACTTCCTAGCAACTAGATTTTTTCCAACAGGGGAGAAGATGGAACGACAAAGACAGAGCTGTGCAGTGTCTCTGGTAACTGCAAACACAGAGGACACAATTGAAAACAGTAAAGAACAAGTCTGTGGACACAGCACAGATCTTTCCTTTCTTCTCCTACTACTGTTTCTATGGTGATAGTCAACCATTGCCCCTCCCCCTACTCCTTACAGCCTCCTGGGCATCTCTCAGAAACCTCTCCCATTTCCACGGGGCATTCGAATTCCATGGTGGAAACTCTAAAAGACCTGCCCTGGCTACATGGGCAGCTTTGACTTTCCCTACACTGTATCAGCCTCCCAAGTATAAATGGCCACAGCTCTCTTCCAAGGCCCTATGTTGTCTCATAGTGCTTCCCCTATCAAGAGTTTGTTGCACTTTTGTCTTGGTCTCTGGGTTGTACCTGAGGTCACCTGTTAATAGGTTCTTTTCCAGGCTGTTGACATCTCATGGGACTGCAGTGCACACGCATGCCTGTGCACATGTGTGACTTTTCATTATACTGTGGGTTCATCTCTCTTGCTGCCTCTGTGCTAAGGGATAGAACTGCTGAAGAAGTGTATTATCACTTACATGGAAGGAGGTCTGATTTCAGAACAGAGGGCTGTGTTTAGTTTTTCCTTCCCTTACACTGAGCTTCCACAGGGTCATAGCCTACTTTCCATGGGTTAGCTACAGGCATGGGTTGGGGTGTCACTTGTCTGAAAGAAAATATATTGAGAATATGAGGGGTAGCCTATGTGTAGTAAGTCCCACAGGGTTCCAGGATGCTGTGGTTATGGTGTCTTTTCATAGCAATAAAAACTTTTGATGAGTTAGGTAGATAACATTAGTTAGCCATACTGCCAATGAGAGATATCTCATGGGAGATATTGACGCTGGAGATCCTAAGCTAAGAGGGGAATTGATGTCATTGTTCCAAGAATCCACAGGATACCAGAAGTACAGATTGCAACTACTTGGGTGTTTCTGAAAGGCTGTACTTTGTGAGGTTTCCTTCCAACTGCCCCATATTGCAATGCTGTTCTGATCTTTTGAGAAGTTCATGCTTTGAAAAGTCCATCTTGTGACCCTTATTCTTCTCCAACTATGATGGCTATTCTTGGCTGTCAACTTGACTACATTTGGAAATAACTACTCCCCTCCCATATAGGGCACACCTGTGAGGGATTTTTGCTTAATTTGAAGCAGAAAGATGCACTTCTAATTTTGATGTTTAAGATGGGAAGATATACCTTGAATCCAGAACTTTTGAGGTGGGAAGACCCACCTCTAATCTGGTCTGTACTTCTGTTGGAAGTCTGTATGAGAATATGGAAGAAGGAAGGTATTGTTTTTCGCCTGCTTGCTTTTGCCTCACTAGCAAATCTATTCTTTCTGCGGTATTAGAGCTCACTTTTTCAGGATTCTGGCATATACCGAAGACCAGTTGAAACATTCAGCCTTATGGACTGGACAACTACTAGATTAGTGGTCCTTCCACTGATAGTTAACCATTGTTGAATTAGCTGGACCACAGACTGTAAGTCATTCTAACAAATCATCTTTATACATATATACATATGCATGTATGTATTTGTTATTTTAGAGAACCCTGACTAATATACCAGCCATCCTAATAACATTCCACAGCCACTCCCCTCATGTAGCTCAACTGAAGTCTAGCCTTGATTTCAGTAGCCCTTCACAGTATTCTACTCCTCACCCTGGGTTTCACATAGTGGTCATACCACAGACTGGGGCATTAGGAAGTTCTCAAGGATTAAACAAGATCCTATTGGTGAGGGGTGGAAATGAGGCTCCCTTCATCAGGTCCTCTGATTGCACACTTATGTTCTTTGTCCTTTGAGACTACATGGTTGGCCAGGGAAGTACACGATGCTAAGATGTGGGTCTGGCAACTAACAGCAATGACGCACAGTGGTTGTTTAGGGATGCTTGATGCTGAAGTTGGGGCTCCTGAGTCACCATGGTGTTCTCTGTTCAACGGGGCTATGAGATGAACCTGGAAGGCCCTGGGAGATAAGGCAGGGGTTCTGTAAGGAGACGATTCCAAGTGGCTGAAAATGGGTATAAAAGGGCTTTTAATAGTGATAAAAGCCTTAAAAGCAGGATTGTGCAGGTGATTTCACAACTGGTGGTTACAGCTCATCAAACTGCAGCTACAAAATGGGAAGTAATAGGTATCAATTGTACTTCAGTAACATTTTTTTTGTTGTTTGTTTTTTTAAAGATGAGTCTCAGAAGGATAGCCAACAATGGCAGGTCCTCCCTCCCACCCTGGGAAATGTTCATCTGCTTCAACTGACACACATCCAGTAATGGGGAGCTTGCCCTTTGCTAAGGTAGCCTATCACATTTTAGCCCTAATGTGAAGTTTCTTAATTCATTGTCCACTGCAACACCAGGAACTTTAGGAGATGCCTGAAGCCTACCCCTTTGTGTAGTCTGCACACTGAGATTTCTCTAACTCCAGTAACTCCTGTTCTGACTATGAGGTGGGAAAGAACCCAAATACAGGTTTTATTTGGAAGGGAAAGAGGGACAGAGTAAATATAGGAAAGATGAGAACTCAGCCAGCCCAGCAACTTGGCCGAGTTACAGTGGAGTAAAGTGGGAGTTGGGGTGTGTATAAGGAGAACTGGTGTCTGCCCTCTGTGTTGTCACATAATGGGGCGCAGTGGCAATGGTGGCATGCATCTTCAGGAATGGCCAATTTTATTGTGGCTCTGTGAGGTGACGCTAAGATTTTCTGAGTTGTTTTTAAAAGCACTAGAAAGTGTGTGTGTGTGTGTGTGTGTGTGTGTGTGTGTAGAACACTGTGGGCATTCAGTGGTAGAACAATTGTCCAGCATGCATGAAGCTCTGGGTTCGATTCCCAATATTATCAAAAATATATTTACTTAAAAGTGTCATGTGAGACCTTATTAAGTGAGTGAGTCAGATGGAATCTGTCTGTGGTTAGGGTACCTCCTAGATTGAACTTCTCTTCCGCTTTCAGTGGACAGAGGCAAAGGCAGTGGACCAGGAAGATTTTCCTGAGCAGAAGCAAGTCCATATGCATAGGATTAGACAGGGTTTAGATATAAGATGTGTTTCCCAATCTTGGCCTCTGGGGCAGTTTTCACCCTGTGGCGATTCCATGTGGGTCAGGGTTGGGGTGACATGGCTGTAGCTGCAACTACAGTTATCCAGAGTTCAGCAAGTTGCAGCTGATATTATCCAGAGACCCATGAACCACACGGAGGCTCACTCCCCGAACTAACCACCAAATTCTATCCTAGGGATTTATGCTTTGTTTACTTTCTGATAGTAAGGCCTTAGCAGGGGACAGCTCTCTGAAATGAATTTCTATGCAGGCTAGTAATGCAATGCCCAGAAGCTATGTTGTATGAGTTTAATCAATGGGACAAGCAAGCAGCTAGCAGGGGACAGTGCCATGACATGTTCATACTGAGATCTCTCCACTCCATACCTCTTCCCGTCTGCATCTTGCATGAACTCTCTTTTTCTCTTTCCCCAAATTAAGCACATCCGTCCCCTCTTCCTGAAAGAGTCTTGTTTTTCCTCTAACTCCTCCCTGGCTCAACCTGTCAGTCACACTACTTGATCACCATGAGCTTTCCCCCTACTCTTTTTCTGTGCTTAGCAATTGGGGCTTCAAGGCTTACATTCCTTTATAGGATGCAGTCATCCAGCTCTCTGCATGCTGTACCTGCTTCCCTAGGCAGAGGCAGTAGCATTTCTGGAACCCACAGTGTGCTCCCCCCATCTCCCCGCCCCACACATCCCAGTATCCTTGAGGTTAAGCTGGGTTATATCACCAGTTCTGGTACCCAGATTACAGCAAGGGAGGCTTCTATTTTCTTTTCCCCTAATCTGAAGATGGGTTGGTTAAAATAAGGTGCATCATAGGTCTCCAAAGAAGAGAGCTAGGAACAACTCCCATTACATTTGGTAAGAGTGAGCCACAAGCATCGATTTCGTTAAACTCCTGGAACTTGAAGCTTTGCCATTGTAGCAGGTCTGGATAGTAGACCTGAGATCTGTTGTGTGCCACATCCATTTCACTCAAATGAAACTGTAAAATGGGTAGATGTGGGAAAGAAGAAAGGGGAAGCTAGCATTGTGCACAGCTTCGGAACTGTGGACATTGAGACAGGAACGGATATACAGCTCTTCAGACTCAGTGCCAGAGTTTCCACCCATAATTCCTACCTGAGAAAGGTGTTAATGGCCCACATGGTTCCAGAATAAAGCAAAGTGTGATGGCTTTTGTTGGAGGGACCCACTTACTCCTTATTCTGCCTCCAAGGTAAACAGGAACTCCTGAACCTTGTCTGACAGGGACATGGGGGCTCCATTTAATGAGCAGCTTGTAATAGAAGCTGACTACGTTAGGTAGGAACAGATCACTCCTGATTTCCTTTCTGTCTCCACAGTCACTCTGGCCAATTTAGAACTGCGTGGCTGATTTGTAGACTATTCCATTCCTTGGGATAACAGCTGGGTGTTAAAACACAAACTAATTAATTTTGCCTTCCCAAATGAGGTTAGCTGGGTGCATCCACAAAGTTTATTGACAATGCACCTTTAATATCCTAGTCTTGAGATTTTAATTAGAAGGCAAAGTAATCTCAAAGATGGCAGTAATTATTTTTCAAATTGGCCACCCCAATGGCTGTGCCGGTTAAGCACTGTATTTTATGAGCATGGGACCAGTCAGTGAGGATTGCCAAAGCTACCTCTAAAGTGCTTCCTTCCTTCACCCTGGATTCTTGGGTGCAGTATGTGGTGAGGATAATGGCTGACTCTGGTTAGAGAGGGGACAGTGAGGGTTTTCTCCCTCACTGTGGGCTGGGGCTCATCATGTCCTTTTAGGGAAGGAATATCCACAGGGAGATGGGAATGGCACGGTAGCAGTACACCATGGAAGGGGTTCACCAGCTAGGCTACTGCTTTGCAGTCTCCTGCAATGTGGATCAGTCCAGATCTAAAAGTCCCACCATCCATTGCTGTTCTTTCCTTGGTAGGACACTGAGGCCTCTTCTATTCCCTAGTTAATCTAAGGGTGAATTTGTCCATTTTGCATGACATTTAAGTTCTGGCTTTACCTTCAAAGTTGGCGCTGTTGTCAAGAGTTGGTAAAGTGCTTGCCTTGAGAACAGGAGGACTGGAGCTTAATCTCTTCAAAAGCTGGAGGAGGGTAGCCTAATCCTTGAGCCTTACATCCTGTCCTGCACTGAGAGACTCTGTCTCAACAAAACCTTTCTAGGGTGGCACCTAAGGTTGACTTCTGGCCTTCACACGCACACGTATACACGCACACGTACACACACACACACACACACACACACACACACACACACAGTGAAGCCATGGAATGAGAGGATTCTGGTTCCTAAATGTCTAGGACTCCAGGCTTATCCAATACTCTATTTAGCTTAAGTATACATCAAACATGACCAAGCCCCCAAAAGTCTCAATGATCCTATGAGTGCATAGGATGAAATCAATGGCCCTGTCAGGCTGGACGCATCAGCAGTCTGGGGCTGCAAACCTTCCTCATCACTACTCTATACCCAACTGCCACTGTAGCAGTTTTCTTAGTTTTCTCCAATGCCTTTCCTCTATGTTTTTGGTCAGCTACTTTAGAATGTTCTCAGTTGTCACAACACTTCCCACTGAAACTTTCAGGTCCTCCTTGGATGGTTTTGGTCCTGTGTGCTGATCCCCTATCACAGCACCTACCTCGTTACACTTTGATTATTTGTTTGCCTGTCATTTCCTCCCTACACTTCCAAATTCTATAAGGAAGTGGATTGGCTTCTGTTATGGTTTGCATATGCTTGACCCCAGGAAGTGGCACTATTTGGAGGTGTAGCCTTGTTGGAACAGGTGTGGCCTTGTTGGAGTAGGTGTGTCACTGTGGATGTGGGCTTTAAGACCCTCATCCTAGCTGCCTGGAAGCCAGGATTCTGCTAGGGGCATTCAGATGAAGATGTAGAACTCTCAGCTCATCCTTTACCATACCTGCCTGGATGCTGCCATGTTCCCACCTTAATGATAATGGACTGAACCTCTGAATCTGTAAGCCAGCCCCAATTAGATGTTGTCCTTATAATAATAGTTGCATTGGAGAACAAAATAATTCAATTAAACAATGGGGTACCGAGCTAACAAAGAATTCTCAAATGAGGAATATTGAATGGTTAAGAAGCACCTAAAGAAATGTTTCAACTTCCTTTGTCACCAGGGAAAGGCAAATCAAAACAACCCTGAAATTCCAACTCACACCAGTCAGAATGGCTAAGATCAAAAACTGAGGGGACAACAGATACTGTGGAGGATGTGGAGAAAGAGTAACACTCCTTCATTGTTGGTGGGATTGCAAGCTGGTGCAACCACTCTGGTAACCAGTCTAGTGGTTCCTCAGAAAATTGGACATAGTGCTACTTGAGGACCCAGCTATACCACTCCTGGGCATATACCCAAAATATGCTCCAACATATAACAAGGATATATGCTCCACTATGTTCATCGCAGCCTTATTTATAATGGCCAGAAGCTGGAAAGAACCCAGATGCCCTTCAACAGACAAATGGATACAGAAAATGTGGTACAATGTGGTACACAATGGAGTATTACTCAGCTATTAAAAACAATTACTTCATGAAATTCATAGGCAAATGGATGGAACTAGAAAATATCATCCTGAGTGAGGTAACCTAATCACATAAAAACCACACATGTGTACTTACTGATAAGTGGATATTAGCCCAAAAGCTCGGATTACCCAAGATACAATCCACAGACCACATGAAGCTCAAGAAGAAGAACAACTAAAGTGTGGATACTTCAGTCCTTCTTAGAAAGGGGAACAAAATACAGGGACAAAGAGTGGAGCAGAGACTGAAGGAAAGGCCATCCAGAGACTGCCCATCCTGGGGATCCATTCCACATGCAGCCACCAAACCCAGTTACTATTGCTGATGCCAAGAGTGCTTGCAGACAGGAACCCAAAGGGATGTCTCCTGAGAGACTCCGCCAGAGCTTTACTGATACAGGTTAAGATGCTGGCAGCTAACCATTAGACTGAGCACAAGGACCCCTGTGGAGGAGTTAGGGAAATGACTGAAGGAGCAGAAGGGGTTTGCAACCCCATAAGAAGAACAACAATATCAACCAACCAGACCCCCTAGAACTCCCAAGGACTAATCCACCAACCAAAGAGTCCACATGGGGGCACCCATGGCTCCAGCTGCATGCGTAGCAGAGGATGGCATTGTCTGGCCTCAATAGGAGGAGAAGCCCTTGGTCCTGTGAAGGCTTGATGCCCCAGTATAGGGGAATGCCAAGATGTTGATGTGGGAGTGGGTGGTGGGAGGGGGAGCATCCTCAGAGAAGCAGGGGGAGAAGAGATGGAAGGGGGGGACCAGGAAAGGGGATAACATTTGAAATGTAAACACATAAACTATCCAATAAAAAAAAAAAGAGTTGCCTTTGTCATGGTGTCTCCTCACCACACAGCAGTAAAACCCCAAACCCTGAGGCAACTTTCTTTTTTTTTTTTTTTAAATAACCCTAGATCCTAGTGCAGGACCTGCAGGAAGTGCATGCTTCACAAGTCTTCAAGCATAATTGGTGAGCAGAGCTCATGGATCACTGTGGGGGCACTGTCAGGAGAGGTGCATGGGCTCACTCAACTTTATTCTACCCTTCCAGGCAGCAAGCAAGTCTGCACATGTGATTGGCTAACGCCAGTCTAGACAGCACATTGCTTCAACAAAGGAGTAAAAAAAGCCCCTCATGCTGATTATTCAGAGGGCCCTTCCTGATACAGAGTGGGTGCTTTGGGTGTAGAGAGACAATTTTTTCCTGCTTAAGACTTAAATCTGTGACTCTAAAGGGCCAGGAGAACTCCAGAAAGATCGTTTGTTGGGAGCTTAAACCTTGTGGCTAGATCTTAGAGTTTAAACTGATGCCACATGCAAACAATCAGATTAGAGTCAACCTTGTTCACAATCAGAGGACTCCAGTTTCAAACAACAGCAATCAGATGTCAGTTTTCACTGGGCTGGTAAAGATGACATCAGAAATGATGGATGTTGATAGTACATTTTTGAAAAGGTTTTGGGAAAGCAAGTATTTTCAATAATTGTAGGTGAAAGTAAATTGGCACTTGCCTCTAGGGAGGGCGATGTGGTAATAGTCATGAAGATCAACAAGGCATGGATCTCTCTCTCCCTTTTAGCAAAGACACTTCTAAAGGGCAAGGCCACAGATACAAATGCTTTGCAAAAATCATCAGAAGTGATGGATGGATTCATTCATGACCTCAGTGAAGACTGGGAACCATGCCTCTGCCTACGCAGGTGATGAGCCAGGTGTGGCCAGGCAGCTTCGAGGGACTATGAGGTGGTGTGCATCCGTGTGGGGTAGTTTTCAATTTAGAGAGGTGTGAGTGTACACGAATACCCCGTGTGTAAAAAGAGACATAGTCACAGAGAGCTGGCTTTACCGCTCGACACCTGGAGGAGGATGAGAAATGAGGGGCTTAACTTACACACACACACACACACACACACACCCCACATGCACATACATGTACACAAATAAATGCCAGTATCTGAATGTGTCCCAACACTGTAGACAATCTTTTCTTTTTATGCTTTTAAACATTTATTTACTTATATATCTTATGTATATGAACGCTCTATCTGCATGCACACCTGTGTGCCAGGAAGGGCATCAGATCTCATTGTAGATGGTCATGAGCCACCATGTGATTGTTGGGAATTAAACTCAGGACCTCTGGAAGAGCAGCCAGAGCACATATAATTCAGCCAAAGGGAGGGAATGCAGGGATGGGCTGATCTTTTCAACCTCATTTCATTTAGAGGGAAGGCTTCACAGCCACTGACTGGTCTGGGCTTTCCTTTCCCTCCCCAGGGTTGGCAGGTGGAGGAGGCTATCAAGACGGTACAGTTTATAGTTTTTTTATGAGACATCTTAACCCTACATTTGAACTGTATCATGCTGTAACCCTGTACTCCTTAAAAGTCCCACAAACATATTCTCTCCTCTCTTGGCCTTTTCCCCTCTCCAAGGCAGGGTTTCTTTTTGTAGCCCTGGTTGTCCTGGAACTCATTCTGTAGACTAGGATGGCATCGAACTCAGAGATTCACACGCTTCTACTTCTTGAATGCTGGGATTGCAGCTGGTGTTCTTAACTCCTGAGCCATCTCTCCAGCCCAGACAATCTTTTTTTTTTTCTATAGAACATACATCCAGAGAGGTAACTGTAGTTCCTTGGCTATCTACCTATTGGTGCAGCAAAAGAGAAGGGTGTGGCTAGGGAGGCCCTCGATGGACTGGGGTGGCATGCTTGGAGAAAGCTCCCCTGCTGATGCTGGACTGTCCCTTTGTTCTCTGCACTGTCCATCCCTTCATACAGCTCGCTCTTTGGCCTTCAGGCTTCTGCTCACAGTGATAGATGGCAGGACCTCACCACTGATCTTCCCTTCTAAGCCCTGGCAGAAGGGGATCTGAATAAGTGCCATTCTAAGACAAGCCTCCAAATTCCTGGTACTTAATTTGGCACCAATTCACAGAGTATCTGCTCAGGGACCAGGGGCTGCTGCCCTGATCAAGGGATGGCCCTCTCTGTGAGTCACAGCCTTCCCAGTTGTTGTAATTGAATTAGAACCATTCATGACCAGCTGCTGATAGTTTCCCACTTACTGTGCCACACTTAACTGCCTGGCTGCCCATCCACTCTACTATGATCCTCCCTGGCCAACAGCCAGCCAGGGCATCGGGCCACCATGCAGGCTGGCAAAGCTCTTGGGAGAGCTGCTTGTGCTGGGACCTTGTTGGCATTTGAGGTAGGCTCTGCCAGCCGCCGGCTTTGCATTGTGCTCCTCTCAATGCCTTGGTTGGTCACAATCTCAGATGGACTGGAGCTGGTAAGTGCACTGGTTCATTGACTCAAACAACTCTGGAGTGGAGTGTGACTCTTATGGACTTGTGTTCCTCAAACTCACGGGTTGAAGTCTGTCCTATCTAATTCTCAGTACCTTGGTATGTGACCTTATTTGGTGATGTGGTCTCAGAAGTTTAAAACTGGATGTTAGGGTGAGCTTTAATCCTAGGTATCTTATGTCTTTGTGAACAGAAATGTTTAGGCTATGTGAGTGTGAAGACAGCCATCTACAGACAAAGAAGAGAGACTAAGATAGGTGTCTCATAGCCCTCATAGGGGGCCAATGCTGCTGGCATTCTAGTTTTGGGGTGCCCAGCCTCTAGAGTTATGAGATGACCCACTGTTACAGTTTAAGCTTATCAGTCAGTCCCTTTGCTTAGGCCACCTTCACTGAACAAAGTACCCCCTCTTTACAGCCTCCATACAGGGATTCACTTAACCCAGACATTTCAAAAGGTGCTGAAGACTGATCACTTCCTAAGGGAGCTGCCTGGCTGCTGAGGCTCTCAGGAGTTGGGATGCTCTCACCAGTGGCCAGATGGCTTGCTCTCCCCACTCCTTTCCTCCACCTACCCGCTACCTCACGGGCTCAATCTAGCAGTCCCTCGAGGGCTCTATTTCATCAACCTAAAGTACCCTGGGAGCTTTTAAGTGTCTGATGAGAGCCCCTGACTGAATGAGGATGTTTTGATGCTCCCCCAGAGCCTTCTCTTCCTAAATGTTTCAACTCCTGATTTTTTTCTGCCACTGTGGTCCTTTTCCAATCTGGTACCCCCAAAAGCATATGTGACTCTTCAAGTGGGATCTGGCCAAGCAGAGGAATAAAGTGATCCCTGACTTCCCTGCCTCTGAAAGGTGCTAAAAGATCCACAGTTGGGCCCTGAAATCATGGAAACCTTTGTGGTAGCCATCTGTCCACTCACAGTTTCAAGCCACCACTGTTTTCCCCGCCCAATGGCAGAATTTTGGTTTTGTCAGAATTTTCAGTTTCTTCCCTTAGATTCAAGGCTCTGAATTAAGACCGAGGCTCTGAATGTTGAAATTTCTATTAGAATCATCTGACGTGTGAATTTGTTAACTGAACCAACAGTGACCTATTCCAACTATTTGCAAAAACAGAGACAGGGTCTGAGCCTTGTGTCAGGGTCATAGAGGACTCAACATGAACACAATGGTCAACATGAACACAATGAATTTAGCATCATTGGCCGGTCTGTGGTCATTCAAGAGTGGTTTGTCCATCTGTCAGGGATATAAGGAGTGGCAGGAGGATGTGTAAAGACCTCTCAATTTCACACAGGCAGAGTCTCATCCACACTCTACCTTCTCACCAGGACAATTTACTTAACATCTCCCAGTCTTAGTTTCCTTTAGAGTAAAAAGGAGAGCTATTTGCCTATGTGTGTGGCTGTTCCAAGAAGAAAGCTAGCATTTGTTCTTCATTGTTCCCACTGTCAATTAGGCTACAGCTCTCTAAGTTGCCATGAAGTACCTTGTCATCGTAGCTGACTTATTCCCTGTGTAAATAGAGGGACTATACAGATCCCAGCATACTATGTGCGCTTCCCTTCACCCAGGAACCCCAGGACGGCACCTCCTGCTCCTGTCTGGTAAGCTCACTTACATGCAATGTTTCTTCCCACCCTCTGTTTATGAAATCCTGGATGAATAACCTTCCCAAACTCAGGCTTACTGGTGTCCATAGTTTTCTCGTGTGTGTGTGTGTGTGTGTGTGTGTGTGTGTGTGTGTGTGTGTGTGTTTTAATTAGAGCCAAGATGACTGCCTTCTGGTATAGCTCAATTTAGAAGAGACCATGGCCAGCTTTTAGAGGACATCACTGCTAGTCTCCCCTGGATGTTAACTGGTCTTGGTTTAGTGATAGATAGCAATGGTTTTCAAGTTTATGCCATTACCGGAATCAGGTGGAGCACCAGTTAAACCACAGATTGCAGGATGTTTTCCTAGGGCTTATGATTCTGGACATCTGGGTGGTCTGAGGATGCACAGGTCTAAAATGCTCCCAGGAGATGCTGATGTTGTGCATCTAGAGTCCGTGCTTAGGGCAGCAAACAGACCTGTAGGTAAGGAACCAAGGATCGCCTCACTTTCTCCAGGCCAGAGATCCATCCCCACCCTCTTTGCAGAGAGAGAGGGGTTGAGGAGTTTGTTTTACTTCTGTATCTTGTTTTTATGTTTTTTGAGGTGCTGGGGATGGAACCCAGAGTTTCACGTGCGCCAAACAAGTAAGCTGCACTCCCAGACTACCCGTTGTTTGGAGCCTCAGTACAATCTACCTCTATTTCTTTGGTTCTTTTGCCTGCAAGATAATATAGCTTTTTGGTGCTGTTATTGTTTTTCTTACTATTATTATAAGCTCATGTCCATCTTGACTTTGCTCTTCTTGACATTATTCTTCTAGAGTCCCTTCACTCCTTCCTGGTCATGTACACTAGAAGTAAAATGAAGCTGATGAGGGACAGTGGGAGAGTCCTGGACCTGTCCCTTCCAGGGAGCCTTGTGTGAATAAACGACCCTACAAGGTTCACTTTCTTTAAAGGGGGGAAAGCAAGGCTAAGTCTAACCTTACCATCACATGGGATAAGGCTCAGCATGGTGTCCGGCCCATATGCAATAGCTAAGACATCATGTGCTCCCATCCATTTTCCTATTTTTCATCTCAGTTCCTCCACACGGCATTCAGAGTGTGTGATTGAAGAGTTGACATCTGAGCATGTCTGCTTTTCTTCAGAGGAGTATCTTGCATGCAAGGAAACAGCCAAGCAAATCAGGGAAGACAAACCCATGTGGTCCACTGATGAGAAGGTTTTAAGAAGATAGTGTCCCACTAGGTGCTCATAGGTATTGAGACTCTGGTGTGTTCTGACAATTCATCTTGTCCTGCCTCTAGAGAGAGTTGCCCACTGAACTCCTCCCCTGGGCACCTACAGATATGGAAAGGAAGAGGCACAAGATCCCACTGCACCTGCTACACCGGGAGTCAGATGATATGGTACTCTTGGTTGTGCCACTTAATTGCTGAGTCACCTTAAATGAATCACTGGGTTTTCCTGAGCATTGGTTAGCAAAGATACTAGCATACCTCAAAAGTAGACTCTTATTTAAGTTCCTTGTCAGCAGAGCATAAGAATTCCAGATTCTGCAAGTCCTCACAGATACTTGTTTTCTGGTCACTTCCTTAATTTACTTGATGACAGTTAGGCTCCAAGGTGTGATGTGCAGCCCCATTGTGGTTTTGTGCTTTCTGCAGTCACTGGTGATGCCCAATGACTTGTCATATGCTAATTTCCTATTTGCATATCTTTGGAGAAATGTGTACTTGAATCCTTCTCCCATTTTTGAATTGGTTGTTTGTGCTCTGGCTGTTAAGCTGAGTTCTGAATAGATCCTGGATGTTGGTCCCTCACCAGACATACTACTTGTAAATATTTCTGCTTACTCTACGGGTTTTCTTTGTCACTTCCAGACAGAGCATCCTTTATGCATAGTTGGTGTCCCACCTTCTTCTCTACCAACCCCTTGACATTTCTCTCACGATTTCACTCTGCACCCCCCAGCCTGTTCCTTCATTTTTAGTGAACATCAGGTAAAGGGACCCTGAGACAGAGGCAGGCTTTCTCCAGATGACACAGGCTGCCTGCCTTCTCAGTGGACTCAGTACTTCACAAGATCAGGGGTCTGTCTGAGGAAATCCATCCCCAGGCACCTCCTTCTTCACCTCCTGGTGGGGCAGCCCACCTGTTACTCCTACACTATTCCCTCCTGGTTTGCCTGCAAGGAGAGCTAGCTGCCTTGCTCCCAGGATCAACAGCCTGTTTGTTTAAAGGGCTCATTACTGCTGCTTAATGCTATTTTGACAGATGAAAGTGAGTCAATTATGGCTAAAAATAGCTCAGGCTTTAGAGGCTTCTTCCAGGTGGCTGCCTGCAGCCCTATCCAAAGGACTTTCACTCTCATTGCCAAAGGGCAGTTCCCTGCCTTCCATTATCTCCTTGAATCTTCAAATCAACTCTGGAGCTCTCCTTCCTGGAATAAATGCCCTTCAAGACTTGGGGCCTAAGCCCTGGAGTTCAAGGTTTCTTTGACAGACCCTCTCTGAGTGAAAAGATGCCAAAGAGGGTCTCAGAGCCCAGTGTCCCTCTGGATCAGAGAGAACTCTGTTCCACCAGCCTCCAAGTCGTTACCGTTGAGGTTTGTCTCTAGATCTATCTTGGAGCCAGTGGGTTCCCTGCGATAACATACAGAAATACATCCAGCTTTGTTCATAAGCATGAATGCCTTCCTGTCACCTTTTTTTTTTTTATGAGCATGCTTCCTTTGTGGATGACTCAGATGGCTTCCCCTTGTGTTAAAGACACATGAGAGAGCATTCCCATGTGTGTTCTTGTGTCTCAGAGCATGGTACCTCCCTCCACCGTTTGCTTAGGTTCTAATCTCAAAATGATGTGGAAAGAGATGCACTCAATAGCAGCTGTATCCAATTTCCCATCACCAGCCACCATCTGACTGCAACTGTGTGGCTGGTACCCCTTGGCCTAGAACCATCCAACCAAGTGCTTTCTGAGCTCCTGATGAAGAGCAATCGAGAAGAACCGTTACTGTTTTTCTCAGTCCTAAATTTCTGAGTGACTTCTTACCCCGTAATAGATAATTGGAACCAAGTGAGTAATTGCTAAACATACAGTTCTGCTGGCCATTGTGACCTAGGGTATGATGTGTCCAGATCCCTGGTGCCTAGTCTCACAGTTGGGAAGAAATAAGCATGAAATTAGGAATTGCCAGTTTGCCTGGTGCTATTGAAAAGCCTAACTGGATCAATGTGGACTTAATCCTTCTTTCTTAAACATTAGTTATTTTATTTTGAGTCAGAGTCTCCTGCACCCCTCAAGCTTACTACGGTGCTGAGGCTGACCTTGAACTTCTGATCCTCCTTCCTCCACCACCCAAGTGCTGAGTTTATAGCCAACACACCCTAACTATGCAGTGCTAAGGATTGGAACCAAAGTTTAGTGAGTCAATGGTGCGGGTGACAACTATAGTGACAGTGTATCTGTATCAGTTGTTGCCCAGATGTCATCTCATTTAGTCTTCACACCCCAGCAATGTTACCTTCCCCATATCTGCTTACTGATGAGGAAAATAAAATCCACAAAGCTTAAGGTGACATATTGAAGTCACTGCCATTTGTTTCTGGTGGAGATCACCTACCTGAGATGGCAGATTAGAGGTCACTGTCTTCCTTCCCAAGTTCATTGCATCAGTTCCACTGAGCCTTAATACAACCTCCACTTGCTTTCCTAAGAGCACAGGAAGGAGGCAGCTCACCTGGATGACAAACATATTTGCCATTCTCTCTCATGGCTGATGGAGACTCAGGAAGGCCAGGTGGCTTGCTAAGAGCATTCGGTTAATGGGTGTGGGGGTGGAACTGCATCTGAGAGGCAGCTCTGCTTACGGTGCACACCCCACCCTTAGCAATGAGAGCATACTCACCCTCGGACTGCGTGCAGCAGGCGCAGGGAAGGGTAAGCTGTGCGTACGTTGACATGGTGCTTCAGGATGAGAGCATTGACCCACTCCACACGCTCCTTGCCACCCCGGGCCATGAAGGCAGGTATCCACAGTATGCTCCCATTGAGGCCATGCAGTCGCTGCAGTAGCTTCTCCCGCCACGTGGCATTCACTAGGTCCTCAAAGGCCCGCTGGATGACTGAGGGGTTCATGGTCACTAGGTCAGTCTTGAGGCCCACATCCCGGGCATACTCCTGAACTGGAGCCAGGTTGCACCTAAGGGATAAAAGGCAAACATGGTCGTTTGGGGAAGATGGCTCTTCTTACATTGAACTTGACCCTGTCCTCTGCCACTTCTGGCTTCTTCCTCTTCTTCCTCATAGACGAAGGAGCTTCACGGGTCACAAGCATCACCTATCATCCTTTCTCTTCCTCCTGACTCAAATGTTTACTGAGCCTCTGTTATATCCTTAGATGCAGACTGCCATACTCCTAGAAGCAACAGTGCTTGTCCTCAGTCCCACAATGAGGTGGCTTTTAACAGGTGTGCCTTGAGCCATTCATTGTGAGGGCACAGAAGACAGAGATGTCCAGGTTCAAAACTCAGATCTGGCATGCTCTGCCTGTGTGGCAATGGGTAGCTTTTTTAGTCTCTCTGTGCTTTCTGGGAGCTTCCATGACTTTGGCTGTGAGGGAGACCACATGAACAGTGGGTATCAGAATGTTGCAGGACCATAACGAGGGCATAGCCAGTGCTAACGGCTGTCATCTTTCTATGGGCTGGAGGACTATCAGGAGAAGGAGTGGGGAGGGAAATCTAAAGAATGAATGAGTAAGAGAGCACTGGTGGACAGACTCAGAAAAAGAGCTTGTCTCCAGTTTGTAAAGTCAGAAGAATCCCACAGAGACTTGTTAAAAATAGGATTCCCCAGGTCCTGATTCAGCAGGCTTAAGAATTTATATGTATATATGTATATGCATGTGCATACATATACTTTCTAAAAATCTCTTCCTCCTTGAGTTCCAAGCAGCTTTAAAAAATAAAAAAATAAACCACCATGCTACAAGAAATTTGCCCGAGGGCAGAGAATATGGCGCAGCATGGGTGTTTAGAAGAAGGTGTGTGAGTGGATCTGACTAACAAATATTACCTAACTGATCATGACAAGGAACAAAAGAGCAGCCAGATGAGATATCAGAAGTTAGTTGTGCAGTGACTTGGCACTGAAGGTAGTAGGGAGCCATTTGAGGGGCCTTGAGGGGCTGAGCATCATGGGCAGATCTGTCCACTGCACTCTCTTGCTTAACCCATCAGCCTGCCCATGAACTTCGCTGAGGGGTCCCTCCCTCAAGGATTCTGCCCCGGTTGTGTGTGCAAGGCTTCCTGCTTGAGCTGAGAGCCCCAGGGACTGAGTCTACAGCCTGCAGGTATTGTCTTCCCTGGAGGACTGGTTGGTGAGAAAAATCTTCAGATCAGTGGGTTTATGTCTGAGAGTGCACAGCAAGTATATACAGTACGGAGGCTGACTGTGTGTGAGGGAGGGGCCAGGCGCCATCACTTCATACACACCAGGTAGCCCTGCCTTTAAGCAATAATCGTTCTTCTTTGGCAGGGAAAGAAAGTCAGTTACATTGATGGCGAAGGGGCATCACTTGAGCCCTGGGTTATGCTGGCCACTTGGCTAGTCAGTTCCGTTTACTGTGAACTTGTGTTAATTTTACAGATGAGAGGAATGCAATCCTCAGTTGCCAATTAACTTGCCCAAATCCCCTGAGCCAGGAAGGGGGCCATTAGGATTCAGACTTTGTAGTGTCTAACTCAGAAGCTCACGAACTCTTGAGAGCCTCCCCAAATACTTCTTGTCTCCATCTCTAGCCCCAGGCTTTCTCTCTCCAACTGTCGGGTAAAATTGCTGGGAAGAGAAATGCTGATGACCTCTTCAGATGCCCCTGCTATAGGCCTTGGAGAGTGGGGGTATTTTCAGCACAGTGGCTCCTCTGGGGCCACCCACAGCTCTCTATTATTCTGAGACTAGCCAAACCAGGCTTCCAAAGATTTCCTGATGCTTAGGACTGTTTGTGGGCAGACTCCCAAAACTGAGAGCAGAGACATGGGGATTTAATCCTGTCAGGCTGACTGGAGACAACCACTAACTGGCATGGGGAAAAGGAGGAAGCACAGGTTTACTGAGCACCTAGTAGATTTGAGGACAGGTTAGGAGGTGGGCAACACACTGATGATTATAATGACAATGTGAAAGGCCTCCACTGGAAGGGATATCAGCATATTTGTACCCTCTGAGGGCAGGGCCATTAAAGCATTTCACACTTACATGGGGTGGGTGTGGGGGTCTGTGGGGCCCAAGTTTGCCCAATGGTATGTCTCAGTATGGACATTGCTGCTAGGCATGGCAGCTGGGCCTGTGTGGACACTAGAAATGCTCTTTCCCACTGGCATAGAACGCACGACATGTTTTATTTAAGGAGGGAGGACCCAGTCTTTTCTAACTTTGGTTCTGGTGGATCTAGGCTCTGTTCAAAGAGAGTTTCAGGGCTGGGCTGGAGATGGGCCTGATTCTGGCAGGAAGGGAGCTAGTCCCTTCCAGAAAGAGCTGTATCCATAGGCACATGTAGAGGAAGCCTCAAAATGAGGGGTGGGTGTTGTGGTTCTGCAGCTAGGCTGCCAGGTATACAGCCTAACCCTGGCTGTAACTAGTCACCCAAACTTTGGCCATTCCTTCCCCCAGTTTCCTCACTGGAAAGGGTAGTGCTGAGAGTTAAGTAAGCTCATAGACGTGCGCAGGCTAACACTGAATGCTATGATCCTGCTATTAATAACACACTGAGGGTGTAGCACATCTTAAGGAACTAGTTGATGATAATTTACATGTGTGTGTGTGTGTGTGTGTGTGTGTGTGTGTGTGTGTGTGTGTGTGTGTGTGTGTTGCTCAGAAGAATGAAGCTGAGGATGGCAGCTCCCCTCATCCTGGCCCTCTTGGGTTTACCTATCTCAGCCATCTCATGTCCCAGCAGCCAGTGTGTAGCCAGCATCTGCTCAACAGAGTCTCCTGGACCAGTTCTGTTTTCCCCATTCCTCCTCTTTTGGTCTGCTCTTCCTTGTGGGAGGTGCTATATGTCCTGTGACCTACTATGACTCCTGGGGTCCTGTCTCCCAGTAGTTTTCTGAGGGAGTGGCAATGTTTTGCACATCCCTTACATGGAGTGGGGGCAGAAACATAAACAAGGAAAACTGATCTTGTAGACTTTGATAGATGGAGACAGACCTCCATTAAGACCTTTTCAGAATTTGTTGTTGGGAGTACAGGCCTTTGGGGTCCTCCTGTGTCCTATCAGATCTTTAGCCTGGAGGTGGTCCAGACATTGATAGAAAAGACTGCTGTCATCTCAGGAGCTCACTGTTTGGGGGTGAACTAGTGCAGTGGACACATACAGTTTATAGAGAATGAATGCTCAGTGTACTGTCATGTGGGGACGTGGGGCATGTCTCCATATGTTACATCACCTAACATTTATGACATCATTTTCTATTGATTGTATATGTGTGCTTGTGGAGGTGGGGTCAGCAGGGCATAGCCTAGCCTCTCTCTAAGCCCATCTTGTATTCCTCCCTTGGAGTCTTGTGGGAAATCCAGTCTCAGGCACCCTTACCCGGTGCCTCTGCATTCAGTAACCACCAGATACACAGCCACATTCAAGCGTGGAGAAATCTGGGTTAGTGTCTGAAAAGGCTTTTTCATGAGAGGATCTCAGAATCGGCCAACACAACCTAAACATTTTATAGATGTAAACAAGGCTCAGGAAAGGGGGAGTGATCTACTCCAAGTCACATGACAAATGGCCAGTAGAGCCAAGAATGAGTTTCAGAACCCACATCAGGAACTGTAGCCTGGACCCTCCCTCTGGCTTCTATAAATTCTCTTTTCATTCAGCCTGGGATCCCAGCCCTGTAGAATAACGACAACCATGTTCACTCAGGGTGGATCTTCCCTCCTCAGTTAGGAGTGGGGCTTAGCATGGCATGGGAAGCTAACTGTTGAAACCTATCACTCATATCAAAGTACAGGGTCATGACCTGCAAGAACTACACCAGGCCAGAAGGGTTTCCTCGCTGCTGTTTGCACTGTGGTGGTGAGCTGAGCCCAGGAGGGTGCTTTGGCCTGTGTTCTCCACTTCAACAGCCGCTCCACTACCCCTCACCTCTGGTTTCTAGTCAGACAAGTTCCCATACAGTTTCCTTTCTTTTTCTCCTCAAACCTGCTCTTAACCAATCTTTAGCCTGGAGGGTTTAGGAATGGAGGGATAGAGCTATTGTCTCTGCCGAGCACAGAGTGACCTGGTCAAAGAGAACAAATGTGTGTCCCATCTCAGATTTCTGCCAGGGCTAGGAGCAGTTTGGGATGAAACTTGAGGCACCATGTGTCCTACTTTTGTCTGGGAGACAGCAATGCCTTGTTTCTGAGTTTGTATGGCTCAAGGGCCAGATACCAGGGCCATGGATAACTGTTACAATGTCCCCAGTGATGGCAAAACAAGAGTTGATATCATAGAGAAAATGACTGCTGAGTTTCTTTATCACTTTTTCATTTCCTAGGTTTTGACTCCAGGATTCTAAAGTTACAGGTGGAACACCAGCTTCTAGAATACTGGAGAGAATTTTACAGTCATGACCCCAGTAACTATCCACCCAGGTTTTCTTAATCCCTTTTGTACTAGGTTCTATTCAGTGTTTTCAGAGAACAAGCTGATTCTGTAAGGGGCCAGACAAAAAATATTCCCAGCTTTGCAGCCTGTATGTGTGCCATATTACTTTAGCAAGAACCACCCCAGCTTTGGCCAGAACACTATTGGCAGGGTGAAGGTGGGCATGAGTGGCTGTTTTGCAATAAAGTTTTATTTATAAGATATGTTAAGGGTCATAGTCTGCCCACCTCTATACTCTCTCTGTTTCCCAACCTTAGATATAATACAGAGTCACTTAAATTCTCTGGATTACACAATGCCCTTGTCCTGTCCTGCAGGAGATTTAATTGACTAGATGTATATTGTGCTTGGAGTCAAGGCTCCCTGTGATGACTAGTCTTCACTGTCAACATGATTAGATTTGGGCACATACCTCTCGGTGTGCCTTTGAGAGACTTTCCAGAGAGGTTTAACTGAAGAAGGAAGTCCCACCAGGGGATGTGTTATACTACCCTGTGGGTTGGGTTTCCAGGCTGAACAAGATGGGGAAAAATGAGCTGAGCTAAAGCATTCATCTCTGTTTCTTAACTGTGGATGCACTCTGAGCAGCTGCCTCATACTCTTGTTGCCATGCTTTCTCTGTCATGATGGACCCTCAAACCATGAGCTGCAGACAGACCCTTCCTCCTTTAAGCTGCTTTTGTCTGATGTTTGATCATCGCAATGAGACAAGTCACAGATGCTCTCCCAAAGCCATTATGGCAAGCAATGAAGGTTGAGAACAGGGTGTAATCAATTAATGTGGCTTGTTTCCATCACTCGACTTCAATATACCCGCCACTCAGGGCCACGGGTAGATGGTTACCTTATGACAAAGCTGTGTGTGTCAATCTCCTGCCCACAGCCGCTGTTGAGCAAGACTCCCGAGTTGCCCACGATGGCACAAGTCTGGAAATGCTTATTCTTCAGAGGTGAGGTTCTGGGGAGGAGTTCATAGAGGTTCTGGGACACGTTCATTGTGCTGTCTCGATCAAAGATATAATGAATAATGTCTCCAGGCTTCAGGGTCCCCTTAAGGACAGAAATATCCTTCTCTGCATCCAGGAACTTTAAAATTTGCTTCCTGTGAAAACCAAAGGAAGAAAGTCTCCATGCTGCTAGATACTCCTTATTGGCTTAGATGTTCTCTCCCTGTCACCCTGTAAGGATGCTGCAACCCAGAAAAAAATGGTGGGCATACCCTGAGCTCAGTTGCCCTCAGGGATGCTCTCTAGGCTTGACAGAAGTCCCTAGAGCAGTGGTTTTCAATGTTCCCAATGCTGTGATCATTTAATACAGTTCTTCATGTTGTGGTGACCCTCAACCATAAATTAATTTTTTGTTGCTACTTCATAACTGCAATTTTGCTACCCTTATGAATCACAATGTAAATACCAGATACTCAGGGTATCTGACATGCTGCCCCTGTGAAAGGGTCAACCCCCAAAGGTATCTTGACCCACAGGTTGAGAACCACTGCTAGATGGGGCCGTGTTGCACAAACAGCAGAAGACCTCTTTTGACTGGGTGAAGGCAGCTCTTCAGCCCACCCTTCATCCAACTGTCTATCTAACAGGAAGATCTGAAAACATAACAAGAAGCCAGAGTAACGAATGCCCTCATTCCTCACTGTCCTCTACTTTTCCAGGAAGGCTTCTTTGGAGGACTGGGGAGGAAGCAGGGGATGGGGCACAGGGAGATGGGACTGTGGAACTGTGATGGAGATTACTGCTTCCACCTGTAAGGCTCCTGTGAGCATGGCCTGGGCACTGGCCCATTTTGTGGACTATTATTCCTCTGGTTGCTGTTTCCTGGGGTTTATGAATTGTGACATTCCCCTGGTACAGAGAAGTGTTCCTCTGTGTGTATTCAGAAGAAAGTGATCAAAATACAGTTCTCTTGGTTCCCTGGTAAGTTAGATGTAGAGGGAAAGTTTGAGAATAGCACAGGGAGAGAATGGAGTCATGTCTGGAAAGGAATAGACATATTCATGGAGTCACCATGAGAATTTACTCCTAACACAGTCCATTCATAGGACCCTGAGTACTAGCTAGGAGCTCTACTTATAGGAATCTAAGGACCTGTACGTATGTTATATAGGTCATACCTCTAGGATAATACCAATAGATACATTAATGTGGGAGGGAGAATTCTCATATGATCAACAACAAGAGAAAAGAATCACAGACAGCTAAGGAATGCTGAAAGCAGAAGACCCCTCATTGGTTGTCCAATGGCAAATGATCAGCCCTGAAATCATATATGGATGTAAGTAACACACAGACTGAGCAGGTTGTGTTTATAAATTTAGGAATTCATATCCATCCATCTATCTATCTATCTATCTATCTATCTATCTATCTATCTATCTATCTATCGACACACATACATAACAACAATTAAGAAATAGAGGCGACGAGTTTGAAAGAGAGGGTGACAGTGGGTATACGAGAAAGGCTGGAGGAAGGAAAGGGAAAAAGATTTAATTACATTTTAATTAAATTTTTAAAAGAACTGCCTAAGGGATTGGAGAGATTGCACAGTTGGTAAAGTGTCGTGAAAGTTCGGTTTTCAGAACCAACATTTAAAAAAAATCCAGGCACAGGGTTGTGTGCCTGTAATTCCAGTCCTGGAGAAGTGAAGACACACAGATCTTCAGGGCTCAAGTGTTAGCTAGTCTAGCTTACTCAGCGGGTTCCTGGCTAATGAGAGACTGCCTCAAAAACCAATGTGCACTGCTCCTGAGGAACAATGTTAGAGGTTGACCTCTGCCCTCCACATGTACATGCCTACATACAGATGACTGACAGCACACACCTTTATAACCAGCAACTGGGAGACAGTCAAGAGAATGTCTGAGTTCAAGGACAGCCTGGTGGAGAGAGAGAGAGAGAGAGAGAGAGAGAGAGAGAGAGAGAGAGAGAGAGAGAGAGAGAAGAGAGAGTGTGAGTGTGTGTTAGTTCCAGAGAGCCAGGGCTTTCTTGAAATATTTCTTGAAAAACAACCAACCAAAAAAGCCACCATCACCACCAACAAAATGACAGGGTAACGAGTTTAGTCATATAGGGAAGGAGCTGCATGCTTGGGTCAGCTGATCTAATTGTATCTCCTGCAGGAGGTCCCCATTAGAGAGCAGGCCCACGGGAGCTTGTCTCCATCCACAGAATGCTCATGTGGCCTGCAAATGTGTGGCGCTTCCTAGAGGTGCTTTTGGTAACACCGAGCTTTGAGCCTTCGAACCTTGAACGGTTTATACCCTGAGGCAAGTCCCAGGAGGTTGCATGTCTAGATGCTTGGAAACTAGGAAGAATCTAGAAGCTGACATCTGAAGAAGCCTCATTCTGTCAGGCCCCAGGTCAGATGATTACTGCACATCCAGGTTTGGGATGTTCCAAGGGACAGCCAGAAGCCCTTGGGCATGGCGTGATCCACCCACTAGCCACTGCACATTAGTGACCAGAGTCTCCAGAGTGACAGTAGTGCAGAGGGGGAGAGCCATCTTGGTGAGCACTTCTTACTTCTTAGCAGGAAACAAAAGCGTCTTATTTACTACACTTCACTAAAGATTATATAACTTGACACACTAATATGGTTTGGAAATTGCTAATATCCCTTGCAATTACTTACCCCAAAGTATTTAAAAGCAAAGAAAGCCCCCAGAAAGCTCATAAATAAATACCTCTGTGAGGGAATTAATTTCTAACTAATTATGAGAAATTACAATCAATTATTAAATATCATTCCGAATCACTTACGAATCTTTTATTGTGAATAATCTTGGCAACTAATTGAGTGGAGGGAAATTCCTTTTCCCTCCGGGTGGAGGAGGCGTATTATTCCTTCTACAGGGGCTGGTGTTTGCAGACTCCTTGTGGAAGCAGTGGTCTGCTCTTCTTCACAAATGGGGCATGTGTGTGTATATCCGTGTGTGTGAGTGTGTGCATGTATATGCACATGTGTACATATGAGTGTGTATGTCTCTTTTTTTCAGGGTTCCTACAGAATAGGTCCTGAAGGAGCTGAAGTAGGTAGGGTCTGACTATAGATTTTTACCCTCATGTGCTATAGTGGGGAGCATGGAATATGGTGGCCACCTGATATATATGGCCAATTTCTCTGGGACCCATGGATGTAATTTTACTCAGAAACAGCACTTCTCAAGATTAAGGATCTTGAAATGAGATCATTTTGGATTCTCTGTGGGCTCTGAATCCAGGGGCCACACCCTGTGAGAAGCAGAGGATGAGGTTATTCCGACTCAGATGGGGGAACAGAAGACATAGATGTCAGTGTGATCCAAACACAGTTACACCTGGAGCCCTGAGAAGCCAGCAGAGGCAAGAAGATGGGTTCTCCTAGAGCTGCTGGGGCAGCACTCGGAACACTGGCTTCTAGAACCATCTAGAGACAGTAACTTCTGTGGCTTTAGCCACAGGCTGGTGGGGTTTGCTGCTTTGCATCTGCCTTGTCAGTTCTGTGGTGTCCCAGATGAAGTGATGTGGCTGTTAGGACAGTGCAACAAGGGCGAGTCTCTCTAGGTGGCCCTGAAAGAGGTGCTGAGAAAGGGTGGCCCTGGTAGCAGCTCTTTCAGCTGGACTCTCAGTTCCTGGGTTCCCAGATGTCAGCACTCTTTAGTCCTATGCTCTTTTTGTCTCCCCATGGCACATCTAGAGCTAGGGGATGGACCTACCAGATGTGGCAACTCCCTGCCTCGTGTTATATTATATGTGGCCTGTCACCTTTGCTTCAGCATGCTGATGCCCTGAGGAATTATCAAGCCTTTTCTCATGTGGTCCTGGCTGCCTCGTTCCCACCCCCATTCTCTATCTTCTTTTCAATTTTCCTTCATCCCTTGTCACAAATACTATAATCAGACCCTGCACATGTACACCTGACAAACTCCTACTTATCCTTCAAAACACATTGCTATAAGCCAGCCTTTCCCCTTTAAAAAATGAACAACTCCCTTCAGTACAATCTCCTTAGTTTTACATATTTGCAAGATACAGGACTGTCTGGTGTGAACATCCTACTGAGTTGTCTTTGCTTATTTTTGTGTTTTTCTGTCTAACATGTCTATTCATGCCAGCAGCCTGGGCCACACAGCTCAATGCCTGGAGATGAATATCTGCTGGGTCGATCACAACAGCATCTCAACCTAAAGTCGCAAGGGCTGAAGTTATAATTCCTCTCCATGGCCACCACTCAAGGATGATTGCTATCTGAAGGCACCAAGAAAGGACAAAAGCTTTTCTCCGGCTTAGACAGTTTGCTCTGTTGTTGGTCGACCAGATGTCAGATCATCTCTGGATCTCTCAGCTATAGTTGTGTGTTCTCATGTTAGTGGTGGAGAGGATAGAGGATTTCATCCTACAAGGGCTGTGGGAGGTACAGACAGGTAAGGGACTGTCATAGAATGAAGACACAAATATCAGATAGAGACAAACAAGAAGCAACTCTTTATATCGGAGAAAGAGGCACTTGTGACCTGTGCTGCCTAGAAGCAGAGCTCCTGGCCTGAACCAAGGACCCTGTGGGGATAAGTTCATCCACGACTTCCCCTTGTCCAAATGGCTACATATCCATGTGGGGCATGTGGCTGGACTTGTCCCAGGTTTTGATAATTTAATTGATCATCTAATAGATGAAACCTGTTTCCTTAGGAGGGCTACATTTTATTTCTATCCTGGCTACTTTAAATAACAGAGAGCAGCAGGTTGGTGGCTTGTGGTAAAGAAGGCCAGGCCTGCCCCTTTCTCTCCTGTTCTGTAGTGACCCACCGATACCTGATCCTCAGAGAGAGCGTCTGGTTGTGTCTCCACTTGGATGAGGCTGGCTGGATGCTGTGCTTAAGGCTTTCATTACTTCTGTCAGCAACGGCTGGTGGTGAAGAGCCATTTATTACAACTTCAGCTCTGGAAGGGGGAAGAAAAAACACGAAGGTAGACATGATCTGTGAGCCTGCCCATGACACGCCTAATAGTTCTGTATTTGCACGGGCTTGAATGTAAACTTCACAAGAGCAAAATTGCCGTTATTACCTGAGAAGGGAAGTCTATTTATCTTCTAGAATGCACGAGTTCTCTCCCTCAGGAAGAGCCTACGGACGTTGGTTCTTAGAAACAGGAAGCGGAGTTCTACAACTGCTCTTCCCCCTCCCATCTCTGCTTCGAGGGAAGCAGGCACTGCCTGCCAGGGCAGTACAGTTTCCTTTCTTAGCTACAGTGAAGAAAGCTCGAAAGGAGAAATCATAAACTATTACATGCTGGCCCACAAATCTTAACAGAGAGCTAAGCACACACAGGTCAATGCCCTTGAAGCCTGTGGTTTCACCTACTGCCCTCCTTCCTGTCTCTTTCTTCCTTTTAAAACTTTTTCAAATTATGTGGTGTGTGTGTGTGTGTGTGTGTGTGTGTGTGTGTGTGTGTGTGTGTGTGTGTTTGCTTGAAGGTAAGAGAACAATGGGCAGGAGTCCATTCTTTCCTTCCACCTTATGCGTCCTGGGGATCAAACTCAGATGGTCAGCTTTTGTGGCAAATGCCTTTGGTAACTGTGCCATATCATTGGTCTCTCCACTTTTTTTTTGGCTGTTAGAAAAATCCACCTATGATAGAATTATCAGTCTTGTTATCTGCCTGTCTTGCTAGACTTCGAGTGGGGGATTTTACTCATTCATTTCTCCATCTCATAACAGTTTAACATAGCAGGTATTCAGTAAGTAGCCACTTGTTGAGTTTGACATTGAAATAGGTCCTAAGAAGCTTGTCATGGAGGAAGGAGTTAGCTGGCTTTGTATTCTTGAAGCAGATCACAATGCTGGATATAAACTCTCTTTCTGTCTGACTCAGGGACAGCAGGGCTTTTTGAACTCAGACACTTGAAATCTATGCTAGTAGGTTTCTAAGAAAGGAGGCTACACTGATATCTTTGAAGACGGTCTAGAAGCCAGCTCGCCTCCTGCCAATGCACAGAGATACATGTGGGTCACGTCCCAAGTTGCTTTTGTCTAGCCGGCAGCACATTCTCCCGGTTAGAATAATAAGTGGGTTTGTAATGCAGAATGCACTAACCTTTGAGAGTTCAAACCAAACACCTCTCTCCTCTACATTTATCTTGGAACAACCAAGTTCAAAAAGATAAAATCCTGCTAGCAATGCCTGAACTCAATACTCTGTTTTGCTTTATGCACTCAGAGAACAAATTCTTTTAGGGTCTACCCTGTGTGGCACCCTTGGCCTGTCTGCTTACCTCCATCTCTCCATATTCCTCCCTCCTCTGCTTTTTATCACTTGTCTTGTAGCTTTGAAGAGGATAGACCACATAGCTTTGCAGAGGATAGACCATGAAAGGATTCAGAATGTGGTTGATGTACTTTATCTAGTACACAGACTTAAGGGAACTCACAGGAGAAAAAAAAGAAAGCCCAAACTTCCAAATTTTATGGTTTCATGGAAGGAAGCTGAATGTGTCATGGAGAAATTTTTGCAACGTGGCCATCCATGGGAAATCCCCTTACCCTTCTGGTCCATAGTCTAGATCTTTACATCTAAGAGGAACATACCAGGCTCTGAGGTTCTAGAGTTCTTAAAGGACTACTGTTGTTTCCTACCACTGCCCAGGGCTCCAGGAGGGCTGGTCGCCTCTGGTACTATCCTCTACATGTGGCTAAATGAGGTTGTTAGGTATCTTCCTTAATTTTCTCTGTCTTTGTTTTTGAGGCCGTGCCTCTCACTGAACCTGGAGCTCCGTGGTTCAATTGGACTGTCTAGCCCTGGAGCTCCACGGTTCAGTTGGACTGTCTAGCTAGCCAGCTCCAGAGATCTACGTGTCTCTGCTTTCCAAGTGCTAGGATCACAAGTGTGTACCTCTGTAACTGGCTTTAACTTTGTTTTTGTTTAATTTGAGTCCTTCAGATTGATCACATCTCCTTGAGCTTCTGCAGCAAGCACATTACCCACTGAGCTATCTTCCCAGCCCTGGTACTTACTGCCTACTTATTGTGGCTAGAAGCAAGAGCAGTAAACTCAGGACCATGAATACAGCTGTCACATCTTAAGACTCCTCAATATTCACTGCACCTTACATTAGTAGGGGTGAGAAACAGAAATATCTTCCTGTTTGGGATGACATAGTTTTTCTAAAAACATCATGCCTGGCATCTCATGGATTTGGCCCCTGGTGATACTCCCCAGAAACTGGGAATTTTGCATGACATCAAGCTCACTCAGGAAGAAAACTTCTGCTGAGCTATGGAATCACAGAGGCTTGGAGTGGGGACCTGCTCAGAAATCTGTAGGTGAGATCTCCAGACTTCTCATGGGTACAAGGTGGTAAAAGAAGTGAAGGATCCAGGCTCTGATAATGATAACATTCTGATCTTAAGTCCTAGATATCCTATCTACATAGCTAGCCTTGCTGCTGAACTTCACTCCTGTGGTTCTCTTGGTAGGGGGTATGGCAAGGCCCCTTCAGGATTCTGGGTTCTGCCTTCATGTCTATACAATAAAGGTGATGGCTTAACTATCCACAGGCACGACCTCTGTTTACATGATTCACATGTTCTCCGCTATACAAAGCCAGCTGGACTACTGAAGGAGATTAGTTCTTTCCCATGAATGTGCCCTTCAGGGTCCAGGACATCTCTCAAACACTACAGGTACATTTTGGGGTTAAATTGCTTCACCTTTGAACTCTTGAACTTCACCCTCAGTCATCAGTCTCTGATGCTATCAATACATCCAGTGACAGCAGTGTCTGCTGCATCATTGATCATGCTCAGAAGCTGGCTATATAGAGCCTTATATTCAATAGTTCTAAGTTGCTGCTAATTGAATGGGATACTAAGACCGAGAGGGCGAATTTACTTGCCTGATACCCTACCTAGAAAACTCAATGTTGCATCCAGGGATGCCTGGCTTCCAAGACTGCTCAGTTCTCAGACTCAATCTGGAGGTGCCTCCTCAAGTTACCTTGGAGACTTGGGCTTTGTGGGCAAGGTCACCTGTCTCAACAGGGGACATTTTTCTATAGAGGACAGAAAAAAGTATAAGGACATGTGGCTTTCTTTATTTTGGCTGTGTTTGCATGTTAGCCAGAAGATATGCTTCATTTGAAGTGCCATGTGGTTGAGGCCCTTAGAGTTGTAGAAGCGATGATGGTGAGAACAGTTTCTCATGCCAGTCACACAGGGTCATGATCAGGCATACTTTACAGGTCAGGTATGGTCAAAAGACCTAAAAAATATGGAAGAATGACAAATTTGGCCTTTGACTGTTGTGGACCTCTCATTCCCAGCAGTATCAAAACAGGACATTAAGGAAGTTAAACAGGAACACCAGTTTGAACAGTAACCTTTGCTCATGTTTAGGGTCTCACCACTTGCATTCCTGATTCTCAAGCTTGGACTTTGAGACAGAGGTCAGAGCTATGATACACTGATCATTTTGTGGAGAATGGAGAATGGGGTGTTGGCAGTGAATGTGTTTGTTGTGTTGCAAAGCATCTGCACAGTTCTCTGCACCAATCTGTCCCATTGCTGAGGACTGTCCCAAAGGATTCCAGTGGTACTATGTAAGAATGCTCTTTCAGAATTTAGAGCACAAATCCAATCATTACTTAGTTGACTCCCTAACATATTTTAAGATGTCTCAGCAAAGTTCTCGAATGCTTTATTTTCATCTCAATCCCCAGACAGGCCATCAACTACAATGAAATTGGATTAAAGTCCTAGCTTGCTTGAGGGGTTCCACTGCTCAGCAAAAACACAGGTTTCAAGTAAGTTGGTGGTACTTCAAGGTCTACAAAGTGGGTGGGCTTTTTTCCAGAAGGTAACTTTTACCTATATATATTTTCCATCTCTGCAACGTCTCTAGCCCGATGGACCATTTCATGTGATCTCCCATTGACAGCTCCCCTCAAAAGTGATTAAGGAAATGCAAAACCAAAGAAATGAAACAGATCTATTTGCTAAGTAAGAAGGGCACCATCCAGCAAAGAGGAGAAGCAGATTAATAGCTGCCTTACAGCAAAAACAAATGAACACAAAATCTAATTTACAAACCTATTAGATTTGCTATGTAAGCTGTTCACAGCTGATCTGATTGTACCTCTGCCTCCAGAATTCCTGCAAGACAAAGGAAATGCATTATTTATAAACACAGCTCTTCCTTGCAAAGCCCTCTTCAATCACCAGGAGACCCCAGAGCTCACCTAGGGGACTACAGAAAGAAAACATCTTACTCTGAACTTTCCATAAAGGGCCATGTCTTGGTCTCAGTCATAGCCCATGGATTTTACAGGGATTTGGGACTCTCAGGTCCTCCCATGACCCAGTTGATCACTTCACATTGAGGCAACCATTTGAGACTGGTAGCAGGCCTCTTTGGAGGCAGTCTCCCTTGGCTAACACACATGATGACACGATCTAGTCCAATTTAGCTTTTACACCAATATGATTCAGCACCATTCACTCTCCTCTCTTGCCTTCTTTCATAGGTGGTGAGATGTTGTTCTTCATATTTACCCTAAACTGAGGACACCAGCAAATCAGCAGAGGCAGCAAGATTCACTCAGCGGTGCCCCTAGCCAAATGTGGCAACAATTTACTCTTCAGAGGCAGAATAGATAAGCTTAATAGTGTTGCTGTGTGCAATGGAGGAGGCAGGCAGCAAGTGAACAGTGAATGGGATTCTTTGTTTTGGAGAACGGGCCCTTGAAAAGCTCAAGACTTTTGATCCGTTTCTTATTCAGTTGGCAGATCCTCTCCGTTGGCCACACAGTGTCATCCGATCTTGCTATCGTATTGTATTGGCTGGGTAAAGCATGACTGTGTGTCCTTGGCTCCCCACTTTGTGCCACTGTGTTGTAGAAAAGTCATATATGTCTAATTATTTTTTTTAATTTTTTTTATTAACTTGAGTATTTCTTATATACATTTCAAGTGTTATTCCCTTTCCCGGTTTCCGGGCAAACATCCCCCTCCCCCCTCCCTTTCCTTATGGGTGTTCCCCTCCCAACCCTCCCCCCATTGCCGCCCTCCCCCCATAGTCTAGTTCACTGGGGGTTCAGTCTTAGCAGGACCCAGGGCTTCCCCTTCCACTGGTGCTCTTACTAGGATATTCATTGCTACCTATGGGGTCAGAGTCCAGGGTCAGTCCATGTATAGTCTTTAGGTAGTGGCTTAGTCCCTGGAAGCTCTGGTTGCTTGACATTGTTGTACTTTTGGGGTCTCGAGCCCCTTCAAGCTCTTCCAGTTCTTTCTCTGATTCCTTCAACGGGGGCCTATTCTCAGTTCAGTGGTTTGCTGCTGGCATTCGCCTCTGTATTTGCTGTAATCTGGCTGTGTCTCTCAGGAGCGATCTACATCCGGTTCCTGTAGGCCTGCACTTCTTTGCTTCGTCCATCTTCTCTAATTGGGTGGCTGTATATGTATGGGTCATATGTGGGGCAGGCTCTGAATGGGCGTTCCTTCAGTCTCTGTTTTAATCTTTGCCTCTCCCTTCCCTGCCAAGGGTATTCTTTTTCCTCATTTAAAGAAGGAGTGAAGCATTCACATTTTGATCATCCGTCTTGAGTTTCGTTTGTTCTAGGGATCTAGGGTAATTCAAGCATTTGGGCTAATAGCCACTTATCAATGAGTGCATACCATGTATGTCTTTCTGTGAATGGGTTAGCTCACTCAGGATGATATTTTCCAGTTCCAACCATTTGCCTACGAATTTCATAAACTCGTTGTTTTTGATAGCTGAGTAATATTCCATTGTGTAGATGTACCACATTTTCTGAATCCATTCCTCTGTTGAAGGGCATCTGGGTTCTTTCCAGTTTCTGGCTATTATAAATAAGGCTGCGATGAACATAGTGGAGCACGTGTCTCTTTTGTATGTTGAGGAATCTTTTGGGTATATGCCCAAGAGAGGTATAGCTGGATCCTCAGGCAGTTCAATGTCCAATTTTCTGAGGAACCTCCAGACTGATTTCCAGAATGGTTGTACCAGTCTGCAATCCCACCAACAATGGAGGAGTGTTCCTCTTTCTCCACATCCTCGCCAGCATCTGCTGTCACCTGATCTTCTTATTCAGTTGGCAGATCCTCTCCGTTGGCCACACAGTGTCATCCGATCTTGCTATCGTATTGTATTGGCTGGGTAAAGCATGACTGTGTGTCCTTGGCTCCCCACTTTGTGCCACTGTGTTGTAGAAAAGTCATATATGTCTAATTATTTTTATTCATTAAAAAAATCTCCTGGATTTATAGGATATGTGATTATGAAGGTATTTTGTATTTTACTTGTAATTTAAAGGTTCTATGGAACCCTTCAGAGAAAGAATTAACATCCCCAGTGAAGCTATACATTTGGGGAAACTACCATTAAATGAGGATTCTCTGGGAAGAAGTTATGGTAGAGCAAAGCTGATCTTATACATATATTATGACCATATGTGCGCGCGCGCACGCGCGCACACACACACACACACACACACACACACACACGATCTGCTGAAATGCAATTTCAACCTTAATGACAGTCAACAGTCTATTTAACAGCCAGATAATTGGAGGCAGCAAGAGGGCCTTTATAATTTCTCCACCATCAAGTTTTACCCCTTAAGCCTAGTTCTTCACGACACAGAGTATCTTACTGCCTATTCTAATGTAATGTTTAGTATTATTTATTTAATTAATTAATTACATTTTTAGGTCTCTCCACTTTCCTTGAAAAGTAGACATCATGTCCTTCTGATTTGGCTTCTGGTAACAGCTCCCAGGTCCCTGTCTGAATCACCTCTGGCTGACCCCAGGGACTTTATCAAAGTGCCTTCACATCTCACCCAGACCCCAGCCCTCAAAGCAGCTCTCCTTGGGGGAAGGAAGAGTTCTTTGTCTAGATAGAAAGCCAAACATGGCAACAGAAAGTGCAGTGATAGTTCAAGACTAACGAGAGGTTAGTGAAACAGCAGAGGTTGTCTAGAAATACTGCATGTATTTCTACATGATACATTTTTTTTCTAAAAGCATTATCAAAGAGAAATTAAGTTAATGGTTTGGAATAGTTGCCTACAATCTTGAAAGAAGTAATTTGAGCACCTTCCTGTGGATAGCAAAATGGACATCACATGGGTTTAGCTGGTTATCTTAGTTTACATCCTGCTGCTGTGAGAAAATATTCACCCAAAACAACTAAGGTAGAGAAGGATTTTTTCTTCTTCTTACAACTCCCAGGTCAGGGAGGAACGCTGAGGCAGGGACTGAAGGCCCTGGGGGAACTCTGCCTGCTGGCTGGTTCTCTGTGGTTCGCTCAGCTGGGTTTCTTATAGAACCCAGGGCCATCTACTTGCCTATGGGTAGCACTGTGCAGTGAGCTGGGCCCTCTATCAATCAGCAGCAGCAAAGTGTACCACAAGCTTGCCCACAGGTCAACACAATTGAGTTGAAGTCCCCTCTTCCTGGATGACTCTAGTTTGTATTAAGTTGGCAAAACTAACCAGCATACTAATGTTCCCCGAACCAGTAATTCTTACATCTCTATAACCAATTTCTGTTATCATCTATGCATACTGTTTTTCTAAATTTAAACATTAAAATGGGCTCATCTTCAAAAATGTACCATTGTCCTAAACAAGACTCCAGGAAGCAGAGATATGATGTCATAACCATGTACTTATTGAATAAAACCACAAAACCATTGCTAGGAAAGTATTCATTAGAGGAATTCTTCAAATCATCATCACAGGGAATAGTGGGCATGCTTACATCTCCCTGGGGAAGGCTACATAAAAGAGGAAAAGACTTACAAGAAAAAGCAAACATAAAACCGGGAGGCTGTGTGGTAGGCGGGGTCGCCAGGAGTCAGAGTGGGGAGCAGAATGCTGACAGACATGATCTAAACACATTGTATTTAGGTATGAAATCACTAATGTATAGATAATGACTTAAATAAACATAGGAAATGGGTTAAAAATGGCCTGGTATTATGAAGTCTTTGATGAAGGCTCAGGAGTGTGTGTGAAGGGTATATAGTAGAGATAATATGTTCTGGAGAAAGGTCTGCCTTTATCAGAATCTAAAACACTGCTTATTAAAAATGCAAACCCAGTTCCCAGGGGCTTTCAGCAAACTTACAAGGGCTCCAGGTGAGGAGAATGCAGCATCTAATTTAATGTTTAAATAGCATTCATTCAGTAACTTTTTTTTTTGAATAACATCATTGTGGGGTTGCCAGCAAAGCTGAACACATATAGTTCCTGCCCTCACGAAGTACTGTTTTAGGGATGTCACAAGGATTCTCTCTCTCTTCCCCTACCACTTCTCCTTAAGTTCCCAGTTACTTACCTACACACACACACACACACACACACACACACACACACACACACACCAGGAATGATGTTTTGTGTTCATGGGTCCTATGTCTGTGGGTTCAACCAACTTAGGATAAAAAGATACTTAAACATTTCGTGTCTACTGAAGCTGAACAGACATTTTCTTGTTGGTAGCCGAACAGGATACAATAGCACATATGTAGGTTTAGAGATTAGCAGTAATGAATCCAAAGTATATGGACGTGCGTAGGTTGTAGGCAGATACTGCACCACTTTGTATAAAAGATTTGAGTGTTTGTGGAATTTTGTGTCTGCGGGAGAGTCCTACAGTCACTCACCCATGATTACTGAAGACTGAGTTTGTCCATCACATCCACTGTGATGTCTTGATAGATGTATACATTATAAAACGATTAAGATAATTCACATATCCATTACCTCATATAATCATCTTTTTTTTTGTGTGGCAAGAACATAGATCAACCTGCTAGCATATTCCAAGTATCTATTATTGTTGTTATTATTATTTGAGCAAAGTCTTGCCATGTTGCCCAGGTGGGCTTGGTTTTTGTGATCCTTCTGCATCAGCCCCCTGAGTAGCTAGGGTGACAGGACTGAGACATCGTGCTTGGTTACTATAGTCACTGTGCTACAAAATGGAGTTTTGAAATTGCCTAGCCGATCTTTGTGTACTTAGACTAACATCTCCCTCCTCTGTCCCCAGTCCGTGACTGACAGGCTTAGAGGGACCAACAGCAGCCTCAGGCAGGTCCCAGACAACACGGAATCCTGCGGACTTCAGCCATCCATCAAATCCTGTGCTCTCCTTATCAATCCTCCCTGTATCTCCGGACTCCCTGCCCTTGACACTCCTGACACTCAGTCTTTGTTGGTAGGCTAGGGGTGGAGCAGCTATCTCTATATTATAGCACACTCTGGCTTTTTTATTTTTTCTTTTTGAGACAGAGTCTCACCATGTGACTCTGGCTGTCCTACTTAGATAAGGTTGACCTTGAGCTCACTGAGATTCTCCTGCCTCTGCCTTAATCTCTGCTGGAATTAAAGGGATTCAACCTGTCACACCCCCTCTTCTACCTACTGCTTTCTAACAGTGGGCTTCTCATCTTCAGGGTACGATAAACAAAAATGTTCCCAACTTTACCAGCGTCCCCTGGGACATGGAGCAGGGACTTGCTTCTAGCCTAGAGCCTGTTCTGTGACTATCATTTTTGTCTATTGTTTCCCAGCACACTCTGTCTGCTTCATGCTAACCCCCAAGCGCGATACCTGGGTGTCCCTCAGAACTCTCCTGGACTTCCACCCTCATCAACCTTTCCTTCTCTTAGAGAGCAGGTGTATCTTTCCCAACATCTCAAAGCCTGACCCCTCCTCTTACAGTGGAGAGGCCGAGGAGGTCTGCATTCTTGTTCCGGTTTTAGCATCCCTGGCTTCTGGACCCACTGCAGCCTGTGTCCCTTATGGAGAAGTTAACACCTTGCCTTTTATTTTCCATATTCTGATGTTTTGACATCTGGGTCTTGCTATCTTTGCACGTATCATCCCCCCTTGGGTTAACTAAGCCTAGGTTAACTAAGTCAAGGGATGTGACCTTCAAGTACCACCCAGCCATGGCATAGCCCACATGCCATCACCTCATTTATGGAGATTCTGCTAAAGGTTGTTTTCCTTCGAATAATAATTCGAAGGACAGATATGAGGGAACCAGGACCAGATTCTATGCCCCATAGCTGACAGAAATTATTCAAACTCGTCTGTTCACCAGCCTTGCCTATCTCCTTACAGAAGCCACATTAAATGTTCTTGGCACTTTTCTCTCACTTTCACTGACCTGCCCCAGTCTTTCTTGTGTGCCTCCACTCCATGGTGTGTGCTCTCTCCTTGTAGGGACTATTAATGTAACAGAACATTTATTAACATAAATAGGGTGGGGCCCTGTCCCATTCACTTCTGTAGCTCATAGAGTGCCTTGCCCGGGAGCTTAGTAAACTGTTAGACTCTCATCCTGAAAGTCTACACACCTGATCTTCCACCCTCACTCTGCCCATTCCAGACACTATGTTCCAATAATTCTTAGCGGAGGGCATCACTCACAGGGAGAATGAAGGTATCCAGCTTTAGAAGGCGGCACATAAACTGTGAGGGGTTTGTTTTTGTTTTCTGATCACATTTTGCCCCAAATGTTACTAAAATAAACTAATACTTGCTGGGTTAAGGGACAGAACACGATGATTGGGTGAAAAATTTGCTAAAATAATGCACAAAGTGAGTTACAGAACCACATATGCTTAGACTACCCAAACTGAAGAATAACAGCATGTCCTTCCACCATGAGAGCACTTTGCATTCCAGAGATCCTCTAAACCCAGGCCTAATGTCAGCAACAGCAAGTGTTTGTTTAATCTCTCTACAATATTCTCAGCTGTAACGGTGACAAAGTCAGGCCACCTGAAAGTTTTGCAGTTTAGAATGTGTTTCCTGCACAACATCTGTGATGGTCTCCCTGAGCAGAGCACCTAGGAGCTAACACACACACACACACACACACACACACACACACACACACACACACACACACAGAGAGAGAGAGAGAGAGAGAGAGAGAGAGAGAGAGAGAGAGAGAGAGAGGTCATGTTAACAAAACACAACAAAATTACATGAAGTTGGATCTGCTTTGGAGAAAAACAACCAGCAAACACGAGAAAGGAATTTTTGCTCACCTTCTGTATCAGAACCAAATTATTTTTAAGTCTCTATTTTTAGATTATTTAGTTTTTGAGACAAGGTCTCACACAGCCTAGGCTATGCACCTAACTATGTACCCTGGATTGATCTTGAACTCCCTATCCTCCTGTCTTAACTTCTTGAGTGCTGGGATTGCTTGTGTACCACACACGCTAATTCCTGAAGTGCTAGCAGCTGAACTCAGAGCTTTATGCATGCTGGAACATATTCTGTCAACTAAGCTACAACTCCAGCCTGAAATTTTTCAAATTTCTTGTTAACTGGGTTTTTTTCCCAATAGACAAATCACAAATGTATAGTTAGTGAGATACAATGTGCTGCTCTGATATGTGAACATTAGGCTCCATTGTTTATACTCAAAGTCATGCCCAGCATCTATCTGTGTGAGAATTTCCTACCCTTGCAGTCTCTCACCAGAGAGTTGGGCTCAGAAAATGAACTTTCAGGAGCTGACAGCTTTAATTAAGAGTCTGGACCCAACTTAAACAGTTGATTAATCTTGAGAGTAGAAGATTAAACTGAAGAGCGACTTGTGAATTTGTAGGTACTTCACATTGTTGGGAGGATGCTGAATGCCTTTTTCCAAGTCATAAAACCCACTGAGCTCCTACCTGCTGATTCCTGGGTGTACACTAATATATGGTCCTATGGGCACATGACAGGAACAAGGTGAGGGAAGGGACAATTTTGAATCAGTCACAGGGTCAGAGCTGGAGCTCCTACTAAGGTCAAGCAAGGGTTTTTGATTTAGAGATGCTCTTTCCTCTATCTGCCTAAAACCTACCATATTTGTCATTTTCAGCAACAGCACAGGGATATTAAAGCACTAATAATGTTGTCACCCATCACCATCATCCACCCCCAGAATGTCTCATCCCAAAGAGAAACTACATTCAATAAGCAATTCTCCTCGTCATTCCCATAACTTTGATTTCATTGTCTGCCTTTAACACCGTTATGACTCTGTCTATTCTAGATATTTCTAGTGGATAGAATCACACAACTGGCTTCTTTGACTTTGTATCATATTTTCAAAGTGTATCCACTTACTGGTGTGCCACTGAGATCTGGCACTTGGTGGCACAGTTCTGGGAAGCAGGACATCACAAAGATGCTCTTTGGCTCAAGTGGATGGCTCAAGGGCTCCATTGCCCAGAGTTTTCTGAGTTAATCAACAACAGATTGAGCTCTGTTGTCAGTCTCTGGCTTCTGAAAGGCCGGCTATCCTTGCTCAAATAACCAAGGGGCCCCAGACTGATTGATTCCGTACAGATCCTTAACATCAAGTTAGCAACCATAATTACATTGCTTACTCTGAGTGGGAGGTGGTTCTTGTGTGTTTGCCTGGAGTCTTTGTACTTGGGTTTGGGATGGCCACATCTAGAAGAATGCCAACCATCTGGGTATGACCTGCACTAGAGGAGACTTTGCTCTCAGCATTCCAGTCATCCTGGGCCAAGGCATCATTGGAGAACCCTTGATTTAGGACTTGTATCCGTCTGCCTGACAGACTGTAGTGATGTAACTGCTGGGATCATCAGGAGACAATAAATTCAAGGTTGTCCTCCCTAAACTCTAAGGTGTGGAGTGTCCTTGCCCTTTGCCACCCTAAAAGTGTGACCGGGGAGATGGCTCAATGGGTAAGGCTCATGGCACACAACCATAAAAATCCAAATTCAGATCCCCAGAACCCACACAGAGCCAGATTCAGTACTGTATGTCTGTAATCTCAGTTCTCCAATTAAGAGATAGGAGGCAGACTGGAGGGTGCCGAGAAGCTTGCAGACCAGATAGCTCGGCATAGGGAGTAGTGAAGAAGCCAGTCTATCTCAAGCAAGGTGCGAGACAAAGACCAAGCCCTCGGATGGCCCTTGACCTCTGCAAGTGCACTGTGGTACAGGAGTGGCCCTCACCTCACACTGCAGTTGGTTTTTCTGATCACATCCCAAGTCACCTCTAAAATTTTTTATCCTCCAGGGCATGAGTCAGCTAATTTCTCCTTTAAAGAGCCAGATAGTAAGTATCTTAGGCTTTATGAGTCAAGAGGAAAAACTGAAGATATGCACACCCTTTAGAAATAAGAGAAAAAAATTTCCACAAATGTTTTATTGATGACATTTAAAAATAAAATAATTCAGTAGAATATTTTACTCAAAAGCTTCATCAGTCTACTAATGAGAAGAAAGTAATTCTTTGGAGGAGGCAGGATGGATCAAGTTTTGCTTAATTCATATTATGGGTAGGAGGTCTCATTCTTCTATACCGTTTCATTGAACCTCTGAGATCCTTTATCTTTTTTTCTGTGAACTCCTGTGTTACCTTAATCTTTCTTTTTTTCCCTATCTTTATTAAATTGGGTATTTCTTATTTACATTTCAAATGTTATTCCCTTTCCTGGTTTCCAGGCCAACATCCCCCTAACCCTTCCCCCTTCTATATGGGTGTTTCCCTCCCAACCCTCCCCCCATTGCCGCCCTCCCCCCAACAGTCTAGTTCACTGGGGGTTCAGTCTTAGCAGGACCCAGGGCTTCCCCTTCCACTGGTGCTCTTACTAGGATATTCATTGCTACCTATGAGGTCAGAGTCCAGGGTCAGACCATGTGTAGTCTTTGGCTTAGTTCCTGGAAGCTCTCACCTTAATCTTTCTTTTGGAACTTATGCTCTATCCTTACAGTCATGTGGAACTTTTCCTATGGGGAAGAGCAAGGTCAGAGGTAAAAATTCCACATGTTTGATTTCTATATGAACTAATCATTAATTGTTTGATCTTAAATTATCACTTGGTCTATCTCTAGAAGCTTCTGTGTGCTTCCACATCTATAGAATGAGCAATGGTATCTGGTTGGTATGGTTATTGAAAAGGCTATTGATCTAATGCGAAGATCTAGAAAGTGTATAACACACTGCAAAACACTGAACAGCAATACCGTTCTTTTGATTACTTTCCTCTCTTGACCTAAGGACCATGCAGTGGAGTGGTTCGAATAAGAATGGCCCCATGGGGTCGTATATTTGAATGCTTAATCATCAAGGAGTGGCAGTGCTCTAGAAGGATTAGGAGGTGTGGTCTTGTTAGGAGAACAGTGTTAGTGGGGGTGGGCTTTGAGGTTTCAGAAGTCCAAGCCAGGGCCAGTGACTCTCTTTTCTGACTGCCTGAGGATCCAGATGCAGAACTCTCAGCTATTTCTCCAGCACCATGTGTTGACTCCTATTTTAGGATGTGAGATACTTCTGATAGTCTAGGAGACATTGTTATCACATTTCCTTCCTTATGCTTTTATGTGGCATTTACATAGGTCACAAACCCCAGCAGGGGCAGCTCATCACAAGTGTGGAACCATCACAGATCATGCTGGAATTAGTCAGTGGTCGTAGGACGAAGAGTGACAGCATAAGGCATTCCCCCTACAGGTTCACTTTCACAGGAAGTAACATGATTTGTTCTTGGTGTTGCCCACACAGATTGGCAGTTTTTCTCTTTATTGGTTCTCAGGTCAGGCCTAAAAGCTTTGCAATATGCTCACCAGTATTTGAAACTCCTTTTCTATACAGCAAGCCTTATTATGGTAGGGGGTGCTTAAATCCTATAGATATAGAGGATGTGTATATGCTCCATGGGACACAGAAAAGTGGGCAATGCATGTACATGTCACTGGACAGTGTTGCTTCTGTAACAGTTAAGGTCACTGACTGGGCTTCCAAAGGTGTGGTCGAGACAGAGGTTAACTCAGTTAACAATGTTGTCTTCTGTGCCTGCGACCTGTCTTCCACTTCTCATCACTTCTCTTGCCACCCCTTCTCCTGTTTTAAACACTAGCTTGATTTGATGTATACATTTACTTTGATTTCAGCCAACTTTTTCTTGTCAATCAGTTTCCCTTGGTGTACAAAAAGGTACTAGCTCACTCTTGGCTTTCCCTTCTGCTTAAGTTCAGAAAGCATCCCCGAGACCTTAGAGCTTTGATTATGTTCCAGCCAATTTCCATAAGCTTTATAGAAAAGTACTTATAGGCATCTGCACATCAAAATGCAAGTAAACAAGCCTCTTGGATGCCAGCATTTCATACCAGGCTTATTCCCCATCTTTCCTCTTTCTTACCTCTAACGAGGAGGAGACAATATGATTTATCACTCCAGCCAGAATGCTTTCAGAGTGAATGGAGGTACAGACCTGATAAGATGCATAAGCTGGGGTTACCAATTCATGTGGGATTTGACCTCCATATCTTTAAGGGAGGCAGACTTTATACATATTTAAAATAATGCTGCAGCTAAAGTCCCTTTAGTTCAAAGGCTATATATACATATACATATATATGTGTATATGTATTTAAAACTCAAAGGTATATGCACCTATGTTAATAAATGAGCTGAAACTCATGAAAAGCTAGTAGAAAAGACTTATAAAAACATTCTAGTTTTACTTGTGTGTGTGTGTGTGTGTGTGTCTGTGTCTGTGTCTGTGTGCGTGCACACACACACGTGCACACATGCACATGTGCACTAGTATCCACATGTACTTGTGGGTGTCCACACAAGGCAGTACAGGGCATTGGATCCCAGGGAGCTATACTAACAGCCTGTGGGTCACCTACTATGGGTTTTGGGAACCAAACTCTCTGGTCTTCTGTAGGAGCCAGAAATGTTTTTAACCACTGGGCCATTTCCCTAACCCCAATGACTTTTAAATGTAAGGTATTATAGTATCTTCTATGTGTTCATGTGCTTTATTGCATGGTCCCAGAATGGTGACACTTTATGGAAGGTCTGGAACCTTTGGGAGGTGGAGCCTCAGGGGTGGAAGTGGGTCACTGGGAGGAGCACCATGTACTTTTATAGTTTATCTTCACTTCTGTTTGTTTGCCGCTTCCTGATAGGGAAGGCAATGTGACCAGCTGCTTCTTGCTCCCAAACCTTTGCTACCATATATGGCTGTGTTCCCACTAAACTGTGAACCAAAATAAACCCTACCTTCCTAAAGTTGATTTTTTTTTTCATTTATATGGTCACAGCATCAAGAGAAAGCAACAGTATTTGTGGTTACAAAGCCTTTTCTGAGTCCATACATTCCTGTGCTCTTAAAGTCAGGGACTTCTGCTCTGCCTTCCTGCTCTCATCTTTTGGCAGCAAGATACTCTCTACACTCAGTTCTCAGTGTCCCCACCATAGACCATGGCCAAACACAGGTCTGGGACCCTGATCATGCTAGTATCACCATGGGAGGCATACTTTATATATGTCCAGTGTACATATTAGGAAGCTCTTAGGAATGAAGATAAGACTCAAAAGAGTTGCAGGTGTCTCTCTTCTCTAGAGAAGTGTCAGCCTCCTAGAGTAGGTCTTGGAGATAAAGGATGGAGAGACCAGACATATTCCTGTGCTTTCCACCTGCTTTGGACCTTGTGCTTTGTGCTAGCTGTGCTCCACCTGATGTGTTTGTACCAGAGAGATCCCCATGGGATGCTTCCCCTTCTCAAATCTTTGTGCAAATGTCATCTGTGTAGCAAGGCCCTTCCCGGCCATCATTAAAAATAGCATCTACTTTCCCTTGTATTCCCACTGTGGTTCTCCCCACTCTCCACCTCTTTATCTTTTAATCACCATACTCAGTTATTAAAACTACCATCTTGAACTACAGCATTAACTCTGTGACGGAAGTGTGTGTCTGCCTTCATGTTGCCACCCCCTGTGCTGTCGGGCACATTGCGTCTGAGGTTTAATTAATATTCGTTAATAGACCGACTCAACCTCCCACCTTTCTCTTGTTGCAGCGGAGGAACCAGATGTCTCCTTAGCCAAGGCCAGTGCCTCCACCTATATTCTGAATTGCATCCCTTTCTCCCTCGAGGCTATTCTATCCGCTGTTGTCTTCCCTCTTCCACGAACTCAACAATTCCCACTAGCTGCATACTTTTGATACCTATCATAGAGCAGCTGTAAGTCAGGCTCTGTCCCACACATCTTACCTTGCTTCACAGCTGCCTCAGTACAGCCCTGTGAGGATGGAATGAACATCCATTTCTACACAAGAAGAAGCTGAGGCCCAGAGAAGGTAAAACTGTGATCACAGTCACATAGTAAGTGAGGACCTCTGAATTTGAACCCAGAAACCTAGTTGAAGAGCCCTGCTCTGAATCACTTTTATGCTTCAGGCTCACACCCATCCACTATCATATATATATATATATATATATATATATATATATATATATATATATATATATATACACTTAATCTAGATTTAATCTTAAGAAGCCCTTAATTCCATACCCCTTCAGCTGACTCCATATTTCTTCACACTGCTTTGCAACTGTTCTCAAAGTCTCATCTATATTAGCCATCTCTTTCTACCCTGTTCTTTGCCCTACTTTAATCTGCCTTATTTCTATTCAAAGAATTCTTGCTGGACTACCTTACGACAGCATTTCTCAGTCATTACCTGTGTTAGTTTGCTTTTTATTACTGTGGTAAACAGCATGACCAAAGGCAACTTTGGGAAGAAAGTGCTTATTTGACTCACAGTTTCTAGACCACCTCAGAAGACGTTGCAGCAGGAACCTGGAGGCAGAAGCTGAAACAGTGGCCATGGAGGAGTGCTGCTTATTGGCTTGCTCCCCGTGGCTTGCTCTGCCTGCTTTCATATACAACCCAGGACCACCTGTCCCAGCATGGTACCAACACATCAATCATTAATCAAGAATTGGAATGCCACATACCAATCTGACGGAAGCATTCGAGGTGAGCTTCCCTTTCCCAGATGACTATAGCTTGTGTCAAGTTGGCGCCTGCCATTTTACTCAGCCTCCTTCAGAATTTGCCAGTGATAGCTGCTTCTCTCTTACTTGACAGAATATTGTGGGTTTTCTGAGTATAGTCCTTGCCTTCTGCCTGACTTACTGGGTAGCCCTGAGCAGCCCCTCTCTTCCTTAGAAGATATGTGAGAAACGTAACCCATGAGCACACATTGGAGAAAGCTTGCAGTCAGGAAGAACTGTGGTGCATGATTCTAAATGAATGGAACATCTTCAACAGACTTCTGACTCAGAGACTTTTGTTTTAAATAGTCGTCTCTAAATACTTTAGCATTCTATCCACAATGGTATAAAATTCCTCCTTGATGCTTTTTGGTACCCAGGCAGATGGTGTCCAAATTCTTAAAACAAACAAACAAACAAACAAACAAACAAACAGACAGACAAACATCCTCACACCCAACCAGATTTTGCTTAGAATTACTTTATATCATTCTTTCTAAAAAATTTATATTTATATTTCCAAATGCTTAGAATTACTTTTTATCATTTTCTACGAAATTTAGATTTACAAAATTTCCAAATGCATTGTATATTTCCCCTTCAGACTAAGTGGTCTTCCCATTACAAAAATTTATACCCCAAGAGTATCTTTGTTATTCCAGCTGACATTTTTTGTCCCATTTGGCCATGTAGACAAAATGCTGTCTGAAAGTGTAGGAAGAGTCCATGAGCTGTCAAAAATAGTTATGGTTTCATGTGCAGAGTCTTACCACAGCCAGGCATGGTACCAAAAATGCAGTACATTCTCTTTCTTATTTCTTATGGTTTTAGACATAGTATGGCCAAGACTCAAATAGACTTCAGGATTTACTCAGAATCAGCCAGTGAATAACCCCAAAATGTGGGTTTTCAGGATATCACCCACATGAGACCAAATCTCAATGTGTCTGTGAGAAGGTACCTTGTACCTCCCCTTCCTTGGTAAGAATTGAGTGTGCTGTCATGGGTTTGCTAGAGAATCCATAGGAAGAAAACACTACTCTATGAACAGTTGTGGGGTAGCTGAGCAGAGAGAATTCTGACTTGAGCAACACTGATCAGATAAAACGTGGCCCAGCCATTGAAAGCTAAGCTTGGAAAGGCTTGCTACAAGAATGTACTCACCCAGTTGTTTTGTATCCATTATTGACAATCTTCCCACTTCAGATGGTGCCATAACCTTGGCTGTCATTCCCTGCTCTTTTATTGTAGAAGAAATGTACTACTGTAGAGTCCTAACCAGAGAGTTGGCAGCCCTGAAAACTCATTTCATTCATGTCGTAGGGTGTGGATAAACCCGTGCTCTTTATAGAGGAGCAGACTTCCTGTCCAATGGGCTACACTTTGCTCTTGAACCTGCCTGGCGGTAACTTGAAAGGCGTCCATGTCCGACCAGACTTTTTTCTCTCTCTTTTGTTCTCTTCTTGATGGACTTGCATTCAGAAGCACCGGGGTCCCTATTAACCTCAGCGGCAGCCTTTTCATGATGGAATTTCTAGTGGACACCTGGGTTAGGAAAGATTTTGAAGCTGTTTTCCTTCTGAGTGTTTGATGTGTCTCCTTTTGACCCTGCTTGGTCCTAGGGCAATGGCCATTCCTCTCCTCCCTAAGCAGCGATGCTGGTCACCACCCAGAAAGCCTCACAGTTAGCAGGAGGACAGTGGTACCACTGGATATGGGCCTGGAGCTCTAGCTTCCCATGGGCTCTCCTCTTACTGTCCTAACTCTTTCTTGGTTTTGATGTCTTCATTGTAAGTTGGGTCTTGGATTCGAACAAGAATCATGTGTTTGTTTGTTTGTTTGTTTGTTTTTTTGCAGTGATATTGTAGGTGATGGTCACTGCCCTTTAAAATAGAGAATAAACCAGTTATTGTTTGCTGAGCCTAAGAAGTCTCTTGGGACAGCTGCTTTTCCATAGTACAGTCCTTTAGGTTATTATCAGAGGCCATGAAAGAAGGAAGAGAGAGTTTAACATAACAGGACCATGCTTTCTGATGCTCCATGTCCTTCTCGACCTGGGGCAGGGGGTGATGGTGGTGGTCTATCCAGACAGAAGGCTGCTGGGGGTTGTTTTTATGCTTTTTCTTTTCTTCACATAAGAGATACATCTGAATGTCACATGGCCATGTTCATGGGGCTATGTAGGGCTTGTGTAGAGAGTTCTGGTCCCTCCTTGAGCAGGTGCAGATATAAGCTCAAGCCAAGTAAGATGGTGGTGTCCCCTCAACAGAATCTAGAATGACCTGGTAAAGGGGCTTTCGTGGTGCCGGTGGGGGACTAACTTGATTACTGGAAGTGGGAACACCTGCCCATGGTGAATGGATTCTAAACTGTGTAAACTGAGAAAGGGAACTGAGCAGAAGTTTTCATTCATTGGTCTTTTCTTTTGACTATAGGAGTAAAGTGATCAATTGTCTGGAACTCCTGCTGCCTTGATTTCCCAGTTGTGGTTGATTGTACCCATACCTGTGAGCCCTAACAAACTTCTTCCTGAAGTTGCTTTTGTCGAGAGAATTTAACTATAGCCATGGGGAAAAAAACAAAGACATCAAGTCTTTATTTTCTGCACTGCCCGTGTACCAAATGGGACTCTGAAATATCCCAGGGACCAGCCTCGCGCCTTCATCCTGTGGCAACACTTTCTTTGGCTTTTCTTTGAAGCTTCTTTGCACCCATTTGCTTCCAGCCTTGCTTAGAAGTTAGTGTTGTTCAGAGCTCAGCCCCAACACGGCCCATGTAGTAACCATCAACTTCCTTTGTCTACCTGTAAGTTGCCCGATTTGCCCTACACACTCTACTCCTGCTGACTCATTGAACATCATAGCTGTTTCAAACCCATGTCATACATCTAACTCACATCTCTCACTTAGATCTTTCCCATAGGGAAAGACAACCCTGCCTTGTTTATTCGAAACTAGGTCAGTGTCTACAGCTCCCCCATCTCTCCTGTGCATCCTCCCCTTCCGTATTCTATCACCTTTGGATTCTAGGTCACCTCATAAATGGCAGGAGTGGCTAGTGTCATGTTCCTATCACTGTGATGATGTACATCTTCTCTCCCAGGTGCACAGTCTGCCAGGCCTCCCCATGGAGGACATGCCTTCTACAATGCAAAGCTCAGCAGCTTCTCTTCCTCCTAGTAACCACTCAGGGTCCTTCATGGGCACCCCTCGCTTTCAACATCAGACTCAGATGTCTTAGCACAAGAGTCTTTCTGAGCTGCCCCACTGCCATGGTTCTACTTCCCAGACCTTCTAACTGCCAGGTAAAGCATGTCTGTCCTGGAATTCGTGAATTAGCTCCCATGGTTGTACCTTTGAATAGCAAGTTCTCTCCCAGGAATATCTTGCTCTATTTGTGTGTGTGTGTGTGTGTGTGTGTGTGTGTGTGTGTGTGTGTTGAATTTAACATTTATAAATGGCCAGCCTCAGATCATAACTGGCCTACATATGCATTTGGGGGCTTGTATTATGTTGAACTCTTTTTGAGATAGGGTCTCCTGTAACCTAGGTTGGTTTTAACTCTATTTAGCAGAGGATAACTTTGAATTCTCAGCCCTCCTGCCTGTACTTGCTGAAGGCTTGAATTACAGATGTGTGACATCACACCTGGTTTTATGAGATGATGGGGAGGAACTAAGTATCTTGTGCATGTTAGGAAGGCACTCCACCCCATCCCATGTTAAACATTTTAAAATCCAGAGACCGATCTTTAAAACAAAGCAGACTAGTCAAAGAATCATCTGGTTTCTTTTGAACATTCCAAGGATCTGGCCATGCTGAACCACAGTAATTGGAGCAGTGGCAGTCTATGGTTGGCAGATCTGTGTTGTGTTTTCCCACAGTCCACACTGATCCTGACTGACAGCGAGCTGCTTCTCTTATGTGTGTGACCTGCCTAGACTCTGGAGGCATCTGACCTTGTGTTTCCCTAGGCTTATTCCAGTCAAGGAACAATAATCAGCTAATGCCATCTTTCTCCTTTGAGACACACGAAGCCTACAGGACCTTGGGGTGTGGTGGGCACTAGTTCCCTGTTCTTTCTCGGTCACAGTTGACAGATGCTAAAGTCAACCCCTAGGAGGGTGCTCAGCTTCAGGGACCTCTGGGATGACCATTCATCCCTCTCCCCCATCAGTATTTTGCAGGTTCCAAGGTGCTGAGAAGCACTGGGCTGAAAGAAGATTTCTGCCCTAGGTCCTCGTGACTACTGGGAAGCAGGAAAGCCAGCCTTGTTGGTTTCGAGATCAGAAAGTGACTGTACACAAGAAATGTCACTGAGTTCACACCAGGTGGTGTTGGGAATAGTACAGAGAGGATAGGAGCCTTCAGGACGAGGACCAGGTTGATGTTAATAGCATGTATCTTGAATGAGAACTGGAGGAAGACTTTGCTTTGAAGGACAGTTAAGTAGAGCAAAAAAATAATCGCATAGCTACTACAACCCAAGCCATTGCTACGGGTGGGCTTCCTCATAAATTCTTCTTTCTATGCTTATCCTAGTCCTCTACGTTTAGCATCTTATTGCTTCCATTTCACTGAGGGATGTTGAGTATTATATTTATCCTAACTAGGTTTTGTCATTAATTTGATGCAGCCTAGAGTTATTTGAGGGTGTCTCAGTTGAAGGATTGCCCAGATCAGACCAGCCTATGACCATGTCTCGTCTAGATTGTCTTGAATGATAGCTGCTGTGTGAGGGCCCAGTCCACTGTGGGCAACGCCAATCCTAGTAGGTAGGTCTAGACTGTCTGAGAAAGCTAGCTGAGTATGAGCCTGTCACCAAGCCAGTGACTAAGTCAGGATGCAACCTCACTCGGTGGTTTCTACCTTAGGGTCCTAATTAGAGTCCCTGCCCTGATGTCCTGTAATGTAAGCTAAATATATCCTTTCATTCTCAAGTTGCTTTTGGTAAGGAAGAGTGTTTTATCAGAGCAAAAAAAAAAAAAAAAAAAAAAGCAAACTCAAACAATATCCAGTGACTGACAGCCAAGGAAGGGAACGGGAGGCGGGATTTGAACTGAGCTGTCTCACTGTCAACTTAGTTCAGGTTCTGACCACTTAGAGAGTGTTAGAGTCAGTATAAGAGGCGCACTGAAAAGATGTTGGAGGGTGAGCCTAGGCAGCCAGTGTTCCTGGTCACTGCACTTCACTCCAGACAAATGCCAAAGCTCATTAACTAGAGCACGAGAAGGAGTGAAAGCCGTGTCAGGAAGGAGGCCTTGTGTACTGCAACAAGGCTGTCCTTCTGATTTGACTCCCCCGTCTCCTCCTTGGAGTTCTGGCCCTTTGCCTTAGATGCGTTCTGCAGCTTCTGAGAGGAAACTCAGGCTGGAAACTGTTTTAAGCATCCATAGTGAGAGCTACAAAGACATAATGAACACCTACACCTCCCACACCCACACATACACCCTTACTCTTCCTGTTGCCCTGAGTATCAGTCAGCTCAGACAACATGGTGGGTTGGCCAGGGATAGGCACAGACACCGGGCAGGGACCTGTTAGGGTTCAGGGTTCAGAGCTTGGGTTGGTGATTCTGGACAGTGTCCTGGGAACAATGACTCAAGGTGTTGTTGAACATTTTACATCAAGAGGTTGCCTCAGAGCTCCATTCTGTCCTCAAATCTCATGTCATCAATTACTGTAGGACATTTCAGAAAAGGGGGCTGGGGTAAAACTAATAAGGTTGAGAGTCTGCCAGTCTTTGGGGTTTGGTATCATTCAGAGGCAAAGAGAACTCTTGTCCCACCAACTTCTCCACTTGGCCACAGCACTCTGCAATTGGGCAGGGTTTTTGGCCCCGTTGTCTTGGACAGATTGTGTGCTCTTCTGAGACATCTGGGCACAAGAGGAATCACACAAGCACACTGGGACGCAATAGTTCTTTCTCCCCAAGACAGGAAGAAGAGACAAATTCCTACCTCTTGGCTGGTGGGGGGATAGGAAATGTGGGACCCTGACATTCTTAACAAAGGTGCCTTTGATATGGTGATGTGTAAGAGTTTGCAGGAAAAAAAAACTCACAAATCCCAAGTCAACCAACCAGTCAACCAGCCAACCAAACGAACAAGCTCGGTGTGATTCCTAGTGCCATCTTTAATAGAGAATACAAAGCCACCATTTTTCCATTCTATGAAACAGATGCCACTTGGCAGGCACTGATCTTATAGGTTTTATTATTGTTCTTATTAAAACTCTTCTAAGATATATAGCCTATAGCCAAGTTATTCTGTTTTAATTTCTTTTTGTTCCAATTAGCCTGAATTTGCTGAATACCTATGTGACAGGCGTTGGGGTAGGCTCTATGGTACCATGTGTATGCAGACTGAGTGGCCAGTTTCAAGGTACTTAAGATCTCATTTGGAGATGTGTGTGCACGTACTAGTACACGTGCGTGCATGCGCACTTGTGCACACACACACACACACACACACACACACACACACACCAATATACTCAAGCAAATGCCCTCCTGCTCTGAGGCATGGAGCTATATTTACCCACCCATACCTTGGGAGGTACTGAGAACACACATAAGAAACAGTAGTGCAGGGCACTTCAGTTAAGTGTGTGCTCAGGAGTGGACAGGGGTGGGCTATTTTCTAGAGGACTCAGAGAACCAGATTAAAAAACCACCTTGAGGGAAGAGTCTCAAAGAAAATGAATTGCAAATGTTGCTACTCCAAAGAACAGTCCCATCTCTCATGGTTTATAAACTATATCCAAGTCTTCCCTTCTGTAAACCACATGGTGTTTCTGTGCCTTCCTTAGCCCAGTAAACGGTCATTTCGTCTTCATCCTCTCTCTCTTCTCCCTTCTCTCCCCATGATGTTTAGTTCCATTTTGTTTCAAGGCTGTGGCCCTATCACAGAGCCTCTCTTGCTTTCTTTCTCTTCCCTCATGACTTTATTTTTAAAATTTGAAAACAATGTATCTGTGTAAGTGTGTGTCTACGTGTGTGAGTGTGTATGAAAGTGAGTATGTGTGTGTGGATATATATATATATATATACATATATGTGTGTGTGTGTATTTGTGTATATGTGTGTATCTGTGTGTGAATGTGTGTGTGTGAGTGTGTGTGTGAGTGTATGTGTCTGTGTGTGAGTGTGTGCATGTATATCTGTGAGTATATATGTATATACGTATATGTGTATCTGTGTGTGAGTGAACCTGTGTGACTGAGTGTGTGAGTGTATGTGTGTGCAGGTTGGAGGACGAGCAGGGTGTTAGTTCTCAACTTCAACCTTGACTCAGGGATGTCTGCTACTCACCACTGCCTCCAGCACACTTACTGCCTTCCAAGTTCCCAGTGTTTTCTGGCCTCCTATCTTACAGTATGAGTGCTGGGTTGCAGCCTCCCACTGCCGAGCATTACGTGATGTCCTAGTTTCGTTCTGTTGCTGTGACAAGCACCAGGACCAAAGGCAACATAGAAGAGGAAACTTCCGGGACACAGTCTATCCCTGAGGGAAGTCAGGGCAGGAATTCAAGCAGGAAGTTGAAGCAGACACCCTGGAGGAACTCTGCTTGCCAGTTCACATTATGACTCAAACAGACTCATGCTTAGTTAGAGTGTGTGTGTGTGTAATCATTTAAAACATATGGATCCTATGTGTGTACACACACACACACACACACACACACACACACACACACACAGAGCTCAGGATCACCTGCTCAAGAAAAGGTGTGAGTGGTCCTGGCCCTCCTGTATTAACAAGCAAGACACACTCCCCCAACCCAGACATGCCCACAGGCCAGTCTGATCTAAAAGCAATTTCTTGAATAAGGCTTTCCTCTCAGATCAAGACTTGCCACTTGGATGATCCTACGCTGTGTCAAGCTGACAAATCTGAGTAGGACATATGAGTTCTGAGGACTTGAACTCAGAGCCCAGATGCTTACACCTGGCTGGCAAGGGCTTGACTCACAGAGCCAGCTTCTCAGTCTGGTTCCTTTGGCAAGCCATTCTTTTATTTGTAGACTCCCTGTCTTTCTAGCTCCTGCTTTCTCCTTCCTTCTCAAACCTCTGACAAAACCAGTCTCTTGTCATTAGAATCTCATTCCATTCCACCATTCGATGCAGAGTGGTCTCTCAAAGTTGCCAGTCCTGATAATGGCCAAGTCCATGATGGGGACCCTGAGCACCCTCATCTTTAAAGGTAACACATGCCAGCAAGACGTCTCCCTGCTCTCTTTCCTCACCTCACTGGCTACCTTTCCCTGTGGCCTCTGCTACCTGAATTCTGCTCTGGCTCTCCAAGTAAGGCCAAAGACCAAGGCTTATCCAGGAACCTTGAGTACCACAGAGGTTCATCTACACCAGTGGCTTTCATCAGACCTCATGAAAAATTACTTTTGTCTCAGCCCTGACTGCTCTCCAAACTGCATACCAGTCAGTCCCAAGTCCACGGTAGGGGACTGTGGACAAGTCCTTCACATCTTAGAGTCGCTACACCTATAATAATAATGAGGGGTGACCTCGTATGTCCCTCTTTGCTAATAATGGGCGAGCTGATTTCTGTTTTGTTTTTCTGGCTGTTTCACTGGTGTCATTACACTTTGTTCTTGTTACCACACAGATGAATGCCTCTGTTTAAAATGATCAGGTGTGAAACCAATCCCATCCAAGGGCTGTACAGAACAGCTACCTTTCTTCATGCTGAGGCTGCCCCACGCTCAATGACTCCTCTCGGCATTACTGCTCAGTCCCTGGGAAAACTGGAGTGCTGTCAATTCCTTTTTTGAAATCACTCCCTAACACTTCCTGTTAATGCAAGGGATACTAACCCAGAGTAGACCCTACATGTTTCGGTTCTGATTGGTAATGTGGGTGGTCCTCTCAACTCCTGTGCTCTCCCCACCTCTAGGAAAAGGCACTTTGCTGGCACATTCTTTGTTCAAAGAAAGCACTTCAGGGGTCTAGGGTGGTTCCTGTTTCTTTGAGAATCATTTGAAAGGTATGGATCCTGTGTCTGCCATTTTAAGGGGTCACAGAGTACCTAAGATTTGCCACACAGGGCTCTGACTTCCCGACTTAAGCCAGACACTGCTCCTCCCCCAAACCAAATTGTCTATTAAAATTTTATTTGTTTTAACAGAGCATTCATCACCAAGGTCAGTGGTTACAACTAGGGTGATGGCAGACCACAGGCATGGGCCCTTTGTTGGCGGTAATGAGTTTTCCTGAAAGCTAAAGGAAGGAGACTTCCCAAATTTCCAAATTTAGCCGTGCATAGTGAGAACTTTTCTGCATCTAGCTATGTACCGTCATGGACTCTGCTGAAATGTGGTATGTTGGCCATTATTATCAAGAACGCTGCTCAGACTGTAATGTAATGTTTTCTCCTTTGGTACTGATTGGCATAGAGGATACAAAGTGATTGCATGGCTTTAAGGACCTTTCCCTGACCTGCAAGAGTTACTACGGCATGGTGCAGCCACTTAGCCAGTTGGATTTCCTTTCTCTTCTGAGCTCCAACCCTTCTGCCCTCTAGGTTCTCATGTGGAGTAGATAGGAGGTGAAAATAGATTAGAATTGGTTACTGTGCCTTCTAGAAGACATGTTGGAGCACAACAAAGGGCTTGTCTACCTCCAGGGAGTCTAAACCCTTTCCCAGGGAAAGTCTCTGTTGTGTCACCCAACTGTGAGAATCCAGAAGAAGGCAAGACCCATGACTTTATCTATCTATGGTTTACAGATAGAGGAACTGAGACCGTGAGAAACAAGGACCTGCCACTCCGATAGGCTGCACATCTACAGCCAGAGACCAGATCTCTAAAGGCTCTCATCCAGACATTTGTCCAAATGTTACACAAGAACTCTGCTCAACTGGACCACAATTTCCTTGAGCCTCTCATCTGGGCTGTGTGCATCTCTGCGTGCCGTTTGCATCTAGCACAGAATCTGTAAGGACCTGGTGCAATGGGTCATGTGCACAGCACAGACACAGCCGGCGACGTGATGACACCATAAAACTTATGGAACTGTTACAGAATCAGGTACCAGGAGTTGACCTGATGCTTCCCCTACAGGAATGACATGGGTGCCCCGTTAGGCTGCTGTGTGCACACCTGATCAGAAATAGATTTTTTTTTTCTCCTCAGAAGACAGGCTTGTGGCACATTCTTCACTGGTTTCTCTGAGAACCTGCTTTTGAGAAATAGTCACTGAACATTTACAGAGCCATGTGCTGGGTACACAGAGATGAGCTAGCCCTGAAATGGATTCTTTCCCTGGTGGAAAATGATCTAGTGGGAGACGAAAGAATAAAAAAGAACGAGAATAAAAATAGACCACCCCTCATGCAGACGGAGCGAGGCTAATCTCTGCCTGCTTCTAAGAAAATAAAAACAACACCGTACAATGAGACTTTGATGAAGTCTGAAAAAAATCTAAAACCCAACATGCTTTATTTTATCTCCGTGGATCTCAACTCCCAAATATCTGTGTTTCAAAAGGTAAGATTAGATACCATTAAGCCAGCCTGGCCAGCATTGATTTTAAAAACCCTCTTCTGTGCTTCAAAATTGAGGGGGTTGTGGACCTCTGTCAATCTCCTTGTTATCAGCTGGATCTCAGCCTGCCAGGAGCCTGCCCGCCTGATTCTCTATTCTAGCCACATCCCTCCAATCTTCTGGTTTCTGTCTATGATGTCTGTGTGGAACCATGAAGCAGCCAGTTAGGAATACTAACTTAAACCCTAGGCTGCTTTTCCTTCATGGAATTGGGTGGATTTGATATGATAACGAGATACAATTCAACATATGTACCTAACGGAAACGAAGAAGAAAAGATTTCTTTTGCTCACACTCTCAGATGGTTCAGTCCATAGCTTTGGCCAGCTGTCAGACCATCATGGCCATGGGAGCATATAGAAGAGCTTCTTCTCTTCAGGGTGGACAGGATGCAGAGAGTGGGCGAGGTCAATGGTATCCTTCTAGTGCCCTATTTTCTCCAGGTTGATTTTACCACCTATGGTTTCTGGTACCTTCCCAAATACAGCCACGAGCTGAGGACCATGTAATTAACACATGAGTTTGTCGGGAGCATCTCATGTTCAAAGAGTAACAGTGGGTTTCATATCAGATGATGGCAGACTCCATACAATACCTTGCAGATTTCCTCTTCGGTGGCAGAGGAGGAAATACAGAAAGAGGTATTAAGGGATCCCAGAATGTTATTGACAGAGGCTTTCTGGGCCTCTCTCATGGAATGAGCGCCCTCTCTCTTCTTTCTTTCCCTTCCCCATTCTTTACTTGATTTCTCAAACAACATACTCTGTAACAGGCACTGGATGAGGAGTCGGATGGCCAACATAGCACAGATCTATCTCTTGGTGATCTTATGTGCAGCAGTCATAAAAGATACCACATGATAAGTATGAAGTGGTACTCAAGGGAGGCAGAACGTTCCAGAAGAATGTGAGCTTGGTTGGTCTGGTAGTGTTGCAGAGAGGGAGATCCTCTTGAACCTAACTCATCTTAACCTTCCTCTTGTTGTGATGGACAACACACACACACAGACACACACACACAGACACACACACACACACACACACACACACACACACACACACACACACACACCCCACCCTTTAAATCACCTGCATGATTACCATTGGGTACTAGGCAACTTTTCAAGTCCCATTTAAGGAGTCATTTCTATAACAAGGGATCTTTCTGGGATATGAACTCACTTTGTATAGAAGTTCCTCAAGGAGTTGTTCTGGCTTTGCTACCTTCGGGGTAGATAATGCCATGGGGGAGGAAATCAGATTAGCATGTCATATGTAAACCTCAAGCTTTCTGGGTCTCCTCTCGTGTATTTTGCTAACTCAACTTTATTGACTTAACACTTGTCTTTAAATTGACTCACTTAAAAACTTAAACTTAAACGAATTTATCACAAAAGACATCTTTATATTGCTGCCATAAATAGAATAGCAATATCCCCTGCCCTAAATAGAAGGTAATAGCAAGAATAAATACAATTAAATTGTTGGCCGCTGTCCTGCTCAGGGGCTTGCTTTATCGGGAAGAGCAGATGGGTTTTAAAAGGCTTCCCCTATACTTAACATCCATCATCCCTAGAGCCCACCCCTCTCCATTCCAGACTACAGGCTGGGCAGGCCACCAAATCTGCTGAGGAAACCCCAGACCTCTGGAGGGACTATTACTGCATGTGCCAACTGTGAAGCAAGGCCATTTGCTATGTGAATGATCGCAGCCAACCAGCTCGCAAGGGCTTCAGTAAGGCGGAGGTGTGCTTTGCTTCTCCAGAAATTTTCATCTGGTACTGAAGGCCAACAGTCAAGGCTGTGTCTGGACACAGTGGGGTCTCTAAAGATTCCTAAGTCAGGTCATCCTTTGATGACCTTTGGTGACGATTCCTTGTGGTTTTATCTCATGGCCCAGGAACATGGCCAGCTAGACTCTGAAAAATTTCAGGTCCCTTTTATGACTTTATAAGGCAATTATTGTTCTTAGGTTTTAGTTACCTGTCCATCAAATTGCTCTTGCAGGGTGTGTGTGTGTGTGTGTGTGTGTGTGTGTGTGTGTGGTCACTATAGCACACTCATGGAGGTCAGAAGATAACCTCTCCTGCCTGCCTTCACCACCAACCTTATTTGAACTGGTCTTTTTGTTGTTTGCCAATGCATACCCATAGCCTACGAGTTTCTGGAAAGTCTCTTATCTCTGCCACCCATCCCGCTGTAGTAGCACTGGGATTAGAGATGTGTGCACTGCCCTTGGTTTTACCTGGGTCCTAGGGATTCAAACTCAGGTCCTCAAGCCTGTGTGATAAGCAGTTGTCCTACTGAGCCGTCTCTCCAGTATGTCTTGCAGTGTCTTTATAATAAATGTGTGGACAACATAAAGAGCTCCTCATAATACACAAGGGCATTCCCACTTGCGTCTGTAATGAGTTACTCTTTTTTAACATTCACTTTAATTAACGTTTTTCATTAACATTTTAACATTCATTAACATTTTTTAAAACATTCACTCTAGGACAATTCCTTGACGGACAGTGGAGATACATAGGCAAACTCTCCCTGGTGAGTAGGGCCAGGGTCACTACAGAAGGCTGAGAAAGAAAGCGGTTGCACTCACGTATCCTTTACTGACAGAGACATACCTGCGAAAAGCATCCTTAAGCACTGTTGTGTGAATGCTACCAAGAGTTCTTCAAACATGGATGGTGCAGCCTTCCATCAGCTGACTGTGTGCTAAATGGCCTATTGCTCCGAGGACCAAATACCATGTTCCTGTACAGTGTACTTACTACAGGCCACAAAATGGTATGCATTTTTTTTTACCCAAACATAGGAAAGGCATATTATGTTTCAGCTCCATTGTAATCTTAGGGAGCCACTCTGGCATACGCAGTTTAAGATTGAGCAAAACATCCTATCATGGGGTGTGGCTATGCTCCCACCGGTATGCACATTGTTTGAGCCTTATTACAAGGCAGACACAGCCTTAGGTGGCTTGAGGTTCAGCATGTCTGCCAGACCTCCAGACGACACCCAGAGTTGCTGGTTTAAGGACCATACGTTGAATGAAAAGGCCACAGACCAGTGTCTAATTCCTGACCCTCAAAGGCCCCGGCAGTGATAGGATATCCCGGAACTTGTCCAAGATGCAAATTCCCAGTCCTTAGGATCTCTGGGGTGGGGCTCAGCTATCTGCTTTGGACAAGCCTTTGAAGCAATTCTGATGCTCTTTCAAGTCTGAGAATGACTTCATAGACCTCATACCTTCCAGAAGCCATATTAACTCATATTCCCATTTTCTTGTAGGTATGCGTAGTGTGAGCCTGACAGGTAAGGGACTGTGAGACCCCAATTTTCTTAGTCTTTCCATTGCCAAATCAGAAGAACAGAGGTTTGAGGCTCTTGTCAAGTTCACTCTTGAGGGGAAGAAAAGGCAGTTTCAAGACTACCCCACTGTAGAAGAGAAAGGGAGAGCAGCGAGCCACACAGGATGGTGGTTGGGCGGGCTCTGAGGAGCCTTCTTTTTCCTCCTTGAGTGTTTATGGGAACCTAGGGACTTCTCCACTGAATTTAGACAGGTGGGTAGGCCAGCAAGGATTTGCATCAATGGTCACACAGAAAAGTATGAGCTTGTACATCCCGTAGTCCTAAATCCAGGAGTTAAGGACTTGGGCCACATCCAGCAAGTCTGTCCAAACGCACTGTCACAGCAGTGAAGTGCATTTTCTAATTCTGTGTCTCTGCCACTCCCCCTCCCATTATTGCCTCTCTCCCGTGCTTCTTGGCTCCTTATCATTTCCTAAATGAAATAACCCTCTCATTGACGTCGCTTTGTTAAAACCGCACCATGCTCTTAAAATAAACCAGCGTGCCCCAGCACCCACCAAGCATTCTCCCATATGTGTGTGTGTGTGTGTGTGTGTGTGGGTTTTTTCAAAAGTTGAAGTACAACACATGCAACATCTACCGTTTTACACTCGTTTAACTGTTCTATTTAGTGGCGTTAAGTACATTTCTGATTGCTATGCAATCTTCACCACTATCCCTCTATGGAACCCCTTTCATCTTGCAAAAGGGGAAACTTATACTAATTAAATAGTAACTCTTTATTCTCTTCCCATTGACGGTGGCCACCACCATTCTCCTGGGAATCTGGCTGGTTTGAGGAATCGAGCAGTGGCTGCCTTTTTCTGACCACATTACTTCGCTTAGTTTAATGGCATCAAAGTTCACCTATGTTGGACAGCGCATGTGTCAGAAGTTTCTTCATTGTTGAGGCTGAATAGCATTTCATTACATAATATGTCATCATTCGTCCGTCAGTGGATATGGGCTGCTCCTACCGTTTGCCATTGTGCATGGTGGGTCTATGAACAGTGGCATTACTATTTCAGTCTCTGCTTTCAATTTTATAAACTTTTCAGGGATTTTACTTATTTTTCTTTATTTGTATGCATGTTTTGCTTGCATAGATGTCTGCGTACCACATCTGTGTTTACCTATAGAGGCCAAAAGAGGGAGTCGTATTCTCCAGAATTGGACTTGAAGATGGCTGTGAGCTGCCATGTGGGTGCTGGGACTTGAACCTGGGTCTTCTGGAAGAACAGCCAGTGCTCTCAAAAACTGAGCCATTTTTCTAGCCCCTCCATAAATGAGACTGTTAGATTAGATAGCATGGAATCTTTATTAGGGTTTTGGGAGGGACTGCCCTATCGCTTTCTATAGTGGCCACAGTTTTCATATTTTGTCATTTGCAGCTTGCATAATCGGGAGAATACTGTGTCTTAGGAAACCAGGTTTCAAAAAAGTGGGGACTTTTGTTTGAGGACACACAGGTAATAAGTGTTTCACCACAGCCAAGTATCCCCACTGCCCGGTGCTAGCTCTTTACTGATACAGGCTGATGTCCTGCATCATGGACAGTGAGTCCTGCTCCAGTAAGACATTGCAGAAGTAAGGCTCTGAGTGGCATCTGGAAGAGATGTGTATGAAGCCCTAAGTCTTCACTCTGTGGGGCTAGAGCCACAGAATGGTAGGCTATGGAAAGCACTGTAAACTGTGGCTGTTTCCACATGCATCCAGAATCTTTTCGGGAGGCCTTTTGTAAGCATGTCCAGACACAGACTGGAGTTCCTCCCACCTTACTTTTTGATTCTCATAGATAAACATTTTGACTAGGACGTTAGTCTGGATATCTTGCATAGTTCACTTGAAGTCAAGTTCTAGGAATGTAGTTAGAGGCCCTTTGTGACCTATGGAAACATCAAGCTGAAGTCACCTGCCCCATCAAGCTCACTCTCTCCAGACACAATATGCCTTTGCCTCTATATTTAGACTGTCTTGGCACACATTGTGAAAGAAGGTACGAGTTACCCTAGGTATCGCTCCCCTGAATGAGGCCAACAGTCTTAGCCTAGAAACTAGAGATAAGGAAACTTTACAGCAAGTGCTCAGGTCTTACTGGGCAGAGTCCTGGTGTGTCTGCCCTTTCTTCTGCTTCTCCTGAAATGCCAGCCCTCAGCGATGTCACCTCAGTGCTAGGAGACTACAGATGGTCAGTGAGGCCCTCCTACAGACTCAGAAGTTTCCAGTATCCTTTTACCAACCCGCAGCATGGCATAGAAGGTGGAATGGAGTGTCGAGTGCTAGAGTAGAGGGTATAAAAAAAGTACCAAAAGTTAACAGAGTGCAGTGGGGCAGGGCCGGGGCCGGGGCCAGGTAAACACGGGTCCTCTTACTTGTTGTGTCCTGGGATCACTCTAAGCCTTTATTGCTTATCTGCAGTTGGGCAGAGACCAGAGTTGCAATACCTATTGAGGTTTGGTGTGAGCTCTTAGAGAAGATGTCAGGCCCTGAAAAGTGAGACTTCCTGGGATGAGGCATCTCCCTGCTGAAGCCCATCCTCTCCCAGACAGGAATCTTTCCTTACCAGGTTTCATTGGCCTGGGGCAGGCAGTTGACAACACAGCCCTTCTGTTCCTCATCAGAAGAAAACTCCTCTAGGCCTTAATCATGTGTATTGTTTCTTCTTCTCTCAGTGACTCATTCTCCTCTACCCCTAACTAACACCATTTTCCAGAGCCATTCTGATGAGAGGAGCTCTGGGCAGAAGGTTGTTGGAGGGGAGGCAAAGGCAGTGGCATTCTAAAGCTGGCCCTCCATTCTGTATGGACCATTCCTGCTCTCATGGCCTACTATATCTTGGGCTCCCGCACACTGTCCCTGAAGGCCTCCCCCAGCCTTGCTGAGTATGTACAGTCCTCTGTCACAGCCCTTGGTGTTTCGGGGACTTCTTCCTTGGAGATTAGAGCATTTCTATTTCCTTACTGGAGGCTGCTCCATGTGTCACTTTTGGATAGTTCCTGTCATCTGGAGCCAGGGTTCTAATTTCACTTCACTAGCTATGTGACTCTCAATGAATTATTTGATAGCTTTGTGCCTCAGTTTCCTCATCTGTACAATAGGGGTAACAATCACATCAACCCTATATTGCTTGTGAGATCTAATACCCATAAAATGACTTTGGTGTTATTGTCTGTTGTTGCCTTTCCCTTGGAGAAAAGAACTGTGTGCAGGGGTCCTGGGGGAGGCATTGTCTTCCAGTATGGTCCCCACCATGGATCTTTAGGAACCAGATCCCAGCATATAAGATCTTAAAAGCTGGTAACATTTTTTAAAAAATACCAACAAATCAAAAAAAAAAAAAAAAGAAAAAAAAGAAAAAAACCCAAAACTTGGGCTTCACAGGCATTGGTTCTCAACCTGTTTAGCCAAGGAAGAGGATTATTGGGACAATTACAAATGGTTTTTTAAAAGCATGGTCATCTTAGTAGCCAAAAGAAAAAGAAAGCAGAGACTCGAGATACAGACCCTCCGAGCCAATGACATCTGGGACTGGAAACTGCCTAACTGTTCTGGCTACATTGTAGCTTTTTCTTTCTTCTTTGTTGCTCCCTTTTGTATCCTTTGTCCTTTCTGCACATCAGCATTTGAGGACCACTGATCAGAGGGACGGTCTGGATCTCCAAGCTGTGGATTTAGAAGCTAAAGGAGCAGGGGTTGCACCCCTGAAGCTTGAAGGGGGACTGAAGAGCAGAGCAGAATCTGGGGTTCCTCAGACAATAGCAAGAAAGCGCCTGGGAAATCCCCTTGACAGAGCGAGAGCCTCTCTCTTGCAATGCAGATTTACAACTCACAGCAAGCAAGGCGTGATGCAGGCTTTTCCAGGGAAACAAATCAGCTCCCCCAAGTGCTCGAAAGTGTGTCAGGAGGAACACAGCTGCCCGCGTGTAATGCAGACGCGACACGCCTCTCCTTGGTTGAAGCGGTTCTTGATTCTCTCCACCCTGCTGTGAAGTAGGTGACAGCTGAAGCTGAGCAAATTCAGGGACAAACAGGTCCCGTCAGGACACTGGACAGTCTCCTAGCTGGGTGATGAATTGTGGGCAACTGGGGAGAATTTAAAACCAGCCCAGCTGCCACCTAGGAGATTGACTAATCTCAACACTTAAGGATGAGACTTACACCACAGAGATAGCAAGCAAGACCCAGACTGTCAGGCAAACAGCCCCTGGGGATGTCACTCTGGCAGACCTTCAGGGACGGACCTGTCTCCATCACCCCCCTCCCACCAGCAGGAGACAGCCATCAGCTCACTGGGCTGTGGAGTTCCTGCTATCCTGCCATCTGTCTGTCTAACTCAGTTTTGCTCCAGGCAGCTGTGAGATCTGATCCTCCTGAGCTTATCTAGATCCATGCAGCGTGCCCAGCCTTGAGTGGTCATCACGAGCCTCTGGCTTGACAGTGTTTTAAAAATAAAACGCTGATTTCAAACGCCCCATAAAGAACATTTGGCGATAGCATACATGCGTGGGACCTTGTATTCCTATGTGGGCCATGTCTCAAAGGTGTCCCTTTCAGTGTCCTTCCCAGACTGTACCTTTCATGCTGCACATGGCAGAAATGCCTTTGCTTTCTCACCAAGTGGAGGTGTTGCTTAACTGTTAGCTGAACAGTGGGGATCTTTTGAGACTAGGATCCAATTGCCAATCCCTAAGCCTGAGTTTGTTCATTCAATAAAAAAAGCCCCGAACAAAACAAAAACCTTTATGGGCTTCATTATCTACCAGGCATTTCCATCCTGGGGCCCTGGGCTATATGCGTCCCAGGATAGCTATGAATGCAGCTCACTACAAACCAGTACACTAACTTAAAACATTGTGACTTTAAAAAAATGATTTGTTTCGGTAACTTGATTAAGTGGTTCTTGAGGGTGGACTTGTAGTTGGCAATGTCATTTTGCAACGTCAAAAGGCTGGGCATTCCTGGATCATATATTTCTCACAAGGAGCTGGTGACAGAGGAGAAATAAAATGTAACTGTGAGCTCTGTCTCCATAAGATGCTGGCATGATGGGATACTCAAGGTGCACCCTGGGTGAGCAACGAAGGAAGATCGAGAGTGGGCAGGGTGGTTGGGAAGGTGATGCTAAGGAGGTGGTGGCCAAGTAGTGAGGAGACAGGGGCCTGGGAAGGGGGCAAGAAGAACAAGAAGGCCAGTGTATATCAGGAGTCCCGGAAAGGAGGATTGGCATGTGCAAAGATAAAGAGATGGGCGACTATGGAATAATCTAGAAAGACGTGAGCAATATCGAATGGAGCAGGTTGAACCTGTGGGAGAAGCCATGGCTCAGGCATAGACATGGACATCCATTCTCTGCTCTGAGAAGTCCGTGCTTTTCTAGAATCCCACTCTTCAACAAGTATTTATAATTTTCATTTTCAACATTCCCAGTTTGTAAAAATCCAAACAGTTTTTTTTAAACCTAGCAACTCTGTACTACAAGGGGAAAGAGGCTATGCACACTGAATTGGTTTCCAAGACGGATATCCATTTACAATTTAAATTTGATGATAGAACAGTTGGCATCAAGGACTAGGAGCGAGGGAGTTAAAACCAGAACGTCTTTCTCTTCTATTTTATCTTTTAATTGTGTTTATGCTTGGGTGAACTATACTAGGATGGAGGAGGGAAAAAACGGACCCCTCCCCCAACAAAGGGACCACCTTGAGTAAACACGGACTCTTGTTACGGAGCACAGGATGCAACTGCCCCAGGCCATGTTCTCCACATCCGCTCAGACTCCTCTCAAAAGTGTATTTCACCTTGTCTTTCCTGGATGGCGCAAGTCACTCATGGATCCAGTCACAGTGATGGGCAGATCTAGCCCCTCCTCCTCCTCTGTCACTTTCCCAGACGTGACCTGACATTTAATAGGGTGCTAGGACCCTGGCATAATGTGCTAGATGGCATCAATTCTGGCCAGTCTGATATGCATTCTAACATATCAGTGTCAGAGATGGATCGTTTGTTAAATATCTTCACAATCACCCCTGCTCTGGATACCTGTGCGTAATCAGAGAAGTCTGATTCAGTTGCCATAGGAATCTCATTTGCAAGAGAATGACAGAGCCATCTCCTCCTGAAGATTTAGTCCACAGTCTGCCTGACCTCTGGCCTATGTAGACCTAGTACTTCATTACTAGCAAATTAACTCAGAGCTTTGGTTTCCTTACTGATAAACTAGGGGTGGCAGCACTGAGGATGGAGAGGGTGATGGGTCAGTGAACACAGGCTTCAAGGAAGTCAGCATGGGCCAGAAACACAGAGCTCAATGAACAGTAGTAGTTCTTGGTGCCACTGGTTGCTGGCCATTGGGGTACTGCACAGACAGAATACGTTAATGTCTTGGAACTTCGAAATGCTCACAGTTCATGCTAACCATCATTACCAACCCCCTTAGTGCCACAAGAGGCATCATTAGGACCCCCAACTACTCATTTGTCTTTCAAACAGAGTTGCAGAACTCTCTTACAGTTATAATGGCTCATCTGGTGACTGGGGTATTGGATGACAACTCGTATAAGTCTGCCTTGCACGGAAGCAACTATAACATGACTTAAATATTTGATATTACATTAAACCAAGCACAACTGATAAAAGAGGGAGCTGTTTCTAGAAGAGGAGCCCTTTGTGGCCTGGGCACCTCTGAGAGGCACCTTGCCTAAGGATGTTGTGTGCCTAACCTGTGCTAGATGGGGGAAATTTGTACCTCCTGAATGCCCAGGAGAGAACCAGAATAACTCAGTTTACCTAGCAGGTATGTCAAAGCTGCAGGCCCCATACACACCAAGAGAGCTATGAATGTAGTCTACTGTAAAATTGCAAATGTATTGAAAACACTATTGGGTTTTTTTGTTTGTTTGTTTGTTTTTGGTAACTAAAGAGCATATTGTGAACTTTGTAGATGATAACTCCATGTCACAGTATCTAAAGGTTGAACATGCCTGATACAACGTGGGCCAACTGACCATAAAACCCGGGAGGTGCTGGGGGTGGGGGTGGGGTTATAGGTCTCTTTCACCAAAGCCCCATTGAATCTCAGAACTTGAATGTGCTTCTTGGTTCCCAGAGAGCATGGATGGGCGGGCACCTTGCAGAGAGTCTGTCTCGTTACACTTCCTTTTCTCTTACAGTCCTGTATGAATGACAAGAGTGTCAAGAGTGGAACTCTGGAGACAATCACTCAGAAGAAGAGATGTCTCTTAGAAGCTTTACCCCTGGCCACAGGACATTTAATGCTTGGGTTAGGTCAGGACCACTGAAGCCACCAATCTAAAAATCTCATTTTCTAAGAAAGAATTGAAAGTTTGGAAGAATGGGTCTGTAGGGTGTGTGTGTGTGTGTGTGTGTGTGTGTGTGTGTGTGTGTGTGTGTGTGAGAGAGAGAGAGAGAGAGAGAGAGAGAGAGATTTACTTGCTTTTTTCTTTTTTAAAAAAATTGGATATTTTTTATTTATATTTCAAATGTTATCCCCTTTCCTGGTTTCCCATCCATAACCCTCCTATCCCATCCCCCTTACTGTCCATTTCTTAGTCCCAAGAAAACTTATCCCCAAAGTGTCTGTCTTTCTTGCCTGACCAGTAGATCTCAGGATCACACTTTCTACCCCTTCCAGAATCAGACCTTTTTGGACAGGGCCACGATTCTCTCTGGTGCATAATTTGTTACCTTCCCCAGCACAGGTAGCAAGGGGTGGTGCAAAAGCACTGTGGTCCTGAGTAGGACCCAATGCCTTCCTAGGAAGCACAACATAAAGGAGACAGAGTTCTCTTGACACCCCCAAATCTGTGTCAGGTCACTTACCCACACCAAACATCTGAGGTGGCTCCAAGGATAAATGACTGTGTTGAAACTTCACTCCTTATCAGAAAGATAAGTGCGATTCCTAGGTCTGTCCCACATTGTTCTTTCCTTCTCTACACAAGGAAAACACAGTGAGCCTCCTTCCCTACAGATTAAACAGATCGGGGTGACTGCAAAGAGAACTGGGCTATTGATACCAACCACGTGGCATGGAGACTCCATCAAACTAGGAGACAGTGTTGATGATTGACCAAGCTAAAGTCCAGCCCAAAGACAAGAGTCTACAGAGGATGCTATAGAAGATGTCTGTGTGGGCTAGGCGACAGTTTTCGTACTAGGATCAGTCCAGGTAAGGGAGGGAGGGAGACTCAGGGATCCCCAAGTGAAACATGATATGCTCACAGCACAAAAGTCCTGAGTTTTCAATATATACTTTATATGTAAATGCTCCTGTGGAAACTTCTGACTGCCTGCTGGAAGAATTTGACTGTGGAAAGTGGAGGCTTCAACATGCCTTTGGCAGGAAGGGGAGACACCACGTGTAACTGATCTTCTCATTGCATTTTAAAAATTAAAAGTCCCTGGCACATAGAAGATACTCGGTAAAAAGTTCAGCAAACTGACGAGCAGGGATGCCTGTTCACGGAAGTGGGAGCATATGTACACACACACACACACACACACACACACACACACACACACACACACACCCCAAAACAAGTAGGCATCAGAGGGTCCTTCCTTTTCCCCCACCGTCAAAGTCACCCAGTGGTCTAGGACAGGCAGAGACCTGGGAGCGCTGAAGGTTCACCTTCCATTATCTCAGAATGTGATTTCTGTTCCGACCACACACCAGGAGAGCAGCTATGGGAAAATAGTTTGTTTCTGTCTCTGCTGAGGAGTTGGCGGCACAGAGTGTATTAACTGAGCATTAGTGAAAGTTTTCGGAGTTCTTGGGGAAACCGAGGATGAGAGGAATGATGCAGAGAGGGCCCTTGGAGCATAGTCGTGTCCAGAGAATAATTTGTGGGGTTACAGAAAGGGACAGTGGTAAAGAGAATGCAAAGAGCAGGAAGAGGCACCTGCCTGCGGGTTAGGGTCCCTAGGGCCTCAACATCTTGGATTCTGGACTTTCTCTGTGTTGGAGGAGTCTGAAGGCAGGACCCATCCCTCTGTTCGTGTGGATAATGAAGTTGGACAAAGGAGGGGCGCACGCAGCACAGGACGTTTATGAGCTTGGCTCCTCGCTAATCCCACAGAGGATCAGATCCCCATCCTGTGCTCTCAGGTACCTCACCCTTTTACTGAAGGCTACCTCAGAACCTTACTACCTTCCTACATGTCCACCACGGTTTGGAGGCTCCGGACGTGGGTCAGGCTCCGCGTGCAGAAGACTGTAGGTTTGGGAGGCAGCCTCAGCCCACCGGACACCCTAATGGTGCGCCTGGCTCCGTTGAGAGAGCGCATTCCAAGAAGTCCGGAACCAGGAGCAGCTGGAGGTTGTGGTCCCGCCCACCTCTAAAGAGACAGGGGCAAGCTGAGAAAGCGCGCTCCTGGGGACTCCGAAGCCCACCGGGAGGCGTTGGAGACTTTCCTACAACCTCTCAGGGTCTTGGTGCCGGTTGTGAGCACTCAGTAACCTGGGGTCGCCTGGGGCGTCGTAGGGTGGGCAGAGCACTCAAAGCCAGCGGAAAGCCTGGGTCTCCAACCCCGCGCGCCACACCTTTAGCGGTGCCACCCCCCCACGCCGGGATCCTGGGTTGGCCGGCGGGCGGCGTGGGTGCGTACCGGTGTGTGCAGGGCACATTCCCCTTCCCAGGAGCCGGTGCAGAGCCCTCCTCACTCAGCTCCCGCCAAGGGATTCCCCTCCCCCAGCTCAGAGATCCCCCGCGCGCCCCCTGCCCACTTTGCCAAGGCGAGAAAGCGGCCGAGCTGGAGACAAAGAAACTCCTGCCTGCCTCCACTCTCCGTCCTTCCACCCGCCCGAGACACTCCCCGGCGCCCTCCCTCGACCCCGGCGACACCGAGAGCACACACGCCGAGGAAAGGGACCAGGGAACAGGGAGCAGGGTGGGCGAGTCCGCTTTCCCCACGCCGCGCGGCTACAGCTGCCCATGCACCCCGCCCGGGGACGCCCCTCGGCAGCCGCGCCCCCATCATCCACTCCCTAAAGCGTCCCGGGTCCCTGACACTGCCACCCCAGCCCAAACCGCCAGCACTATCCCTCCAGCTGAGCGACAGGGGGGCGCGGCGCACACAAAGCGGATGGGGAGTAAGGAGCCCAGGGGAGAAAGAGATCCCGCCGGGGCTCGGGGCTCGGGCTTCGGGCGGCTATTTACCCGATTTCTTCTTCGATCTCTGAGATGTCTGCGAAGATGAGGAAGACCACGAGCAGCGTGAGCGCGGCCAGCATCCAGCTCCGGAACTGCAGCTGCATGGTGGGGTCGGTGCCCTCCGGGACCCGCGCGCGGGCCGGGGCGAGGAGCTGGGGCTGGAGGAGCCTCCGCGCTCCACGCGCAGCGGGGCACACACCCTGCGCTCCGGGCGAGTCCGGGCCGGCGGCGGCCAAGGCGACAGCAGCAGCAACAGACAAGGGTTGCTCTGGCGCGGCGAGCCCGCTCGCTCTCTCTCGGCTCCTGCCCGCCCCTCCCCTCCCCTCCCTCCTCCTCTCCCCTTCCCCCGCCCCGCACTGGGCTCCAGGCGCAGTTTGACAGCTTTGCTCCGCGCCTTGCCTGGTCTCCTCCCACTAACTCCAGCGGCCACCCACCCGCCTTTGCTTTTGCTGCCCGGGGAAGGCTCAGGGAGCTTGCCACTCCCGGCCTAGGAAGGCTGGGCTCGGGCCATCGAAAGCAGAGACTGAGCTGAGCCGAGACAACTCCGAGCACTGGTGCTGCCTGGCAAACGCCTTCGTCGCTCGCTCTTTGTCCAGCGCCCTCGCTTCCTCTCAAAGTTTTCCGACACAAAGACTAACACCTGGGGACGGTCTCTGGCGCGCGGCGAGGAGGCGGTTTCCTCTGGGCTATGTTTCAGCAGCTGATGAATTGGGAGGGGAAGTGGGAGAGAGGAGGGGAGAAGAAATGGCTAAGAGAGGCCAACTTCACCAGAGATGCTCCTGGCAATTTGTGGGGAGGTGTTCAGCTTGCAAAGCACCATCTTCTCTATGGGCGGTCATTTCTGTCCATTTACAGACCCAAGCCGGGGATGCCTGGAGCCTGGAGTTGTTTGAAGTCATGGCTAGAACCTGAGGATCCCCGTAGTTACTGCTCTACTTCCAATAGCAGGCATAGTACCCACATTGTGGCTAGTGCTGTACGTTCTTCGTCTCCTTAGCTCTTGCTCTCTTCTGGTCTAATCAATAAACCCCTGGAGTCCTATCATGATCAAAAGGTCTTCTAGAAAAATACAGTTCCCACAAAGGGAGATGCCCCCTCCCCCCACTGCATACGGAACTATTTCCCTGCTTCAGATGCTTTAGCTCGCTTTACGTTTTGCTCTGCTGCGTTAAGTGGGAAGGGCCCATTCATTAAGTTTTACTAGAATTAGATTACAACACACACACACACACACACACACACACACACACACACACACACAGCCCTGGATGTAACTTTTCAGAAGCCAGATCATCCTTTGGCTGATGAAAGGTTCCCGGAGTTTGATTGTGGGGGCAGTTAGGAATGTCAATGTAATGTCCTGCTGTCTGGGAAGTACATGAACAGAGAGGGCAGGTTGACTGTGCTCCAGAATAACTCTGAGGGGCTAGTAGTACCCAAGTCTCTCCCAGTCAAGGTGTAAAGATCTAGAGAGCTTTCCATCCTTCTCTTCAGGGAACAGGCTATAGTGACCAGAATCCTTTGGTCTCTTTGGGAGTAAATGGGAACATGAAGGAGTGGTCTCTGCAGGAGGTCTGCTGGGGTTTGTTGTTGTTTTCATTTTTATTGTTGTTGTTTGTGGTGGTAGTGATAGTGGGGGGATTCGGGACGAGCATTCCCCTGCAGGAAGAGCCTCTATCCCCTGCCTGCTGACAGGATAAGGAAGCAGCCTTGGTAAAGTTCTTCAGGGGTCTCCTCTAAGTGCCAGTAGCAGTTGTCTCTTTCCCAGAGGTGGGATGTGCCCCTCCCAAGAGGCTTCACTGCTTTCCTACCCCCTGCTGTGACCATGCCCTTCTGTTCCCTTTCAAAGAGTACCCAAGAGTAGCACACTTTCCCCCCCTCAGGGGTGACTTTCTGATGCAGAGCACACATTGGAAGTCACTCTTTGTCCATTATAGGTAGGGAGAAGACATCTAAGAGGGCATCTCAGAGCTGAGGAGGCCGCTCAGTCAGTCAAGGGCTTGGTGTATGTTCACGTATGAGGACCTGAGTTTGGATTCCACGTACCAAGTTCAAAGCTGGGTAGAATAATGTGCATCTCTAACTCCAGTGCCCAGGGGCAGGACAGAGACAGGCAGGTCCCTGGGGCTTGCTGGCCTGCCAGTATAGCTGAATTGGCAAGCTCCAGGTTCAATGAAAGACTGTCTCAAAAAATGCAGTGGAACATTGAGGAAGGCAGCCAACATTAACCTCTGGACTCTGTACACACATACCTGCCTGTGTGTGTGCACACCCCATATGAACATGATCAATACAACAACAATAAACACACACACACACACACACACACACACACACACACACACACACACACCCCTCTAGCTGACCAAACTTAGCAAACAAGCTCTGGCAAGCCTTGATTTTTTCCATTCCCTCTGCTTTGCTATAAAACAAAAACCAAAACCAAACCAAACACATTAGATTACACTCTTAAAGCTGGTCACCAAGGTTTATTCCCTCCTCCCGAGGCTGACTACCAAGGTCCAACTATCAAAAGCCCCCTTTTTCCCTGCCTGAATTAACATGCCCAATCAAAATTGGACACCTCATCCTAGCATGAGGTTTCCCATTTTAACTTTATAAACCACCATTTGCCTATGGGCCACATCTGTCTCCTCTCTATCCAGAGGCAGTTCTGTGTCCCACTGGGGAAGATATCCCCTCCCCTTCTTCCTCATCTTCATCCCTCATTCCCCGACCTTTGTCCTTCTGGGACAAATAAATCTCCTTTGTGCTGAGAATGTGGTCTTGGGGTGTTTTGTGCTGACACCAGTACACACACACACACACACATGCACACACACACACATGCACACACACACACATACACACACACCACACACACACCACACACCACACACACATGCACACACACACCACACACCACATGCACACACACTCACACACACAGTCACACACACACACTCACACACACACTCACACACACCACACACACTACACACACACCACACACACACACACTACACACACACCACACACACACATGCACACACACACCACACACCACATGCACACACACTCACACACACACTCACACACACCACACACACTACACACACCACACACACACACATACACACATACCACACACACATACACACACACCACACACACACATACACACACACCACACACACACCACACACACACCACACACACACACCACACACACATACATACACACTACACACACATACACATACACACACACCACACACACACACCACACACCACACACACACATACCACACACACACACACACCACACACACACACATACATACACACCACACACACACCACACACACACCACATACACACATACACATACACACACATCACACACACACTACACACACACACCACACACACACATACACACACACCACACACACACCACACACACACACACACACACCACACATACACACACCACACATACACACATACACACACCACACACCACACACACACCCACACCACACACACACACACACACACACACACACACACACATACTCGAACTTTTCTATCAGTGTGACCGATTAGGTGGTTTAATTCATCCTATGTGTACATTTTCAAGTGCCTTTCTCTCTGTCCAACTTGATGAGTCATTTAGGAGGCGTGCAGTGTTCTTGCTGATATTTTGGTTTGTTTTTCCTCCGTTCACTTCATTCACTGAGCAGTGTTTATTGAGCAGTTATCTTGTGCCAGGTTCTGTGCTAGAAGCTAGAACTGGCAGGAGCCAAGTCATTTCCTGCCCTCTAGTGGCCCTCTGTTCAGAAGGAAGGTAGACAGGCAAGAGTCTGAGTATGAAAAAGGGTATGAGCTACGGTGGAGCTGTGTCTTCTACTTGTAACTGATGAATGGGATCACTCCGGAGAACAAGAGGGAACTACTCTGGCCTGCTTTCCCCTGCTCTTGGCAATATGTTTTTACTGTCTACTTTTCATGTGTGAGGCGTGGGGTTGGGGGCATATAAGAGTGTGTAGGTGCACACGTATGCTTTCATGCATGTATCTGGAAGTCTGAGATTGATGTTGACACTCACCTTTGGTGATTCCAATTCATCAATGAAACAGGGTCTCTCAGTCAAACCCTAAGCTGTCCAATATAGCGAGCCTTGCTAGTCAGCTCAACTTGCCCCAAGAAACCCTGACTGTACCTTCCAAGCCTGGAATTAGAGATGGGCTACCATACCCACTGGCATGTATGTTGAGTTTTGAGGATCCCAACTCTAGTTCTCAAGATTGCACAGTGAATGCCCTAACTACTGAGCTATTTCTGCGCCCCCAACTGTACTCCTTGTTGTGACAGAATGTCATGAAATAGTACCACGATGCTCCATTCATCAGTCAGGCAAACCTCGCTGCCGCAAACACTATTATAGTGGAGACTTTTCATTTTCTGTGTGGTGACCCACATTCTTAATCCTGGTTCAGCAGTATTCCTCCTTTTTACCTACTAGAAGGGAACCATTTTGAATGGCCAGGGAGCCATGGAAACTTGCATCAAATACCATTCATTATAGAGAAATTTATGTTCCCAGACCATTGGAGAAGGCTCCAGGGCACATATCCCAAGAAATGGAATTAAATTAATATTGGACACAACCTTCTTCCAATGATAGTCACTGAGGTAGGGTTTAGCTTGGAGGGTGGTGAAGGACCCTTTTGATCATTCACCATAGAATATTGTTTAAGGTTCGTAAGATGGATTATTCTTGGGCCGATATCCTTAACAGTGACATTTGTATAATGATTGCCTTTGTCATTTGTACAACCTGAGTTTGTTCCTGAAATTTGGAATGATGACAAAAGATCAGATTGGAAGCAAGTGTCAATAGCTAGCATCTTAGTTAGGGTTTCTATCACTATGATGAACCATGAACTGCAGGCAGGAGCTGATGCAGAAGCCATGGAGGGATGCTGCTTACTGGCTTGGTCGTCATGGCTTACTCAGCCTGCTTTCTTTTTCTTTTTCTTTTTTAAAATTTTTTATTAGATATATTTCTTTACTTATATTTCAAATGTTATTCCCCTTCCCGGTTTCCTGACCATAAGCCCCCATTCCCTCCCCTCCCCCTCCCCCATACGGATATTCCCCCCATACATCTTCCTTACTGCTCCCCCCCCATATTCCCTTGCACTGGGGGTCCAACCTTGGCAGGACCAAGGGCTTCCCTTTCCACTGGTGCCCCAACAAGGCTATTCTCCGCTACATATGCAGTTGGAGCTCTGGGTTAGTCTTTCAGTAGTGGTTTAGTCCCTGGAAGCTCTGGTTGGTTGGCATTGTTGTTTTTATGGGGTTGCAAGCCCCTTCAACTCTTTTTTTTCTTCTTCTTCTTTTTCTTCTTCTTCTTTTTTCTTTTTTTCGGAGCTGGGGACCAAACCCAGGGCCTTGCGCTTGCTAGGCAAGTGCTCCACCACTGAGCTAAATCCCCAACCCCCCCTTCAACTCTTTCAATACTTCTCTAATTCCCCCCAAGGGGGTCCTGTCCTCAGTTCCGTGGTTTTCAGCCTGCTTTCTTATAGAACCTAAGACCATTAACCCAGGAATGGCACCACCCACAATGAGCTGGGCTCTCCCCCATCAATCACTAATTAAGAAAGATGGCCTATGGATGGATTTTATGGAGGCATTTTCTCAATTTAAGTTACTGCCTTTTGACTGATTCCAGCTTGTGTTAAGTTGACATAGAACTATAGCTAGCACAGCTACACAAGCAAGCACATGCTTGGCGTGGTATGGTGATCCCTTCTATTCTTGCCTCTCATTCAAGCAAGTCCCCTTTCCTGCGTTGGATTTCTCAGGAAACTGGGGTATCCTACAGCAATCCTTTCTTGAGGCCAAGTCATTGAATGCTTGGGCTAAAATTGCAGGACTTACATGGGAGCACCAGTAAATTAAAAGTCATTTCAGCTCATTAACATTTTAATTCAAATTAATAGAGTATATTAGCTGTTCAGGCAACTCAAAAGGGCTCAGGAAGTTTGTACTAATGGGAGGTAGCAGAGAAGGAGGCCATGCAGAAGCCTGGCTGCACGTAGCAGTCAGATGGCTTTTCTATGTCAGTGGCAGGCTGAGAGTTGGAGTGTCCTTTGAAATACCAACCTCAAGCAGTGGGAGTTACCCAGAGCTGCAATTCATGAACGCCCTGCAACTTTACCACCACTAGTCTAACTAACGACCTCAATAGACTCTGGCTATGAAAAAATTTCACTTGAACTACTGTATTGGTAATGATTTGTGCACCACACTGAAGGGCCATGACAGATGGGGAAGGGGTGAACAGTTCCATAGCAACATCCACGAAGAAGACAGGCCAAGGGGTGTTTCTCTCAGTCCTCCTGTAGGTCCTTTCAGGTAAATAGCATCATCTCCACTTTGTACCAAGCAAACTGAGGCTTAGAGATGCTGAATTGCCTACGTGGTTCTCTTGGTGGGAAGGGGGCGGGGAATTCTGATTCAGAAGCTGGAAGTGCAAAGGCTCCCCCAGAACTCCAGCAGCTCTTTGTAAACAGCACCTACTTTGATTTGTATCCCTTGAGATCTGCTGTGTCGGAACTTGGGGATCAAATCCATCTTCACTTCTGTGCAGCCTCCATCATTGAGGAGGCAGTAACTGTAAATCTCAATTTTTGTCTCTCCATGTGGAAAAGTCCTTTCAATCAATGCAGAATAAATAATAATTATCCGACACACAGACCTAGTACCTAACATCCTTGTAGCTACAAGCAGTGATAGTTTTGTGCATTCATCATCTCTGAAAGAGGAGGGAGGGAAGGAGGGAGGGAAGGAGGGAGGGAAGGAGGGAGGGTAGGAGGGAGAGGGGAGGGAGAGAGAGAAAGAGAGAGAGAGAGAGAGAGAGAGAGAGAGAGAGAGAGAGAGAGAGAGAGGAATATGTGTTGAGATAGAGTAGATCTGGAGGGGAATGGAAAGAGGCAAGATATCATAGTCTGGGTAGATTAATAAACTATTGTGTTTCTGTACCTTCAATAACTGAAAGAACCTGCCTTTTTGTTTGAAATTTACACTACATTTGAGTGTTCTTTAAAAATGCCACGCTTCCCCCTTCCAAATCAGAACCAGAGTGGTAACAATGTGGAAAGGCGAAGGGACACATTTGCATTCCATTTGTAACTTTCCTACATAGCAAAATTGTAGTTTAGCCAAGGAACGAAAAGAAATATACTCAGGCAATTGCTGCAAATGTTTCTGAAATTATCGGCAAGAGATGTGGGGAGGGTGTGGGAGCATGCTCATAGCGAGCTGAGAGGAAGGGATGTTGAGGGGAGGTGTCATTGAATTTTTTTTCCCTTGGAATTTGGACAAACCCTTCCGTGGGGGGGTGAAAGACCATTTAGAATCAAACCATGAAGTACAGTACCAGGTAGCGGAGAACAAAAGGGAGTGTTTTCTCATGGTCCTGTAAAATGGCCACTGTGACTTCTGAGTCGGTCTTCTCAGCTCGTCATGGTTTGCTCAGCGTCCAGCACGACGTCCCCATCCTGGGGCTGACATCCTCGGGTTCATCTTGAATCTCTTCCCTTTGCCTCTGTTCAGATGAGGAGCCTTTCATTCACAGAGCTGGGAGTGTCTGTGGAAGTCACAGGATCCTTTTCACTCACAGACAGGGCCTGTTTCATGTCACTTTGGTGTGTCTGAAGCTGGGATGTGGTGGCTGAGGCAGGTGGACTACTTCTGGATGGAGCTTGGAGTCTCCAAGTGTTTCCAAGCTGAGAATACACTACAGCTTCCTTGCCTCTGATCAGGTGCAGTATTAGCTTCTCATAGACACCAGTTCCTTTCAATCCTTCATGCAATTTCAACGAAGTTAGAAACATGCAAGGGATAAAGACATTCATTACTTTCTGACTCCACACTGATGTATGACGGACAGTTATGGTTCAAAAACATTTTTTTTACCATGACCATTATCCTAATGTTGATAAAGTCATAGTTGGGAAGAGAGATGCCTGGCATACCATGACAGAGCACTTCCTTCATGCCTAAAGACAATGAAAATATGTCAGGAGCACAGAAAATAGTGAAGGGTGAAGCAGCGAGAAAGTGGGGTGTTCTAGTTCTTACTGTCTTTCCTTCGTATTGAAATGAAATGTTTATATATTCCATGTATGTTGATATTTGATATTTTAACTTTTAAAATGTTTTCTTTTTCCTGTTACATTCATTTATTTGTGTATGTCCAGGATGTTGTGAGCATGTGGAGGCCAGAGAATAACTTTCATGAGTTGGCACTGTCCTTCCACCATGTGGGTCTGAGGGATGAAGTTGGGTTTGTCAGTGTTGGCAGTTTGTCTCTTCCCCTTCTTTCCTGCTCAAATATTGTCTGCATGGTTGTACATCAGCATTCACCCGTCCCCATATTTTCCTTGAGAAAACAGATGTAAGAGAGATCCAGGGATGAGTAACACACAGCTCCAGTGTACAGGAGTAACACACAGCCCTAGTGTATAGGAGTAACACACAGCACCAGTGTACAGGAGTAACACACAGCCCCAGTTACTGGAGTAACACATAGCTCCAGGGTACAGGAGTAACACACAGCTCCAGTGTACAGGAGTAACACACAGCTCCAGTGTACAGGAGTAACACATAGCCCCAGGGTACAGGAGTAACACAGAGCCCCAGTATGTACAAGTAACACACAGCTCCAGTGTACACAAGTAACACACAGCCCCAGGGTACAGGAGTAACACAGAGCCCCAGTATGTACAAGTAACACACAGCTCCAGTGTACACAAGTAACACACAGCCCCAGGGTACAGGAGTAACACAGAGCCCCAGTATGTACAAGTAACACACAGCTCCAGTGTACACAAGTAACACACAGCCCCAGGGTACAGGAGTAACATATAGCCCCATTGTACACAGTAACACACAGCCCCAGTGTACAGGAGTAACACACAGCTCCACTGTACAGGAGTAGCACACAGCTCCAGTATATACAAGTAACACATGTAACACATAGCACAGATGAGTGTTGGACCCTGGGCCACACATTGAACTGTTTTCTTTTAGACTTGCTTCTGAGATCATGCACATTAGAGTTCAGAACCCTCTTAGTGTCTGTTTCTGGTCTCTCTGAGTTTCAGTTTTCTTGATGATAAATGGAGACGATAGTAGTGTTTAGCTCAAGAGTTTCAGTAAGAGTTAACTATTATATCCAAAGTGTGTAGAAAGCTAGCACCAAATGTGGTGCACACAGAGCTATATTTACTATTTATTATATAATAATATAAAGGACATGTTTATGCACATATGTGAATATACACTATCTATCACATTTGTATTATATGTGTAACAGTAGGTATCTCTAGGCAGTGAAGCTTAGGATGATTTTGATTTTATTCCACACCATTTTCTGCCTTAAAAATTTTTCTTCAATGTTCACAAATTACTCTGTAATCAGAAAAAAGCCATTAAAATTTGTTTCGCCTATTTTCTCTGCACTGGTATCTTTTTGGCAGGGTTTAATATTCTTTCTCAATAATCCAATATAAACACACATATTTAGTAAAATTGGTTTTGCAAACAACTTCCCAACCTTTCTTTGCTATTTTGTAAGCATCCACCTAAACTTCATAGTGCAGTTTCTAAGGGAGGAGAACATGGCCCACAGAACCTTCTTTCATGCAAATTCTAAGTGCTGGAGGTGCTTCAGGCTTTTTCCCTTGCAGTGTCCTCTCCTGGGTCAGTCTGACTGACACCCAATTTAGATTTTTCTGCTGCCAGTGCTTCAGGAGAGTGGGTGTCTTAGTAAGGATTTTATTGCTGTGAAGAGACACCGTGGCCACAGCAACTCTTATAAAAGAAAATATTTCTTTGGGTGGGCTTACAGTTTTCGAGTTTAGTCCATTATCATCATGGTGGGGAGCATGGTGGCATGTAGGTAGACACAGTGCTGGAGGACAAGCTGAGAGTTCCCCATCTTGGTCCACAGGTGGTGGGAAACTGTGTGTCACAATGGGCACAGCTTGAGCATATATGACTTCAAAGCTCACCTCCACAGGGACACATTTCCACAACTACTCCAGCAAGACCACACCTTCTAATAGTGCCGCTCCCTACAGCCAAGCATTCAAACACAGGAGTCTGTGGGGTCCTTTCTTATTCAAACCACCATGGTGGGCCTCATTCAGAGGGCCTGGGTCTCCTTCCTGGTCACCACTACTTAAACCCCACCTTGGTGGTGGGGCAGGGAAGAGTCAAGAACATTTCCTTTTCAGATCTTCAGCCATAAAGTCTTTCTTGAGGCCTCTGAATTGCTGATTTTGAGGAGAATAACTCACTGTGAATGTAACTCTGAGACTACCCTCTGTTTGGAGGAACTTTAAAATAAATTTATAGTTAGGAGAAAATGTGCTGTGATGTAAAAGAAGACAAAAGTTTCAGTTTCTCCAGCTAGCTTGTTAGTGATGTATGAAAGCCCAAATTGTCTAAATTCTAAGAGGACAATATGGCTCTTATCTTTATCACTATTAACATGTTTGGGAAGACTATTTTATGATCTGCTAATGTCCCATGATCTTCTGTTTCAAATATTCTTTAGAGGACATTGGAATCCCATGTGTGCCACCAAAGCTTAGAGTAAATGTTTACTAACAGGGAGATAATTTGGGCAAATCTGAGTGATTACAGAGCTTTGTGGCTGTGTGTCGGCCTTTATGTCAACATGTTATTGCTAATGGCTATGATTTATTTACTCCCAAGTCCTTGGTCAGTAGCAGCGCCTCCAGTTATATATCCTTGGTCCAGTGAAGAGCATGCAGTCTGTTTCTGGAAATTCACCATGATGACAAGAGAGCTCTGGGCTGCTCCTCTCTCCTGAAAGCAATTTAATACAATTTCCTGAGTGGCTCTGGGAGAAGCTGTGGCCTCAAGCCATTTAACATACCCAGGGTCAGCTCGGGCTTGTCACAGCAGCTCCTGTAGCATCTAAGTTACTAAAACACTGACTTATCAAGACACGTGGCCTTTTTCCAATATAGCAGATCATGAGTCTTAAGGATGGAGGATTTTACTGCCCAGACCCCAAAGGTCCATACTCTAGAGACCTGGTCTTCAAAATGGTGTTATTGGAATTCCTGTGGAACTTTAAGAAATGAGACTTTGTGTGAAGTCCCTAGGTTAATTTGAAGGTGGTTGTGAAAGGGGTCGTGGGACCTGGTCTTTCTTCTTAGTACAGTTCCTGATTTGTGATGTGAGTTGAGGTTTATTCCTGGTCTCCGTTCCTGACATTTAGAAGCTTCACCAGAAGACCCGGAGCAGACAGGCAGGCCGGTATCTTAGAGGGAAACCTCTTAGAATCAACAACATAACAGCAGTTTTCTCTTTTTAAGTTTATTCTCTCAAAGCTTATTAACACAGCTAGCTGAAGTCATTTGTTTTCTTCTGGAGGGAAAAGTTGGGGTGGGGGGAGTGTAGATTTAGAGGTAGAAAAAACTGTAGAGGGTTATCATATCTATTTGAATAAACACGATTTTTGGGCAAACTCTCTAAATGCTCGCTGCCGTTGACCGATCGTTTTAGGTTGAGGTTCTTGATTGTGCAGGTGGAGATCAGAAGGAATGGAGAACCAAGGATGGCCGGAGCATTCAGAGGACTTTCATATTGTGCGTTCTTCCTTCAACCCATCCATAATTCCTACTTGGATCCTTCAGAAGAAGTTGATTATTTGTGGGTTCCACGAAATGAGTATCAAAAAGACTTGGGGGAAAAAAATCACATGTTCACGGAACATGCGCAGGCTTTTGTTTCCTCCTTGCATTTCCCTAAACACCAGGGAACAGTTATTTCAGGGCATTTGCATTTACATCGACGTTTGGTCCTTGTCGTCAAGAGAGAGCGTAAAGAACAGGGGAGGATTTGTGTGGTGTGCAGGTAGCACACTGTTTCTTTCCTATAAGGGACGTGAGCATCCACAGATTGTGGTAACTATGGGGGTCCTGGAACCTATCTCTCATGGTTACTGTATTGTTTTGTGTTATTTTTTGGGTTGTGTGCATGTGCAGGGGAGTATCTGCACTTCATCTGTCATTTCCTGAGGATGACCCAGGTTTCCAGCAGTTTCTTTCTACCTTTTCAGCTGGATTAGTAAGTTTCTAGCCCCCTTGTATTTTTTCTAAAGCTTTCATTTCCCTGTAGTGTGGCTCATTTCAAAGACTGCTATCTGCTAATGATCCTAGGCCTATTTGAAGGGGATGCGCTGTTCTCCCCTCCTCGCTTTTACCTTCTGCTTGCCAGCCTATGGGAGAAGCCTGTCTGCAGCTGGAGAGCCCAGCAGCCCATGCCACAGCTGGCCTCTGGCAGAGGTGTACCAACAAAAGAAGAAAACAAAAGCCTAGCTGCTGTCATTTCAAGCTCCATTAGAGGCATGTGTTGGGCGAGGAAATCAATGGAAAAAATGAGGCTGGCAGGAAAGGGGTTTCCCCCACCCCCTCTGTTTGTAAAATGGGATTGACCACAAATAATAATAGGGCAGAAATCACCGGGCAGAGAAAAAATAAGAATAAAAGAAAAAAGAAAAAAAGGGAAGTATTTCCAAACCCCAGAGAGGAAAGAAAATTGCCACTGTGGTTAGTTTTTTTTTTTTTCTTTTCATGACAAAATATGAGCCAAGCCAGGATTGCAGCACCCAGCTAGCCACTGTGAGATGGATGTTTTGAATGAAACGGGAATTACTCTCTCACGGTTACTGCAGCCATTCGAAAGGATAAACTCTTAAGTATCGATAATATTGATATTCGTCCTAATGCGTGGCTAATCGAAGACCATTTTATAGCTTTGCTTTCAGAAAGCCAGTCAAGAGAAGGCATCCACGGGGACTGGTTAACTCAAAATTCATCCCAGTCCTCTGACAAGGTACAAAAAGAGAGATATTTTGAGAGACAATGCGGGCAGCGATACAGTTGTGTTTTTCGTAAATAGTCTATGAAGAATCAATTCTTACTCTGTAACTGTTTTCATATAACTTGTGCGCTTACTGGAAGGTCTACAAAAGGGTTCCTTTCCTGTCATTTGATTTCTTTGATATGCTTAATCCTGGCCTTTTCAGCTTTCTCTTGATAAGCTTTTCTCTGCCTTTGTTGTCTTGCTGTAATGCCCGAGAGCAGCCACCAGATGGCACTGCGCCAGACGAGTGTCTTGGAGACAGGAAAGGGAATTAATTGTTGGGCTTAGCTGGGGTTAGGTAAATTCGTGGATAGGAAAGAGTCAGAGGTGAGAGTTACAGCATGGGAAGACGAAGAAGAAGTGGATACAAATGCCTAGAAGGAAAAAATCTTGCATCCCCCCCCCCCCCCCCCCTAGTGAATTGATTTGTGTGAAACTGACGGGAAATCACGTGCCTGGAACTGAGATGAAAAAGGGGCTTGCGGTCTGTGGAGAACGGTATTCAAGGCAAAGGAATCAAGGCGAGGCTCTCATGGATTACCAAAGATTGGTTGAGAGTCCCAGTAATCTTTGCAGAGAAGTCCATTCATTTACACCCCACCAAGCCTTAGTGAAGAAATTAAATTTGAACACTTCTTTAACTAATCAAAGTCAATAACAGATTGATACCTTGCACTTCCCTGATGTAGGCACGACGTTAGTAAATATGTGGTTCTCGAGGTTTCAGTTTAGAAATTAAAAAGTAGAGTTGTCTTCACTTAGTGTAATTAAGTGCCCTATGGAAAATATATGTTAGCAAATTCCCTTTCTCCAAGGGATGACAGAAAGGGCAGAATTAATATGGGCCCACACACCATGCCCACATGACCATGAAATAGTGAAATAACTTCCCTGATGTGCCCAACCCCAAGCCCAGATCAGTGAGTTAAGAAGTAGAAACCACAGCGCCTTGGGTTTTAATCACGCGACTCAATTTCGGCGCGTGCTTGTCACACGTGCACGGAGATGGCCGTATCCACTCCCTCATTCATGTAGTGGATTCTCATTGTCATTCTCTAGGGATGTGGAGTTGAAGCCCCCACCTATTGTGGTAAATGTGGCTGTACTTTTACAATCTCCTTTACTCCCAGGTTCTGAAAGCCACAGGACGGGCGCTCCTCCGGAAGCACAAGAGGAGAAAGGGAGAGAGGGAGTAGGTACCTGGGAGCTGTCTTCACCTGTTCCGCCAGGCATGGTGCGCCAGGCATGGTGCATGCTTTCAAGTCCCCCAAAGTGAGAGTTACTAAGCTATACGCTCTTTGTCCATTTCAGCACTCCTGCTGGCCCTTTGAGAGGACTTGCTTCTCACTGTTTCAGGTCACCTATGAGGCAGCTGGCTTCGTTTAGGGGAAGCATTTTTTTTTAAGGTTAGTAACTCTTGCTCAGATTACATGACTGTAATCCTAGCTCTCGGGAGACTGAGGTATGGGAACCATGAGTTCAAGACTGTTTAAAAAAACATCAGATTAGAAAAAGTCAGTGACTTAACATTTCATCACATCATCTCTCGAAAGGATAATCACAGGATTTCAAATACATAGCTCAAATTGGTTTATCATTTATATATTTGTTTGTTTATTATTTGTGTGTGTGTGTGTGTGTGTGTGTGTGTGTGTATGCATGCTTATGTGTGTGCTCATGCACATGTGTGTCTGTGCACATAGAGGCCAGAGGACTAGTTCTGGTGTCATTTCTCAGGAACACTGCCTCCATTAGGTCAGGCTAATTGGCCAGATCCATCTGTCTCTCCCAGTGCTGGGATTATAAGTGTGTCACACACACACACACACACACACACACACACACACACACACACACACACACACACACCCATTCTTCATAGCACAAGCCTAAAGCCCATGGATGCTTTAAAGAAGCTTTGGAATCCCAAGGCTTTCAGTGGACGGCCGACAGGCCAGTTCTCAACAGCCTGGTGTTTCACATTTGAGCTAGCTCACATACTTGAGATCTCTGGCTGCCTCCTGGCATCCAACAGGTGGATGAGCACACACATTTCTGTACCCTGCTTGGGGATAGGCATCCTTGTTCATGAAGAATCTGAAATAAGTGGGGACAAATCGTCCACATTGCTCACATAAGGGTAAATTGGAATGACTTCTGTAAAGGACAATTTGTCAGTATGAAAGAAATCTTGATATGAGGGGGACAGTACCTGTTCTGTAGGGTGATTTGGCCTTTGGTGAGAACAGAGTCATCTAGAACCATGAAAAGGAGGCCTGTCCCTCCCGTTCCTCTGGGGTGTCCTGGGTACAGTGTTTTTCCAAGAGAAAATGGGGACTCGTGACAGACAATCTGGCTCTAAACAAAGAGCAATTCAAATATCTCACCCCACCATTTAAAGTTCATCTAGATGTTTCTGCTTTTCAGGTTATGCAGGGAATAGACACAAGGGCAGGCAAGGACTTCCTGAACAGAACGCCAGTAGCACAGGAACTAGCCCCGATTATCAGCACACTGCATATATGAGGCAAGAATGTCTGTGCTGCGTGAACGTAGGCACAGCATCAGCAGCCCACAGAGCAGAAGAAACTCTTGGCAGCTCTACCTCAGACAAGAGGGTAATAGCCGGGATTTACAAAGAACTGCAAGAATTGAATATCAAGGAAATAAAACTGCCAATCAACAAATGGGCTAATGAATCAAATAGACGGTTTTTAATAAAAAGAACAGAAACGGCCAATAGATATTTTAAAAAGCGTCCAACATCCCTAGTCATTAGGGAAATGCAAATTAAAACTACCGCAAGATACCACCTTACCTATTTCAGAATGTCTATTATGAAGGGATCTGACAGTAAATGTTGGAGAGAATGTGAAGAAAAATGAACTCTTACTGCTGGTGGGGGTTCAAGTTAATACAGCCATTATGGTAATTAGTTTGGAAATTCCTCAAAAAGTTAAAAGTGATACTACCACAAGACCCAAGTATCTCACTCCTGCGAGCATACCCAGAGAACTCCACACCATAGAGAGATTTGCACCCCCAGGTTTATTTCTGCTCTATTTTCTGTAGCAAAGAAATGGAGCCAACTTAGTTATCCATCAAGAGATTAAGGGATAATCAAAATGTGGCACCGTTGGTTTTCCTGTAGCCATGGTAAACACCATGACCAAAAGCAACTGGCAGAGGAAAAGGCATATTTACCGTATACTTCCATTTCAAAGGAACAAGGCAGGAACCTGAAGGCAGGTACAGAGGAAGAGGCCATGGAGGAGCATTGCTTACTGGCTTGCTCTTCCTGGGTTGGTCAGTTTGCTTTCTTACACAATGCGGGGCCACCTGTCCAGCGGAATCACTGTGCACTATGGACTGGGCCCTTCCAATTAACCACAAATCAAGGAAATGTCCCTAAGACTTGCCTACAGTCTCATGAAAGCACCTCCTCAAGTGATGTTCCCTCTTCCCAGATGACTTCAGCTTGTGTCAGGTTGACAAAAAGCTAACCAGCACACATACATATGTAAAATGCAAAAGCAGTCAGTGCTAAATAAGAGTGAAATCACAAAATTTGTAGGAAAAGGGATGAGCTTAGAATATATAATATTAAGGGGGCTGATTCAGTCTCAAAAGGAAAGGAATGAACCTTCTCCCTATACTCAAGTGGCAGCCTGTAGTGCATACATGCACATATGTAAGCAACATGCTTCTGGGTGAGTACAACCCAAGGAAAGAGAACACGGTGGGGGAAGAATAGAATATGCAGAAGGATTTACTGCCACTAAAACCACCAAAACAGAGACAACCAGATACTGTGAGTCTCCTAATAAAAGATGTAATGATATTTATGAAGTTCTGCCCAAATAATCAAACTGATTACAACTGCCTCGTATCTAAACCCTGACCATTTTCCTGGATGTGAACAGAGGACCATGCAGACAGCACCATCAGGAAGCCACCAAAGTAGCCCAGGGTGCAAAAAGTGCCACCAGGTGAAGGGTACAGAGACTTACACTATGCGTCAACAGGACCACTGTGAAAGAAAACAGTCACGGTCAGCCTTAATTGTCAACATGATGCAGTCATCTGAACCAGCCACCCTCGAGGAACTATCTAGATCAGATGTGGGCATGTCTGTGAGGGCTTGTCTTGATTGCTAATCGATGGAGGAGAACCCAGCTCATTATGGGCAGTACTTTTCCTCACCCTGGTGCTGGGTTATATAAGAAAGCTGGGTAAGCACGTTAGCAAGCCAACGAGCAGCAATTCCTCCAGGGTTCCTGATCCAAGCTCCTGCTTGAATCCCTGCTTTGTTTGACTTCCCTCAATGATGAATATCACTGGCAAATGTAAACCAAAAGATGCAGAAGATGCAGAAGGACAGAATGCAGGGAAAGGACATGAGAGTTACGAAAGATGTTGCTTAAAGTTAACTGTTTTCTAGTTTTAACTCTTTTGGGTTTTTCTTTCTTTTATTTTTGCTGGATACATGCATAAAATATGCTCGGTAGTTAAATGAATAAGATCGAAAACACAGCTATGGCTTCAGAACGGCTCTTCTAACTGAATAGAGAGTCACTGAGATGTCTAAACTTTGGGTCTGGTGCATGCTTGTTTGAGTGGTTATGCTTCTCTAGCACTGTGATTTATTTCTGTTGGCATCCTTGTAACAATAAAGTGGTGTGTGTGTGTGTGTGTGTGTGTGTGTGTGTGTGTGTGTGTGTACATACAAAAATATTTCATAAAGCAATACAATTCTTAAAACCACAACACTATGTCCTTCATCCAATAATTCTACCATCTTTAGGACTCTTTCCTTAAGGAAACGTGTCAATGAGGAGGAAATAGACACAAGGAGTTTATAACAGCATCACTTTTAGAATTAAAACTGGAGACTAACATTCCAGCAACAGGGCTTTGTCAGTAGCTCATACGACAGATGTTAAGCAGAATCCTAGGCAGTCATTACAGATGACTTACAGTGACCTTCTGGGACGTAGCATCTACCTGCATTCTGTAAACTGAAGAAGACTGCAGCATGGCTTGAGCCAAGAGTTTGCTTTTGGAAGCATACATGGGGCCTATTTGGAGTAGTGGGCAGCCTCTGAGAAGGAACACAGCGATTCCTGACCTTTGCATCGCTTGCCAATGTAACCTCTTCCCTCAAGCCACTGTCCAGTAGAATATGGCAACATGGAGTTCTGAACTCATGATGATGTTAATGTGAATTCATGATGATATTACACACGTTGTAGCTTCTACTTCTCTCTCTGTATCAGTTACTTGCTTGTCACCTGATTATGTATCTGACAAAAGGGACCAAGATGAGAAAAGATTCATTTTGGCTCACAGCTTGAGGGCATAGTCCGGTGGTTCTCAACCTTCCTAATGTTGTGACCTTTTAATACAGTTCCTCATATGGTGACCCCCAACCATAAAATTATTTTTCACTGCTGCTTCAGAATTGTAATTTTGCTACTGTTATGAATCACAATGCAAATATCTGTGTATTCTGATGATTGGCCACCCCTGTGCAAGGGTCATTTGATCCCAAATGTGTCATGACCCACAAGTTGAGAACAGGTGGTATAGGCCATCTTGGTATCTTGGTAGGGAAGATCCAGTAATGGGAGTGTCTCTCAACTGTGACAGCAGGTACAGAAGGATGCTAGTTTCTAACTAGTGAACCAGGAAGCAGAGCGGATAATAACAGAACTCAGAAGGTTTTCTTCTTCCTCCCTTTTTCATTCAGTCTGGGTGAGCAGCTCACGGAAAGATGTTTCCCATGTTCAGGGGGAAGTCTTCCCTCAGTTAAATCTTTCTAGAAATGTCCTCACAGCCATTCCGTGAGGTGGGTTTCCAAGGTGATTCTAAATCTTGCCAATTTTGCGATGATAGATAACCATCAGGCTATTGGCTTCTCCCTATTGCTTTCTTGGTTACTGTTTTGAGAGAGCCAGCTTTCATGTAGGAATGGCCCATATGGCAAGGAACTGAGAGGGTGGTCTCCAGCCAACAGTCACAGGGACACTAGCTAATGCCTATCCCTTAGTGGTAGGGAACTGAATGCTCCCCGGCACTGAATGAGCATCGAGATGGCTTTTCTATTAGTTGAGCATCTAGTTGAGAATGCAGCTCTAGCTAGCACCGTGTTTGCATGACTCTGAGTTCCTCGTGGAGAATCAAACCTAGTTGTGCTGATTTCTCACCCCCAGCACCTGGGTTTTCTGTTTCTGAAGTGATGACTCAAATGTAAGGCAAGAGGTTATGAGTTCTAAACTATAACGTACTAGATGCTCTTATGTCTGGGTGGCATAAATGTAGCATTCTTAAAATATTTTGGGCCTGCAGATTACTTCAGTGTCATACTGGCAGTGTCATATGTTTATTCTGATGAAAACTTGAGATTTTGACACTGCCATTGAATAAACAGAAGGGTGATTTAACAGTTTACAAATTTATCTGGCTGATTTCATATACTTATGACAGAGACACACTCTAGATTTATGGAGTAGGCTATGTCTTAGGGTTACTATTGTTGTGATGAAACATTATGACCAAAAGCAAGTTGAGGATGAAAGAATTTACTTGGCTGACATTTCCACATTGTAGTACATTATTGAAGGAAGTTAAGACAAAAACTCAAATGGGGTGGGAACCTGGAGGGAGGAGCTGATGCAGAGGCCATAGAGGGATGATGCTTACCAGCTTTCTAATCATGACTTGCTCAGCCTGCTTTCTTATACAACCTCGGACCAGAAGCCTAGGGATGACACCACCCACAATAGGCTGAGCCATCCCCCGTCAATCACTAATTAAGATGCTTTACAGCTGGGTCTCATGTAGGCATTCTCTCAATCGAGGCTTCCTCCTCTCAAATAACTCTAGCTTGTGCCAAGTTGACATAAGACGAAGCAGTGCTGTGGTTGCTACAATTTAGGATTCAAGGTGAGTTTGGTTCACATTTTTGTCTCTTTTTGTTGTAGGTTGAGTTCTTGCAGGAGAGACTCAGATGTCCTTGGACACCATTGCCTGTGAATGAGGCAGGCATGAAACAGAATGGAGGCAGGAAAGCTGAGCTGCAATCTCAGAATCTTAAGTGACCAGGCCAATGTAGTCCTTCCTCATTCAGCCACTGGATACTGGCTGTTCCCATAGAGGGAACCTTTGTATACATGACACCTTATCCCTGAGATAGTCCTAAGATAGGTTGACCACAGAAGATTGGCTTCTGAAGGTATTTCCTGCTCTGGACAGTGGGCCCTTAATTGAACATGCCTGTAGGTGCTTCATTTCTGAATGGACCACAGCAGAAGGGAAGATTAAAAAACTGCAGAGCCTAGCTAATGGAGGGTTGAACTGCTCCTCATACCTAACAGATATTTGCCCAACCACACAAAAAGTCTGAAGCATATTTGACCAAGGGAATTTTCTTCTCATTGAGAGAAAAGGCCAGTTTTATACCTTTTTATAGTGGGTAAGTGACTGCTCATTGCCCTCAGAATGGGCAAGGCCTTGGGTGAAATCATTCTTATTGGCAAGGTAGAGTCCCAGGGAACTGGCACCCAGATCCCACTATAGGCTTAGAGTTTTCAAAACCTACTTTAATAAGGGTTCTCAAATGCTCCACTCCCTACCCCCCTTCTAGCCCACTGTCCAAAGGTAAGGAAGAAAAGATGGTAATTAGGACAAGGGGGTGTGGGCCTGTTTATAAGTAGTTCTTTGGGATGATTCCAATCTCCATTGTCAGGATGTCAGCAGTTCAGTTTCAGTAGTGTCAGGATATCAAACACGTGAATCAGCACTGGTGTCACGATCTAACTGCAACAGCCAGTCCTCCACCAAATCAGCACAAGCCAGCCGGAGCATCTAGAACCAGCTGGATGCCAGGAGAAGTTCTCTGCCACGCCTCTCTCAACAATGTGAAGATCAGCGAAGACTCAAGACCAGCGAAGCATTGCAAAGCTAGCTGTGCAAGCACCCTAACACCATCCATTGAGTCCTCTTTCTATTCTCTCCAAACATCATGTGTCCTCCCATAGGACTTGCTTCAGCAGAACACCACGTGAGTGTGCATCACATGACACGACCACAAACTTCCACTATATCCCACCACTGCTTTCTTTCCCCAGGACCCGGATGGACATGCCTGCCTATAATGTGCCATTTTCACCTCTCAAGTTTTCTTCTGAATGTGTTCTAGTAGCTTCTCCAGGATTGCAGTGAGCCTCATTCCTTTTGAGGGAATCAGAAGATAAAGAGTCTTAGAAGAACAAAAGCCAATGTTTTATTACTTCTCTCTGTAGTGCTTTGAACTTCCCATGGGTCAAACTGTATTGGATTATACTCCTTCCCTGATCCTTACTGTGGTACTTGTATCCATCTGGCTTCAAGTATTTTATTGCTCCTGGTGCTATCGTGCTCATTGCCTCCAGGAAGCCTAGCTCTGAAACAGCCTTTCCTACCATCAGCCTTGGCTTGCAGAAGATGGCCACCACCAATCATTGAAGTGATACTGGTGCCCTGACCCCTGGCCCCAGGGAATAGTATCATCCCTGAGCTGTCTATTGAACACTGAAAGATCTTCTGAATGTTCTGGCTTTTCCCACAGCCTTGTGCTTTCTGGTGTTTCTCCTGGAAGTTCTAGCATCTCAGATTTCCTTTGCTTCTCTATCATGTGCTCTGTGCTCCTGAATACCATCCACCAGACACTTTGTATTATTTTTTTGAGTCCTTGATAGAAGGTATCTTGGAAGAAAAATCTCAAATCAATAAACCTTGCCAGATCTAAATTCTGACTGGACTGTTTGGTACTCATGAATATTTCCAGGCTCTTGTGGGCCCAAGCTGGTTAGGGTTAAAGCTATAGGGTGGAGATTGGACTTCTCGTGATTTTTTCTTCTTTATCTCGCAAAAGACTGGTTGATTGTGTGTGTGTGTGTGTGTGTGTGTGTGTGTGTGTGTGTTCATGTATGTATGTGCACCATGTGCATGCAGTGCTTCAGGGATCCAGAAAAGGGCATCAGTCACTTGTGTGGCTGTCACTGGGACTTGAATACAGGTCCCCTGGAAGGATAGCAGTGTTCTTAAATGTTGATCCATCTCTCCAACTCCAGGAGTTTGTCTCTTACCATGAACCTGTCTTTGCTTCTGTCTTTCCATGAGGAGACAAAAACGTCTTAAGTACCGGGGGTGGGGGGAGGTCTTATGGCTTTTACACTTGCCTTTCAATTGCCAATCTCTTCAAAAATTTTTCCTAAATATAAATAGTGCCTATCAATAGTCACTTGATGCACTGCTGTTGGAGTACAGTCCTGAGTCAATGAGTGTGGCTGACATGAGCATGGTCATATCAAACACCCCATACCTAAGAGCCACAAAACCTTCTGCCTGAGTAAGGCTCAGGGAAATGGCAAAGGCTTTCCTTGGTCCACATGCGTGTGTTGACAGTGTATGTATTATTCTTCCTGGATGTTTACAGAGACTGAGCCCCATAAAACTTTACAATAAGAGATTAATGAACCCCCCTCTTTGTGCTGTATGTAATAAACTTGCTGAGTTTCTGAGCAGTGTAGTAGGTACCCTCCATCACAGTAAGCACAACCTACCAGATTCCAGCTTTTCTGCATTTATGTCTGTTACTTCTTCTTCAGTGTCTGTCATTTCTTCATTCCAGTATCACCACAGTCAGATTTCCAGGACCAAGCCATGCTAGACAAGGCAACCCCCCTGCATCAAAGACTAATTGATTTGTGCTTGTGTGTATGTGCATCCATCTGGCCATATGTATGTGCTCTGTGTTCATGCAGTGCTCTCAGAGGCCAGAAAAAGACATGAGATTCTCTAGACCTGCAGCTATAGTCACTTGTGAGCTACCCAGAGTAGGCACTGGTACCTCACCTCTGCAATACACATTTTTAATAAATTATACTAGTTCACTATTCTTTTGTACTAGTATGCAATTCCCAACTCATAAGACTAAGAGATTTAAAAATTGGATTTTTACCCTATGCCAGAGACTCTCTAAGTCCCATCTACCACTAAAGAAAGAGTCATGGACAGCTAGAAGTCAGCAAGTTTGATCTTTGGCTTCATCCACTGTCTCTTCCTATGACCTTCCAGTAGAATTATTTCTCAATGGCTAGTTTTATGTCAACTCGACAAGCGAGTCATCTGAGAGGAAGGAAGTGTAGCTTGAGAAAATGCTTCCATAAGATTTGGCTATAGACAAGCCTGCAGAACATTTTCTTTCTTTTTTAAAGAATTTTTTTATTAGATATATTTCTTTACTTACATTTCAAATGTTATTCCCCTTCCTGGTTTTCTGTCCATAAGCTCCCATTCCCTCCCCTCCCCCTGCCCCATATGGGTATCCCTCCTATTCATACCCCTTACTGTCACCCCCCATACTCCTCTGCACTGGGGGTCCAACCTTGGCATGACAAAGGGCTTCCCCTTCCACTGGTTCCCCAACAAGGCTATTCTCTACTACAGAGCAGTTGGAGCCCTGGGTCAGTCCATGTATAGTCTCTCGGTAGTAGTTTAGTCCCTGGAAACTCTGCTTGGTTGGCATTGTTGTTTTTATCGGGTTGCAAGCTCCTTCAACTCTTTCAATACTTCCTCCAATTCCCCCCAAGGGGATCCTGTTCTCAGTTTGGTGGTTTGCTGCTAGCATTGACCTCTGTATTGGACATGCTTTGGATGTGTCTCTCAGGAAAGATCTATATCCGATCCCTTTCAGCATGCATTTTTTAGCTTCATCAATCTTATCTAGTTTTGGTAGCTGTATCCATATGGACCACATGTCGGGCAGGCTCTGAATGGCCATTCCTTGAGTCACTGCTCTCAACTTTGCTTCCATATCCCCTCCTATGGATATTTCCCCCTTTTAAGAAGGAGTGGGAGCATCCGCATTTCGGTCATCCTTCTTGAGCTTCCTGTGGTCTGTGGATTGCATCTTGGGTAATTTGAGCTTTTTGGCTAATATCCACTTACCAATGAGTGCATACCAAGTGTGTTTTTCTGTGATTGAGTAACCTCACTCAGGATAATATTTTCTAGTCCATTCCATTTGCCTATGAATTTCATGAAGTCATTGTTTTTGATAGCTGAGTAGTACTCCATTGTGTAGATGTACCACATTTTTTGAATCCATTCCTCTGTTGAAGGTCATCTGGGTTCTTTCCAGCTTCTGGCTATTATAAATAAGGCTGCTATGAACATAGTGGAGCATGTGTCTTTGTTGTATGTTGGAGCATCTTATGGGTATATACCCAAGAGAGGTATAGCTGGGTCCTCAGGTAGTGGAATGTCCAATTTTCTGAGGAACGTCCAGACTGATTTCCAGAGTGGTTGTACCAGTTTGCAATCCTACCAACAATGGAGGAGTGTTCCTCTTTCTCCACATCCTCACCAGCATCTGCTGTCACCTGAGTTTTTGATCTTAGCCATTCTCACTGGTGTGAGGTGAAATTGCAGCGTTGTTTTGATTTGCATTTCCCTGATTACTAAGGATGTTGAACATTTCTTTAGGTGCTTTTTGGCCATATGATAATCCTCAGCTGAGAATGTTTTGTTTAGCTCTGTATTCCATATTTTAATAGGATTATTTGGCTCTCTGGAGTCTAACTTCTTGAGTTCTTTGTATATTTTGGATATTAGCCCTCTATCAGCTGTAAGATTGGTAAAGATCTTTTCCCAATCTGTTGGTTGCTGTTTTGTCCTAATGACAGTGTCTTTTGCCTTACAGAAGCTTTGCAGTTTTATGAGGTCCCATCTGTTGATTTTTGATCTTAGAGCATGAGCCATTGGTGTTTTGTTCAGGAAATTTCCCCCAGTGCCCATGTATTCGAGACTCTTCCCCACTTTTTCTTCTTTTAGTTTGAGTGTATCTGGTTTGATGTGGAGGTCCTTGATCTACTTGGACTTAAGCTTTGTACATGGTGATGAGAATGGATTGATTTAGGAAATGACACTCTTCACAATAGTCCCAAATAATATAAAATATCTTGGTGTGACTTTAACCAAGCAAGTGAAAGATTTGTATGACAAGAATTTCAAGTCTCTGAAGAAAGAGATTGAGGAAGATCTCAGAAGATGGAAAGATCTCCCATGCTCATGGACTGGCAGGATTAATATAGTAAAGATGGCCATTTTGCCAAAAGCAATCTACAGATTCAATGAGATCCCCATCAAAATTCCTACTCAATTCTTTATAGAGATAGAAATAGCAATTTGCAAATTCATTTGGAATAACAAAAAACCCAGAATAGCAAAAACTATACTCAACAATAAAAGAACTTCTGGGGGAATCACCATCCCTGACTTCAAGCAGTATTACAGAGCAATAGTCATAAAAACTGCATGGTATTGATATAGAGACAGGCAGATAGATCAATGGAACAGAATTGAAGACCCAGAAATGAACCCACACACCTATGGTCACTTGATCTTTGACAAAGGAGCTAAAACCATCCAATGGAAGAAAGATAGCATTTTCAAGAAATGGTGCTGGTTCAACTGGAGTTCAGCATGTAGAAGAATGCAAATCGATCCAGAACATTTTCTTAATTAGTAATAGGTGGAGGGAGGTCCAGGCCATTGTGGGTGGGGACATTTCTGGGTTATTGGTCCTAGGTTCTACGAAATAGTAGTCTGAGGAAGTTATAGGGAGTAAGCCAGTAAACATCACCCTTCCAAGGCCTCTGCATCAGCACTTGCCTCTAGGTTATAGCACTGCTTGGGTTCCTATCCTGACTTCCTTCAATGACAAACTATGATGTGGGGGTATAAGGAAAACACAGCTTTTCCTCTCCAACTTGCTCTTGCTCATAGTGTTTCATAATAGTAATCCTAGGTAAGACATCAGAAGTGGAAATTTTCAGTGTTTTAACAACTCAGTTATGTCATGTGGTATTTTTCTGGACACTGTCTTGTGAGAGGGCATGCGATGTTTTGTTGAAAACAAACATTTGAGAGGGTTCATGATGTATAGAAAGAATATGAACAGAATTCCACAGTGAGAGAATGCTCTTGCATTGCTACAGCTGGTCTTTGCTGGTCTTCACTGGTCTTCACTAGGCTTCACTTCAAAGAAAAAACTCACCAAAGAACTTTTTGTGGTATTTGGCAGATTCTGGCCACTTCTGCTGACTCATGATAATCAGGTGGTGCCTTGCTGTTTCTGCTGCATCATGCCACCACTACTAATTTGTGTTTGGTGTTTGCTATTGAAATGGACTGCTGGTATCCTGGTAATGAAGAGTGGAATCGCCCCAAGGAACTACTTTTAAATGGGTACATGGCACTCTTCTGTTAAATCTTCTTTTCTCCCTACTCCTAGGGTTAGAAGGGAGGTTGAAGAGTTTGATAACCCTAAATAAAGTAGGTTTTGAAAAAATCTAAGCCTATGTACATCAGATTTTACAGAAGCACATAATGATATGGTAGTTTTTATGGTGACTAACAGCTGTGGGAAGGTTGGGTGATTGGGCTAAAGAGGCAAGGTTGTAGCTCTGACAGCATTTTGGCCCAACTCCTGGGGAGCTCTGGACCGAGGATGGACCAAATTTCATGCCTAGTGTTGGGAGATAGCAGGGCTATTAGCCGATGAATAAGTTGTTAAGAGGAATTAAGAATTTTTGCACCCGGCCCGCAGCAGCTCTCTGCTCCCAGACCCCATGGGAAAGAGACCTCACCGCCTGGTCAGGTGGGCACTCCTGAGGCTGCAGAGCGGAAGAGACCACCAACACTGCCCACCCCTGCCCACATCCCTGGCCCAAGAGGAAACTGTATAAGGCCTCTGGGCTCCCGTGGGGGAGGGCCCAGGAGCGGCAGGACCCCTGCCTGAGACGCCGCCGGAACCTGAGGGAAACAGACCGGATAAACAGTTCTCTGCACCCAAATCCCGTGGGAGGGAGAGCTGAACCTTCAGAGAGGCAGACAAGCCTGGGAAACCAGAAGAGACTGCTCTCTGTGCACACATCTCAGATGCCAGAGGAAAACACCAAAGGCCATCTGGAACCCTGGTGCACTGAAGCTCCCGGAAGGGGCGGCACAGGTCTTCCTGGTTGCTGCCGCCGCAGAGAGCCCATGGGCAGCACCCCGCGAGCAAACTTGAGCCTCGGGACCACAGGTAAGACCAACTTGTCTGCTGCAAGAGAGCTGCCTGGTGAAATCGGGACACACAGAGGCAGAATTCCTCTAGGACCGGGCACGTTCTGTGTTTACCGGAAGTCCCACACCCGCGGATCCGGGCCTGCAGCAGCTCTCTGCTCCCAGACCCCATGGGAAAGAGACCTCACCGCCTGGTCAGGTGGGCACTCCTGAGGCTGCAGAGCGGAAGAGACCACCAACACTGCCCACCCCTGCCCACATCCCTGGCCCAAGAGGAAACTGTATAAGGCCTCTGGGCTCCCGTGGGGGAGGGCCCAGGAGCGGCAGGACCCCTGCCTGAGACACCGCCGGAACCTGAAAAAAACAGACCGGATAAACAGTTCTCTGCACCCAAATCCCATGGGAGGGAGAGCTAAACCTTCAAAGAGGCAGACAAGCCTGGGAAACCAGAAGAGACAGCTCTCTGCACACACATCTCAGATGCCAGAGGAAAACACCAAAGGCCATCTGGAACCCTGGTGCACTGAAGCTCCTGGAAGGGGCGGCGCATATCTTCCTGGTTGCTGCTGCTGCAGAGAGCCCGTGGGCAGCACCCCACGAGCGAACTTGAGCCTCGGGACCACAGGTAAGACCAACTTTTCTGCTGCAAGAAAGCTGCCTGGTGAACTCAAGACACAGGCCCACAGGAACAGCTGAAGACCTGTAGAGAGGAAAAACTACACGCCCGAAAGCAGAACACTCTGTCCCCATAACTGACTGAAAGAGAGGAAAACAGGTCTACAGCACTCCTGACACACAGGCTTATAGGACAGTCTAGCCACTGTCAGAAATAGCAGAACAAAGTAACACTAGAGATAAGCTGATGGCGAGAGGCAAGCGCAGGAACCCAAGCAACAGAAACCAAGACTACATGGCATCATCGGAGCCCAATTCTCCCACCAAAACAAACATGGAATATCCAAACACACCAGAAAAGCAAGATCTAGTTTCAAAATCATATTTGATCATGATGCTGGAGGACTTCAAGAAAGACGTGAAGAACTCCCTTAGAGAACAAGTAGAAGCCTACAGAGAGGAATCACAAAAATCCCTGAAAGAATTCCAGGAAAACACAATCAAACAGTTGAAGGAATTAAAAATGGAAATAGAAGCAATCAAGAAAGAACACATGGAAACAACCCTGGATATAGAAAACCAAAAGAAGAGACAAGGAGCTGTAGATACAAGCTTCACCAACAGAATACAAGAGATGGAAGAGAGAATCTCAGGAGCAGAAGATTCCATAGAAATCATTGACTCAACTGTCAAAGATAATGTAAAGCGGAAAAAGCTACTGGTCCAAAACATACAGGAAACCCAGGACTCAATGAGAAGATCAAACCTAAGGATAATAGGTATAGAAGAGAGTGAAGACTCCCAGCTCAAAGGACCAGTAAATATCTTCAACAAAATCATAGAAGAAAACTTCCCTAACCTAAAAAAGGAGATACACATAGGCATACAAGAAGCCTACAGAACTCCAAATAGATTGGACCAGAAAAGAAACACATCCCGTCACATAATAGTCAAAACACCAAACGCACAAAATAAAGAAAGAATATTAAAAGCAGTAAGGGAAAAAGGTCAAGTAACATATAAAGGCAGACCTATCAGAATCACACCAGACTTCTCGCCAGAAACTATGAAGGCCAGAAGATCCTGGACTGATGTCATACAGACCCTACGAGAACACAAATGCCAGCCCAGGTTACTGTATTCTGCAAAACTCTCAATTAACATAGATGGAGAAACCAAGATATTCCATGACAAAACCAAATTTACACAATATCTTTCTACAAATCCAGCACTACAAAGGATAATAAAGGGTAAAGCCCAACATAAGGAGGCAAGCTATACCCTAGAAGAAACAAGAAACTAATCGTCTTCGGAACAAAACAAAGAGAATGAAAGCACACAAACATAACCTCATATCCAAATATGAATATAACGGGAAGCAATAATCACTATTCCTTAATATCTCTCAACATCAATGGCCTCAACTCCCCAATAAAAAGACATAGATTAACAAACTGGATATGCAATGAGGACCCTGCATTCTGCTGCCTACAAGAAACACACCTCAGAGACAAAGACAGACACTACCTCAGAGTGAAAGGCTGGAAAACAACTTTCCAAGCAAATGGTCAGAAGAAGCAAGCTGGAGTAGCCATTCTAATATCAAATAAAATCAATTTTCAACTAAAAGTCATCAAAAAAGATAAGGAAGGACACTTCATATTCATCAAAGGAAAAATCCACCAAGATGAACTCTCAATCCTAAATATCTATGCCCCAAATACAAGGGCACCTACATATGTAAAAGAAACCTTACTAAAGCTCAAAACACACATTGCACCTCACACAATAATAGTGGGAGATTTCAACACCCCACTCTCTTCAATGGACAGAATATGGAAACAGAAATTAAACAGAGATGTAGACAGACTAAGAGAAGTCATGAGCCAAATGGACTTAATGGATATTTATAGAACATTCTATCCTAAAGCAAAAGGATATACCTTCTTCTCAGCTCCTCATGGTACTTTCTCCAAAATTGACCATATAATTGGTCAAAAAACGGGCCTCAACAGGTACAGAAAGATAGAAATAATCCCATGCGTGCTATCGGACCACCACGGCCTAAAACTGGTCTTCAATAACAATCAAGGAAGAATGCCCACATATACTTGGAAATTGAACAATGCTCTACTCAATGATAACCTGGTTAAGGAAGAAATAAAGAAAGAAATTAAAAACTTTTTAGAATTTAATGAAAATGAAGGTACAACATACCCAAACTTATGGGACACAATGAAAGCTGTACTAAGAGGAAAACTCATAGCGCTGAGTGCCTGCAGAAAGAAACAGGAAAGAGCATATGTCAGCAGCTTGACAGCACACCTAAAAGCTCTAGAACAAAAAGAAGCAAATACACCCAGGAGGAGTAGAAGGCAGGAAATAATCAAACTCAGAGCTGAAATCAACCAAGTAGAAACAAAAAGGACCATAGAAAGAATCAACAGAACCAAAAGTTGGTTCTTTGAGAAAATCAACAAGATAGATAAACCCTTAGCCAGACTAACGAGAGGACACAGAGAGTGCGTCCAAATTAACAAAATCAGAAATGAAAAGGGAGACATAACAACAGATTCAGAGGAAATTCAAAAAATCATCAGATCTTACTATAAAAACCTATATTCAACAAAACTTGAAAATCTTCAGGAAATGGACAATTTCCTAGACAGATACCAGGTACCGAAGTTAAATCAGGAACAGATAAACCAGTTAAACAACCCCATAACTCCTAAGGAAATAGAAGCAGTCATTAAAGGTCTCCCAACCAAAAAGAGCCCAGGTCCAGACGGGTTTAGTGCAGAATTCTATCAAACCTTCATAGAAGACCTCATACCAATATTATCCAAACTATTCCACAAAATTGAAACAGATGGATCACTACCGAATACCTTCTACAAAGCCACAATTACTCTTATACCTAAACCACACAAAGACACAACAAAGAAAGAGAACTTCAGACCAATTTCCCTTATGAATATCAACGCAAAAATACTCAACAAAATTCTGGCAAACCGAATCCAAGAGCACATCAAAACAATCATCCACCATGACGAAGTAGGCTTCATCCCAGGCATGCAGGGATGGTTTAATATACAGAAAACCATTAACGTGATCCATTATATAAAGAAACTGAAAGAACAAAACCACACGATCATTTCATTAGACGCTGAGAAAGCATTTGACAACATTCAACACCCCTTCATGATAAAAGTCCTGGAAAGAATAGGAATTCAAGGCCCATACCTGAACATAGTAAAAGCCATATACAGCAAACCAGTTGCTAACATTAAACTAAATGGAGAGAAACTTGAAGCAATCCCACTAAAATCAGGGACTAGACAAGGCTGCCCACTCTCTCCCTACTTATTCAATATAGTACTTGAAGTTCTAGCCAGAGCAATCAGACAACAAAAGGAGGTCAAGGGGATACAGATCAGAAAAGAAGAAGTCAAAATATCACTATTTGCAGATGACATGATAGTATATTTAAGTGATCCCAAAAGTTCCACCAGAGAACTACTAAAGCTGATAAACAACTTCAGCAAAGTGGCTGGGTATAAAATTAACTCAAATAAATCAGTTGCCTTCCTCTATACAAAAGAGAAACAAGCCGAGAAAGAAATTAGGGAAACGACACCCTTCATAATAGACCCAAATAATATAAAGTACCTCGGTGTGACTTTAACAAAGCAAGTAAAAGATCTGTACAATAAGAACTTCAAGACACTGAAGAAAGAAATTGAAGAAGACCTCAGAAGATGGAAAGATCTCCCATGCTCATGGATTGGCAGGATTAATATAGTAAAAATGGCCATTTTACCAAAAGCAATCTACAGATTCAATGCAATCCCCATCAAAATACCAATCCAATTCTTCAAAGAGTTAGACAGAACAATTTGCAAATTCATCTGGAATAACAAAAAATCCAGGATAGGTAAAGCTATCCTCAACAATAAAAGGACTTCAGGGGGAATCACTATCCCTGAACTCAAGCAGTATTACAGAGCAATAGTGATAAAAACTGCATGGTATTGGTACAGAGACAGACAGATAGACCAATGGAATAGAATTGAAGACCCAGAAATGAACCCACACACCTATGGTCACTTGATTTTTGACAAAGGAGCCAAAACCATCCAATGGAAAAAAGATAGCATTTTCAGCAAATGGTGCTGGTTCAACTGGAGGTCAGCATGTAGAAGAATGCAGATCGATCCATGCTTATCACCCTGTACAAAGCTTAAGTCCAAGTGGATCAAGGACCTCCACATCAAACCAGACACACTCAAACTAATAGAAGAAAAACTAGGGAAGCATCTGGAACATATGGGCACTGGAAAAAATTTCCTAAACAAAACACCAATGGCTTATGCTCTAAGATCAAGAATCGACAAATGGGATCTCATAAAACTGCAAAGCTTCTGTAAGGCAAAGGACACTGTGGTTAGGACAAAACGGCAACCAACAGATTGGGAAAAGATCTTTACCAATCCTACAACAGATAGAGGCCTTATATCCAAAATATACAAAGAACTCAAGAAGTTAGACCGCAGGGAAACAAATAACCCTATTAAAAAATGGGGTTCAGAGCTAAACAAAGAATTCACAGCTGAGGAATGCTGAATGGCTGAGAAACACCTAAAGAAATGTTCAACATCTTTAGTCATAAGGGAAATGCAAATCAAAACAACCCTGAGATTTCACCTCACACCAGTGAGAATGGCTAAGATCAAAAACTCAGGGGACAACAGATGCTGGCGAGGATGTGGAGAAAGAGGAACACTCCTCCATTGTTGGTGGGATTGCAAACTGGTACAACCATTCTGGAAATCAGTCTGGAGGATCCTCAGAAAATTGGACATTGAACTGCCTGAGGATCCAGCTATACCTCTCTTGGGCATATACCCAAAAGATGCCCCAACATATAAAAAAGACACGTGCTCCACTATGTTCATTGCAGCCTTATTTATAATAGCCAGAAGCTGGAAAGAACCCAGATGCCCTTCAACAGAGGAATGGATACAGAAAATGTGGTACATCTACACAATGGAGTACTACTCAGCTATCAAAAACAACGAGTTTATGAAATTTGTAGGCAAATGGTTGGAACTGGAAAATATCATCCTGAGTGAGCTAACCCAATCACAGAAAGACATACATGGTATGCACTCATTGATAAGTGGCTATTAGCCCAAATGCTTGAATTACCCTAGATGCCTAGAACAAAGGAAACTCAAGACGGATGATCAAAATGTGAATGCTTCACTCCTTCTTTAAAAGGGGAACAAGAATACCCTTGGCAGGGAAAAGAGAGGCAAAGATTAAAACAGAGACTGAAGGAACACCCATTCAGAGCCTGCCCCACAGGTGGCCCATACATATACAGCCACCCAATTAGACAAGATGGATGAAGCAAAGAAGTGCAGACCGACAGGAGCCGGATGTAGATCGCTCCTGAGAGACACAGCCAGAATACAGCAAATACAGAGGCGAATGCCAGCAGCAAACCACTGAACTGAGAATAGGTCCCCTATTGAAGGAATCAGAGAAAGAACTGGAAGAGCTTGAAGGGGCTCGAGACCCCATATGTACAAGAATGCCAAGCAACCAGAGCTTCCAGGGACTAAGCCACTACCTACAGACTATACATGGACTGACCCTGGACTCTGACCTCATAGGTAGCAATGAATATCCTAGTAAGAGCACCAGTGGAAGGGGAAGTCCTAGGTCCTGCTAAGACTGAACCCCCAGTGAACTAGACTGGTGGGGGGAGGGCGGCAATGGAGGGAGGGTTGGGAGGGGAACACCCATAAGGAAGGGGAGGAGGGCGGGGGATGTTTGCCCGGATACCGGGAAAGGGAATAACACTCGAAATGTATATAAGAAATACTCAAGTTAATAAAAAAAATGTAAAAAAAAAAGAAGACTGACATGGGAGAAACCAGAGCTGGCCAATTGAGTTGTGAAGCCCTGAGTTGGGAGACTATCTGTAAAAGAAATTTGAAGGAGTCTGCTAGAGTTGACGGCTTTGACTTTCCTTCAAGGATCCAGGAGGTGAGACATTGGATGACAACTTGCCCTTATGGATGACAAGCTTGAGGCATACTTAAGTGACTAATGTTATGTGACAACTCTAAAGGTAATAAAATATAGCTAGTTTTAAAAAAAATAATGTATGATTTACAACAATGAACTATGTATTTCAGAACAGCTAGTAAAGAGGACTTAATGTTTTCAACACACACACAAAAAAAGAATTTTTGCTCACTTTCAAGAATTGGGTTAATTGGCACAAAAGTAAGTTGTTATAAAACTACAAAGTTTGTTGGACTTTTCCTGGCTTTTCTCCTGCTTCCTCTCTTGCTATGTGATGTGATTGGCACACACCCACTTGTTTTCCTTTCGATTTCACCCTGGGGTCCTCATAATAAGCTGACCAGACACTAGCACCAGAGATGACTGTGGGTCTCTACAATGATGAGCTAAATAAACCTTCTTCTCTAAATCACTCAGCCTTGGGCACTTTATTATAATACCAAAACATAGTCCAAGTTAAATGTGGAGCTGTGTGGGTCATCACCATGTCCACCACACCCCTGAAATGTATTTCAATTTCCTATATACAGTTTATATGTTATTTTTCTATGTCATAAATAAAAAGGACAACCTATAAATTTTTATTTAGAGTGAAATTCAAATCGCCTGTCCTTCCTCAGTTTGCTTCATAAGAAAGCATTTGGATCATTTCCAGTGTGCAAGGGTGTATGATCAGAGTTTGTAGCATCTGTTTAGAAATGAGATAATGGCCAAACTGATGCTCCCAGCTCCTGTATGCTATGCTATCAGATGTCCTTGGCAAAGACAGCAAGAAACGGACAGCTTATGACCCCATCTCAGTGTTGGTGTTGTGTTGACTGGCTCATGTTGCGCTCACTTTTGGAATTGTTTTCTCTCCAGTAATTCAGATTTGTGCTTCCAGTGAAGTTGATGAATCCACACAAGCAATGACTTTTTAACCTGAAGGATCAGAAAGAGACGGTATCAATCTTCCTTCCAGTTTCCATCTCTGAAACTTCTCCTTCTGTGAAAGTGCTTATGGGAGAGAATTAGTGACAGCTTTTGGCTTTGAAGATATAAAGACCAGCCTGAGGCCTCATTTCTGCTTCTGCCAAGTAGCATCTATTTCCCAATGAGAAAAAAGTCACCTTTTGACAAGAGGCTTTTTGACCATAACTAGAGAATTTAGTTTCTTTCCTATGACTTAGAGAAAGGAAGCTCACACAAAAGAACAGCTTGAAAAGTGTAAAAGGTCTGATGGAGAGAGGAGAGAAAACAACATGGGATTTGATGACAGTCGGCCTCGGGGATCGTAGATGGATTGATATGCTGCCTCCTGCTCTAATCTATTGTTATATAAACTTTCCAACGTTCAGTTTCTTCAGGTAAACCAAGAGCATAGCTCATTGTTTTTGCCCTTTTTGTAGTAAATGTCCTTGAATGGATTCTGTCTCCTGTGCTCATGCATTCTCTATACAATTCCAAATAGCTCCATCCTGACAGTTCCTCTAAAGGGCTCCTATTGACCTTCTGCTGTGTGAGATGTTTCCTAGGGAGACATACAGCAACATCTATAGACACCTAATGGATTATAGACCAATGTAATGATTCTATTGAAGGCTAGCTTGGTGAACCAATGGGCTTATGGGATTTTATATAGGAGCATGAACAACTCAAAGATAGCTGTGTTACCCTCCTCAGCCTGTGTGTTCAAGCATAGACGATGCACCGGTGGAGCTCTCTGTGTGGTGTATATTTCCCCACTGTTACTTAAGGCTTATATAAATGTGAAGAGGGAGAGACCTTGTGAACCTGGTAAGTTTCAAGGACTTCTTGTGACTAGTGAGTTACTTCCTGAATCTTAAGGAATCTCTCTCCAGCTTGGATTGTTTCAAAGCAGAGGAAATTGCTACACATCTTGCTGGACAGATATTTTTATCTTGCCTCAGGAGACTTCCTAGAAGATCTCAGATCATACTCTTGCAACTCCAGGTTTCCAATCAACCCATTCATCTAGAACATCCATCCTTCTCTGGATCCTTGACTTTTGCTTCTCCTCTGGCCAAACCTGAGTCTGTAAATATTTTCTCCAACTATATGCTCATCTGATGCTGTTGTTTCGATATTCCAAGTTTGTGGGGTTTTTTTTTTGATGGTACCTATGTACTGAGCACTCTCACATTTAGAGCTCCAGTCTGACCTTTCCTATGACTTTCAGTATCAGATATTCAACCATTTAAGTCACATCTTTTGAGTGTGCTGTCTGCACCTCAAACATAGCTCCTTATTCCCACTCTTCCCACCAATGGTGCTGGAAAGTCTGTTTGGAAAGCCAATGTTATTCTTTCCTTTTATGCTCTGCCTTTTCCTAGAGGGTCTGGAATTTACCAAGTATATCTCCCAGAATTCCTTCCTGTAAGGTAGCCCACCAATAAGGTGCATTTGCATGAGACTGCAGAGAAAAGAGGTCTAATAATTGCTACACCCAGACTGTCCTCAAGTAAGAGATTTTGCCATAGTCTCCAGCACTCCTCTGTAAACTCATTTGCATCTGACACTGAAGTGTCTCAGGCATTTTCTCAACTCCCTGCAACACTCTCCCTTTTGTCAAGGACACCCGGCTAGAATCAGTGTTCTTCCATGACCTAAGTTCCTTCCCTCTTTCAAAATCTTATAAACATCCACAATCTCAGATCCTTTCCTTCCTAAAATGCCTGCATATGCTTCACTTCTGATCCATCCTCCAAATCACTGGCCCCCAAGTGTTACCTTTCCCATAAACAGAAGAAATGGAGGCATGTGTGTTAGCCCAAGATCGAAATCCGCTTATCTAAACCCTTACCATATAGGTTAATGGTAGTGTCATCTATATGGCTAAGGTCAAAACACATAAGAATATTTTATAAAGATATTTTTCTCTCTCTTTTTATAGCCAGGATCTTGGGTATTTAAATAATACCTCTGAATTTGGACAGATTATATAATCTGGATGAGGTTCCATATAACTACTACCAGTCATCTGTCCCCGAGGCTGGATGTCACCAAATGGGCTCCATCTCAGTGGAACCAGCTGAATGGTGTTCTAACTGGAAAATAAAGAAGCACTCTCAATGAAGCTTACAGGGAAGTTTCCAGCTGAGAAAAGTGAAAGGCTTATGAAGTGAGAGGCTGGCAGGACAGTTACGTACAAGAGCAGAAGACCATTTGATCAGAGGAGAGTGGTACATTTGTTGAGCAGGATTAGGATGCAATTTTGAGATTTCCAAGGTAACAGTTTAAACAGAGCCTAATCCTTGCAGGTGGAGAATTCTTTCTCCAGAAGTATGTATGTTTCCACCATCAGTTTTGGAGATGGTCCCAGGAGTGGGGTTGTTAACAGGGATCGTGTACATTCTGCTCTGTGGTGGCCACTGCCAAAAGAGATGTCAACGTGCACCAAAATGTCTGTCCATGGCTAACAGTGCCATTTCAAACTTCATCTTTGCCATCTACTAGGGCAAGAAAAATTATGCCATGATCTATGTATGTGGGCATCCTTTTGTGTGCTGTTTCTGTGGACTGCCTATTTGTGATGGAGCTTTCTTATAAAGTTAGGACAGAGTACAGAGGAAATACTTTTTGTTCAGACTTACTGAGTAAAAGTAAAAGCATTGAGCAGGAAGTCCCATCTCCCTAGGGCAAGAAGTTTAAACCTTAGCATCAGAAGAGGGCACTTTCTCTGGACTCCTTTTTCCTGCCTAGGAACATTCTCTCTAGGCCACTACTGCAGAAACACCTCCACCCCACTTGGTGGTGGGTATCACCCAACTGGAGATTTGAACCCAGGTTCCCAATTGCCACCACTGTAATCCCACATGTAATCTCAAGCTCAGTCTTACCTATGTCTTGGTGCTGTGAGACGCTGAATGAGAAGAAAAAGCAATGAATAAAAAACAAAATGATAAAATAAATCCTTTGGCTTATAGGTTCAGTGGGAACTGCGAGTCAGAATTATGCATTTGGCAACACAGAAATGATACTAATGAATGCAAAAAATATGAATCATATGCGTTTTCAACCCACCATACAACCCCTCAAGTGGAAACAAGACTCCTAAATCTAGTAAATTTGTCTAAACCGAGATCCATAGTGTATTCACACATGCCAACCCTCAGTACTAGTCTAAAATCTTAACCTTGAACATGAAATAAGTAAATCTTGGGTTTTTGAGGGGTGTGATATTACACGGGTTTATAGTGTTACAGGTTTCTCGGGTCGGGAAATTTGTGTGTGCTTCATTATAAGTTTGTGGTGTTTAAATGTGGCATAAGGGTGCTGTTCAGAAGCAGGCATTCAATTTCCTTCCTTTGAATCTACCATCTCCAGATGCCCAGGAACATCCCACAGTCCTGGGTTCTATAAAGCTGACATTCACAGAACTGCAAAGTCTGACATAGCCGGGGTATCCTCACTCAGAGAAAATATTCTCTCAACATTCGCCCATTTTTGGCTTTAGAAAATAGACTTAGCTGAAAGAAACACTAGCCTGTTCTGGGTTGACCAGACATCTGTCAAAATATCTAAAAGCTAAGGCCATATTAAGAGCTTCTCAGAGAGCATAGCAGCTCCAAAACACCTACAAAAAGCTGAAACTGCCCCTGGATTTCTCCCTCCTAAGCAAAAGAGAACTGAGTGTGTACCAAACCTTTCTCTGCTTTTCTTCTGGAATGGTCTTGATGGGAGACCCTTGTCTGGCAGCAGTTTCATCCTTGGGCATTAACTCAGGGTACTCTTGACACAGGGATCTTTGGCTCTGGAGGGCAAAACTCTGCCTTAGGTTAAGTCCAACCTCACAACTTCCAGACAATAAGTGGCCAAGTGGGATTAAAGATCTGTGATCTCAAGAGATATTCTTCTGGGTAGAAGAGAGAGGGTAACGTACCCTTTGAACAAATGTGTGGAACACACCAGCACTGTGAAATCATGGGATAACTTGTGACGTCAGTTCTCTACACTTCCAGTATGTGGGTCCTGGGGATTTAACTTCAGGTTTTCAGGCTTGCTGGTAGGGCTTTACTGAGCCGTGGTGTGTGTGTGTGTGTGTGTGTGTGTGTGTGTGTGTGTGTGTGTGTGTGTGTGTGTGTGTGTGTAAGACAAGGATGATGTCAAATGTGATTGAGGAAACAATCACTTCCCATCTTATTCATTTTTGGTACATGGACTGGAGCTCTGTTGAGTTCTGGGGCTCAACAGTTGGTCTAGATGAACTGGTCTGCAAGCCCCAGGGATCCTCCTGTCTGTCTGTCCAGCGCTGGGCTTATTGGTGCATGAAACATGTAGCTTTTTATACTGGTTCTGGGGATCAAACTTGGGTCCTCATGTAGGTGCAGCAGGCAAGTCACTTACCAATTCTCAAAAACGTGCTAAAATGTTTTAGGTCACTAAATACATCTATAATACGAACAAACCCGCCACACACACACACACACACACACACACACACACACACACACACACACACACACACATTCTAGGTTTTACAAACCACGAATATTTTTCAGATTGTTACAGAAACATCACACTGTATCTTGTAGTTACCACCCAGCCGGAAAAACAAGGACATTTGCCATCGAGGATGATGAAGGGCTTTCGAACCAGAGTTGTCTTCAGCTACACGCAGCCAAGTAGCAGTTGGCATAATGCACTTTCCTCTTTGTGCATCAGTTTCTCCCTTTCTAAAGTAAAAGTATTGCTTATTTCTTACAGACATGGTGCCTCGCTGCCATTTCTAGCATAACCAAAGAATAAAAGTGTCGTGGGAAGTTACTCTCTATTCTTGGAACTAGACCGGAACTGACTTGTATCTCTTCCCCGTTAACTCCCGCTGAGCAGGTCCGTGTTTCTCTGTGACATTTTCCTGGGAGTTCATAGAGTGAATGCTACTCTTGTTGCTACCTCAGCTGTGGATTCTCTGGACAGATGCTGTTAAACAGGAATCATCAGAGCAAAGATGCAACCTCTGAGGACTCAAGGACCAGTTGGCCTCTCAAAATGCTTCAGGAGAGTCTGATACTGAAAGTGATGCCTCCAGATTCTGATCTAGGACCAGTGAGCAGCCTATCAGTTTTCACTGGCCCAAAAACTAGTGCATTAGTAAAGGCAGGGTGCCTCCTGTGGGAGTACACTTTGCCCTAAGTGGGGAACGAGACTAGGTCTCTGATCTTGATACAGACAGAGAAAGCAGAAACTCAATACACTCACATAAGTTCCCCATTCAGGAAGCAGAGGATCAAAGGGCAAAGGAACAAGAGCTAGCTGGGTGACCATTGCAGGGTGGCCAGCCAGTCTCACTGTGCCACCCAAGACCAAGTCATTCATTGCCTTACAATGTTTCAGAAGACACAGGAGTGCCAAGGCTAGTGGAGGAAAAAGAAGCAAAACAGGCCACAAAGACTTGCCAGTAGAGTACGGGTAATTGAAGAATCATCTCCCACTCCCAGGTACCCAGGGGCAGAGGGATGCTAGAATGGAGAATGAAGAGAGCTTACCTACAGCAAGGAACTCTACTGCCCAGGAAGTATGGCTTACAGGTTCTCAAGCCTCATGGTGCACCGCATCCTTGGTCATGGAATTCCTACATGCCACCATTTTAAGACATAGTTTTTTTGTTGCTTGTAAGTTAATCAACCTATAATTTGTTATAATAGCTGCACAAATGAAGGTGTCAAGCATTTTTTCTCCTCCCTCTCTCTCTTCCTCCCTCTCTCCCTCTGTCCCTTCCTTACATCTATCCTTCTTTCCTTTCTTCTTTCCTTCTTTTCTTCTTTCTTTCCTTCCTTCCTTCTGAAGCAGGCAAACAGAGGAATAGTTTAGTACCCTGGCCTTTAAGCAAACTTCGAGGGAGACACTCTTCTGCCTTTGTATAATTAGGTATAAAATCAGATGTGTTTCGGGAAGTAGAAAAATGATTATTATGACCTAATCTATTAATCAAAACAGAACCACCTGCATTCTGCCTCCTTGGTAACCAAGCTCCTCCTTCCTGTGGCCCCAGATGATAATCAAGGCCCTCAAATAATTTCACTCCTACCGCCTTCCTCTCCATTGCAGCCTATTCTGATCTTTTCCCTTGCTTTGCCTTAATAAACTTTGCCAACTCCCTTTGCAAATTTATCTGGGTTTTTATTTCAATCAATAAATCAAGAGGTCACACTCAAGCCTTACCCTCATCACTGGCTACAGGTAAGTCTTCCTCTCTTCCTCTCCATCTTTTCCCCTCCATGTTCCTCCCCACTTCTCTTCTCTCTCTCTCTCTCTCTCTCTCTCTCTCTCTATATATATATATATATATATATATATATATATATATATATGTATGTATGTATATATATATTTCCTCCCTTCCACTTCCTTTGTTCTTTTTCCTTCCTTTTATGTGTGTATGGCTTCTTTGCCTGCATTCATTAATGGTTTGTGCACTAGATGGGTGCCAGGTACCCTTGGAGGCCAGAACACATCAGGTCCCCTGCAACTAGGCTTACAAATAAATGGTTTTAAGCCACTAGTCTGCGGCCTGGCCTTTCAGCGTGACCTTCAACTTGCTAAGTATCCCAGCCTGACCTCAAACTTGTGATCCTCCTACCTTTGCTTTCTGGGTACTTTGATTGTAGATATATACTACCCTATCTGACTCGGTGTTTTTGAAAATACTCCCAGTATGTTTCCAATAGGCAGTCAGGGTTGGAAACTGCTGATCTGGAATATTCCCATTTTGCTCATTAGACTGTTAGTAATTTCATTACTGTGTGGGCATTCCTTAAAACCTGTTCCTGGGTCCTGCATCAGAGTACAGATACTTGGGTCCTACTTCAGACTTAGATTCTCCAGAGTAGCCCAAGAATGCATTTGAACACACACCATCTCAGGTAAGCTTTCTTAGGTTCGATAAAGTCTGAGTAAGAGCTGGACTGTCTCCCATTTCGTGCCACCCTGCACTAAGAGAGCCGATGATCCTTCTGTCTTCTGACTAAGTCCACACCACTTCTGCTTGCTGTTACAAGCTAAAAACCTTTAAACAGCACAGCGAAGACCTTGGGAGGGAGAATCTCATCTGGATGGAACGCAAGCAGTTGGATGAAACCATTTCTTCTGTTTCTGACACTCTATGATTTTATACCATTATATCTGTCATTATGATCTGTGAAGCCCAGGCATGAAATGGTTCAAACTGTAGCTACTGCGACAGAAGGGCAGGCAATAGCTTCAAGCAGGGCTCACATATCTCCACGGGTCCTGCCTTGGACTTTAAATCAATCTGACTGATGGAGCTAAGGATACCATGGGGCTTCAAGACCAGGCCATGCACTTGCAGCCACCTCCCTGCCACCTCTCTGGATCATTGTGGCTCTTGTCTCTTGGTTACTTCGTTGATACTGGCATTTGTCTGTTGTGAAGAATGATGGCTCCTGTTATGGTGTTCTCACACTTGTATGTTATACGCACTGATCTGGTTCAATGCGCTTCCCCTAGGTCTATCCTACACCTCTTCTGTTGTTTTGACCTGTACTACATTTGTGACTCACTCCGAGCTCTTGGCTGTGAGTCTAAACTTTGTTCTTACTGCTGATCCTTAGAACTTGAGGGTAACACTTGTTTCCCCCTGAATACTCATCTCAGCCTTTCCTGATAGGCTTTTTCTGCTCTACCTTGGAAATATGAGCCAACCCTGGCTGGCTCAGGCTGCCATCCAAACAGTTCCATCACACCCACCTTGACGGACAATTCCATCACATAACCTTTGAAGCGACACAGAGAAGTCAGATTCTTCCCATACTCCCCAAGAATTGCCAGTAGACAGCAAAGGTTGACCACCAATTAACAAGCAGAAAACTATGGCTCCCTACAGCCACCCTCCTCTACCTCATCGCAGCCTGGGTTACACTTCTGTCATGTTTCCACGACGTGGAGGAGCTCTTTTCATGTCTGTCCCAAACCAGTTGTTACTACTCTTCCCTCCAGGAGTCTGAAATACGCCACCAGTCACGAGAATGCAGGCCGCAGGAAAGGCAGCTGGCCAAAGAAAACAGAACTCTCACAGGAGAGACTCACAGGCAGAGAGCTGGCGGGCCATGCAAAGCAGAGAAAAGAAGCCATTCGCCGTAATGAGTAACCCGCGGCACAGCAATACAGTTGATAAATACTCGGTGCTTAAAGTGAACTTCGAACAAATGCAGAAACAGAGATTGAGTGCTGTGTGAAAAGAGTAGCACATTAAGGCCTTGTTACAAAGAAACTTTGTCCCTGCCTAGACTGAAGTGGGATACAAACAGAGCTGGCGACTCTGAGAGATGACTCGATGGTTAAGAACACACACTTCTCTTGCAGAGGAATCAGAATTCAGTTCTCGGCATCCACGGAAGGCAGCGTACAGCCACCTGTAACTCCAGCTTTGGGGTGGGGGGTATAACACCCTCTTCTGGCCTTCATGTGTACCTGAACTCATATGTGTCCATGTGTGCACACATACAAACATAACTAAAAATAATACACAATGTAAAAATATAGTTGAAGACTCAGTGGAAGTTCCTTAGCAGAACCCAGGCAGCAAAACACTTTTCCTAAGATGCCATGATTGAGGTGGAGGGAAACCTTCCAGTGGTACTCACTCAGCTGGGGTTGCGGCGGTTTTAGGGTGAGGTGGAATTGGAAGCTCCTATTGCGATCTCGCTGTGGGTTGTTTGTAGTTGGTGGAATCCGCCAAGCTTAAACTGTCTGCCTAATACGTTCTTTATCATCTTAATTCCAGAGGGCAGCTCACCGTTTTTAATTAATTCTTTGGTTGTTGCTGTGAATCACCGAGCTAAGGAATCACGTTAAGCTCTTTTATAGAAACATATATGGGCAGAGAGTTTGGGTGTCCAGCTCGGTGGCAGACAGGGGGATGACTCTTACTATGATATCGGCGCCTCAGCAGCATTCAAATTCCTCTCTGGATGCTACACCCAGTGCTAACACCGCCCAGCCTTAGGTAGAGAACATAAATGGTGAGGCCCAAGGAACTGAAAGGCTGTGGGAATCGTGCATTTGGGAGGTCCTGTAATGAGACAGGGCCCAGAAAGATGTGGAGAACTCTCTAGCTGTCAAGTTGCAAAGGTTGGAGGATTAAGTGGGGCGTTTCGAAAGAGTCATCCCTGCTTTTCATTAAGATGAGAACCCAGATACACTCATCCCTCACACAGTCAAACGGATCTCAACAAGACAGCCCGAGCTCACTGGCCTGTCACTTCCTATGGTGGTGTGCCGAGGAGAACAGGACCTGACTCTCGTCATCTGCCAGGTCTGGATGTTGATGGGAGTTTCTGATGGGAAGAAATTGACTGTGATTTTTTTCTTTTAAATTCTGTGATTTCAACAGACTTGCTTTAGAAAGAACCAGCAGAGCAGAAAGTAAACCTTGTGCCAGGTACACATCTTCTCTCCTTCCCTTTTCTTTCCTGGCCAGGAGGGATGTGTCTCTTAGAAGTCCCACCCCTGGTGATTCTCTTTGGAAGAGCTTGCTTGGAAACTGAGCAGAGGAAGGAGTTCAAGCGCATTGCCCCTGAAACCAGATTAAAAGCCAGTGATTACCTGGGAGCTGACCGACGGTGAGTCCGCCCTGGCAATCTGCTCCCTGTAGCAGCATGCAGTTATACACAAGGTCTCCTTGAATTTCCTCAGAAGAGGGCAGGTTAAAAGTAAAACTAGGGATAAAAAGGCCAAATCTTAAATAACTAGAGAAAACCTGGGTGCTGGGGACAGCCTTTGCCAGGTCCTATCTCTTGGAGTGCTGGGACCAAATCCCATTTCACACCCGATTTAACAGAGGATTCATCTGAAAGTCAGAGCTCTGCACAGTGCCTTTGAACATCTTCCTTTAAGCCGTGTTAATGAGCTTGACTACTTCAGGCGCACAAGCCTTCACTGCCCCCTCGGTGTTGATGTCGACACAGGACAGGCTACAGGATCTCTCTTGCTCGGAGTTCCGGTTTCACCGCCGACTCCTCCATTCCTTTATCTGAGAAGAAAGGAATATTTAGACATTTAATTGGCATATAACGAGATAACTACAACGAGTTAATTAGTTCTCAATTAAGTTGCATTTGCCATACCTCCCGAATGTGTTCTCAGCAATTAGGGACATCTAATGAACTTGGAGTGACTGCCTGACTTCTTACAGTCAGCAGGAAGATGAGAACGTCTCTCTTTGAGTTGGAAGCAGCACAGTTTTTCTTCCTTGAATGCTGGCATCGGGGGCTGTATCCAGCCTGTCTCAAAGTCAGTTGAACAGAAGAGAGACAGTCAACTTAGAGAGATGGTAGGCTGGAGCGAGAAAACATGTAAGCAGAGTGACCGAGGAATGCAATGTAAAGACCTTTGCCTGTGGAGTCCTGGAGGTATGGGTTCAAGTCCTGGCTATTGCTTTCTAGCTATGTGACCAGTTTAGTTCATTTTCTACTCTAGAAATTACTTTTAAGTGATGACTTTATGTGTAGGACAAATTAAGTAATAATTGTTAGGTGCTATTATGGTATAGTACTTGACTTTGACATCAAAATTGACAGAATATGACATCATATTTGAAAGTGTGTGACATCATCAGTGTAAATATATGAGATCATAATTGGAAGGGTATGACGCCATTAATAGAATGACATGGCATCATAATCTAATGACGATGGCATCAAAATTGACAGGATATGGCATCATATCAGAAGGAGATTGTAGTTGGAAGAGAATGAAACCATCAACAGATTGACATGATATCATAATCAGATAACTATAACACCAAAACTGGCAGGATGAGACACCACAATTGGCTGGATATGACATCATAACTGGATGAATATTGCAATGTAAATATATACAGTATATACATACTGTATATACTTCCAGTATATACATACTGGAAGGTCATGTCCCCTTCAATGGAATGTATTCTATGAATCCTTGAGATTGAGTAATGTATAAAGGAGAATTTTTAGATATCAAGAAAACAAAGGAACTCTGCATTGACAGTCCATCTTGTCCCCGTCAAATGACTAGAATGAGGAAGGAGATTGATGGCAGATTCTGGAATAGATGTTGGGAAAAGGACCTCTTAGTCACTACTGGTAGAGAAGCTAGGGAGATACTGTGGAGACAGTGAAGAGACTGTCCAAAAGTTAAAATCGAAACACCAGGATCCAGCTATGTGACTCTTGAGCATGTAACCCAAAGGAAGTTAATATACCACAGAATTGTTTGCCACATCCACATTTACTGTAGTCTTGGTCAGAATAGTCAAGTTATGGAACCAAATAGATATCCAGTTAATAGATGAATGGTTAAAAATGTGGTATACACACACACACACACACGCACACGCACACGCACACGCACACGCACACGCACACACACACAGGACATGAAATGCACTTAGTGGGAGAAGTCAGGAGACGTGGTGGAGAAAGAAAAAGATGGGCAAGTTACAAAGCACATATATGAAGACATCATGACGAAACTTATTATTTTGCGCCCTAATCAAAAGTCCACTAGGATATTATCTCTTGATGGTGTTCCCCCTTCAGTGACGACAGACAAATAAAAATCCCAAAGATGAACACGAGCAACATTTGTTTAAGGCATCATTCAGGAGCTGGAGGATACAAGAGCTGTCCCTGGTATCTGATGGGGGGGGCTTCTTACTGAATGATGCTATAGTGGAGGGTATCGTATGACAAGAAATGGAGATAACATTTTGATGATCAAGCCACTCTTGGAGACACCAACCAATCTACCCATGAGCCTTCAAATGGATGCATCTGATTATCCTCTGAGGGGCCTCCCTCTAAGTGCCATCAATATAAAGATAGGGGTTAAGTTGCCAACATATGAATTGTGGAGGACACATTCAAGCCATAACAATGACTTGGGCAAGCACCTCAAATCCTTGAAGACTCCACTTTGTACTAGATAGAACAATGAACTCTTAAGGTTGCTATGGAGATTGGCCGGAGTATGAAAGCTGAGACCCCCTGTTTTCTACATATAGTAAATTTAGTTACTCATCTGTAGACGTTTCTCTGTAACTTCTGTAATTTGGAGGGTTTGGCAGAGACATTACTTGGATAAGCCCCAGAGGAGGGGGTTAATTGTCATAGATGAAGCCCACTGGGGAAATTTCACTGTAGTGCAAAGTGGTGAACTATTCAGGGAAAAACTATCGGGATACTATAAGATGCCCAGGTAGCCAGGGAAAGTACACGGAGAAGGTCAATTATTCATCCCACTCCCATCCCCCGTTATGATCACACCACACAGTGAGACTGAGAGGAGAAAAGAGATTCTAGTTATCCATCAAGCACCTTGTAAAGGAGTTGGAAAGTGCTCCTCTCTGAGGAAGAAGGAGCTATGGTAGGGTAAGGAAGGAGTGAAACCTCCCTTAGCAGCATGTACCCTGCGGAGGGGCTCCAAGGTCTTGGCTATCCCTAGATACTCCTTTCCAGCCAGGGCTCACCTCATCTTGAACACCAGCTATGATTAAAAAGCCACACTGAGAAATCATCCGAAGGAGGGGAAAAAAATTTACAAACTAATTTGCATTTTAATGAATTTTTAATTGAACCCAAATCTGTTGTTTCTGTTTAAAGATGCAGGGCTGACTTTGTGGTCTCTGCGGCTGAGGGCCAAGTGGGAGCTTGATGTGATAAAAACAATAATAACGCTAAGCTTAATTAGGTTTGAAGACTTGTCTGGAAAGTCTGCGTGGAGTCTGGGAATGGTAGTGTTTTCTAGCAGTGGGCTAGAAGCTGGATTGGATGGGTAGATGTTATCTCCTGCGGATCAATATCTCAGCTCAAAGCAACCACAAGCCCTGGGGGTGGGGCAGGCTACTGGAGTGGTGGCTATGGTGCTTCTTGTCTTCTAGGCACAAGTGTCTTCCAAATTAGTTAGCGGTGGGTGGGCAGGGAGATTCCACATCTCTCTTGCTCTTGTGCCTCCCCCTACAGCTTCTCTTTCTCCTCTTTTCCCTCTTTCTTTTCTTCTTTATCTGTTTTTTTTTATTCCAGTTTTTTTTTTCTTGAAGGGGGATAGAGCTCAGTCTCTTGGATGCTGTGAAGAGGTTCAACCACTGAAGCATATCCTTAGCCCCCCCTTTTTTTCCCCTTGTGTTAAATGGCAGATTCTTAGTGAAGCCAAACCAAAACTAAGCGTAGAAAGTCAGTGTGATCAGTGTGGAACTGGGGCAGATGACCGAGCTGGTGAAGTGCTTGCTGTGAAATGATAAGCACCCATGTAAACAGCAGAGCCCAGCGCGGGGTGCCGGGAGGCCATTCCTGGGAGCCCATCTCTGGGGCTTGCTGGTGGTCCAGTCTTGTGGTGTCTGTGAGCTTCATGTTCAATGAGAGAAATCTGTCTCAAAACAAACAGACAAAACAACAACAGAGGTGGTGAGTGAGTGAGAATGAAGCACTGACTTCGCTTTCCAGAGGGTCTCAGTTACGGTTCCATTGCCATGACAGAAAACCGGACCAAGGCAACTTATAAAATAAAGCATTTAATTTGGGGAATCACCATTTCAAAGAATAGTAGGTAGGAGTTTATGATGGTCACGGCAGGGAGCATGGCGTCAGGCAGGCAGGCATGGCACTGGGGCAGTCGCTGAGAGGTTACGTATTAAGACAATAACTAAGAAGCAGGGGAGGGGAGGAGAGAAAGAGAGAGGGGGGATTGTGAATTTGGTGGGCTTTTAAAACAGTAAAGCCCCTCCCAGTGGCGAACTTCCTCCAACTAGGCCCCACTTCATAACTCTTCCCAGTTTCATCAACTGTGAACCACATATTCAAGTACACCGAAAACTCACGTACATGCACGTGCGCATGCGCGTGCATGTGCACGCACGCGCGCTCATGTATACACACAGACACACACTCACATGTACATAGCCATATACCACATACATAATCCCACACTACATATGAATTCTAAATTATATATGTGTATAGTTTAAATGGAAAGATGATCACTGTGTGCTTTGGACCAGCATTGGAAAAAAACCTGAAAGTTCCCGACTTTTCATCGTACTTGGTAAGATGATCTGAGTTTTTCTCCTACTATTATATTTGGGTCAGAGATGGTAGATTTTATTACCAAGAGCAAAAATCTACAAGCAGGATCATGTTTCTGTTGACTCGCCATGACCTGCAGCTCCACTGGGGAGAACCGAAGTGGCAGGTTGACCTAGATGGATTCTTTTCACTAGCAGTGGGTGTGCCACAGGAGAAAACATCCAAGGGTTGGAGATTTTATGGGAAGAGGAAGATATCTTGCACTTTAGGGTGAGAGATGCTTCAGAAAAGGGTCCAGGTAATTTTAGCAGTCAGGACCTTGCATTCCCCGGCTCACCTGGCTAGGTCTGGTTTTTCATCCCAATGCTGTGTCTTCATGTGAAGTTCATTGTCCAGTATTTGGAATGATTTGAGTGCAGGGCATGAACAATCTGGAGAATGTTGGGAAAGTAACTTGTTTCTTTGCAAAGGAGTAAAGTAATTGTTGAAATTATCACCCCTTTTGAATAATTTGTGTAGCCAGGGGGAATTTTGACGTATTAATGATAAGCAAATCTTTCCTTTTTTTTTAATAATAGAAACACACACACAAAATCAGAGAGAGAGAGAGAGAGAGAGAGAGAGAGAGAACTATAATTGCATAATTGATGTTAAGATTTAGGAAATATTTTATGCACAAAATATCCTTTTCTATTAATCATTGTGCTATAATGATATAGAAAGTACACTATGCTTTCTTTTTTATTTTATTTTATTAGACTTTTTAAATTTACATTTCAAGTGTTATTCTCTTTCCCCGTTTCCCATCCATAACCCCCCTATCCTCTCCCCCTTCTTCTATGAGGGTGTTCCCCCTCCCAACACCCCATCCCTTCCCGACTCCCCACCCTGACATTCCCCTACACTGGGACATTGAGCCTTGGCAGGACCAAGGGCTTCTCCTCCCATTGGTGCCCAACAAGGTCATCCTCTGCTACATATGCAGCTGGAGCCATGGGTCAGTCCATGTGTACTCTTTGGATGGTGGTTTAGTCCCTGGAAGCTCTGGTTGATTGGTATTGTTGTTCTAACAGGGTTGCAAACCCTTTCAGCTCCTTCAATCCTTTCTTTAACTCCTCCAATGGGGACCCCATTCTCAGTTCAGTGGTTGGCTGTGAGCATTTGCCTCTGTATTTGTCGTGCTCCTGGTAGAGCCTCTTAGGAGACAGCTATATCAGGCTCCTGTTAGCATGTACTTCTTGGCATCAGTAATATTGTTTGGGTTTGGTGGCTGTATGTATATGGGCTGGATCCCCAGGTGGAGCAGGCTCTGAATGGCCTTTCCTTCAGTGTGTGCTCCAAACTTTGTCTCCATAGCTCCTCCTGTGAATATTTTTGTTCACCCTTCAAAGAAGGACTGAAGTGTCCACACTTTGAACTTCATGTGGTCTGTGGATTGTATCTAGGGTAATCTGAGCTTTTGGGCTAATATCCACTTATCCGTAAGTGAATACTGTGTGTGTGTGTGTGTGTGTGTGTGTGTGTGTGCGACGAGAGAGAGAGAGAGAGAGAGAGAGAGAGAGAGAGAGAGAGAGAGAGAGAGAGAGATTGGGTTACCTCACTCAGGATATTTTCTAGTTCCATCAATATGTCTATGAATTACATGAAGTCATTGGTTTTTTTTTTTTAAGATTTATTTATTATGTATACAGCGTTGCACCTGCATGTACATGTGCAGGCCAGAAGAGGGCACCAGATCTCATTATAGATGGTTGTGAGCCACCATGTGGTTCCTGGGAATTGAACTCATGACCTCTGGATGAGCAGACAGTGCTCTTAACCTCTGAGACATCTCTCCAGCCCCCGAAGTCATTGTTTTTAATAGATGTAGATGTACCACATTTTCTGTATCCATTTCTCTGTTGAAGGGCATCTGGGTTCTTTCCAGCTTCTGGCTATTATAAATAAGGTTGCTATGAACATAGTGCTGCAAGTGTCTTTGTTGTATATTGATGTATCTTTGGGGTATATGCCCAGGAGTAGTCCTCAGGTAGTACTATGTTCAATTTTCTGAGGAACCTCCAGACTGATTTCCAGAATGGTTGTACCAGCTTGCAATCCCACCAATAATGGAGGAGTGTTCCTCTTTTTCCAGATCCTCGCCAGCATCTGTTGTCACTTGAGTTTTTGATCTTAGCCATTCTGACTGGTGTGAGCTGGAATCTCAGGGTTGTTTTGATTTGCATTTCCCTGATGACTAAGGATGTTAAACATTTCTTTAGATACTTCTCAGTCATTCGATATTCCTTAACTGAGAATTCTTGGTTTAGCTCTGTACCCCACTTTTTAATAGGGTAACTTGACTCTCTGGAGTCTAACTTCTTGAGTTCTTTGTATATATTGGATATTAGCCCTCTATTGGATGTAGAACTGGTAAAGATCTTTTCCCAATCTGTTGGTTGCCATTTTGTCCTAATGACAGTGTCCTTTGCCTTACAGAAGCCTTGCAATTTTATGAGGTCTCATTTGTCAATTCTTGACCTTAGAGCATAAGCCATTGGTGTTCTGTTCAGGAAATTTTCCCCAGTTCAAGGATCTTTGCCACTTTTTCTTCTATTAATTTGAGTGTATCTGGTTTTATGTGGAGGTCCTTGGTCCACTTGGACCTCAGCTTTGTACAGGGCAATAAGAATGTATTTATTTGCATTCTTCTACATGCTGACCTCCAGTTGAACCAGCGCCATTTGTTGAAAATGCTATCTCTTTTCCACTGGATGGTTTTAGCTTTTTTGTCAATGATTAAGTGACCATAGGTGTGTGGGTTAAGGCAGGGGAAGCGGAGAAGGCTTCTGATGTGACAGCTTTGCGAATGTAGCTCCCAGGGATCTCAGGAACCTTAAAATAGTGAACCTAGGTTATGAGGCTTATTTATTTATTCATTATGATTATTTATATATCTATAAATAAATAATACTTTATTATTTAAGATATTTGATTATTTATCTCTTTTTTAATGTTAAAGAACAGATTTTGTACTGACCTTTTGCAGTTGAATTTTCAAAGATTTTATGTATATAATTATTATGTTTGTGTGTGTGTGTGTGTACCCTAAATTGAAATCGAAACTATATAAAGTAAAAGGCAATATCTCAAGTGTTATCAGAAGAGATCTCAGCACTTGATCAAGATGGGATCAAAAGTACCTGAATAATTTTGGGGTATGTGCTTTTGCTTCTTTGATTTTGTTTGTAAAGTATAAAGAACACACTAAAGTAAGCACAAAACCCAGCAAGTAATTCTATTGAAAGGGAGAAGCTTTGCTATCTAGGGAGGTTTCTTGGGAGGCACAGAACATGCCTTTGTCACTAGGATTATAGCTTTGTGGGAAAATGATTGTCTTGCAAGCATGAGAACCCATCTTGGGCACTGGCTTATACTTGTGATACTAAGGAGGGAACAGGCAGATTCCTAAAACTCTGTTCAGTCAGTCCAGCATACTTGGTGGGTTCCAGGCCAGTGAAAGATTGTCTCAAGAGCATCAACAGCAGCAAGGATGACTATAACAATGACAACCCAAGGTGGATAGTACTTGAGGAGAGGAACAGTACCAAAGGTTGTTCTCTGACCCATACCTGCAACTGTGCATACACATAGATGCCCAAAATGCCCTCTCCTATCATACATAAATGCATTGGTCAGAACACCAGGACAGATGGCTTCTTAAGAGAGATGAAATTTGACTAAGCATGAACACATTTTACAATCTTTCAATTTTTTTGTATTATAAACCAAGAAAAAGAAAATTCACACCTAGTAGTCTGTTCTTCATTTTCTTTTGTAGTCTTACTTGAGATAACAAAAGCACATAGGTTCTTGTGCTTCATGAGACTCTTGATATTTCTCAATCATGCATATTAATTATTGGTTACCTACAGTGGCTCCCTCCTAATTCATAGAAGAAATCAGGTGTAGAGACTGAGGCATGCCTGTCAAATGCAAACACTCAAGAAGGCCAGCAAAGGTTATGATTCATATAAATCTATGAATTTTTTCAGCCAAAGAAATTGCTTGGACACTTCCAAATCAAAGCTCATTAACAAGACCCAAAAGAATAACTGGATATTATACAAAAATAAGCAGCAAATGACATAGATCTTAAATTATACTTAGTGATTAGTGTTTCATCATTTCTTTTTACTTTGTAGAATATCTAGATATCTAAAAATACATTAATTAACTTGGTATTGGTTCAGGATTTCAATCCACCTGAAGATGTTGGAAACTGTACCTAAACTAGTTCAATGTGAATCATAATTACTGTTGATATGAAATTTTGTCAGACTAATGATTCAATTTGGTTGAATACAAATTTATGATTCTCAACACGCTAAACATCATTTATGAGTAACATTAGCTTACTTGATTAGTAAACTTGTATACATTTAATAGGCTTTTTTCCTTGAGCAGACAAACCCAAGGAAAACAGCACATTCCTTTGTATTATATTTAACATTCAAAAATCAGAAAAAAAGTGTAGCTATTTCCTTAAATTAATGTGATTAGTCAAGTTTTACTTGAACTGTGAGAACCTGGATTCTTAAGCTGTGTTTGACTTAACAGTTCATGGTAGAAGAATTTTTCAAATGTCTTCAGGTACCATAATTTCAGTGCTTTTACTTTGTGGGACTGCCCTTTTTTTTAACATGAGTATCTCTTAATGCCTAGGAAAAATGTTAAAGCCTAGGTAACTGTTGCTGTCTAGCCTGCCATTTTGTGCTGTTACTAATGTCATAGGGAAACTTTCTCATATGCTGTTATGCTGTTACTAGGATGTTCTGTGCTTTGGTGTTCTTGGAAACCAATCACAGTAGAAGTCAGTCAGAACTGCTTTGTATAGTTAGTCACGATAAGCTTGGACCCAAACCAATTACCCAGCAGAACTTCCTGCACCTGTGTATAAGCTTTTATGGTATTTGCTTTTATAAGCTGCCCCCGGGGTAGACCCCAACATAAGAGAGACACCTGCACCAATGTAAGAAACTATTTGGAATAAGACTTCCATTTTGAGTAGGGATTGAGTAAAATTTAAGTTCCTAAGACCTCCCTGGGAACTGACATCCTACTTGGCAGAAAGAGATATGTACATGGGTAACTGACATCGTGGTTATTAAAGTAAGGCATGAATGCTATACAAGGCAAGTCCTTTTTCTCAGTTGAATATCCCAACCCATGGGAGCATGGTAAATATACAACAAAGACGTGTTCCTGAGGAAATCCTCCATCCTTAAATCCAGATTGGGCAATAACTTGGCAGATGCTAGTGGATTTTAGGCTTAAAAGCCCTGTAGGCAGGGTTGGAGAGATGGCTCAGTGGTTTAGAGCACTGACTGCTCTTCCAGAGGTCCTGAGTTCAATTCCCAGCAACCACATGGTGGCTCACAACCACCTGTAATGGGATCTGATGCCCTCTTCTGGTGTGTGTCTGAAGACAGCTACAGTGTACTCATATACATTAAATAAATAATATTTTTTAAAATCCCTGTAGGATCTCAACTTAATGTTCAGCTCCTGAGTCTGTCCTATGGCTCTGATCATTCAGTCTTTGAGTGTTGCATTCAATAAATCATCCTTATTTGACCAAGATTGGTGTTTGAGTGGTTTGTGCAGCAAGTCCCAGATCCCAACAACACTTACTTATTTTTATGAGCTCATTAGAAGAGGGCTACATGAAGAGAGACATTATAGTATATCAATGTTCTCGATTGGTCAGGGAATATTTTCTATGTCTTCCAGGAGATACTAAGAACTTTCTCAGTTAAAGAAACCTCTTTGCGTAGAGATAAAGCTTAATCTACAACATCAACCAGAAATCAAATGTAGACAGGAATGTAAAATCTACTAGTCTAGGTGTTAAGGACTTAATCTTCTTTCTACTGGTCATGAAATTCTTTATTGGTTTGGCACAAATCAGACAAGCAGACCAACCAACAGGAATGAACTAAAATGGCAGAGAACCAACCATCTTGTAGTCATGGAGATTTAGTCATTATTATCATTTTAGTGATTACCAAATGGCTAACATGTAAGTCAGTTCACCATTACTTCAAAGCATATCTTTGGTAATCTACTCATATGGAGGAGAAGGTTATTCATTCTGACTCATGATTTCAGTCCAAAGTTGGTTGACCCTTGTAGTGGCTATTCCTGGTTGTCAACTTGTCTATATCTGGAATGAACTATAATCCAGAATTGGAAGGCTCGCTTTTGATCCTGATCTTGAGGCTGGGAGATACAAGTTCACTGACCTGGATCTTGGTATGGAGATCTTGAGGCAAAGTGGCTATGAATTCCAGGAGCTTAAGGCAAAGAGATCTCTGAGTTCAAGGTCACCTGGGACAAAGCAAGTCCCAGACCTAGGCGTGGTGGTACACACCTTTAATTTGGGACACACTGGAGACTTAGATAAGGACATTGGAAGAAGGAAGAGTCTCTCGTTTTGCCTGCCTGCCTGCCTCGTAGGACAGAGCCACTGCTAGATTCTTGGACTTCCATTCATAGCTGCTGCTGACCATTGTTGGGGAGTTGGACTACAGTCTGTAAGTCATCAACCAATTCTCTTACTGTATAGAGACGACCCATAAGTTCTGTGACTCTAGAGAACCCTGACAAAGACAACCCTGTTGCTTCGGCTCTGGCTGTGGTAAAGGGATTTATCATGGCAGGAACATGTGCTGGAGAAAGTGAAAGAGAACACATAGCATTCAAGGACTTTCCTCTAATGATCTAAAGGACTCCCATCCAGCCCCACCCACTATCTCCTCAGCACCATGCTAGGGGCCAACATTTTAACATACCGATCTTGGAGTAGGGTCATTTTATAGCCAAATCTATCATTTGGGCTATAAAGTCAAATCTGTAATCTTTCCTGCTGCCACGGAGGATTAATTTACTAATTACACACCAATCAAAAACAAACCCCAAATGTACCAGGTCAGTAGAAAGGCAATGCTTTCTCATTCAGTCTTTCTTATTGACTGACCCCTCTGTTGAAAGAAGGCTTCCTATGGCTGTGGTCTGAGTCACACAGGCAGCTCCAGGCTGAGCAGATGGTCTAGAATGGCCCTTCACTGATGGATAGCAACATAACTGGTTGGAAGCCCTTAGCATGACGTGCCAACACCAAAATGAGAGCTAATTACCACATGTCTGAGACTTGAGGCAATTGAGAGGGTACCACAGTTTGTCACAGATGTAGATTTGGATGAGAGTTTAGCTGTCTGCCTAACCACTGTTCTTATTTGCCAGAGGGCAAACTCAGTCTCTGTTAGGGTAAAGCTCTTCCTCAAGAAGTTATTTATAGAGCCAGGACCAGAAATGTAGGCCTTCTGCCTTCCAGCATCTACAGACAGTGATATTTGATGCTGAAACCTGGTGAAAGCCTTCCTAACTTTTCAGCATGCTAGTGAGATGTCTTAACACCTTTGTCACTTTGATGACTTTGATGCTGTCACCGGAAAAGTTTTCAAAGAAAGAAGGTTCCACATACTGAGAAGCTGCCTCATTTTTGCATCAAGGTATGGTAAATTAGACACTTTAAAAATAGATGTGCTCATAGATGTTGACTTATCATATCTGCTTGGCCAGTCAGTTTGATATTTCTTTAGTTCCTAGTCTGTGCTGGTTTGTGTGTGTAGCAACGACTGACGTCAAGGGATGCTAAGAGACGGGAAACAGAGTCAGCTCTAATGCTGGATATTTCTTTGGCTAGCAATGTAATTTGGATGTGGAGATGAGAGGACAGATGCTTATCCAATGCCACAGCTCCAGTCATTTTGGTCAGCACCGAAACCTGTTTGGCTGCAAAGACTGAGCTCTTTGCAGTGCATCCAAGAGCTTCATAAGCTCGCTGAGCAGGGACAAATCCGTGGAGGTAAAAGTGAGGGGAATTCAGATCCCAGGAGGTACAGGGACTGGCTGAGGAGGAATGAAAAGGGCAGGGAGTCATTCTCATGACAGGAAGGAGGGAAGAGGGTCTGGGGAAGATGCATGTGGTGGCTGCCCTTTGCCTGTGAGCCTGCGATTTGAATAAGGAGGAATTTGGATGCAGGGAGATGGGAAGGAGAGTATGGCAGGTGGGAAGTGCTTAGAAATTTGGACCCAAAAGGTAGTATTTGGGAAAAGACGGGCAGATTGGCTAGGGTGAGTCATAGTGAGTTAGCAAAGGGAGTTTAAGAGAGAATCACAGTAATAGAAATTCATCGAGCCCTTTTCCATAGGCTACATTCTCTACGGTGGGCTATGCATTTGTTATCTCATGCAATCACTTTAACAATAATCCTTCAAACAGATGTCAGCACCACTTAGAGCTATGGAACCTGTGCTGCAGAAAGGACAGTAACTGATCACAGTTATGAGCTATTACATTCTGGTGCTGGGATTTGAACCTGGATTTTAAGCCTTATCTCTTAACTACTACAACTACTATCGGAGAGCAATGTCCATATTGTTAATTTAGGAAGTTTTGAAGAATACAGATATTGCCTTCTTCAAAGTGTGGAGAGAGAGAGAGAGAGAGAGAGAGAGAGAGAGAGAGAGAGAGAGAGAGAGAGCAGGAGAAAATAAAAGAGAATAAGAGAAAGAGGAGAGGGAGAGAAAGAAAGAGGGAGACGGAGAGGGAGAGGGAGAGGGAGAGGGAGAGGGAGAGGGAGAGGGAGAGGGAGAGGGAGAGGGAGAGGGAGAGGGAGATATTCTCACTCATTCATTTGTGACTATTCTGGGCCCCAGTGATCTAGACTGCCAGGGTCTCTTCAATCCTCACTCAATTAAAGAAAGTAATTGCCTGGGCTTGTCCCTGAGGACAAAGCATAGTGCTTGGGTTGTGTGGTGATCTGGTAAGAGGAACGGACTCTAGAGACCCACAGCAGTGTGGTTTCTGGTATGAGTAATAGATATTTAGAAGATCAAAACATGCCTGTGGGATTCTAGGTAAGAGAACGGGAGGATTAAGGCTGGCTGTGTTGGGTTGGGGAAGGAGAAGGAGGGAGAAAAGGGAAGAAAGGATCAAGGCAGCAGAGAGATTTAGAAGATGCCTTGGATGCTCTCTGGTTTGCTGAGGAGTGGGGAAGCAGGTGGAGTGGTGGGAATGGGGAGGGTGGGGTAAGGCCTGCTGTTTGGTCCTGCATACTGTACATAAGAGCAGCTACAAAACCTCAGCCACCCTGGGAGGTTGGGTACAGAGTGATGCTTGTCAGTGACATGCTCAGCTTCCTGCTGCAAGAGCACTCTGACCAGGACAGGCTTGTTCCCTTCTCTTCCTCAATTCTTTCTCTTTATAAAATGAAGACGGCACAGCCTGATTCGCAGAACTTTCGAGAGGACAGAATGAGACAAGGAGGGTCAATTTAACAATAAGCCTGACACATGCTCAAACCTTACCAGCTCCTAAGAGCTGTTTCCCCCACATCCATGTTAATAGCTCTGAGATCATTTGGAACTGGCCACAATTAGTGTATTTACACCATGAAAGTGAAAGATGCTGTAAGTCGGGATACTTTTTCAGGAACTTCACAATTATACATTTACCAGACTGTGCTGCACAGAAAGCTTAGTTACAGGAAGTTATTTTATATGAGTTTAGGGTAGGATAGCCAGAGTCTGTGCTGGTTAGGGGTTTTTGGTTGGTTGGTTGTTTTGTTGTTGTTGTTGTTTTGGGGTTTTTTTGTTGTTGTTTTGTCAACCTGACACAAACCAGATTTACCTCAGAAAAGGAAACTTCAATGGAGGAGCGCCTCCATCAGATTGGCCTGTGGTCCTCCTATCTGTGGAACATTTTCTTAATGAATAATTGATGTGGGAGTGTCAATCCCACTGGACAGGTAGTCCTGGGTTGTATAAGAAAGCAGCTGAACAACTCACAGAGAGCAAGCCAATAAGCAAGCAGCATTCCCCCACAGTCTCTGCTTCAATTCCTGCTTTGAGGTCCTGTCCTGAGTTTCTTCAGTGATGGGCTTTGGTGCATAATTATGGTCTGAAATAAACACTTCCCTCCACCTGTGATTATCACAATAGCAGAGAGAAAACTAGGGGAGGCTTTCTAGGAGGTGAGATGAGACTTCTTAAGGAGAATTCTGATACTCTGTCTTCCATAGGAGCTGTCTGAGAAGGCTATTTGAAGACTTATCCATTATTCTGTGACTAGGCACATAGTTCAGGGCTCTGGACCACACCCACTAATTTAGGAACCCACATGCCCATGAAAACCATCTGAAGTTACATCACATTAGCACAATACACTCTTAGAGAATCTATTAATAACATTGATGGATGGTTTGTACTGAATTAAACATGTTAGACATGAGGGAATTGCCATCCAGTCACCTCCAGAGCTCCCAGGCCGTCCTACCGTATGGCACAACCTCAGTTTGGGGTTTCTACAACCACAAATGTATGTGGGGATCATGAAGGTCAGAGCTCTACAAGAAGTTTCCTTCTTCACCTTATGCCTGAAACTCAAATTCAGAACAATGGAAATAGTGGGGATTTAGAAACAGGTAAAAAGCATTTACGGACATTAAGGCGGTCTGTATGTATCAAGCCACTTAATTCTCATCATTATACTCCAAGTTAGATACTTTTATCTCTATTTACCGGTGAGGAAACAGAGACCCACTGAATTTAGTAATTTGTTAGTTTCTCTAAGTAGTAAGCAGTCAGGGTTTGAATCTAAATGGGTCAGAGTCAGGGATGCTCCTTTTCTTTTTCTTACCATGTACTGTTCCCTTGGGTCCAAAATCTCAAAACCAGATAGTATCCTGCCCCTTCCAGATGTACTTTTTTTTCTCCTGCCTCAGAGGCAGTTTGCTTATTGATTTAAAAAAAAAGGAAGAAAGTGCAACAATAAAATGTGGAGCCCAGTGCTACAAACCTAATCCTGGCCCTCAGGAAGCTGAGGGAGAGGAACGTCATGTGCACAGTCACACTGTCCTATGGAGTGAACGTGAAACCACCCTGAACTATATGGTGACATCCTGCCTCAAAAATAAACCAATAAAAGAAAGGAGACAAAAAGATGTGGGTTGGGCGTGGGTGGAAATTTGATGTAACTCTTTTTCCATCTGCTAGGTTTGAATGTGTTGCTTGAGAAATTCATGTTGAAACTTAAACCCAAAGTAACAGAATTCAGATTCGAGGCTTTAGGGGATGATTAATCTCTGGGGACTGCACCCTCACGGGTGCAGTTAATGACTTATAAATGATCTAAGTGGGCAAGTTCAACTTTGCCTCTGTTGTGAGAACACAACCTGTGTCCCCTCTTGAGGACACAATGACAAAATTCTACCTTGAAGCATAGCGCATCCCTCAGTGGACACTGGCCAGGAGGGTAAGCAACACATTTCTATTGCTTATCGATTGTCCAGCCTGTGACATTTTGTTGGAGCAGTGCGAATAGATGAAGCTGCCACCACAGATCAGTCTGAGGCTTACATAAAGCCACCCTATCTCTGAGTGAGCGCTTTGAAAACTACAAAGAACCCTAACCAAGAGTAGACAGCAGACACCCAGTGTGAGCATGCCCACGGACTCCAAGAAGAAGACCCTCTGGGGTCTGCACACCAGCCCACTGCCTCCACATGGAGGCCAGCTGTAAACAGGAATGGTTCAGAAACATTGACTCCCACCCAGCCAGAAAGCCAGAGGGCTCCGAGCCAACATTCATTAGCCTTGTGGCTCACAGCTCCAGCCTCTGCCAAGGTTAAGTTAGCTCACCCAGGGAGGCCACTGACGGACAGAGTGCATCCACTGTACCACCTAGTGCTCCCCCACCATGAGAGCACTTGAAGCGCCCAGAGGTCTTTGGATCACTGGTCTCCACAACAGACAGACTCATTCCTTGTTTTTCTTGGCAATTGTACCAGTGCGTGTTTTGTTCTTTCTTTACATCTCATTAGGTTTTCTTTCCATGATCACAGACCTTGCAAGACCTCTCTGGATTGTGGGTGGGCCTTGTTAAAAGTGGGCCTAATTTGGAATATGTGTCTTTTGACCCTGGCTTTTGTGATCGCCTTATAAAGGATCTGTTGAAACAAACCAAAGCAGCAAACAATGGAAGCATCTGGAGAGACGGCTGCCACTACTCTACCAGTGGAAAAGGACCTGGTGGAGGAGACAAACAACCCTTTAGAACCACGAAGGGCAGATGGGATTCCTAACCTCATGTCTTGCTGCCTGTGTGACTTTGGACAAGCTATGGATCCTCCCTACATTCATTTCCAAATACCAGAAGTGGAAATGTTGACATGTTTCCACACTGGGCATGAGGATTCAAAGGGCACATAGTGTTTGGCAAATGCTAACATCTAACATCTGCCCACAGGGAGGGCTTGGTGGGGAGTGTGGCTGGCTTCTGCCATCTCCCTTTGCTTTGCCAGCAAGTTAGTCCCTAATTTTGTCCAGTGGTTCCAACAGCCGGGCAACAGTTGCCTTTGCCTGCTTATCCAGACATTCCAGTTCTAGCCACATCTGATTCATGTCTCCATACTGGGCATTTAAATGAAAATTTCCCTACTGTTCTTTTACAGAAGAATGTGTGTTAGCTCTGTCAACTCACGGAATTGCCAGGCTCCAGACTCTCCCTCCAGGGAGAGACTTTCAGCAACATGGCTTAGATGATAGTTCGCCTAATGTTTAGTGAACACCTGCTATGTGCTAGGCATTATGGTTTCACTCAGACTGTATAAAACGTATAAAATGTTCCAGGACAAAACCATATAACCCCACATACCTGCATGCATGTACATGTATTCAATCTGGACAGGATGGAACTTTCCTTTATTCTAGGGATAAAGATATTTATCAGCGGATATATCTTGGATTTCAGCCAATCAAGATTAGGCATCAAAGGATAACACTGTGTGGGAGATTAGAGATAGGTTCTGTTTATCAACCAGATGAAAATATTTTAACAGTTCAGTTTTTAAATTTTCACAACTGTCCTGGCCTTGTCTGAGCAATCTGGATAAAATATCAGCCCTGTTTTCCTCTGGAATGTATCACACAATCCTGGGATGATACTTTTCTTCTATAAAAAAATAGTTGGTTTGGAGGGGAAATGTAGCATTTAAGGTGTTAGGGAGAGCAAAAACCAGGCCCTCGGCTTGTGGAATTTGGAAGCACATACAAGCTGGGTGGATCAGTTAACCTAGTGTGGTAGAGGAGTCAGGAGTTAGGGCTTTGAGTCCCATGGACCTGGCCTTGAGGTTTCCTTCTGTTTCTTATGACTGTGATGCTGGACATGTGGGGTGGGCTTGCTGGGCCTAAATTTCCCCACTTATAAAATGGTTATAACAGTCGCATCCACAGGCTTTTAATGTATTCCATAATGATACATTGTTACTAGCCATTAGCACAACTGGAACATTGTTTTAAAATAATAAGTTCTCTTTTTCTCATTCATCTAGTTTTTTTCTTTCATCTTTTCTGCCTTCAGTCCCTGGGGTGGGGCTCAGGGTTATGGTGGGGGACAAATATTCTAAGGAAAGAGGATGTGCTATAGGGTGGCTTCTGCCAGACAGGAAAGGGAAGGGGAGCAAACATTCTTTCTCTGTTGAGAAGGAAGAGACAGAGAACACAGAGGTAAGTCAGGGGGTTGGAAACAGATATTCTTGCTGTATCTTTCTCTTCCAAATCCTTTGAAATGTTGAGGACAATTTACAGAAACATCTGTAACATCTGGGGATATTTCCAGAACAATATGGTTTGCTTATGTCCCATAATGGAGCCTGTGAAAAACGGTATCAGTTCAGAACGGAGCACTCTGGAAGAAGAGGGAGAGGGTCTAAGAATGCCCTGGGCACTGAGATAGTACCCAGTCTCCCTATCTAGCCCTAGAAATTTCTGCATGCCCTTGTGGTAGATTTCAAATGCCGAGAAATCCTGTACTTACAAGAATGCAGCGAGAGTGGGGGACTGGAAGGAGAAGGGCGGCTGGTATCAGTATGCAAAGTGAATAAATAAGTTAACTGTAAAAAAGAGTACTCACTTATGGACTTCCTAATGGAAGCTTCTAGCAAAGGCTCCAGCTTTCACCTTAGGCCCAAGAAACAGAAAGCAGACCTGCTCTCCTCCACTCCCCACCTAAGCCCTGGCCAGGAAGCAAGGGCATGGAGTACTTAAGCAGCGAGCTTGAGGCTGTCTGACGTGAGCAGTGCCTTTGCTCTCTGTTCCTCTCCCACGTACCAACTTGGACAGGAGAAGGGAGAGGAGGGGGATTTGTCGAAGGAGAAAGTGGGAAAAAAAAGAGCCAGACAGGGAACATTTTGGTGAATACAGAGATTGCTATCTTTAATCAATAGTGATGCAATTTCCTCCTCCGCCGCTTTACTCTTCAGTCCTCTAGAATGAGGGTTCAGATGAGGCTAGATATGGACATTGCAGTATGTATGTCTGCCTTGCTCACACTGGCCATCGGTGGTAGCAGACAATAAAAGCAAGCATGACTTCCTTGGCCTGTGATAGCAGGTCTGGCATTGGTTGTGCAGCGCACTGGTAGGGCAGAGAGCCCTTGGCATTTTTCACACACGAAGATTCACCTTGCCTTTCTGAGGAGAGCCACATCTGCACATGAGTTCTGTGACCCCAGTTCTCCATCTTCCTTCAATCTGGACCTACTGGGATTAACGGCTTTAATTCATATTCTTTGTCCCTCAACCTGACTTTCACACTGCCTTTGACTGTCTCCACTCAAACCCTACTAGAATTCACATCCATTCGTGCTCCACCAGAGATTCCCTCAAAAGAAAAAAAGGCCACCCTCTTTCAGGCAACCTTTCTCTGATCATAACCTTGTCTCCTTCCCTTATCCTCACACACATAGCCAGTCACCTGAGTGCTCTCTCTCTCTCTCTCTCTCTCTTTCTCTCTCTCTCTCTCTCTCCCCCCTCTCTTTCCCTTCATCAGCAACCTCCCATCCTCACTGCCTTCCTTTCCAATGTGGACCACAGGGCCCCTACATAGCATTATCTAATCTCATGCCAACATCCTCAATGGTTGACAGAAATCCAACGCTGGATGTTGTCTTCCACCCTTCTCTGGTGAGGGAAGGGGTTACAAGATGACATACACGGAAGGATAGCAATTCTCAGTGTTCAACTCCATGTGGGGCTGAAACACGCCCTGCACACTCAGTTCTGTTTTGCTCTCTCCACTTCAATCGATTATGCCAATGTGAATCCAGTCTCAGCAGGTGACATGATCCTTTGCCACCAGAGAAAAGCAATAGAAGCAAACATCTTTAGAACTGCACAAACATACAGACTTGCACCAGAGCCTGGCAATTTCTCCTTTACCTCAGCCGCCATGGCTGCCAGTTCACCTCCTTTGCATTGGATTCTATACCTGGGACTGCTAACTCATCACAGAATCCAGTGATTTGTCACACCTTGATTTTTTTTTTTTCATTTGTTGTGTAATTTAAAACAATAATAATTATTATTATATGTATTGCATAAAGGTTGATGTATAATAATATTTCCATTTGAGCACATTGCATCATTTGACTGTATTCTCACATCATAGCCTTCTTCTATAGGTCCCCGTCTCCTCTCATGGGTCTTCTTCCCTTCCGCAATACTTCCTCTTTTACTTCCACATCATGTGTGGAATATTCATAAAATGTAGGTCCCACATATAAGAGAAAACCCAAGGTTCATTTTTTTGCATCGATCTTTGATGTGTTTATTAAAAGATAAGTGGGGATATGTTCTATGGAGGGGTGGTGAGGTATGGGGGAAGGGGGTGCCTCTGCAGTCCTATGCTGAGACATCCCTTCTCCTGAGGGACCAGGGCAATATATAATATATAGAATAGAGAATAGAGTTTATTCTGGGCACAGAGAGGGGAGTTAAGAGGGTAGTAGGGGCAAAGAAAAGGGGGAGAGAGAGAGAGAGAGAGAGAGAGAGAGAGAGAGAGAGAGAGAGAGAGAGAGGAGGAGGAGGAGGAGGAGGAGGAGGAGGAGGAGGAGGAGGAGGAGGAGGAGGAGGAGGAGGAGGAGAGGCTGGCCATGAGCACGTGGAGAGAAGAGGGAAGCGAATGGCTGGACAGAGCAGGGGCAGGAAGGCAAGCACAAGAGAGCAAGAGAGAACAAGAGATCGAGGAGTGGGCAAGCAGCTTCTTTTATAGCGTCAGGCATACCTGGCTATTGCCAGGTAACTGTAGGGGGGAGCTTAGACAGAATGCTAACAATCTTATTTAGCTTCCCTTCCTGGTCTCCAGGTCCATGCGTTTGCCTGCAAAAGTCATGATCTCATTCCCCTTTACAGCTGAGTAAAATTCCACTGTGCATGTGTACCACATCTTCTTTATACGCACATCTGCGGATGAACACCTGGGCTGCTTCCATGGTGTAGCTATCCTGAACGGTGCACAAGAAACATGGATGTGCCAGCATCTCCTAGATGCCTTTGGGTGTATTCCCAGGAGTGAGACAGTCCACTCAAATGGTAGCTGTAATTTTTATTTTTATCTCTTTTTTTAATTTTATATTTTAAAGAAACTCTGTACCAATTTTTGGTGGCTGCATTAGTTCTCGCTCCCACCGGTGGTGAAGGAAGGCCCTGTTTCCTGTATCCTTAGCAGAAATGGTCTTTCCCTTTGTTTCAGTGATAGCCATTCTGAGTGGAGTGAGATTGGATTCCCTGTGGTTTGCAACTTGGCGTTTCCCTGAGGGCGGAGAATGCCGAACATTTGTTTCCTGTATTTATTGGCCATTTGCACTTCATCTTTGAGAAGGGTCTGCTCATTCCATTTGCTCATTCATTGATTGCGTGTTTCGTCTTTGATTTTTCTTTGAGTTGTTTATATATCCTAGATATTAATCCCCTTGGAGATGTATAGCTGGCCAAGGTTTTCTCCCATTCTGGAAGCTCTCTTTTTGCCCAGCTAATTGTTTTCCTTGCCATGCAGAAGCTTTTTAATTTCAGATAATTCCTCTTGTCAATTCTTACTATTATTTCCTGAGCTGCTGGAATCCTTATGCCTAGACCTGGAGGTATATTCCTGCAGTCGCTTCCTGGGTACGGCTCTCCATCAAAGCCGGCAGCATTACTCCCTTTAAAATAGCATTACTCCCTTAAAAAAAAAGTCAGAAAAATCACAGAGAAATGCTGTCCCCTTTGGGTGTGAACCTCATGGTTTCCTGGGTCTCTGACTGCTCCCACCCCTTCCTCAGGGGAGGCTTCCTCTCTGATCGTCTTCTAACCTGGTGCTTTTCAGATGCATCCACAGCCCTGCAGGGCTTGTGACCGTGAGTCTTCCTGAGCTGGACCTCTAGAGTTTCTGACTTGGTCTGGCATGAAGCCTGGGGTTCATGCTCCGTCAAGTTCCTAGCTGTTGTCGATGTGTGGGCCCGGGAGTCACACTTCAAAAACAAAAATCTCAATTTTTTAAGGTAGTTATGGCTATAGGCATTTGTGGTGTGTTCTCCTCCCATTCTCTGTATAGTGGTTCTTGACCCGAGTTGCATAGTTTTTACCACCTGGGAGGCTTTTAAAGCTCCAGAAAGGGGTAGGTGCAGCGAAGACCAAGTTAATTGGCCTCTCTGGGAAGGGTACTCACTCAGTTGCTGATGGGTTGAAAATTGCCCCCCTCTGACTCAAACATGCTACCAGGACTGAGAAAATCCAGGCTATCCCTTTGTTCACAGTGTTTTAGCTACTAATATGGCCTCCATTACGATGTTTTGTTAGTGACTTACAGACTGCAGACTTGAGCCTACATTTGGGTCCTCAGTTCCATCCTTTTGCCTTCAATTGTACCGACCCCTATCTGGCTGATCCCATATCCTGCCTGCTCCTCAGGAGCCCCAGCACCGTGAAAGGCTCTCTCTACCTGGCTGTTTCTAGTTACAAAGCTGACTCATATTTGACCCTATCTCTGCATTAGTTTCCTGTGGCTGCTGCAGTAACTTTTTATAAGACGGTAACTTAGTAGAAAATTTGTTCTCAGAGTCTCTGAGACCCCAGTCTGAAGTCAAGATGCCGGTACAGTGGTTCTCTATCTGAGGGGTCTTGGGAGTAAGGCTGTCTTTTCTAGCCTCGGTCAGCATCCCTCGGCTTGTGATAACATCGATAGAATCTCTGCTCTAGGTTCATTTGTTTTCTTCTGTGTCCCTGCCTCTCATGTATGAAAGTGCTTGTGAGTGTGTCTCAGTATCATCACACAGATACTCTGAGGTAATCTCCCCTTATAAATATTATTTGTAAATGATATAAATGACATGTAAAGTTTCCAGCCTCAGGACTTGAAATCTTTGTGGACCATTATATATCCTACCCTGAGATCTTTCATCCCCATTCACCATCTTCTGTTAATATGCCAATCACAGTTCTTAAGCATCTCTGGAGTCTCGTCTCCATTGCTGTGTTCAGATCCACGTTCCATTGTTTTCTGCCTGAAGCCCTCAGTGTTAAAAGGACAATGTCATAGACCAACTCAATTTAGCACTGTTTAGTTGGGGATAGCAGAGCAAAAACAAAGGTAATTTGTGAACCGGGCATCTCCCAGAGCAGTCATAGAAAGCTCTGAGAACTTCCAGCTAAGTGATCCTGCAGCCTTTATGGAAAAATGGAAGTGAAGCATAGAAAACAACTTAATTGTCCGTAGTTTAGTCAGTTGACCAGTCGATTGGTAGGTACAGCTTCACCATGAGCTGTTTGCAGTTTAGGTGATTGGTGATGGAGGCCTAGTAAGAGCTGTGACTGAACACGTTGTTTGTTTGATGGGCCTCGCCAGATCCATCCACATACACAGCCTCCCTCAAGCCATGACCCTTCAGTTGATGGTATCCTTCCTGAGTCACCAACTGCCTGCCTAATTTTTCTTAACCTGACACAAACTGGAGTCACCGGAAAATTAACTTGTAAGTATGACTGTAGAACATTTTTTTTCCTTCCTTCTTTCTTTCTTTCTTTCTTTCTTTCTTTTTTCTTTCTTCCTTCTTCCTTCCTTTCAGAGATTGTCTTTTAAAAAACTTTTAATTGATTCTTTGTGAGTTTCACATCATGCACCCCAATCACACTCATTTACCCATCCCTTTGTATCCACCCTCTTACCTTCGCAACCCCCCCAAAGAAAACAAACAGACAAACAAACAAATGCATCTTTCGACGAAGCTGTAGTGTGTCAGTATGTCTCACACTATACCCTTTTGTCCATACATTCCTTTTGCCATGTTCACTGCAATGAGTCATCTGTCTGGTTCAAGGATCTGGATTCTGCCACACTATCAATACTGGATACTCATTGGGACTCCTCTCAGATGTTGTTGCCCTGTGTCGTGGAGATCCTGCAGCTTTGGATCTGAAGGACTGGCCCCTTCATGAGCTCCAGCAGTTCATAGATGGGGTAGACATTGGGGTAGACCAACACAAAGGCCTGGATTTGGGCTTGGATGGTACTTGAGTCGATCAACCTGCCAGCTCTCATGCATCCACACCAACAGCACAGGGCTGCAGCTGGCAAGGGGCAGGGCCACCTCTCCAGCTCTAGGGCCACCTCTCCAGCTCTCATGCCCTCCAACCAGCTGGAGGCAGTGAGAGGCCAGCAGGGAAAAGCACTGCAGATGAGGGGCGGGGCCAACTAAATGCAGGGCTCAAACCGGGCCTCAGGTGGCAGGCCTGACCAGGGACATCTGCATACCTTTGGTAGTATGCAGGCCTCAGACATCATCAACACAGTCCCTGGCTGTGCTAGCACTATTGGGCATCCCTTGGGGCAGCATGAGCCCAGATGTCACCATAGCCTCAGGTAGCAGCACCGAGAGCAGTTTGACCCCTGGAGTCAGCACGGCCTCTGGAAATGAACATCATCTCAGGCAGCAGCCCAGACCACTGACATCTCAATGGCCGTCGGTGGCAATGCAAGCCACAGGTACCAGCACAGAACCTGGCTGTCTGCAATTGAGTCACAGACCCAGTCAAGGCCCTCGGCGACATCCTGGGCCTGGCCATCGCCAAGGCCTCAGGCGGTTGTGCGGGCTTCTCACGGCTGCCTGTTTCTCACTGTCTTTGAGACTCCAGTTCCACCTCTCACCACAGTGCACGAACTGCTTGGTTTTGCTTTCTCTCCCATCTTTTCATCTTGTACTCTATCTTTCCTGTCTTCCCACCACACATTGGCTCATCACATTGGTGCCTGAAGTGGATTCTTGGGTGACTTTCTTCAGCGCCCTGGCCAGTGGACTGTAGGGCATTTTCTTCCTGAATGACGTACGTGGGATGGCCCAGCCCACTATGGGTGGTGCCACCTCTGGATAGGTAGACCTGAGCCGTATAAGCCAATAAGATAAGCAAGCCTTAGAGAGGAAGCCAATCACCAACGTCCCTCTATGGACTCCTTCCTGCTTCTGGGTTCCTGCTTAAATTCCAGCTTTGGCTTCTGTCCTGTCTAGTTTTATGTCAGCATGTCAGAAGCAAGGCTCATAGCAGAGGAAGGAGCCTCAAGTGAGAAAATGCCTCCATAGGATCCGGCTGGAGGCAAGACTGTGAGACATTGGTGATGTAGAGTGGGGGCTCAGTCATTGTGGGTGGGGTCACCCTTGGACTGGTAGTTTTGGCTTCTAGAAGAAAGCAGGCTGAGCAAGCTCTGAGGAGCAATACAGTAAGCAGGACCCCTCCATGCTCCCGAGTCAGCTCTGCCTGCCTCCAGGATCCTGCCCTGTTTTGACTTTCTGTCCTGAGTTCCTCCAGTAATGAAGAGGGATGTAGAAGTGTAAGCCAACTCGTCATGGCGTTTCATGAGCTAGCATGGCTTCCCTCAATTAACTATAACTTGTAAGCTGAACACACCCTTAACTCCCCAAACCGCTTTTGGTCAGAATTTTATCCTAGCACAGAGAAGTAGCTAGGACTCTAACTCTTCCCCACAATCCTCCACTGCTTTATGTCTTCTCATTATCAGCTTGGTTTCCATATGCTGCCCAGGTACTCGACCTCAGCTTTGGGAATTCCTTTCCTGCATGTGACGACCGTCTGCATGACTTACCTTTCACAACAGCGTGACTCCTCCCCACTCATATGTGCCTGACCGTGTGACCTCGATTACCTGGTGCACACTGCTTCTGTTTGGAGCATCCTTCATACCCTTGCAAGGTCCTTCATTGGTCTCGGAGATAGGTTTCCATGGCTACCTATGCTTCCACAATGGCAGGCTGGGCATAGGTCAGTTGTAACTGAGGTTTAATTTTCTATTTCTCAACTGGATGGCAAGCTCCAGGGAACCAGGCTCACGTTAGTATTTGGAGGTAAAAGCAAATGTTTTTCTCTATGTCCTCAAATTCCAGGCATTACCGCTGGTCACCAAAATGTGGGTGGTGATTTTTCCTGATAAAGAACCAATTGACCAACCCCAGCAGATGTGGATGTATGCCATACACCGGATTTCAGTTATGACCTTGTTGGCCTGCAGTTAGAGGCAGATCCTAGAGTCGAGAAGTTCATTCGCATAAAAGTGCCTTCCCACACAGATAACAGTAGTGTTGAATATACTTTGACCAACTGATTGTTTACCAGAGCAGCCGTTTCTCTTTCATTAGGGCTGCTAACTTTGCCAGGATGATTCACAAAACACAGGGAAATACATAGGCTTCTCATTCTCTCTAAAGGCTACCACAGAGGACCCAGGTGAACAAGGGCAGGGAGAGGTTCACAGGGAAAGAAAGGGCCAAGTTTCCATACATGGTATCCAGAAGACATCTGCATGCCTTCAGACATCCCTAAACTCTGCCCTTTGGGGTTCTTAGAGAGGCTTCATAGCAGAGACAAGATTGATGACATCATTGTCAACAGATGCTCAACTCACATCTCAGTTTCCTCTCCGGCTTCTGGGGTGAGGGAATAGGTCTGAACTATCCAGTCCTCCATTCCAATAGTTTATGTCCCTGACAACTGTTGATCCTGAGACTATCCAGGAGCCCAGCAAAAGTCACCTCTTGAGGACCAAAGGTGCTAGAACTGTTCAGGAAGTGACAAGGTTTTGCAGGCTCTTTGTTTGGCACTGAGGTCAGAGACCAAACGTTTAAAGAAAACAATTGTCCTGGTTCAAATACGTTATTTGTAAGGATTTTAGGAACTCTGTATCAGGAAACAAATATATAATACATACTAATTTTATAATACAGACATCAGTTTAGCATATATCAACTCACCACTCTATATATAACAGTATAATAAGAATATAATTACACATAAGTTATTCCTTTATTTGCTTCTTATTCAGGACTGAGTACAGAGTCTGCCTCAGAGTAAGCATCAGGCTGTCTTTATTGGGTTGATTACAGTGGACTTACTGCCCTTCAGGGCCACCACTCAGGTTATTTAGACATCACTAGAACACAATGGAAAATCGGTCCTGTTTGCAGAGGCCCAGGTGCACATTTCTCCACAACACTAGCAGGGCTCCCCTGGGTGTTCTCTCTATCACATGGCTCTGGGAGAAGCCAAGTTGGCATGATGCTGGTTTTCCGTCTGGCTAGAGAGTGATTCCGCATCTGCTATAATATCCTGGCTCTAGTCCTCCCATTTACCATTCCAAGCCTTTGAGCAGGACCGGAGTCTACAGAACCTACAGCTATGAACTCAGATGATAACATCTCAACAAGACCAAAGCAATACGCTTCTTGGAGATCCTTGCTAATGCATTTCTGGATACCAACAACTGCATGTATGCAACAGCGCATAGGTCAGATGGTGTTTAGTAACAAGTGAACCGCAGTTACTAGAAGGGGACCGTTTACCTCACCGATAAAGCACAGGACAAGAACCCTGTAAAGGGCAAGCACAAGGATCCTAGCTCCTCTAAACTCCTGATTGGCATCCTTCCTTCCACTCCATGTGTCATGTGTGTACTCATGTGTGAAGGAAGTGGGGGGAGGGTAAGAGGACACTCTTGGTGTCAGTCTCTGATTTCCACTTTAAGGAAGTGTCTCTTGTTTGCTGCTATACCTGTAAGGCTAGCTGCATGAGGCTAGGCAGATGTCAGACACTCTCCAGTTCCTGGAGCTTCACAGTCTTGGATCCTGCCCATCCCTGGGCTTACAAAACAAACAGGATAAAGGGGTGTGTGTGCTTCACGTGTCTGCATGGTGGGGAATGTATGAGCCCGTGTGCATGTCAGAGCAGAGCAGTTTGCTTTTCCTTCATCTGTTGTGTCTACAAATCTCCTTCCTTTACCTCCTGGCCAAGGTCATCAGCCAAGAAAATCTTGAGTCAGGCTTTTTTTATTTCGCTGGCTTCCCTTCCCTCCATATTCCTCCTCTACACTGCTCGTTAGGACTCATTGCCATGTGTGGCTCCTCTCCTGGGCCATTCCCATCTTCTCTGCGAATTTCTACCTGCACTTCAAGAAGCTGACCCAATGCACCTTCTATTCCAAAGCTTCTTCTGTGGATGATGGCAGTTAGGGATTTCTTCTTTTGCCCCTGCTGACAGCACCCCATTCTACCCCACCAAGAACAGCACTTGCCGAATGGCCTTGCCTCTGTCTGTCTGCTGGCCTATTACCTGGTTAAACCGAGAGTTTGCTCACTGGTCCCATTCAACTTCTGATTGCTTATGGCTGACCTAAAGCCCAGCAGATAATTGCTGCTCAATATTTATCTGTTCCAGTAAAGGAAGGAGGAGGGAGGGAAGGAGGGAGGGAGGGAGGGAGGGAGGGAGGGAGGGAGAGAGAGAGAGAGAGAGAGAGAGAGAGAGAGAGAGAGAGAGAGAATATTTATGTCATCTAGCCAGGCTGGAAAAGCCTCAGGCAAGTGGGGTAAGTGGTCCCAGGAGAATCAGTCAGAAGTGTCCCTCCTCCTTGCCTCCCTACTTGTCCTCTCAGAGCTCCTACTTCTTCTGTGATTTAATTGGGATTTGGCACTCCAGCCTCTTGGCTGGCCCCTTGGAAAAAGAGTCATCAGCAGTGAAAGCTCTCCATGTTGCCCGCTTCACACCCTACGGAGCTTGCTGAGGTGCTACCCCTTCCCCCCTTACCCTTCCAGGATGGCACATAGAGTGTTTTAGAGATGTCCCTGCACCCGGAAGAGTCTCGGTTCAGCAGTGTAAGAGCTTAGGAAATTAATGAAGAGGGAGAGAAGTCACTGGGATCTTAGGCTGGCTAGCAGAGGCCCCTTCCCACCACAGCCGATGGTATTACTAGAGCTAATCTGCTGACCACAGGAGCTCGGTTGGTGTCCATTTGCCAGGCTTGCTTCTTAGGCTCTATATCCTCATGCCAGACAATGAGCTGCTGTAGAGAGGCAGCAGACACACTGCTGCAAATGCCAAGCAGGGGCCGCAGTGCCAGGAGTTAGAGAAGCAGACGATTCCCTGTAGCTTACCAGCCTGAACCCTTTAGAGGGGTCCTTTCCTTTGGCCTGCTCCAGATCTTTGCGGGGGAAGGCAATGTCTGCTGTCCTGTCTGGCAAACTCCTAAGGACGCCCAAGCAAGTTGCTGCTCACAGTAAGGACCACTTTTTAGCTTCCTATCGGATGTGCCCTGCAAGAGGGCTCTGACCAAACAGGAAACGTTCATGCTTTTGAGAAAACAGACTGTGCCTAGGGTACTGAAGAAATGTCTTCAGTGGCATCTTAATTCTTTGTATCTGGAGGGATTCTTTGTGAGTCTTACCAGCTTCTCCCTGTTTTTCAGTAAAAACTTTGGGACATGGTCTGAAGAGATAGCTCAGTATAATAACGTGCTTGCAAGGCAAGCTTGGGGACCCGAATCTAATCCTCAAAACTCACAGGGGAAAAGCCAAGCTCTTGTAATTCCAGGGGTGGGGAGGTGGAGGTGGAGGTGGAACGGGGCAGAGGTGGCTGCGTCTCTGTGACTTGCTGGGTCTCTACTCTAGCATGCTTAGAATGTTACATTAGGATTCTATTGCTGTTGTCCAAAAGCAACTTGCAGAGGAAGAAGTTTATTCCAGCTTGCCATTTCACATCGCCGAGGAAAATCAAGGCAGGACCATGAACGGAGCAGGAGCATGGAGGCAAGAGCTGATGTGGAGGCCGTGGAACAGGGTTGCCTGTGGACTTGCTCAGGGTTTGCTCATCCTGCTTTCATATATCACTGGCCAGGGATGGAGGAGATCAGTCCTCAGTGAGCTGGACCTACTCACATAGTGAGAAATACTAAAAAAGGATTTTACACCATGACACGCTAGTGCCGGCTACTCGCTGGCCCCAGCGGCCATCTTGCCGACTTCATAGCTAGCCCCAGCAGCAACCACCGATCTCGATAAGTTCCCACGGTGGGTCGCTGCCATGCCAGTCCCATGCAAGGACCATGCATCTCGAAGTTAGCTGTCACAAATCCCTGTAACCCGGCAAAATCAAAACTCTAGAGGCTTGCAAGCTATCAATCAGATTTATATCAGTAAATTCTCTCCCCACAAAATGCCCACACAATAACCCAGAGCCAATTGATATTGATATAAACTGTCCACCTAGATAAGACAAATTGTCCTATAATTATCCATCCCTTATATGATAGGCATAGCAACCTGTGGCTATTTAAAGCTACACAGATCTGGGTCGTCCTTCTCTTCCTCCATTTTCCTCCTCCTCTTCCTCTCTGTACTCTCTATCCCATCTCTAAAATTCTCAGCCCACCTTTCTTTTTCACTGCCTAATCACAGGCCTTGCCTTATCTTGTGCCTGCCCTCACCTGTATATAGACATCAACCTACATACATCAATCATTAATCAAGAAAACACCCCATAGACTTGCCTACAGGGCAAGCCCATAGATTCCCAGATGACCTTAGTGTGGTTATTTGAATAAAAATGACTCCCAGGGTTGGGGATTTAGCTCAGTGGTAGAGCGCTTGCCTAGCAAGTGCAAGGCCCTGGGTTCGGTCCCCAGCTCCGAAAAAAAGAAAAAAAAATGACTCCCATAAGCTCATAGGGAGTAGAGTAGCACTGTTAGGAGGTATGGCCTTATTGGAGTAGGTGTGTTCTTGTTGGAAGGAGTGTGTCACTGGGGGTGGGTTTTGAAGTTTCAGAAGCCCAAACCAAACCCAGTGTCACTTTCTTTCCATTGACTGCCATCCAGATGTAGAACTCTTAGGTTCCTCTCCAGCATGCCACCATGCTTCCTGCCTCAATGACAATGTACTAAACCTCTGAACTGCAAGCCAGCCCCAATCACATTTTTTCCTAAAGAGTTGCCACAGTCATAGTGTCTTTTCACAGAGAAATCTGAATTAAGATATCTAGCTTGTGTAAAGTTAAAATAAAAACTAGCCAGCATACTTGGTGTGTTCTGAGGACAATGGGAGACTCTTGTCTCAAAAAAGCAAGTGAGTAGTTCCTGTGGAATGACACCAGAGAGCCTCTGGATTCAGGCATGAATATGTGAACAGACACTTATACACTCACACTCAGATTCACACTCACTCACACATGCACATTCATACCCGCTCAGATTAACACTCATACACACATACTCATGCACATAATTTCATAACATTCACATTCACACATATACACACTCACACATACAATCGCACACACCCCACAAAACAAACAAACAAACAAACAAACAAACAAACAACAACTCTGGGCTCCATCAGGACAGAGCAGGAAAACTCCTAATGCTTTGTTTGTTTAAACTCTCTGGCACTGATGCTTGCAGGGCCAGTATTTTTGCAGGCTGAAGGAAGACAGCTTGATTGGTTTGCTCCCCTCCCAGCTGATAAAATTGGAGCTTAGAGGTCAGAATCTTCATGGAATTGTTATAATGAATCTAATTAAGCACAGCCAAATATTCGGGATTCTGGCTTTAGTGCTGCCTTCTTCCTTCCCCAGTTTCTACTGCTGTTCTACCACCTATTCCTGCCCATCATGCAGCTAAACCTTCCTAAACCACATCACCATGCTTCTTCCCAGCCCAGGAGTGTCCTCAGGGGTCCCTGTTGTTGAAAGGATGGAGTTTTTGTGAGTAAAGTTATGACTTTATCCAGAAGTGTTTTTATCATATGATTGCTCAGGTATCACCATCATCACCATCACCATCATCACCATCACCACCGCCACCGCCACCGCCACCATTATCATCATTATCATCACCATCACTTGGGAAATCATGAGAAATGCAAAAAGTTTAGGGCTCGGACTGACAACTGCCGAGTGTGAAATTGTGAGGAAGGTGCCCATCAGTGTACTAACATTTATCTTAAATCCTGACCAACCTCATTCTTGACCTAAGATTGCTTCATCACCACCCTGTAGGCTTAGATTTCTCAAAAAGCTACTTTAATAAGACTTCTTAAATGCTTCAACCTCCCCTCTATCCCACCACTCACCAGAGGTAGTGGAAAAGAAAGGTTAATGGGAAAAGGGGGGTTGTGGACCTGTTTAAAAATAGTTCTTTGGGGCGATTCAGCAGTCCAGTTCACAGGCAATCACTACTCATGAATCAGCAGCAGCAGTTTGATCCAGAAGAAACCACGAGGCTCTGCCAGTCAGCCTCAGTCTGTGGCTGTGGCAAGAAGCCTCCAGATATCAGGAGAAGTTCTTTGATGAGTTACTCCCTAGGAAGTCACAAGTGAAGATCAGCAACATGATAGAAGGAGAACCAATACCAGAGCATAATCAGTGGATCAGCCAGGGAAACCAGTGCCAGAGCCTTGTCTGTGGGGTCATATTAATATTCTTTCTAAACATAATGCATCCTCTTATGTGTCTGCTTCAGCAAAACATTCTCTCACTCATATCTGCTTCTGCAAAACAGTCTGCCTGTCCCAGCAAAACATCGTATGATATAACCGAGTTTCCAAAGAAACCAGAAATTTCTATTTCACTTGCCCCCTAACCAATTCTCCCTCAAGATATCTGTGCCTCCTACAGGGACACTTGCTCGTCCTGTCAATCTAGCTCCACCATCTCCCTTTTTAATGTTAGATCTGAATTATGGAGATGGCATGTATGGCCAGTTGACTATTCATTTTCTTTTGTAACTCTAGGGACCTCTGAAATGGGAGAATATTTTGTCTTTTTGTCGGTCCCTCTTCCTGATGATGGCATCCTAAGATATGAAAATAGCAGATGATGCTGATATAGCCTTTTGAGACTGTAAGTTATATTTCACGGGGGAAGCTGTACCCAGTGAAGCAGGAAGATAGAAAAGATATAGGTGTCTAGTAATTTTAGAGCCCGCATAGTGGCCCTGGACATCTGACCTCTTGAGAAGTCTCCATTTGTACAGAACAGAGAAATCAGATCTTTGTGAAAAGAAATCTAAGTGTTTTTGAATTTGAAATGTGTGCCAAATTTTTCATTTATACACATTCAACTTGTTCTTTAGGTCTGACTAATTTCAAGTTTTTCTCATATATTTGGTTCATTAGCCAATGGCACCCTACTCTGACCAGATTGAGGATGTGTCTCTTCTCTTCCTTTCAGGTGCCCATGTCTGCTTGTGAGGACAAAAGCTTCAGACTTATGGTCTTTGAATTTCCAGTGTCTGAGGGAGAGCTTGGTGCTTATTCCTTAGGGACGAAGTATAGGGTTCGTCCCAGAAGCTAAGCCAGGGTTCTATGAACCACAAAGTTCAAAGTGGAAGACATATTCATGAAGTATCTTCTGTGTGGGACCTCAAGGTATTTTCTCCACCTATGGTTTCATTCCTTCTTCCTACCCCTAGCAACATAGGGTCATCCCCTCACTGAGTTTTGGGCTTTGCCGAGAGGAGGATATATTATAACAGGCTAGCTAAAAGTCAACGTGAATGGGGTTCAAACCCTGCAGCAGCAGTTCTCAACCTGTGGACCCCTTTGGAGATCACATATCTGATACCCCTAAATCATAATGTAAATATACTTACGTTATAATTTATAACAGCAACAAAATTACAGTTATGAAGTAGCAATGAAAGAATTTTATGGTTGTGGTCACCACAACATGAGGAACTATATGAAAGGGTCACAGCATTAGGAAGGTTGAGAACCACTGCCCTACAGGGAGATTTTAATAAACAAACAAAATCCAGTTAGAATTGGTTTAAATAGTAAATAGAATTGATTAACTCCTAAAACTCAAACCTTCAGCATGGGGCTGGCTTTAGATAGGCGTCCTCTTAGAAGGTTCCCTCAACAATCACCAGAACTCTGTGATGTAAAAAGAATAGGTTCATGAACACCCGGAACAGATCTCATAAGCAGGTCTAACAAGAATAGTATGCAGAAAAGATTGATAAGCAAGCATAGATACAGGTACCTAGGCAACTACTCACATCTTTCTCTGCCCTACTCTGTAAGGGCCATGTACAGGTGCCTGGGACGACCCTGCTTACATCTCAAAACTCCACATCTGTGGTCACTGGCTTTAGCTGAGCAGGGCAGGCAAAAAGGGAAGAGGCCAATGTAGGGCCTAGAGGTAGATCTGGCTACCTCGGCCTTTGTTTAGAGCAAGAGCACAGGCTTCTTGTGGGTCTGTCTCCCGGGTCCCTTAGTCTCTCCCTTTTAAACAAAATATCCAGTTGAAGGCAGTTCAGAGTTGGGCCATTTAAATGGGAGTCCAATGCAGACTGAAAATGTTGCTACCTTCAGGTGCAGAGGTGCTGTGAGCTGGATCCTGGCTCCCTCCCTGCCCCAACCCTGAGTTCCAGTCACCACCCCAGAGCCTGGCCTGGAGTAAGAGCTCTATATTGATTCATGAGTCACTGAATGAATGAAATCAAAAGACCTCCTATATATATCAGTCATAGTTTTACTGAAGTCATCTATGCATTGACTCTGCCCATGGTGGGGGAATCTGTCTACTTGCCCCAGATGGAGTTCAGGATTTCAGGAGAGCAGGGCTTGGTTCTCTTCCTCACTTATGGCAACACAGATCAAAACTAGACCCATAATTTTAAGTGGGGGCACAGGCAAGACATGATCCTTGTGCATTCTCACCTTCAAATGTTGGGTAGAGTCAAGTTGGGGGGGGCACACATTACAGCCTATCTACTAGAAGTTCAGATCTTTACATTAGGCTGTGATCACATCAGAGGTATAGAATTCAGCCAGTCATCACAAAGCACTCTGCTTTTGTCTAATTTGCCATGATGAGTCACCATCCATGGGAGAAAAACACACTACATTTTACTGCTCGAAATAGCCAGGCCTGTCTCTTCTCCTCTCCACAATCAACAAGGGTCAGCCCTATGTCTCATGCTGCCTCCTGGCCATGCTTTCTCTGAAAGGGAATTTTTCTGTCTCTATAATGAGAACAAAAATGTATGACACCTCCTGCCTCTGAAAGATAGCACCACATTTTCTGAAACGTTAGTCTTGACCTGTGCTAATGGCCATCCTCAGATGATGGCCATTTCAGACAGCTTGGTACAAGGCTCTGGACAGCTACAAAACCACACTAAATGGAGCCACTCTGCAAATAGGCCTGATCTGGTATTTTAATCCTTTTAGGAAATGATTTGAATCAGCTCAAAAGCTAACCCAGGATGTGGTATGATTTACACACATACACCTCTATGTCCATAAAGAGGTTCCATGGGGAAATGGAACCCATAGTGTAGGATTTATGGTTTTGTGTTGTGTGTGGAGCTGGGTGAGTAGTATTCACATGTAAGTGATCATGTGTGTGGATGTATGTGTGTGTATGCATGTTTTGTGGCAAACACTTCGCCGACTGAGCTGTCTCGCCAGCTCTATGATTAAAATGGAGCTGCTGATTCAAATATTGTCTCTATTTGCTAATTGCTCCGAAAAGGAAGCTAGCTTTAAGTTCTCCGAGGTTCTTCTGTGAAGAATACAAGTATGAGGGCTGCATTCCTAGTAATTCCCCTGTTGATTGCTCATGGCTAGTTCTCAATGGAATTGTGAATCTACCATCTTTTGCACTGTCTCAATCTCTGGCACCAGCATAATGGTAGGCACTAGGAGATGTCTATCCATAAGGAATGAGTAAGTGACTATGATATGAAAATAACCTAACTCATTCTTCTCAAAGGATTTATATCTTTCTTATGTGACACCACCACCCAAACAGGAGAGGAATAGTCACTATCCTCGGGGATCTAGAGGTTGTCTCAGCCTTGAGATATGGTGAGTGTTGACATGCCCAGTGCTGTTAACTTCCTGGCGCTTTCCTGTTGTGAGCTCTGGAACAGAAATAGTGCTGGGAGCTAGACACTATGCATTAGTGTGCAAATGTACGTGATGCTGGTCTTCCTTCTGGTTCTCATCATAACGACTATGGCCACAGCTGACTAGGGAGAGAGGCGATAAAAGCATAAATGTCTAGAAGCTCAGCACCTGATTTAACCTTTGTGCTTCGAAAACAGCTCTCTCATTTAGAGTGAGACCTTATTAACTGAATGACATTCACGAGGCTTGGTTTTATAACCGAAGGAGAAAACATTCTCGTCTCCGATGCTGCATTTTAAAGTGAAGACTGAAGAGCCCACCCCAGTTACAAATGACTATTTAATGGACTTCTGCTGATGGCTGACATATGGTTACATGGTGTTGAGAATATGGCAGGCTTTGAGGAAGAAGCCAATAAAAATATTGGTGGAATATTATTCTTGAGTTGCGACGCTCTCTGGACAGATGTTGCAGGCTGAAAAATGCTACGTCACATGTGTTTATTGCCTTAGTCTTTTGAACTTGTGACTCTTGCCTTAGATAACAAGGGAGGCGTTACAGCTGTATTCAGGCCATGGCTTTTGAGGTGGGGAAGGCTATGGCAGGAAGCAGATTGTCCCACAGAGCTGCTGTAGAACTCGGCCCCATTAATACCTTGATTTTTAACCCAGAAGACTGATTTTAAACTTCTGACTGTCAGCACTAGAAGAGAATGAACTCACAATATTTTAAGCCACCAAGTCAGTGATAAAATATTATATGTCTAGGAAGAGAATTGTTGAAGGCAACCCTGCTGATTGTGTAATGAGTAATTTACTATGCGTCTGACCTATGACCCATGAAGATGTCAATGGTGAAGAGCCTTCATTTGCCACTGAAGTAGCTTTGTATGGAACATATTAATGATTTAGATGATGCGTAAGAGCTCTTCAGTGGGGGCAGCTCCAGGTTTTTAAAAGTCATCTGCGTTTCCCCTTACCTGTGGGAGTGGAAATTCAGCTTTTGGTAGCCAAGGCATCTTGGTTTCTTTTCCTGTTGCTGTCATAAAATACCCCAATTGACAAAAGCAGCTTAGAGAATGAGGGTTGATTTTAGCTCAGAGTTCTGTGCAGTAGTTCATCACTGGTGAGACAGTGCAGGTGACCAGAACTTGAGGTAGCTAGCTATAGCTACAGTAAAGAGTGGAGGGATAGTAAATGCATACATGTTAATACTTAGCACATGTCCTTTATTGTTATACAGTCTAGACCCAAGCACTGGGTGTTACCAAGACTAGGCAGGGCTTCTCATTTCAATAAACATAATTCAATATATTTCCCACATGTTCCCATAGGCCAACCTAATTTAAGCAGTCCTTCATTGACACTCTACTCCTAAGGGAGTCTAGATTGTATCAAGTTGACAACTAAAACTAATAGTCTTAAGAGGCTTCTACTTTCCTTGAGAAGATTATAAATCTGATAAGGTGGGTTTTCTTGTATGATTTTGCAGGGGAAAGTCTCTGTAAGTTGGATCTTCTGAGAGGTCCCCCATCTGTGCTGGTTATTTTTATATCAACCTCATACATTAACTAGAGTCATCCGATGGGAGGAGACCTCAAGTGAGAAAATGCTCCCATAAGATTCAGCTATAGGGTATTTTCTTAATTAGTGATTGATGGGAGAGGACCCAGCCCATTGTGGGTGGGCCATCCCTGGGCTGATGGTCCTGGGTTCTATAAGAAAGTAGGCTGAGAAATCCAGGAAGAGCAAGCTAGTAAGCAGCATTCCTCCATGGCCTTCTGCCTGCAGCTTCCTACCCTATTTGAGTCCTGACCCAACTTCCTTCAGTGATTGACAGTGATTTGCCAAATAAACCCTTTTCTCCGTATGTTTCTTTGGTTCTGGTTTTTAATTACTAAGGCCCCATGAGATGTTTGAGGTAGGTTTTACGTCTTTCTAGTCCAGTTTTCATTGAGTGGTTCCAAGTATGAACTTTGAGAGTTGGAAATACCTGAATTTAAAGTTGAGATCTACCTTTACAGCTAGGACCATGGAAATGCCACCATTAGGCAATATTTTATCTGTAAAACAGGAATAATAAAACAAGTTCCTTAATACACTGTGCAGATTAAATAAAATGTTGTATGTGGATGGGCTATTCTGTGACCAGGAGCATATTGATCATTTGATAGATGAATGTTAAAATGTTCGACATGTCCGTGGAGGAGCCATAGAATCAAGTACTCATGCCATAAGAACAAATAAAAATTTATATTGGGAAGCATCTGACATTTTTTGATCAGCCAACACGTGAGATCGATGGGCAAGTTCTTGTCACTCTTCTCACAGCCCTAGCTTGGAGGATACAATGGGAAGATGCAGCATACCATGGTCTCCTTTGGAAGTCTCCAATAGTGAACACATGTTAAGTGAAGCCTGGATCCCTAAGTGACCATGGGAAGCAGACCTCAATGGTAACCTGCAATGGACATGAGTCTTAAAATGTGTGTTGTGGAAAAAGAAAAGATGTGTTTGACACATAGTTGTTGAGGCTGTGAGCTTGAATGTTGGAAACAGTATCTGGTGTGGTCCTTCTTGGAGGTGGGGACTCTGAGGGTTCCTGAAGCTCTATAATGGCAACAGGGGAATGAACAAGCGATAAGTCCAGCTGGTTTTTATAATAATCTCCCTTTCAAGATAACCTACAAATCCACTAATCTATGAATGGACCCAGTCCCTTCTGAAAAATTGGCTCTCTTATCTTTCAGTGGAAAATTTCAACATGAGTGGTAGGGGCGATTTTTAAACCATAGTCATGGTCAATGGGTTATTAAACACCAGCCATCTGCTTAATGCCACAAATGACTCTTCCAATTTGATAATTTCAAAAGACATCTAAATTTAATATGTTCAGGTTTCCCAAAACAAATCATAAAAATATTACATTTATCTCATTTGAAGAGCCTAGATTATATACATATATCACATATTTATTACATATATTAATTTGTCTCATTTGAAGCATATTATATAAAAATAGATTGTATGTGTGTATGTATGTATGTATGTATGTATGTATTATGTATGTATGTACGTTGTTCTGGAGAGGGTTCAGGAAGATGATAGGGAGTTAAAAAATAAGTGACCAGGACTACCAAAGGTCCCTCTGGTTATGAGTGTTGCTTTAATAATAAGCAAGTTGACCTATCTGACTCTTTCTACTTATACCCATCACTTAAGAGAATATGGAGTATTTAAGCAGGATATAAATTTTGTTCAAGTTGTTATGAGAAGCCCACAGAGAAGATCAGCTAGACAGAGTCTATAGCAAAATGAAAGTCTTTATTCCAGCTGGTTAGGACTACATTCAGACATTTAGGACCTAAGTATAGCCCTAAGAATTTAAAGCAATGGGCTTTTAAAGGCAAAAACCACATTCTGTTATATTTCTTGGCAGTTTCAGAGGAGAAGGTTTTGTGTGAGCAAGCAGTTTAATGGAAGCTAAGTTAGCTGAAACATCTTGACCTTAGGTTCCTAGTATAGAGTTGGAAAATTTTCCATAGGGCTTCCCATCAAGGAGACCAAATTCTAGTTAAACTTAAAATGGCCTTATCAAGACTATGAGATTAAGGAAACTCTGGACCATCTTGCTCTGTCACAAAGTGATGTTGGAAAGAGAGCTGAGAAGCTTTAATGACTTTATAATGAGGGTCATGGGTCTAAGCTGCAATAGAAAAATAAGAACTCAAGGAAAGAATAATAAGTGTGGGTCAGCCCAACAGACTGGGGTTCCTTGTGGGGCCATGAAATGGCTGGAATAAGGGTAGAAGATAGAGATGGGACTGTGTGATTGTGCTTCCAATACAATCTGGATCACAGTGCATCTCTCAGCTTCCTCTCAACCTCATTCCACACCCTGCCTTAGTGCTTTCTCCCATCCCAGCCTCCTGTTGAATTCCTGAACATCCTCCTACCACCATCTTCTATTGCTTCTCTGTTGTCTCTTATAAGCTTCTCCCTTCTAGTGGCCCCATGACTGACTCATCTTATCATTTGAGCTTTCTATGAGCTTTCTGTCTAATGTAATAATCCATGTCATCTCTTATTCAAGTTGCTCTTGACCACAACAACCCAGAAACACTTTGCTGATCTGGAAACGAACTGGTTTGTTTGTGGAATTGTTTGTTATTATCAAGTAGAAAACTTATGATCGATGTTCTGAGTCTGGTTCCTTGAAGAATTCTTAGCACTTGAACAGTGCTTAGTCCTAGGTGGAGTTTCATTAAGAAATGATTAGTGGATGAAATCCAACTTTTATTTTATCATATTAAAGTGTATTAGGGTGTTTTGTCCCCAGGAGGCTCTGTTTTTTGTTGGAGCAGTTCTCATTGGAGTAATTGAGCTGAATCCTCCAGAGACACTTGGCAGTATCCACAGGTATTTTTGGTTGCCATCAAATGGATAGAAGCCATGGACATTGCTAAGCATCCAGCAATGGCTATGACAGCCCTCCACAGCAAAGAATGACCTGGCCTAGAACATGTATCCATAGTGCTGTACCTGATGTAGGTCAGGGGAAAAATCTGCCCATGTGATCAAACTTAAGTAAAAGATGAAGGAAACCCCCACAGCATGCATAAGTGGCAGCCATGAGAAGCTGTTAGCCAATGCTTTTCATCTGCCCTGTGAAGCAGGATTTGAGTAGGTATGCTCAGGGATGGGCACCAGTCAAGATAGAACAATCCAGAAGTTCTCCATATTCCCTCCAGGAAAGTAAACAACTCAGAGTAGGCCTGCTTTGTAACTGGGTGCTATCTGCCAACCTGGGTCCTGGCAGCCTTCAAGTGGACAAGTCTACAATTCTGGGGCAGTGAAAGCATGTGGCCTGAATGGCCCGTACAGTTAGTGAGTGTTTCTCAACTCCAAAACCCCTTCTATTCATTTGAAGAGACTCCATTTGCAAAACATTTATTCAAGGCTTAATTGCTAATAAGCCCCTGCATGGGGCCTCGCTATTGAAAGGCCACACAATGGCATGGCCTGATAATCAATGCCCCATTCATGCACTAATCAGGAGAGACAGAATGGTTGTGGAAGAGCTTGCCCATGACTCCAGGAGACTCTCTGCCTGTTGCTCTGTGCTCCTTTCTAATTAGGGACTTGTCACATGCTAATCAGTGCTGGGGTCCTGTTTGGGAGTCCTGCTTCTGTGTAGGCACATGCCCAGAGCACAGGAATCACCTCCAAATCAGCACAACTCACAGGAGGTCTGTTCTGTAACTAAGCTGGAAATTGTCCTTAAACTGACCTTCACCATAAAGGTCCACCATCATGGACACTGTAGCTACAGTGTTCTACTTAACTCTAGTCACAAATATACGAATGGTTTTATCACTAATGTCTTTATGACAAGATGAGAAGATTAATGTTATCTGCTGTTTCCAAAGTCATTTTGTGAGTAAGCTGACTGATAAGTCTTCAGAAACTAGAGCTGGAGCTCAGCCAGTAAAGAACTTACCTAACATGGACGGCATCCTGGGATCAATCCTCAGCATTGGGTGAAACCAATTATGGTGGCACAAGCCTGTAGTCTCAGCACTTGGTAGGTGTTGGAAGTTCAAGGCCACCCTTGGCTACGTGGGGAATTCAAAGCCAGCCTAGGTTAGAGAACTTGTCTCAAAAAAAAAAAAAGCTGTAACTTATCAATACAATAATTTACTTTTAGCACACATGTTCTATATAAAAAATTAGCTAACCGATGCCCAAGTATGTTTAAAAATACATAGAAGGGGTTGGGGATTTAGCTCAGTGGTAGAGCGCTTGCCTAGGAAGCGCAAGGCCCTGGGTTCGGTCCCCAGCTCCGAAAAAAAGAACCAAAAAGAAAAATACATAGGAAACTCCTTGTGTGCCTGTAAGAAAGATAGCAACCTAAAAGGAAGACAACTGAGAGGAGGTAGACATATAATTTATGGAAGAGGAAGCTGAAGGCATCTTAGGAGATACACAAAACCGTGAATAATCAAAGAAGGGCAAATTACAAACCAACGTGTCACTTCCTATCTAAGTAGATTTAAAAAGACAGAAATTTAGGTAATGCCCGTTGTGGGTAGAGATGCGGAGATGGAAACCCTTGGGGACTTCTGTTCCATGGAGTCCATTGGTTTCTCTGTGGTTAAGTTAGCATATACTGCAGGCCTCAGCACTTGTATCCCTTGCTATGTAGCCCACAGATAACCTTACATTGCTCTCCAGGGGGTGTATATAAAATTTCATTTCAGATTAGCTTTAGTGCCAAGGAACTAGACCAGGTGGGTGTTATCTTCTGAGCACTAGATACACCAATGTGCGGGCGCTGGCATATGGAGCATCCGTGTGAAACAACAGATCAGTGGTAGCCATAGTTACAGGTATGAGCCTCTTAAGAAATTATAATGAGTAAGAAAGGTAAGAAGCCAAGTGAAACTCAGTAACATTTGTGAGAAAATTCAAATAGATGCAAGCTAAACAACAGCATTTTGCAAGAACACCTAAATAGAAGCCCAGAGGGATGGTGTTCATGATGGGGAATGGGCAGGGAGTAGGATGTACCAGCGACAGTTCTATCAGGAAAGAGCAGACACACTGAACAAGGTCATTCAGGATACGTCTTTTTATAAACATGAGGGTACAGAGAGGCCATGAGAGGTGGTACAGAAACCTGGGTTAGAGGTAGGACTGTTACCTCACCTCACCCAAGGGAGCAGTTAGTTACTGAGAGAGTCATGAAGAGAACTGCCAGGAGAGCAACTGTGGTTTTCAGTGATCCAGGTACCCCGTTAGAGAACTTGACTTCATCTCCCTCCCTCATTCTTCAGCCAGATAGTGCCATCGGCTTAACCAACAAAAAGCCAAGAGCCAAAGGAGGTCCACACTGTGTCTTCTTAGGCCTGCTTCAGGGCAGCAGGAAGAGTGAAGAAAGTTGTCAGGAGGAGAGGGTGTTACAGGTGCAATTGACAGCCATGTTACTAAATGGACCATGAGAAGAAAGAATCCAATTAATAAAATAAATGAATATGAACATGGGGGAGGGGCTTGCAAGAAAAGACAAATAGATACAATACCCTACGTGGCAGGCTTGGGAGCCAATAATAAGGTAAGTAGGATGAAAAATTAAAACTTTTTCTAACTCATCATTGATATCCTTTACTGTCTGTTTATCTGTGTGCTTATCACAGGTAGATATACAATTTGATTATTATACAAAATTGGTCATGTAGCACACAAAGTGTCAGTTGACTCTGACATTAGCAACATTTTGGGGGCATATTCTTGAATGTATATATTTTTATTAGACTTCGGAGAAACAATAAAATATATAGTATTTATGAGCCAAACCTTTAATAGAATCTTTGCCACTCCACAGCTTTCCCATGGGATCTTAAGGTTTTAGGGCTGGAGATTAAAAATTACCTTCCTGATTGAGTGCATATCTCTCTGTGATTACTTAACCCAAGCCATCAATCTCCATAATGTGTCCTGTTTCTGGGATCCAATCTTTGATTAATCCAAATTTCTCCTAGTTTCTTTTATTACAGAGTATTAATGTTTAAAATGCCACAGTCTATAAGAATGCAATTAACTGACCTCTGGAAGGTTCCACTCCTTCACGTACTTGAATGATGTACCTTCCTTGAACGATCTGGCTATGGTGTGATCTGAGACCAGTTGTTTTCCTGATTGATACCACAGCTGGAAACTACAACCATAATGAAGTCTGGATTTCAAAATCTGGAAAGACTTCCTGTGAGGCCTGATGAAGTGGCGGAGAGTCTTGGGCAAGACTGCTCCCACAACAAGTGATTCCTCTGACAGAGGAGGAAGCAACTGGGGGGTCAATAAAATCCCTAAGTTAAAACCCCTGTCTTGCTTGAGGCTACAGTGTGGCACCAGAAGAACTGAGTCAATTAGAAGATACTGGCCATAAGGCCCTGAGGACAAAGGCTGTTCTGTGAACCACACCACACACTTCTCAGAAGTAAGGAAGAGTCTCAGAAGTCCTGCAGGAGTCTGGAAGTCCAGGGCAGGGCTTTTTTACAATCAAATAGGTTTTACAACAGAAAAGCCAGGCGGGGAGCAGCTCTATAGAAATGCTAGGATTTATTTATTTATTTTTTTTATTAACTTGAGTATTTCTTATATACATTTCGAGTGTTATTCCCTTTCCCGGTTTCCGGGCAAACATCCCCCTCCCTCCTCCCCTTCCTTATGGGTGTTCCCTCCCCATCCTCCCCCCATTGCCGCCCTCCCCCCAACAATCACGTTCACTAGGGGTTCAGTCTTATCAGGACCCAGGGCTTCCCCTTCCACTGGTGCTCTTACTAGGATATTCATTGCTACCTATGGGGTCAGAGTCCAGGGTCAGTCCATGTATAGTCTTTAGGTAGTGGCTTAGTCCAAAGCCTGAAGTTCAGGTTTGGACTTTAAGTCTAATGGGAAACAGTCACTTAGTGCCAGATGGGAGTGACTAATTCCACTTGGCGTTGTGATCAGAATATTTAGAAATCTAGGCTGAGAAATTATTTTGTCAGCCATTTTTATCTATCTTGCCTAATTGCCTTGTGCTTTCCTCTGGCTTTGGTTTTGTTTTTTTTACATTATCTTTGATTTTTGTTTTGTTTTTTTCTTTTTGGCTTGTACTATCATTCAAAAATTATTTCTGTATCTTAGTTCATTTACATGTGAGAGTAAAGCACACTGTCTTGGAGTCTTAAAACAACATACATTTGTTTTTCACGGTTCTGAAAGTTAATAACTCCAAGATCAAGGTAGCAGCAGACTGAAGAAACTCCACTTTTTGGTTCACAGATGGTACCCTCCCACTGTATCCCTTCCTGGGGGAAAGGAACAAAGAAGCCTTTGGATGTCTCTTTTTTTTTTGTTTTGTTTTTTGTTTTGTTTTTTTGTTTTTTTTTTTTTGGTTTTTTTTGGATGTCTCTTATAAAGACGTTGTGATGGTTGGTCTTTATTTGCCAACTTGGCTGGACTAAGAGATGCTATACCCAGTGAAGGCTGCCTCTGCATGTGTCTGTGTTTCCAGCGAGGATTAACATTTGGGATAGACTCATCCTGGATGTGATCAGCACCAGCCAATAGGTTGGAGGTCCATGGGAGAACAGTTGCCAGGTGCATACGTTTGTATGCCTCTTATCTTCCTATCAACCACAAGCACCAGACTTGACAGTCTTTCAACCCAGGCTTAATAGCACTGATTCTCTGGGACCTTCCTGGCCTCCAGTCCTAGGGTGGAAGTGGTAAGACATTGACCTTCTGAGATTGAGCAGCTACTGAGTTCCTTGTTGCAACATCCAGACAGTTAATGCTCAACTACTCCCTTCCTCCCTCCCTCCCTCCTTCCCTCCCTCCCTTCCTTCCATTCTTTCTTCTATCTCCATCTTCCCTTCCTTCTTTCCATTCTCCCTTCCTCCCTCCCTTCCTCCCTCCCTCCCTTCCTTCCTTCCTCCCTTCCTTCCTCCCTTCCTTCCTTCCTTCCTCTCTTCCTCTCTTCCTTTATTTCTCCCTTACTTCCATTTCCTCCTTCATTAATTTGTCCATCCACTCATCTATTCATTTATTTAACAAATAACCATTTAGTTATAAGCATAATATTAAGTTCAAGAGATACAACTACGACTAACCTGAGTGGAATAGGGTGAGAACTGTAAGCGCCTCCAGAGTAAGAGTAAATCAGCTATGGTGGTAGACTGACATCACTTAGGTGATTTACAAAGCACAGATGTCTGGATTCCCACACCCAGAGACTCAGTTCAGCTCTGGTGTGAGATACTGAGCCTTTTGAGTGTGTGGCAGTAGATTCTAACTTACAGCCAGAATCAATGTCCTAGTCACTTCCTTCATCACTGTGACCAAGACCTTGACAAAGCATCTTAAGGGAAGGAAGATTGATTTTGGATGACGGTTTGGGGGATTCAATCCATCATGGTGGGGAAGCCATGTTAAATGGCTCTCTGGTAAGAGGAGTGTGTGGCAGCTGCCTATTCATACCTGCCCAGGTCAGGAAGCTGTGAGTTGACAGGAATTGGAGCTGGGCTATCAACATAAGGCCCATCTCCAGTAAGGCTCTAGCTCTCAGCTGTTCTACACTCTCCCCAAACAGCACCAACATCTACAAGCCAAATGCTCAACATGCGGGCACATGCAGGACATTTCAGATCCAAGCCATGACAACTGAGTAGTGGTATTGCTGAAGGAATGATAAGCGAGAACACAACCAAAAATAAGCATGCATGGGACTGCTAAAGTATAATGGAGCGAGCTGCTGCCAAGGGACAATGGAGAGTAGCCATGTTGGAGGAAACAAGCTAGTGTCATAGGCAGGACAGATGCAATACAAATGGACTGGGAAACTAAGCATGCCTTCAGAAGGACTTCGAAAGAAGCTTGCAGAGGGTAGGATTTAAATCCCCTACCCTCATCCCATGAAGCTAGTATTTGACTGGGGTGATAGAGTGAAGTCTTACCACATGGAAGGCCAAAATAGGATGATGTTGTGATATCCTGTTGCAACTGGACTGGAGTGAAAGAGAAACAGATAGAAAAGGTAAAATGATAGAAAGGTTAAAGGGAGCACCAAGGTTAGATAACTACTCCAATGAGACTCATTGCAAATTAGTCTTCCAAAGAAGGGAATGTAAAGATGGAGTTGCATTAGGATATTATATACTATATATTATATATAATATATTATACTACACACTATATATGTGTATATAAATATATGCATATATATCATATATAATGTATATAGAGATGTATAGTATGTAATATATCTATATCTATCTATCTATCATCTATGTACACACACACACACACACACACACACACACACACACACACACACACATACACACACACTTCCCATGTCTCTAGCATGGTAAATGGGTACATTACTTTTGTCTAACTGAACAAGAGTTTAAAGTGCAGAAGCTGACTTAAGTGCAGAATCATTTAAAAGTTCAATTTTGAAGTTGTTGTTGGTAGAAAGTGGCTTGTGGGGGTGGAGATGAAGGTGACAGGGTAGAGACAGAATTGTTTTTCTTTCCTTTTTTTTTTTAATAAAAGCCCCAATACTTAAAGAAATGGAGCAATTAGCAGAGGATAATTGTGAAATTTCTAAACTACCTGTTGTAGGAAGATGGAGCTCTAGTGCTTACCTGTGGCTGACTCTCAGTTCCCAAACAATCGCCTGGTTCCTTTAAGTATCTGGAAACAGAATGCTAAAAAGGAAAATAACAAGCAAACAAACAAGCAAGGAAACAAATCTAGACAAGTCTGCCTCTCTTCTTTATCAGTTAGAAAAAGGAATGAAGTAGTGCTAGTGTGATGACTTAGTAAAGAGCTTGCCATGCAAGCCAAGGACTTTAATTCAGATCTCTAGCAGCCATTTAAAAAGTTGTCCATGGCAGGGTAGAATCCCAAATTCTGGGAAGGTGGAGACAGGAAGGTCTCTGGGCTTGTTTGCTTGCTAAGGAGTCTAGCTGTGTCAGTAAGCTGAAGAGTGAGAACCTGCCTCAGAAAATAAGGTAGACGGTGTTTAGGAAGATACTTGTCATCATTCTCTGGCATCAATATGTGCACACACAAGTGTACATATATGCGTGTGCACACATACATGGTTATGTGCACTCATGGACAAGAAACTTGGAAGGCAGAACATGATGTAGATAAATCAGCCTATGTCTCTCTTTCCAGGTGCCTTGAAGTTGCTTCAGAGCCACCTCCTGTCCTGCTTACCTGGAAGCAAGAGGGGAAGAGAGAACTCTGAGCTCTCATATTCCTAAGTGACTCCCAAAGTATTTTGTTTTTAGTCATCCTGAGCAGGACAGTGTGTGTGTGTGTGTGTGTGTGTGTGTGTGTGTGTGTGTGTGTGTGTGTATTGAATGTACCCTAAAAAAGGGAAACCAGGCCTGTTCCTTCCTGAAAGTTTCCTTTTTGTTCTCGTTCCCAGTTGGGTGGGAGCCACCTTTAACCCAGGGCCCTGACCTTGCTCATAACTCTCCTGACATTCCCTTGGACCTCTGCTTTGTTTCTAGTTCCATTTCATGCCGTACCTGGGCTCTTGCTTTGGATTTAGTAGGTGACTCTTCTCCCAGAACCACTTCACTCCCTGGTACAGATCTAGCACAGAACTTGAAGTTGTCAACAGGTTCCAGAGCATATGCTCTTTCACTAGGCCTCCAAACACCAAACATGGGTCTCCTGGCTCATTTCTTGTCAATGATGCTTCCCATCCAAGCCCTGCCCAGTTATATACCTTCATCCAACATCATTACCTGGCAGCTGCCAGAAAGCCAGCACTGCCAGCATCTAAGCATCTCCTTATGGGGAAAAAAAGCAGTGTTAAACATATGCCTCAAGAATTTGCAAATGTTCTCTCTAAGGTAAAGAGGGGTCCTTTGCTAACATAGTTGAAGGAAACTTGAGAGGAAAAGGGGGGAGGGAGAAGAAGAGGGGGAGGAGAAGGCCAAGATCTGTGGCAGTGATGGCTCTGTGGGCTGCTGCCTCTCTTCTGGGATCTTTGTTATACGGGTGATAACCCTCTACTTTGCTAAAGCTTCTTAGTTTGACTTCTGTAGCTGAATGATGAACCTTACCTGATACAGTTCTCTTCTCTGCAATGAGGATTAACATATAGCCTTCTCCTTATAGCTGCTTTTCCAGGACACAGCTTGGTTCAGCCTCATGTCCAGTGGTTGTGTTATAAGTCATGGACTAGAGCCCTTTGGCAAGTTACTGAACACTGTATCTCAGTTTTATCATCTCTAAAATGGGAAAAGTTGTGTCATACTGCCAAGATTCAGATGGACATTAGCTAAGATAGTCCATAAAGTACTTAGCAAGTAGAGTTTGGCAATGTTAGGCAAGTATTTACTATGTGAGGGTTATTATCTATTTGATTCTTTTTCTCCTTCTGTAGCTGGTTGGCTCCATTCAGGTCGAGATTCTGGACAGACACAATGGTCATTATTTCGTAAGTAAAGTGAACATTTACAAAGCTCTAAGGCTTTTGTTCTTGACAACCCTCTGACTCTTTGCTCTTTCCATCCTCCTCAACTCTGTTCCCTACCCATATTCCTTACTATGGCGGACCTCACTGTATGTCTAACTACTGCCGTCCTGTCTTTTCTATGTATTATCAGAACCTGATTTAATCTACATGGTAATACACCAAGCTGAAGGTGAAGGGTATGATGGAGTCTGTGACAGTGATGAAACAGTCACCTGCTGTCTCTCTTCTGGGAACTTTGTTGTGGGGCTGGGTCAATAACTCCCTATTTGGTTAAGCCATTTTAGTTGAGTTTCTGTAGTTGAATGATGGGTCTTAACTGATACACTGGTTCAATCCCCCCCAAATAAGAACTCATTATTTCATATGAGCTCATTCTCTACAGTAGTTTTACCAGAACAGAACTTGCTTCAGGTTCGTATTCAGGAGCCATGGAGTGGCCTCCCTGATGATGTAACTATGTGACTAGTCACACAGTTAGCTAAGGGGTCCCAAGCATCACTACTGCCTTTCCCGAGTTCTTTCTAACAACTCATCAATGATAATCATGGAGAGGCTTCATTAGATCTCTCTTGGCCAGATGGATAATTCTCTGGTTCCAAATGTAATAGGAATACTGTAAAGTATGGGTGGGAAGGAAACATCTAAAAAAGATATTGTAGAACAGAGAAAAGCAGGAGAACTGGCCTAACAGAGACTTAAATGGAGAGATAAATCTGAATTAAGCAGGGTCTCATAAATATGATGCTTAGCTCACAGTGTCCATCAAGGAGTTTCCTTTGTGTATTTATTTGCTTAAATTTCTGAACAGAGAAGAGATGTGGCTATGTTAAATAAAACACACAGTGCAAGGACAAAATTATGAAAATTATGAAACCAGATTCATGCCTGATTCTTGCACAGTTGTACAATTACCTATTGCTTAGTGGGGGGGTTATGTTATGAAAAGTGCACTGTTAGGTGATTTCAACCTTATAAAGACATCATAGAGTGCCCTTGCTACAACTAAAATGGCTACATCAGCAGCAGTACAGCCTTAAGGGACCACCGTAGTTTATGTGAACTGTTGTCTGAAGTATATGTGCAGCATTCTGGTAGCACAGAATCGGGATGCTTTCAGAACTAGCCTATGAATGTATTGACATAATAAGAGAGACTAGAATAGGTTGTAGTATCCACTAGCTCAAACAACAGTGCTTAAAAGTGAATGGGATTGATCTTGTGCTCATGTTGCTTGACTCATATAGGAAAGCTCACTGGAGGGCCTGTATCAGCAGTGAAGTATTCCTACCTGAGATAATGGGTACCACTTCTACTCAAAACTCACTGGCCAGTGCTCCTTCTTTTGGGGAGGTGAAAATGTCAATTCTCTCCTTTTAATTTCCCCCCAACAAACCAAGGTACCAAAGGTTTCCCAGGAGAACCAATAACTTTATTAGGCTTGCCTGCAGGGAAGTGGGCAAGGGCTTATGGACAGGAGAGTGGATGACTTTAAAACAGTCACACTCGAAGATCTGCTCCCAACATGGATGATAACTCTCTCATGGTCATATGGATGTCACCCCTAACCCCACCCTAGTCCTTTCTCCCTGAGGTCACTTGCAATTAAAGCAGAATTGCATACAACTCATTGGCTGAAGCGACTGGATACGCAGTTGAGGGTCTCATGTCCCTCCTCCTATGAAGGCCAACAGTCAACTGGACCATCTGTGATGATCTTTTGTAAGGGGTTACAGTTAGTTTAATGAAGAGGGTGGCAAGTTAGCTTGAAGGGTAATCCTGTACAACAGTTGGTATGAGTCACAAGGCCCCTCCCAACCACAGTAGAACCCAGAGATTCAACCATGTGCTTAGAATGGGGGTATCCAAGGATATCTGCTAAGTCTCATGGTGGAGGGTGCACACAGTTTCACAGCTTCTTTTTTTTAAAAACCTGTTTTGTATTTTGGAGATACACAAAGTGCTTATTACAGTGCCAAGCTCATAAATAAGTATTTATTATGATGGCTTTACATGTATTATTGTGAAATAATAGATATATACAAGGAACATAATAGGCATATGAGGGTTTATTTTCTGACAATAGAGATGTCTCGTTAAATAGGTGTTTTTTGAATCAGACAATGAAATTTGAGCCCTGTCTGTTGTTTTTTCTGGTGCGGTGAGGGAATCAAAAAGAAAGGGATGCTGGAGCTTAGGAACTCCATCAACACAATGTGGAGATAGCAATGTAGGCAAAGTCTAGGCCAGTTCATGGGAGAAAAATGTGCGTATCGGATTTTTGGCAAAAGTCCCACACCCTGCTGAGCCTCAGAGCCTGTGGCCAACTCCGCAGTCAGTGGCCTTCTGGGGCCACATAATGATGAGTGCTATTGGGTTGACTTGTGTTTTCTGCCTGGGAAAGGACAGAAATTGGCATGCCCCCAAAGTCCTGCTTGCCTCTTGGATCGAGTTCCTTTGACCATGCAGGACAGCCACACAGAGCCCTTTAAAAGGCACTTTTGATGATTTAATTAAATCTGACAGATTTTTTTTTTAAACTGCTAACTGGAGACTTCGGCCATATTTCTTGTCTATGTTTTTTCCTTGTTTCTGAAGGTTAACTGCAGGCTTAACTCCTTCATTCACCCAGAACTGTATTTGTAGTAAGCCTCCCCAGGGAACATCTTTTCCTCCCTCTGTGATGGGACCTACTTCATTTACTTGGCTGAGGTAGAGTGAGTGCAGAGGCAATCTGTCAACTTCTGGGTAGAGCTGGATCTGTCTTAGCATCCACATTCCCCTCTGAAGCTGAGTGAAGTCTGGATGCTGTTCAGAGACAGAGCCGCTGCCCCATCACTCCCAAGTGGTCCTTATCAACAGCATCTCGCGAACCCACCAGTCACATAAGTTTGTGAGTGGAGATCCTCAAGGTCAACGATACTTGGTAGTCAGTCTAGCTTTGAAACATGAATACTTCAGAGATATCTGAAGGTTGGGAAAGAAAGAACAGATAGATGAGATTCTTTCTTAACTGGATTCAGCCTGTCTTCTCTATCCCAGAAGTGAGTGGATTGATTAATATTAACAGGTTATCAAAGAAGGAAAAGGACGGGGAGGACATCAGCCCTGGGTGAACATCTTCAGGTGGAAACATCTCCCTCAAGCCCCATGTTGCTTCTTAGTGGTCTGGCCCTTACTACACATGACAACAGTGAGGCTCGAATATGTTGGAGGATTTGACTAAGCACATGGGTCGGTAGCATATCCAATGCTTGGAATGTGTCTTCGACATGTCTGGCGTTTTCTCCAATCTCCCTTATACATAATCTGCTCAAGGCTTCCTCAGCACTCAGTGAATTTTCATGCTGCTGACGTCTCCCCTGAGGTCCTTTGCAAACTCTGCTCTTCCCTGTCAGAACCTTTTCCGTTCATCTCCTGTCCCACACCACTAGCCTCCAAATCTATCTCCCTAGGGCCGGTTCTCTCAGACTTGATCTTTAAGTCTAAGGCAGTGTTATAGGCCCAAGAGAGTGCTCGCCACTGGGCAGGAGGAGAGAACATGCCCCCTGGTGGGGAGGATTAGAATCCTCAGAGCATGCAGTGGTAGAGAGAAGGAGGTGCTCATGATTGACAGGGTCAAGAGTTTACAGATATTTCTCCATTGATGAAGATGTTATATGCCCAAAACCTCCACATGTGCGGTACACGACGAATCTGTTGAATGTCATAGCTTTCGGCATTGTGCTCTGGTGATGACACGGGAACTCCCAGTTACTGCCACCATTGAGCCCCGAAGCACAACCCGAGAATAAGCTAATCCTCATTTCTAGCTTGCTGAGAGGTGGAAAGTCCCAGAGCCAGCTGTGGCTTCTGCTGGGCAGCATGTCACCTGCTTAATTCTGCACTGCTCTAAAGCAGAACAGCCGGGAGCCGAACCAGCAGACGTTGGACCTCTCTGCATCTCTTCACCACCTTTCAGCACAGTTTATCCACTTTGAAATTTCAAGAAACTCTAAAGACCATGCGGTTTTTATATTTGTCAAAAGAGGGCTTGCATTTACAACTGCTGAAAATGCTGATACGACTACAATGGAAATGTATGTGCTTCGCGTTGATGTCTGTATTTTAAAAGTGTCTTGGAGACATGAGTCATATCCATTGAAATAGGCCTCTAAATAGGACCACAGGCTCTCCGGGGTGATCTGTAGTGGGAGTGATTCCCTCATACCCAGCACCATGAGGGGGATATTTTTGTATCTTTGTGTATCTTTGAATAGAAATATGCTACTCTTGAGCCCACAAAGCCTTTATGGGATGCAATGCTGTTGTAAACACATGGCATGTCATTCATATTTTATCCTTTTTTTATATTTTATCCTTTCTTTATAGGAATTTCCAAAGCCAAAAGACCTCAAGACAGAAAGCGGATGAACTGGAGAAAGTCCAGGAGGACTCAGAAAATATTCTGAAAAAAATTATGGGTATCTGGAGGCTGTGGAGAAATGTGGGAGTCTCTCCACACATTCCCTCAGGACTCCTCCTCTTCCTACCCCTATAGTGGTGACCTCTATGACCTCTACAGAGGGAAGTCAAGACAAAGACATTATAGAAATGAATAGCCATGACTGCATCCAGGTAAGAGGAGAAGATGTGGCAGAAGAGCTATCAAAGCTGCTGTTTTCCTCACTTGTCCAGAGTTACAAATTGTTTGGTCTGTCGAATAAAGAATAATGTCCAATAAAGAATAGTGAGTGAGAGAGGGAGTGTGAAAGAGTAATAGAATGAACTGATGCTGCTGATTAATCCATGTATATAATCTCTATCTATCTATCTATCTATCTATCTATCTATCTATCTATCTATCTATCTATCTATCATCTATCTAATTAATCTATTATTTATTTCCAAAGCAGGGTTGTGAATTGACTTATGTCACCTAAAAAGATACATGAAAGTCTTAACCCCTAGTACCTGGAAACGTGACTGTTTTTAGAAACTGGATCTCTGCGATCAAGTTGGAGTGATTCGTGCTGAGCTAATACTGCCTCTCATTGTCCCCATAAGATGAGTAGGTTTTGAGTCTGGAATGATGGCTTTGGTTAAGGATAATACAGCACTTGCAGAAAACATGAGCTTGGTTTTCAGCAACCATGTCAAACAGCTCACAACTATCTGTAACTTTCAACATCGCTCAGAAGGATTGATGGGGCTCATCAATGACATTATCTGCCGTCACCTAGCTTGTCAAATCATCAAAGAAGTCCATCAGCTATAAATCTGACTATCTCAGTGACAGAGAAGTGTGATGCGAAGCTGTGGCAGAGTGCAGTGGAAACAAGGGGTCTCATGATACTGCATTACCCAGGCTCCATGGATAAAGGGATCACAGAAGCAAAATGTCATCTATTGTCTCTCCTGAGGAGGGAGCAGGGAGGTGGGGGCTTTCTGTAGAGACTCCAAAGTGAGAAGGGCTGAGCCTGGCAGAGCTGGGTCCTTTTCTTGGATAGATAGGCTTCAGGAGAGGACCCTGATGTATCACATTGGCTCAGCAAAGGCTTCTCCAAATAGAAATGGAGGTAGAGGGCATTAATTCCTTCTTTTCCTCCAGGACTATGGCTGGGACATTGGACATGGTTCCTTGGACTATGATGCTACTCTCGGGAGAAGGCAGCAGTGGGAGAAACTGAAAATGTCTGCACTGAAACCTGACATGTTAAGTTTACCCCAAATTGACTAAAATTACATTTTCTGTCTTCAAGCAGAATAAGATTTCAAACAGAATATGTGCTGAGTTGTAGTGAAAATAAAACTACATTTCTTGCAAACCTGAGTTTTATGAACTAAATTGATACTTACTGTAGTGTTCGCAAATAGCTGGGATGGGGGATGTTGGGAGGCTAGAGTATCACAAGCCATGAGCTGCCAGGTTTGGTTCATCTGAGCTCTTGGTGATATATTTGCAGGTAATGGAACTTTAATCATTGTGCAGTCCCCGAGGACCTCTGAGTCTAGAACTTTCCTTTCATGGAATCCACAGTGCATATCTTCCCTTGCATGGTGGACAGTAAAATGTGCTCTCTTGGTTCTTTGTAAAAAGAGAGGGTAGTTATGGGTCCTCAAAGCAACTTGCTAATTGATAACAATAGCATCCCAGTTTAGTAGGAGTTCCCAAATACGTCGCCCCATTTGATAAGTCAAGGAAGAGTTGAGATGCACAGAAGATCTGGTGGATTCTACTGAGTTCACGAGACCAAGATGCAAGCCCTTTCTGGAAGGAAAAAGTTGTCATTGGTATAAACTGGAGACGAGTCTCCCTAACCAAAGACTGTTTTGCAAATCTCATTTATCAGGTCTCATGACTACCCTGCTCACATCAGGACCAGCCTCAGTGGAGGAGCAATTTGTAAATGATGCTGATGCACCCGGGGACTCTTTCTATACAGCATAGTCCTTCTTCAGCAAGGCAAGTGTATCAATTTCACATTCCTAGCCAGCTCTATTGAGAGCTTTGCCTCTGGGGTTCTTTAGTCTGTCCCTTTTGGTATAAGTATTTTGTCTCCACCGCCCTGCTTACCTGTACACCTAGGCTGTTAGGATGTGACTGTCCCAGGTTTTGACAGTCCTCATAGGCTGGTGCAACATATGCTCATTTCTCATTCTCTACCTTCTAGCATGTGATGCTGCCATTGAGCGGGGTCACCTATGCTAGACAGAACAAATTTAGCAAGAGTTAGGTAGACAGGCCTTTAGTTTATATCAGTGATAACTTTGCCCTTCCGGAAAGGCTAAGTTAAACGTTCTCTTTCTTGCTCTTTGGAATAGACTCTGACTTCTATGTGGTATTGATTTGGGATACACAGGGAGCTGGTGATGTGTAAAGTTGATTATGCTTTTGATTTACTTTAATATTTGTGGAGTGCCTGCTTTGTTCATATATCCCCTTATATGCCCAAACTCATCTGAGTTTCTTTAAAGAATGGCAGAGTGCAGGAACTTTCTTGGCATGAATAGTGTTACCTCCCTGTGTATATATTACCCACATCTCCCACACAGCAGAACTTAGGGCCACAGTAGGTTCCAGAAGAGAGAGAAAACAGCAGACAGAGCCTGTGTCATTTGGGGATTTCTAGTTGAGAGCTGTAACAGCTTCATCCATTATTGGAATTCAAAAAGAAAACAAACCCTCTGCCCCAAAATTATCTGGACGGACAAAGCTATTCCTACCCTGGCTGAGGGCAAGAAAAACCACGTCCAGATGGGTTTCATCAGTAACATGCTCGCTGGTGTATAAAAGTATTCCTCTTGGCTTCTGGGTGATAACCTTTACCCAAGGGGATAATGAATGTCTTTTCCCTAGACATTTCAATGCATGGTATTTTTAAAACCACACAGGCAAAATCAAAGCATGTGTTCAAAATGTCATAGTCTGATTTTTTCCCTTATTTATGTATTTGTGAAAAATTACCAGTCTCTTTATATCTACCTTTCAAGAATTGTTTTCTCACTCTCTGCAGCAGTGAAAAACCATTACAAAAAAATTCTACAACCAATCAGAATACAGAGCACACGTGACCGTGTAGTGGCCAGTCCAACTGATACATTTACAACACAACTCTTGTACCTAAGGTTCAGGGATCTAGTGAGGGAAGAGGAGATGAGAAGGTCGTAACAGCCAGAGGAACAGGACATTTGAACACCAAGAGGTATGCTAACACGGAAGGGGGAAATCCCATGAGGCCTCATACCTATACAAAGAACCGCAGGCAACCAAGGAATATTGAGAGTGGGAGAAATAGTCTTCTCTGGGGAAAGAACCACAAGTAGGGTTATCCATTACCAAGTCATCAGCCTGAAATCATAAACATATGAGTAACATTCTACAGACTGAGAGGCTATATTTAGGAACACGCACACATTATACATGTATGTAGCAATATAAGAAAAAGAGACAATGAATTTGGGAGAGGGGGAGAGAAAGAGAGAGAGAGAGAGAGAGAGAGAGAGAGAGAGAGAGAGAGAGAGAGAGAGAATGCAAAGAAGATACATGGGAAGGAGGGTTGGGAGGCGGATAAAGAATGTGAAAAATAATGCAATTGTATTTTAATTAAAAAAATAAAAAAATGATTGCCATATTATTAGGTTGTCTCCAAGGTTTCATGAGAATAAGTGAAGTTATTAAAGATAGCTTTGTGAAGCAAATTCTCCCCTGAATTTGCCTTTTATTTTATATCATAGTATTTTTAATGTGACAGACTACTAAATTTTAGGCTGTCAAATCTGTTAATCTGTGTACCTGCTGTTTGTACGCTTACTGTTCATCAGGACTACTCCAAGGTTTTAAGGGCACTTGGGCACAGCAAACCATCACCACTTCGCTGAAGCCTGGTGTCTGAAGTCACCTACCAAGTAGTTTACTGGCAGAAGTCCCTCTGTGGGGCTGTCATACTTTGCTTCTGGGTTTCAGACAGTCTTGTGAGTGACGACCTGTTGGTCAGGAATTGAGTTTTTCTTGCCACCTCCTGTTCTTGGGTATGTTCTGAGAAGTCACCTCTTTGGCTAGCTGTCTCTGTTGGCTTTTCAATAATCCCTCTCCCCTCCCCTCATTCCATCCCATTCCAAGTCCTTCCTGTCTTCATAGGATGCCTTTTGCAAGCTACTAGGATACCAAATGTTTGCTTTTGCTGAGCTGATAAGGGCCACCGAGCAAGCATTCTCCATGTACTAGAACACTCCTGCAAAGCTTGCAGAGGTGTGGAGTTGCTTACTGGGATCTGATCTTCTCTGATTAACATATTTCCTTCCTGAAGCCCAGACCTTACAATTGCCAGGTCCCCTTTGACTGAAGGATAAAGCCTGAGCCTTCCTTTATCTTCTAGGTCAGACCCGACTCGCAACAAGTTGCAGCTGAGACCCAGACTCCATTCTTTATTTTATCATTTAATTTATTTGTATTGATTATTTTTAGTTACATTTCAAATGTTATTCCCTTTCCTGGTTTCCCATCCATAAGCCCCATCCCCTCCCCCTTCTTCTATGAGGGTGTTCCCTGTGTTCCCCCTCTCCAACTACCCTCCCCCTTCCCGACTCCCTGCCCTGACATTCCCCTACATCAGGGGTTCCAGCCTTGGCAGGATCAAGGGCTTCTCCTCCCATTGGTGCCCAATAAGGCCTTCCTCTGCTATATATGCAGCTGGAGCCATGAGTCTGTCCATGTGTACTCAGTGGGTAGTGGTTTAGTCCCTGGGAGCTCTGGTTGGTTGACATTGTTGTTCTTATGGGGTTGCAAGCTCCTTCAGCTCCTTCAATCCTTACTCAGGCTCCATTCTTATATAACAGGACAATAAGGCAGCTGTGCAGGCTTGCAGACCCCACATATTAGGAGTCTTGTCCTGACATGCTAATTCAGTTCTCAGTGACCAGAAGTGCACACCACTCTTAGAGTGGAGCAAAAGGCAATACATCCTATCATTAAGTTAAACAAACAGGTAGGATTTGCTGCAATCTAATTTATGCAGTGCTTTAAAATAATGTAAAAGGTTGGTTTAAAAATCTTATCACTTCATTTTCTACATTTTTTTTATCTTTTAAAAGCCTCTCCTCTCCCACTCATGTGAATCTGCAGTTTCTCTGCCAGAATTATTCTCCTCTACTGGCAGAAACTGTCCTTGGCCTAAGACAGCTTAGCTATTTTTCCTTCGGCAGATCACCACATACTCATGTCAGAGGTCCTGCCTCTTGTGATCTGTAGGCTCTGAGCTAGCACAAGGCCTAGCCAGTGTTGGTGATCAGCAGCTTAAACAGGAACTGAACAAACAAGAGTGAATTCTAGGATAATGGGAGAGAAGGAGGGAGGCTCTGGAGAGAATATGTGAGTTCGGATGATACCTCAGGGAATAATTGTACAGGAGGCACGGCACCCATACGTTTTCTGTGAGTTATCAAGCATCATTTTTGGTATGGGTGTGAATGTCTGTATAAGTGTACCTCCATGTAGGCTGGGTACATAAGTAGGTGTACATGGGTGTGTGATCATGTAGCCCCTCATATGTGGAATGCAGAGGGCTCCACTGGGTATGGTTTGTTCAGCTACCTTCTACGTTTTCTTTGAGACAGTCTGGCATTGCCCTGGAACTTTGCCATGGCTGGCTGGTCTCGAAGCTTCTAGAGATCCTTCTGTTTCTACCTCCCATCAAACCTACCATACCTGCCTTTTTATGTGGGTTCAGAGGATCCAAACCCGGGTCTCCAGGCTTGGAAGGCAAGTGCTTTATTGAGTGATCCATCTCTCTAGCCCTTCTTTCAAGCACACTTTGCACAGAGGACTGGAATTCTCATAAGAAGAGACAGTATTTCCCCCAGTGCTTATAGAATCTTGAAGCAGGATTGGGAAGTAAGATGGTAGGAGTCTGGCCAATCCTTCCAAATCCTTCCCCCGTCACAGTAGTCTAACAGCTTATTTAACCCAGCTTGAGGAAAAAGTTACCACTGGAATTTAAGCTTCTCCTGCATTTGACATTCTATTATAGGACAGTTATCATGTTTTGAGATATCAGTTTAGAAGCAAAGACTGCAAAGATGTCAGAAGAAGATACACGTGGCTTGAACTTGTAATTGCAGGACTCAGGGGGTTGAGGCAAGAGAATCATGATTCTGAGGCTACTCTGGATACCTAGCAAAATCATGTCAAAAATATATGATATCAAAAAAGAAGCTTTGGGGAATAGCCACAGATACATGAAAAAGGCTTAAACATACACAGTTTTTATCCTCCCAACAGCTAGGCGATCAGGAACACATGCTCTGTTGTTATTCTTTTTCCCTGCTTTTAGAGTATGGGGAGTTGCTTGGTGATGTTAAATATGCTGAGAGATGCATAGCGAAGAGAGACAAGGTTGTGACCTGCACTTGAATATTTGATTTAAGATCTCTCTGCTCCCTAATGAATCTCCATCCACATGACCAGCTTTGCATTCATTCTCAACTGCGCATAATTCTTTGGCCAACAGGCATCTGCGGACACATCGGAGGCTGCATCAGCACTTTCTGTTCCTTGTGGAATGGGTGAAGATTTTTCATTTCATACTTCACTGGTGGTCGGGTTCCTCTTCTCACCAAAGCAATGCAATCCATTCACAAGACCCAGCATATTGTAAGACATAAGAAGAACGTAATTCTTTCTTGTGTAGTTGCAGACCTTTCAGCTTTTGAGGACTAAAGAACAGAGGGCATCACACTGTGTAGCATCCCCTAGATGATAGACCCATGCCGTAACTCCAAGAGACTCTGTTTGGACATGGCGTCTTGGCAGATTTACCAAGTTATTTGTTATTTAATTGTTTGGATGTAGGATGTACCCTAAATTCAAGGATTAGTTTTTAAAAAAACCTTTCATTGATTCTCTGTGACTTTCACATCTTGCACCCCAATTTCATCCATCTCCCTATCCCTTTGTATCTGCTCTCTGTCCTTGCAACCTCCCCTCCAAAAACAAGAGAATCTTGTAGAAGCTGTGGTGTGTCGCAGTGTGCCACATAGTATACTGTCTGTCCACACATCTATATTTGCAAACATCCATTGCTTTGAGTCATTGGTCTGGCTCGAAGCCTCTGACTTCTACTACACTATCAATACTGTATCCTAACTTAGGCTCTGCTCCGATATCCTCTTGTTGCCCTGTGTCATGGAGATCCTGCAGCTTTGAATCTATAGGACTGACCCTTTCATGCACTCTGGCAGTTCATAAATGAGGTGGATGGGTTGGGTCAACTCAAAGCCCTGGGTCTGGGCCAGGGTGGTAGCTGAATTGGTCAGGCCTCCAGCTTTCTGGCATCCACACCACCAGGGTGTGTCCAGAACTTCCCTGGCCAGCTTACCCAATGCTATAGCTGGCAAGGGGCAGGGTTAGCCTTTCTTTTCTCACACTTTTGGGGCTGGCTTACCCTTGCCTTCTCCATCAGGGTGAGCTCTACTGCACGGCTCAGGCAATGTGCAGGGCCCACTCTCCCTCGAGATGCAACTGTCAAGGGGGCAGGGCCAGCTCTCCTGCTCTTATGTCTTTGGAACCAGCTCTCCTACGATGCAAGGCAAGAGGTGGGGCCAGCTCTACACAGCCCTCAGACATCGTTGGCCCAGGTGACAGCCCAGACAAGGGAGGTCTGCCAGGCCTTGAGTGGTAACAGATCCCCATTTCTGCAGGTCCATGGACATGGCACTTGGTGCCAGCAAGGGTCAGGACCTCACCATGGCCTTAGGTGGCATTGCCAGACTACTTACATCAGGCTGTCCCTCATTACCCTCAAGTCTCCAGTTCTGCCTCTCTTCATTGTGCATACATCCTTCTGCCTCTCTTTCTCGTCCATCTCTCTATCACTTACTTGCTTGTCTGGTGGTGCCCAGGGCTTCTGGGTACCTGAGGTTTTCTCAGAAGTTCTATGCCTAGTCTAAACCACAAGGCGCTGGGCTGGCATTTCTCCTGTGTGGTCTGCCAGCCTAGAACTTCATGGCACTGATCTGGGAGTCACCTCAGGCTTTTTCTGTCTTCCTGGGCTGCATGGAACCAGGATGGGGGTTATCTTACATATGGTCTACCTGCCCAGGGCCATATGGCACCAGACTGGGGTTGTCTTAGGGTGCTCTGACCTCCCAGATCCCATGACATTAGGCTAAGGGTTGCCTCTGGCTTTCTCTGCCCTCTCAGGCCACAGGCACCAGGTTGGGCTTCATCTTCTGCTTGCTTCATCTGCGTTGGTCTTATGGCCCCAGGATAGAGTCATCTTAAAGTTCTCTCTCTCTCTCTCTCTCTCTCTCTCTCTCTCTCTCTCTCTCTCTGTTTTCTCTGTGTAGGTCTGACTGCTGTGGAACTCATATTCTGTAGACTAGGTAGGCCTCTAACACAGATCTGCCTGCCTCTGCCTCTCAAGCTAGGATTAAAGACATTCACCACCACTTCCCTGCTTGACTAGTGTTCTTATAAGGTAAAAGACAGAGACATTTGAGACAGAGAGGAACTTAGTGTGGGGAGTGGTGAATGAAGAAAGAGCCAGAGACTGGAGTTAGCTTTTAGCCAGGGAAAAGCTGGGGCTAGCAGAAGCGGGGTGAAGTGAGGAGGGCCTCTCCCCAAGGAGTAGAGTTCTGCCAATAAATCCAGCTCAGACTCTTCACGATCATCAGAGGATAAAGTCCTGTTGTCTTAAGTCACCAAATGTGTGGTACCTCCTTATGGCATCTCACGTGCAGATAGATTTAGTATGGGGAACGCCATGTTACTGGCACGAATACTAGAGATAGGGAAGTGGTTTTGAACTTCATCATTCATCCAGCTGAATGAGTATGAGGAGCATGACTTTTAAAAAGAGCTATATACACTACCCATGCATCGTTTCTACTCAGTTTGACCAGGGAAGATAGTGAGTCCCTCAAGGAGAGCTCACTGCTGACTCCAGTAGATGAGAATTGGAAATCTCTCTCTCTTTTCTCTTATAAGGACACTAACTCTAAATTTAAGGCTAACGCTAAATCCAGATGAGTCCATTTCAAGATTCTTGATTAAACTACAAAGACCCTATTTCTAAATAAAGTCTCATTTCTAGGTCCTGGGAAGGAAGACATGGACTATCATCTAGCTGCTACACATATACATCTGATGCTATTCACTACACCAACTGGTGCCACCATTGTGGCAAATCCACGCCAGCTTTTGGCCTTAGCTAGTGTTCTGTGTCATCCTTCATCCCAAGAAATTCACAGTGTATCCCTAGATCCTGACTGGTACTGCAGGCAGCTGATTTCAGGGTCCTCATTGTCACAGCCACTTACAAAGGTGGTTTATTCCTGGCACAAGGCAAATGGAGATCAGGATATATGTGGTAGTAACCTGTGCTTTGGGTGAAAACTGAAGGGCTTTGGCTCAACTTAAGCTTGCAAGAATGTGAAGCCTCTTGCAACATGGAGATCAGTGTGGTTCAGAGAGAGGACCTGAGTGTTTGCTTTGGAGTCACAGAGACACAGGAATGAACTCTGATTGTACAGTGTGCTGATTCCAGAGTCATGGGCAAACCACTGAATCTACCTGAACCTCATCATTGTCTGCAAATAAGGTCATCACACATGACTTATATAATTACTGTGGCAAATACATGAAATAACAGAAGTGGCCACATGGAAATATGTCTAACCTAGCACCTGGCATTTAGTTGACACTTCATTAATGGCCAAGTTTCCTTATCTATTTTGGATGGGGGATTATAATTAAGTTCCATTTAGAAGTCTCATTTGGTGAATTCTAACATTGTATTATGCAAGTGTCGTTGCTAGGAGTATGAATATAATTCCAAGGAAAAATGTCCTTGCCCTCCAAAGAAACCTCAATGGATTAGGGGACATGTAAATGTAATTATGATGACCAAAGGGAGGTAGCACCTACTGTGTAAGTTTATAGTATACACAGAGAGAATTTTATCCCACTTTTCCCAGTGACTAAACAATATGTGTCATTGGAGAAGTGGAAAGGAGGTCCTCCAGGGGACCAAGAGGAAAGGCATTCACAGCATGGACAGTCTTTAAACCTGATCCGCATGTGAGGATGTTGTACAGGACTGTCCTATAAACCAAACTGCTACCACCTTCAGGAGTTCTGCTGGGACTGGTCACAAACGATCATCACAGCTGGTCCTATTGACTGTCTTCCCTCATAGAAGGGGGACAGATAATCACGGGACTCACACCTAAGAACTCATTCATCCTTTTCAACCAGTTGTATACAATTCTGCCCTAATTGCACATGTGTTGGGGGAAGGGCTAGAGGATCTAAATGGGGAAAAAATGAGGGAAGACGATTCTGTCTCTGCTCCAAAAGGGTAGCCATCATCCCTGTTGGTTGTAGACCATCTACTCTGGCTGATTTAAGGTCACCTATATGCCAGCCCCAAACTCCTTCATTCTAATAAATAAGTCTACTAAGTCCATTGTTTCCTCGTTGGTGTCACTTTGGTGGAATAGCGCCTCAGTTTGTGTCTGGGATCTTAGGAGGTGGAGGTAAACATTTGTCTCTCCCAGGGAAGGAATTTTAGCAACGGGACATCTGGAAGTAATTCTGGATGGCTTCAGGGCAAACTTTAAGTTTTCGTAGCAGTTGGGGATGGGACTGATGATAGTGAGCTAGCAAAGGCAAACTTGTATGAAAACCCATGCCTTGTGCAAATGCTTCTGTGAAATCTTAGCAAGACCTCCAGGATCAGATATGCCTTTAAGGAATCTACTCTTGCTGCTGAGAGGAGCCGGTACTAGAGGTGAAATGAGGAGGTAGAAAAGCTGCTGTGACCATGGCTTAAGGGAGAACTGGCTATGGTCTGTCTGAGGTGCAAGGCTGTCATGGGTGGAGTATGAATTGTTTCTTTATGATGGCTTTGTTTGTTTGTCCGTATGTTTGTTTTTGAGATGTTGACCTGGAATCCCTGAGTTCAAGTAGCCCTACTGCTTCATCTTCCTAAGTAAGGACAACAGCACACCAGTGAGCCAGCTTCGTATTGGAATTGGATTGCCATTGTGGTGCTGTTAGAAGGAGAGTGTTCCTTGCTGTCACGAGACTGGATGAGTTACCAGTAGATTGACATTTTAAAGACAAGTTTACCCCTCATGCTCCCTCTCTTCTGTGGAATCTTAACTGCCTTCTGCTTTCTTTCATGAGGCTTCACTAGAAGCCAAGCAGGTGAAGCGTCACATCTCTGAACACCCCAGCCTTCAGAACTAGAACCCCAAACAACCTCTTTCTGTTATGAAATGTCAAGTTTTAGACATTCTGATTCGGCAACAAGAAAGCCTAAGACTAATGTTACTCCCACATCCCCTCTAATTAGTGTCTTGTTGTTTCGGTTTGTTTTGTTTTTCCAGAATACCTTCAGGTACAATGGGGAATTTACGTAATTGGCTGGTGGTGGGGTGGGACAACAATATTTTCTTGCCTTCTTAATTAGTTCCAACATTGCCACCAAGGTTACCTAACAGTGCAGTTCAACTCCCTTAAAATTTGGCTCTGCAACATTGATAATGGGGCAGTGACAGTTCTTGAGATTAAATACGATGATGTGTATGACAAACCTTGACACAGGTATCTATGACACTGGAAAGGGAAAAGAGGCCAGAGTCTCACATTCTGATCCCCTCCCTTTCTCTAATCAGGCTTACAATAAGAGTCTAGAATTGCTGCAGCTTTGATTTGAGAATGTATTAATGAAAAACTCAGTTCTAGCTGCCAAATGTCGCCTGTGTAATGGGGGGCCTTCTCTTTACAACTTCATCCCTAAGGCCAAGTGTAAGCCTTGGCAGCCCTTTGTTGGAGCTTGTAATGGTCATGACACTCTCTGACGTCCATTGCTAACCGGATTGGGGAAGTGGATCTCTATGATGCCCAGGTGGCCTGGAGCCTGATTCGGATAAGGTGGTGGGTGGCTTTGTAAGTCCTTTGAGTGGATTAAGTGTGACACCAGAGTTGCCTGTGTGTCAGCTTAGCCACTGTTGGTGTTATAGCTGATGGTAGTTTTATAGACTAAGACACATTCCCAGTCTTGCAACTGTATAAAATTGATTTCATTTTATAAACTGTTTTCCTTTGTCTGCTTGTACGCCCGTATGTGGGCAAACACATACATATATTTGCATATAATTTTACTTTGGATTGGCTTACAAAATGTACTTCAGTTTGGAAGGTTAACATTCTAATACTGACCTCTATGCCACAGTTTTCATAATTATTGCTTCAGTAAGCATAAGTTATTCTTTCCAGTTGAAATACTGCTTTCTTTATTTTGAGAACTAAAGGACATTTTCACTTTTTATTATTAGAAAAATTCTACCATATATGTACAAAACCTTTTCAGGAATGACCACCTTAGGGAAAATCCAGGCTGTTCTGGAACTTGTAGGCTCAAGCAATCACCCTGATTTATCCTCCAAATAGCTAGAAATACAGGTGGGTGCCAGGAGGCCAAACTTCATGTTGGAATGGGACTTTGGGGAAGCAGTAATGTATACATTAGGGCTCTTCATTCTTGACATATATAAACCCAAGTCCTTCTTCTGTCACTCCAGATGTGTTTCTTGTCTTCATTTCTTTATCTTATGATGAGCTGAGTCAGGTATTTCTGCCAAACAAGCTAAAAATATAAGTAGCGTGCAATATAAATGCTAACATGTGCTCTTCAGCTCAAATAGGAGGGATGACTCAGTGGTAACAACCCTTGCTGCTCTTCTAAAGGACATGAGTTCAGTTCCCAGTGCCAACCAACACAAGACAGTTTACAAACACCTGTAACTCTGGTTGTGGGGGATCTGGTGCCCTTTTCTGGCCTCCATGAGCAACTATATGCGTGTGACACACGTACATATACATCCCCCCTCTCTCCCTCTTTCTCTCTCTCTATCTCAGATACACATTAAATATTCTTTTAAAAAGATACATTAAATACTTCTAAACTGGTAAATATGATAACTTAGCAATACAGTACACTACCCCTGCCTGGATCTGAATTGATTATCACTAGCTCAGGAAAAGTCATGATCCAAAATCTGAAACATAATATTCATTGAAAGTGCATTGCTTTCTAGGTCATTGTAATTGAAAAAGCCTGTTAAGTTGGGAGTCGCCTTGTGGGATTATGTATAGATTGTGTGGGGCTCAGCTTGTAACACTTCTCATCAAAGTCTATGGGTCAGAAGGGATGTTATTGTGCTGTTTGTCCTTCCTCTTCCTGCTTACAGGCTCTTTTCCTAATGGTGATACACACTCAAGAAAATGCGTCTCAGCACTTTTTAAGTCTTTGTAAGCCTCATGTTTGCCAGTGTTTCATTGGCCAAATGCGATTGTTAGTTTTATGTCAGTTTTACACAAGCTACAGTTACCTGAAGAAAAGGAACCTTAATTGAGAATATGTCTCCATAAGGTCCAGCTGTAAGGCATTTTCTTTACTAGTGATGGATGGGCCAGCCCATTGTGGATAGTGCCACTCCTGGGCTTGTGATCTTGGGTTCTATAAGAAAGCAGGCTGAGCAAGCCATGGGAAGCAAGCCAGTAAGCAATACCCCTTTAGGGCCTCTGCATCAGCTCCTGCCTCCAGGTTCCTGCACTGTTTGAGTTCCTGTTCTGACTCCTCCAATGATGGACCATGATGTGGAAGTAAGTGTAAGCTGAATAAACCCTTTCCTCTCCAACTTGCTTTTATTTGTGGTATTTCATCACAACCATAGAAACCCTGACTAAGACACTGAAACTAGTCATGTGATCAAATTTTTAAAAGTGGTTCCAGGAAATACATTCTGATGCTTCTGGTCAAAGAACTCCAGTCACAGGCAGGTGTGAGGAAGGGCAAATTACTGTGAACTATCAGCACGTGTGAATGTGGTAACTACAGAGCCATAAGAGCAAAATGAAGGTTAAATATTAATGAATGTTGCCTCATTGTCATATATTTTTATCAATTTTGTTCCAGAGCTCTTAATAGTTCTTGGCATAAAATAAATACTTGTGGGATTTTTTTAAAAAAAAAAAAATAGTCTATTATTAGCCCAATGGATAAAGCCCCTAATGTAATCCCTACTATAGGTGTCATAGCCGATCTTTTTTTGTTCCTCTGACACTTTGAGTACAGTCTCACTGAACATTCATAATATTCTATTATATTCCATTGTTTCTGTATTCTGTCTTCTACTGAACAAGAGCTGCAGGAGAGATGGGCTATGACATTCTTTTCTGTAATCTTGGAGTTGGCCAGAGCAAACACCATGTTCATAAAAGAAAATAAAATGTCGTTCTTCTTGTTGGCAAAATGTCTCAGTGGGTAAAGGTGCCATCTGTTGAGCCTTGAGTTTAATCCCTGGCACCTACATGGTGGAAGGTGAGAACCCCCAAGTTGTCCTTTGATGTCTATATCCATACTGTGGCATGCATGTGCCCATCCTCAACAGTCAAGATAAATAAATGGTCCTCTTGATTATAACGTCTTTTCCCCATTCCTAATTTTGGTCATTATTATAGTTTGGGTCTTATAGGTCCCCTGAAAGCTCATGTGTTGAAGGCTTGGTCCTCAGCTGATGGCACTATGGGGGATGGTGGGAAGCTTACGAATAGAGCTTAGTCTGAAGGAATAAGTAGAGACATATCTTTGAAGGGAATGAGGGCACCCTGGTCTCCTCCTTTCACTCCCCCCCCACTCTTCCTCTCTTGCCTCTCCTTTCTGGCTGAAAGGAAGTGAACAGCTTTGCTTTGTCATGTATTTTTTCCCATGATGCCTCACCACAGACCCAAAGGCAAAGGGTCCAGTGGCAGTAGAATGAAGCTTCTGAAACCAAGAACTAAAGCCACTCTTTCCTCCTTTGAAGTTGCTTACTCGGGCACTGTGTCAGTAGTGGCACCAAGCTGCTAACACAGTTATATTTTGTTCTACTGACTTGAACACATGGAATATACTTATAAAGGCTGTTTTAAGTCCTTGTGTCTTATTACTGGATTTTTTTATTGCCCAGTGTTTCTGGGAGTCCTGGGTCATATTTTCCTGGTTCCTTACTTGTCTGGTAAGTTTTGGTTGGATTGTAGTTTCCCTTTTATGTATTGGTTCCTAAATTACTCTGCATTCCTTTAAGTAGTAGTGCTTTTGTTTGACTGTGCAGTGAGTGGGTGCTTTTGAGGTTTGCTATGCAACTGTGTTAGGCCTAGTCTGAAGCAGCTGTGGTTAAATCAGTGTGCTTCTGAGGCTCGTACGGGGGGCTGCATGCATTAAGAGGTTTTCTTTCCACCCCGGTGGGAAAATGGACTGTATGGCTGTAGAAACCCTAAAATCGGATCTGTGCACTCACTTCTTGGTAACATCTCTTTTTCCTTTGCTATGTATTTCCTCCTCGGTTGTGTAAACTTGGGACTTTCCTGTGGAACATTGTCCCAGCATTCCTGTGTTCTACTTCCCATGGCCTTGGTGAATCTTTCCCTCTATCTCCCTAAGTGTCTCTGCTTCCATTCCCCAGTAACACGCTGTGACAACTGGCAAGTTGTCTCACCTTGGTGATAGCTGTAGCAGTCTCAGCTGATCATTGCCCAATTTCTGATGCCTTTTATTCCCTAGTGATGTGAGGCAGGAGGATGAGTTGGTGCCTGGTGACTCTGACCCCCACTATCACTCTGCGTGTGGGTGTTATGAGCTTGACAGAGAGCCATGCTTCTATCTTCTCAAGCCCTTGAGACCACTAGTTTTGCATGTCTGTGACTCACTTCGTCTGAGTTTGTCAAATTCATTAATAGGAAATGTTGGGGCTGGAAAGTAGAGATATGGACTACAAAACTTTAGCATTGTCCTTGACCTCTATTCATACTATCCAGTAGGATGCCCTCTAGCTCCAGACCCTGAAAATGTCTCTTGGGTACTCAAACCATCCCAAGCAAGAACCACTGGTTTAGGCTATCTAGCTGTGGGAAGCTTTCAGGCCTTCCACAGTAGACACCTTTCTGCCCCAGGAACCAGATGCAGACAGACAGGTTTTTGGTCTACCTCAGATTTACCTCACCAGGGTAATGCTCAGTGAACAACATACACAAAGATTTTACGACATTCAATCCTCGTTCTTCTGATGTCTTTGAGCATAGGCCGAAGATTCTCACCCAGAAGAGTGAGGTCAGTATAAGGCAAGGGAAGATGACTGAAGAGAGCTGTAGATTGGAAGAATGACTTCCTTCTCCTGGGAGCTTGGTGAAGGAAACTTTGGTGGACATCATGGAATGGCATTCTGTGTTTTTTTCTTTTTCTTTTTTGTTGCTTTGGGACAATCGTAGTTACTGCCTGCTGGTCTCTAAAGTTTACATCCAGAAAACATGCCTTGGTATTAAGGAAAAAATTGGCTTCCCTGTGTTTTCTGGAAACAAACTCTCTCCTAATATGAATCAATAGATACAGGCATTGCTCTAAATCTGAACAGAAACTGGAGTGTTGCCACCAGTAAAACAATTCAATGAAAGGCAAAGCACTAAAGTGTAGTTAAATGAAACCCAAATCTCTCTTGAATGAACAGCCTGGTGGATCTTCTGTGCTTTTAATTAATTGAATAGGTAATTCTTTGTTCTGCATTCAAAAATTTGCAAAAATTTAATCTATCGTTGTTGAAAAAGCATTCGGCATATCGAATCAGCGACAAGAAAGGTGACATTGCACATTCAGTTGAGGTGACTGTGCTCACCGCATTGGCATCTGTCCTTAACTCTTCCCTTGTTTCTTCTCTGGGGGCTGGATCACCTGCACATTCCCATGCATGCTTTTAAACAAGCTGAGATTACATTTTAAGTGATGGCAGCTCCCCGTTTTAAACCATAGCCTCGCTTTATAAACATCTTTTCCTATTGAGAAACATAGAACCTTATGAATTAAAATAAGGGTCCAATATTTCCTATGTGGACTTTAACCTGTCTTCTGTTACTAGACAATTATGAATGTTATGTGTTTTATCCAAGCAAGACAACGATGACACAAATCTCATCTGTCTCTCTGCATTTTTCTAACTATTCTTTAGAACACTGTAATCTTAACTTTCTGTTTGTTTCCAGAGTCAGGTCAATTTTTATGGCATGCTTCTTTTGGAATACATTCTGAGCTAATGTCACGATAAAATTCTCTTGTGTGGCAAGGGTTAGAAAGTATATTTGTGAGAGTCAAGTGCTAGGGAAGGGAAAAGTTCGCTTTGTCTAAGGATGCTAATGATCTATTTTACACAGGACACATGTATTTATATACACAATTGTATATGTATTATATATGTGATATGTGTATCTACCTATATATCTATGTATCTGTATATATATGTGTGTGTGTGTGTGTGTGTGTGTGTGTATTTTCTCTCTCTCTCTCTACTATTCTAAATGGGGCTTTCAACTTTGCCCTTAGCTTTTTATGAAAGCAAAAACACACAGATTTTTCTAGAAATGGAAAGGCTAACGGTCACCAATGATAATTTCTATCATCATGTAACTAATCACTACAAGCATAGTTTAAAACAATAAAAATGTACTCTCCGACAGTTTCTGTGAGTCAGGAGCAGAGCCTCAGCTTAGCAGCACCCTCTGTTCAGGTGTCCTGATTTCTTCCAAGCCATCAGGAATACTCTGTCTTTTTTCATCTTCAACTTCTAGACCCCTTTCAGAGATCGCCTGATGGGGTGAAACCTGTCAAATAGTATGATATTTTAACAGCTTACCTGTTTGGAGGGTCTTAACACACAATTTCTTTTGCCATATAATATATGCAATATAATGTAACAAACTGTAAAATGGAGCCATGGGAATGACACACATCTGTATGTAGCTCCTACCCACACTACTCAGAGATGATATGACAATACATGTGCAGAGAAGTAGGGATCGCAGGGCCTGTCTTAGACTTCTGTCTATGATGGTTCTGACTCTTTGAAGACAAAAGGTGACTCTTAGTATTTTCAGTTGTGTTCCAGAGTTTTGTCTATCATGTATTTTGATAGCTCTTTAAAAGACAGTTGAAATAACATTGCCAAACAACACCAAGCCTTCTATGTCCATCACAGTATATGTATGTGGAAAATATTGCCCACATCATTTGGAACTTTTGGTTGATTCTTGTTTTTGACTGTCTATGACCCCAAAATTCATGTTGATGCCCCAAACTCTCAATGGTGGTTGCATTAGTAAACGAGTAATTAGACTTGGGTGGGGTCATAAGGGTAGAGCCCCTGGGATTGAATTAGTGTGTTCATAAGGGAAAGGAGAAGTACCCCTGTTCCTCCCTCTACCAGAATGTGGCCATCTGCCAGGCAGGAGAGAGTTTCTGCTAAGAAATGAACTTTTGGACACCTTCGTCTTGGGCTTTCCCAGTCTTTAAAGCTATGAGAAAGGAATGGTCATCCTTAAAGCCACCTAGTCAATGTCACTTCCTGAGAGCAACCGAGGGTCATCTTAGTCTCATCTCTAATTCACCTATTGCTATTGTCTGGATTTTGGCTTCTCCACTTGATTCCTTTATCATCAGTGCCTTGTCAGGGATGTTGGGGAATACAGAGGTGGTGAGTTTCTGTTCTTTCTCGCCCTATTCCCTTTGTAAGGGAGAACTGAAGCACTAGGCAAGCTGAAGGACGGCTTCTCGGAACCAGGTTTTCTTTTACTGATGAAATATTTATGCTGACACGTTGCCTAGCAATGGTCACCAGAGCTGCCTGTGCAAAGAGGGAAACTCAAGGGGGCATTTCCCTTGGAAACACAGCAAAGAGAAAGCCCAGCTTAATGAACACAGCTCCTGCCTCCTTGATGAAATTCCTCCCAGTTTCAGGCAAAGAAAGTGTTTCTTAGGGGAATGACTGTGTTGGCTAGAATAATTTAGTGGCTGGGTTGAGAATGGATCAGGAAGGAGACGGCAGAGAGGTAAAAGCAGACAGAGGGTTGAGAAGCACTTAGCCCTTACATAACTAAATGTTTTATGTTGTCACTGTCCACTGGTGTGCACCTGATAATGCTGTCTTCCTAGATGCTTGCGTCCCTGTGGTGGCTGTCAAACTGGGTCTCACAAAGTCATCTGGACTTCAAACCACCAGACTGCTTGGTCTGTTGCCCCCGATTCAGAAACTGTTCTTTCCAAGGGTGTTGCCTTCCTAGTGTTATGGTACTCCAGAGAGAGGAACTGAAATGGATTGTTTTGATCGTATTCTGTTATGAGGGATGTCCAGAGATACCCATGTGCCTACTTTCCCTTCTAGATGTTAGCTTCAGAGGACTGGATGCCTTAACTGAAAGGGATCTTTGAAATCCTTACCCAGGTGCCTTCCCTTTTCTGCTCCCTGCAGGTTTTACCTTTTGTTGAATGCTGGGAGTGGAACTCAAAGCCTTGAACATGCCAGGCAACAGCTGCATCACTAAGCAGCATCCCCAATTCCCTCTGCATTTTTAGCCACAAGGTGAAGAAAGAAGATATCACAAACCAAATTAAATCGCCAAGGAGGGACCTCGAGCATACTTTATTCTCGATGGCCACAAGTTGCAGTTCAGGAAAATGCAAATACACATCCTGAAAAATAACTTTTGAAAGTTATTGTGTCCTCAACAATGTGACATGGCAGCTATAGATATAGCGCTTATATTGTCTGAGGTGTTATGTGTAACCAGAAAATATGTAAAGCATATAGGAGGTACGTTAGGTCATATGCAAATGCTTTGCCATTGTGTATGAGGCTCTTGAGCACCTGCAGAATTTACATTTTGGAGGAGCATTCTAGAGCCAGTCCCCTGAAGATACTGGTAAGCATCATACTAAGAAGCTGGGTAACCACCCTGGACAGTGATCTAAGGTATGGATCACATTGTGAATGCACAGGAACTTAACAAGATTCAGCAGCTCAATCTAGAAACCCAGCTCATTGAGTTGGTCTGGGTTGGGGCTGAAGCATGGTTCTAATTTGTATATGAGGTAAGAGATTGTGAGAGGCTTCTCACATTGAGAGCCACTGGGTGGGAACTTGTGCAGAGTGCTGGATTCTTGCCCCATCTGTGTAGCTTCTTAGGCCCCTCTGGCCAGCAGGCTAAGCCATGGGGCGTGATGATGGTCTCCTGGGATTCTCAGCATCTTTCAACTCTGAATAGGAGTGACAGCCTGAGCTGCTGCTTTCTGGGAGCTGTGACAGACAAGTCTGTGGGTGAGGGAGTGCCCTTCAATCAGTGTGAGGCCTTCTCCCCAGACCTAGGGGCAGAAGACAATTTCAATAGGATAAATTGCTTGTCACAGGACCCAAGTATAAAACTAGAGTTCCTTCCACCTTCGATCATCTGGATGAGGGTTCTAAAAATACCTCTACATGTAGCACAGTCCTCCTGACTGACTTGACAGTGATGAGGCCTGTTTCTTGCTGTTTAACCCAGAGGAGATCTTTTCAGCTCAAAGATGAATATTCAAGAAGTCTATAGCTTTCTCCAGGTAAGTGGAGAGCTGGTAGGTATTGTGTTTAATACAGGAGTGGGTGCTCAGCCAAAGGGTGAGAAGTGCTGGTGATATAAACCAGAGAACCTTTCTCTGTTTGCTGTCTGGGCTGTTGCAGAGAGGGTCATCCCTACTAAGTTTCTCACCAGTCTTGCAGAGAACATTGTGAGTTGTAGCTGTTGGGAACACTTTGCCAAGGCTGAGGGACTTCTTCATTCCTCTAAACCTTTTGAGCATTTATTGTGTAGGATTTTGGAGGTCCATTAGGGGAGGGCTTATATTATATACTGTAGCCAGTGAATCTGCATATAAAGTAGATTGCATGATTTATCTATATCTACCATCCACTAATCATTCCTTTGTCTGTCTGTCTATCTATCTATCTATCTATCTATCTATCTATCTATCTATCTATCTATCTATCCATCTATTTATGTATCGTCCATCTGTCTAATTTCTATCATCTACCAACTATATTTATCTGTCATTGATCTATCACCTATCTAGTTTCATCATCATTATCTGTTAAGAAATCCATCAATGCATTGAAATCAACAGTCATGGGTGCTAGTAGAATTATAGCTAAGCTTTAAACTCTATGTCTTTCTATTATTTGCCAAACTTTGAGTAGTTACTCTCTTGTTCTTCCCACTAGACGATGAAAGCAGCTGAAGGAAAGGAGGGTTTATCTGGGGTTGCAGTTTGAAGCTGCAATCCATCATGGTGGGGACAATGTGGTAGTTAGGAGGAGTAGAAACATCAGTGGTTCACATTGCGTCTGGAGTCAGGAAGCAGAGAGGGATGGGTAGTGACATTCAGCCCGTTTTCTACTTTTTATATAGTTCAGGACCCCTACATCATTGAATGATGCAAGCCACTTTTCTCTCCTAAGTTAAATACTTCTGGAAGCACCTTCATAGACACACCCACAGGTGGATTTCCATGATGACTATAACTTCTGTCAAATTGGCAATGAAATTTCACTACCACACAGTTGCATAAGCAGCTTGCACTACTTTCTGTCTGCCCTTTGCATGATCATCATCCTTTGCTTCCTTGATCTTATCTCTCATTTTCTGATCTTTCCCTTTCTGCTTTCGAACCACTACATCCACTCTATGTCTCTCTTGCTATTTCTCTTTCTCCCTTTGAATGTCCTGACCCATGTTCTCTGCCCACATTCCCTGGCTCTCTTGTTTTTCTCTATTATTTCCTTCCTCCTGCCCAGCAAAAGCCAGCTGTGGCTGGACTGTGATAGAATGTTTTATGATACATATCCAAGACATGCTCTCCTTTCCACAGCCTCTCTTCCCATGAGTCTTCTGAAGAACAGCAAGTCAGCCCAGATAGGGAAAAGCCCCATGTCCTGCCAACATCATAAATACCATGCAGCCCCTGGACTTGCACATCCAGAAAGCACAACCTGCTTTGTCTCCAGTGGTGGCACCACATGGCTTGACAATCATCTGTCCAAAATACTCTACCTCAATTTCTACCTATCCAAAGAAGGAAGAGGAAGACAAAAAAGAGGAAGAGGAGGAGGAAGAAGAAAAGAAGAGGAAGAGGAGGAGGAGGAGGAAGGAAGAGGAGGAGAAGGAGGAAGACAAGATTCATGCTGTATGCTGGGTGGTTGAAAGGCAGCAAAAGTATCTGTAAGGGCATCTAATGTCTCACTTTTCTGGAACCACATGCTTCAAGGTTTCAACTCTCTACGAAGTAATTCCAGCATTATGTTTGAACACATGATTGGCCTTCCATGTGTACCAAGCTGATGCCTTAGTGGAAATGGACCAAAGACACCAGAGTGGCCAGACCCTGAGTACCCCTATTTTGTATTACCCTAAATGATATAGAGCAGAACTGTCATTCATGACCCCTTTATTCAAGAAAATTTTATGTGACCCTGGGTGTAAAAGTTTACAAAGTAGGTATATAAAGCAAACATTTACTGATAATAAATCATAAAGAAGTTTATTATAAGACAATTCTTTGGCATGCTTATGATTTTACCATCTGTTGAAGACAAAGGCAAATTTACATACTAATGAGATAGATACACTTGTTTATTTTTACATAATTGAATCTTGGCTAAATGTTTGACATTGTAGCATTCAAAGCATCTTCAGTGTTTTTGTACATTAATTGATGCTTTGATTTCATAATCGTAAATGTTGAGAATGATGTTTCCTCTAAATATGTGGTACAAAATGGCAGAAGTTTGTTTAGGGCCATTTCAGAAATCTTTCAAAATCCTCTTTTAATTCCAAACCAAAATTCATTTAATGATACTTTTTAATGAACCTCAAGTTAGCAACTACCACAGTAATTTTTAAAATCAAACATTCTTATCTGACTCCCAAAGATAGGCTAATTTGATATTTATGGGCCCAAGGATAACGGTAAGAAAATATTAAGACTTTGCTTTAATTAAGTCCCTACACTCTATAAGAACAGAAAACTGTTTTTACAGCAAAAACGGTGCAAACCATAGCATGCAGTCGTCTCACCTCTGTGTCAACATGCTGTAGGCTACATTGATGAACATCGCATGGTAGTACAACACATGTATACTCTGTGTTCAGAGCTAAGAATGCAGTGAAGCTGTGTGAAGCAAAATGTGTGAATGCTGCCATAAACTTCTCAGATTTGTTACCCATTTGGTTTTGAATTTGTTTTCTGTCATTGAACGTTAAATTCTTTGTAGTGTATGACACACTACATTTGAATGATCTCCACATTCAAGTCTGTGACCCCATACAAAAGAACACTTTTGAGATACTGGGGAGGGGCTAAAGAGATGGCTCAGAGATTAAGAGTACTTGTTCCTCTCACAAAGTTCAGTTCCCAGCAACCAAGTCAGGATGATTAAAACCACCTGTAATTCCAGCTCCAGGGACTCTGAGACCCTCTTCTAGTCTCTGTGGGGCACTTGTGTGTGAAAATACACACACACACACACACACACACACACACACACACACACACGAGAGGAGAGGAGAGAGACAGAGAGAGGAAAAGAGAGGGAAGGTGGGTGGGAGAGAGAGAAAGAGAGAGAAAGAGTGAGAAAGAATACTTTTTAAAAGAACGTAGAGATGGAGCATACATCAAAATAAATTGGAAATAATTCTTCATAAAGGCATTTGAAATTGTGCAACATATTAAACTCAAAGTTTACAATGAAATTAAACATCAGCTCATAAACATGACAACCATAAAAGTTTAGTAAACTGCAAAACGCTAATGTCTCAATAATGTGAGAAAGAAAAACTACAGCAAACAGAACTGTAAATATAGTATAGCTCAATTCCCATGGAGATTATAAGTAGTATTTATTACTAGAGCTGTGGTAAGAAATAAATGAAATAATTGAACTATTGGAAAGTCCTGGGTGCACTGCAGCCTTCAACAAATGTTGGTCCTCACTTCTCTATAATAGAAAAATGCTCAGAGTAACAAGGCCAAAGGAACAGCTCTTTGATAATTCCTTTACTTTTGTAGAATTATTACAAGCTTACAGGGGGTATCTCTTTCTGTATTTCTTGTACTTCCTCACAACCCTGAAAGGAACATCATTTTTAAAAAATAGACAATTAAGATCAAGTTAGACCAAAGTTACTTCTGTTTGCCTCCTCCATGAAGCCTGCCAAGGATGGGGGTGGAGGGGAAAATGAGCTTGTGAGGGTGCTCTTGCCTCAGCTGGTCCAGCTGTTGGGTTGGGTGGCTTTGTCATTTCACCCCAGATACTGACAGCGATGGCTCTCAAGTGGTCCTTATAAACAAATAAAAAGGAAGCACACAGGCAGGCTTAAACTTTACAAAGCCTGAGAAAGTGAACCTGGAAATATAATTTAAGGGTGGATGGGAGAGGGGGATTGCTCTGGACCTACCTTCTTCCTTCAGAAGGGACTGAATGCAGAGCCATACACTGTCTAGAACTCTCCATAGCAGCTGGGGATCCCGCCATGTTTTCTTATTAATTTCTTATTAATCATTCATGAGCAAAAGTCCATTGCATCTCCTCCAGCTTTCCCATATCGGACAATGAGCAAAGTGACTCTGGTATAGGTCTTTCCAGGCACAGGGCAAGAAAGGTGACATGGATGAAAATAACTATAGAGGTGGGGCCTAATATTCAGAATCAAGGAGATCGATTTTTTTCTGGGACAATTTCATACACACACACACACACACACACACACACACACACACACACACACACTGAATTTTGATCGTTTTCATAACTCTTCTTGTCCTTGCTCATCTATCCTGTGAAACTCTTCTCTCTAAGGACTCACAAGAGGATAGCAGTTTTAGAAGCTGCATCACCAGCATTTAGACGGGGGTGTGGACACAGCTACAATACTTCTTGTTGTAGCTTCTATCGGCCAGTGTCTTTCATCTCCAGCAATCGCTCCCTCCTTGCTTGCATGGATGCCTGAGCTACTTAACTGGGAAGATTATGTTTGATAAAATGTTCTCCACCTCATCATTTTAATGAGCATTTTCCATTAAAGGATCCCCTCCTACTGGGCAACAGAAACCGTCCAGATGACAGCGGCTTTAAACACGGACCCTGGTACAGGCTTTGAACCATGTGATATCTTCAGGTTAGAAGTTATTTGCTCTACTCTGGCCAGCAATGGAGTCTCCATTCTTCTTTCTGTGCTGGGGCTGGGATGCCAGGCGGAAAGTGGTACCCACCATCCACCCAGCGACCCTTGTGACCCATCTTGGAGTGACTTTCAGTCCTTGGGCAGCGGGGACGACCTTCTTGGCTTGGGGCTTCCTCGAGCGAAGGTAGTCAGTTTCTTCCTAATCCTTGCTCATTTCCACTCAGATTCAGAGCCAAGGAACTCATTTCCTGCCTTGTTTAATGCAGAACCCTGAGGCAGTTTAACCTTTGATGACTGAGTTAAACTCTCAAATAGGCTGGATAATCGTTAGGATTTAAATTAAGGATTAAACACTCCAAGAGTTTCCCAGTGTGAGCGCACTCAGCGCTGGTGCTTGGGCTCCTGTGGCTGTCACTGGCAGCAATGAATGTGAACTCAGAGGCTCTTGAGACACAGCTTGGGCTGCGAACATGGATTCAGTTGCTGAACCTGTAATGCAAAATCCTTGCTCCCCTTATCATAAAATCCAGGCACTTCCACAGTACTCGTGTGCCAATTAGCACAAAGCAGGGTTGGCGAGGATTTGGAAAATCTCTGCACCGAGTGCATCCAAGCTTGCTCTGCCATTCATAGACGTGCCTACCAGACCATGATTCTGTTCTCAGTTTTGCTCCTAACTTAATGTGGGGCCTTAGCTTCCCTGGTCCTTCTAAGATGAGACAGATTAGGGGAAAGAACTTCGCAGTTATTAGTTCCTCCTTGCCTATGTTCCTATGACATAATCACTGGTGTCTCCATCCCACTCCTTCCATAAGAGAGTCAGAATGTCAGCAGATCCAATCAGGTGAATCCCAGCCACAGGAACAAAGCACTATTAAAAAAAAAAACAAACAATCATAATCTGTGGCCACTGGTAGTTGCATTTTGCAAGATGTTGACTTTATAATATTTAATATATCTTTGAAAAAGAGTTGGAATTGAGAAGGTTTGATTACTACAGCACATTAGGTAACCCTATTTTAAAAAATGTGCAGTGTACATCAGCTTTGTGTTCTGGGAGGTGCTGTTCAGCATTGTTCAGCCCGCATACCCATCTTCCAAACTGCCTAAGTGACTGTCTTGTTTGTTGGCTCATAATTACTTTGGCACCCCATGGTCCCCTTTCTCATTGCCTTCAGGAGAGGGCAGTTAAGAGCCATTTTGTGATATCACCTGTTCTTTACCAACTGTTGATTAGACTAGAAAGTGTTGTACTTCACCCAAACTGTGCCTGTCAACTAGAGTAGGGTATCTTTGGTCTTTGAGTCCCATGTTGTCTGAAACAGCAATGAATCATCGGTCTGTGGTGGAAGCAAGAAGAGCTGAGCAGGTGAGTGAAGAATTGTGGGAAGTACGTGTGTGTATGTACCCCAGTACCATTTGCTCTTTGGGTCGGCTGTCCATGTATTCCTGCTGTGTGTAATGTGTACCTGTATGTGCATATGTGCCTGCCTGTGTATGGCTGCACACGTGTGCATATGCGTGCACGTGGAGGCCCAGAGCTTGACACTCCGAGTCAGTCTCCACTGCTCTTGGACCTTATTCATTGAGACAGGGTCTCTACTTGAACCCTCAGAGATGTGAGTGGTTCATTAGCCAGCTTTCCCTTCTTTCTGCCTTCTAAAGCTGAAAATATAAGTGGGCTGATATGTTTACCTTGCATTTATATACATTCTGGGGATCCAAACTCTGGTCCACAAATTTATGTAGCAGGTACATAACCACTGAGCCATGCTTCCAGCCCTCCAAGAACACTCCTTTTTCCCCATTAGTTTATTTATTCACTTTACGTCATGATTGAACCCCCCCCATCATTCCCAGTCCCTGTCATCTCATGCAACCCCTTCCTCCTCTCCTCTCTCCCTCCCCTTCTCTTCTGACCAAGGGAAGGTCTCCCTTTGGGTAACAACCCACCTTGGCACGTCAAGTCCCTGCAGGACAAAGCGTACCCTCTTCCACTGAGGCCAGACAAGGCAACCAAGTTAGGGGAACTGGACTGGAACACTTTTTAGCGTTATAGTAAGTTCTCCTTTTCTGCTTGAGCTGCTGTGAGTGGTTTCTGTAATTCACAATGGCAAAAGAATCTAATTTACTTTTTATATTTTAGAGGAATTCCTAATAGCATTTCCTTGAATCTGCAAAGTAGGGCATAATAATTTCTTGCAGAGCACCATGGAGGCTGGCGTTAGGCTGAGCCAGGAAGACCTCTAACCATAAAGGTGGTGGTATGGCATGCCTGGGCACTTAGCTTACTGGTTTGTTGGAAAGCAGGTGGGGATAGTGTTCTAGTTTCATTTCTGTTGTTGTGGCAAAATACTCTGTCAAAAAGCAATTTATGGGGGGAGAGAATGGTGTATTTCAGCCCACAATTCTAAGTTTTGCCCATCATTTGGGGGAAATCAAGGCAGGAACTTCAAACATACACAAACAAGAGGAGAGCAAATAAATGCATGCACTCCCTTGTTTACTTGTGCTCAGCTACACTTCTTCAGTCTATACTGTTTGAGAGTTCTTACCTAGGGAATGGTGCTGCCCACAGTTGGCACGGTCTTCCTTAGGACAATCTCTCACAGTGCCCCTACACCAACCCAGTGTAGACAATCTCTCATTAAAACTCTCTTCCTAGGTGATGCTGGGTTATGTTGAGTTGCCAGAGCTAACCATCACAGGTCATGCACTATATTCCAACTATTATAACAAGCATTCCATAAACCAAACCTAACAATCAGTTTTCCTTCAGCTCATAGTTTTAGAGGTCCTTATTGTTTTGAGGCATTGGTGGGATAAAAACCACTTACCTCACAAGCCAGGAAATAAAAAAGGAGGGGGTGAGTCCCTAACTCCACTTCAAGGAATGCCCCCAGTGACCTAATTATCTTTGGGTCCCACCTCTCAGCCCAGGGACCAAGCCTTTATCCTCCCCTGCCTCCCTGCCTACCCAACTTTAGGACCCAAATCATAGCAGGTGGTTTGGGAACAAGTCCTGTAGGCAAGTGCGCTAGCAGACATATACCTGTAGCAGAAGCAGGGGGGCAACACTTTGATGTGTGGCTTTACTCTTCTGAAAGATGGCAGGAACTCAGGAGGAAAGTGGTCATGTTTTTAAATTAATGATAGGATACCTCGAAGGAAGAAGCCTTACTGAGCGGGGAGCAATTTTCCTTTCTGGGGACCACTGGTTACCTTGGTCATGGCCCCCTTCACAGCAATAGAAAAGTAACTAAGAAGACTATTCATGGTGCTGTTGTGTGTCTGCCTGTGTGTGGCACTTGGGAATAAATCGAGGGCATGAGCATGCTAGGGGAGCTCCCAGTCACTAAGTCTTCAGGTATAAGATTTTTACCCCCAATGTTTTGTGCTTTCGCTTCTGAAACGAATTCATACTTTTCTGCTAATGATTCAGCTGTTCAAAGAGCTGCATCATTTTAGAATTGGGCATAGCTTCCACTGTTTTTACTTTTTATTTTTCCAAATATCTACTTCTAGAATGGTCTCAGATATTTTGACCTTCCCACTCCAGCTTCATCACTTTTACTTTGTAACCTTGACTCCATCAGTTCTCCTCATTATATTCAGAGCATTTCTTTAGCATTTTCTTCTGGTTTGTCTTCTCTTACCAACAGTATCTAATTTGCTTCCTATATGTGTCAAGATTTTAATTTCAATGAGATAAGTTTTTCATTTCTAAAATGCCTCTTAATTCTCCCTTAAATTGTCTTTAGAAAGAAAATAAAATATCTTTTAAGGAAATCTAACTTAAAACCAGGGAAATGGTAGCTCTCAGTGGGTAGGGAGGCTTGCTGCCAAGACTGGTGGACTGAGTTTGATCACTGGGACCAACACAGTAGAAGGAGAGTTTAATCCTATACATGATCTCTGGACCTCCATACGTGCTCTATGGTATGTGCACCTACGTACTTATAAAGTAAAAAACTGAATAATAGATTAAAAATATCAATTGTGGGGGTTGGGGATTTAGCTCAGTGGTAGAGCGCTTGCCTAGGAAGCGCAAGGCCCTGGGTTCGGTCCCCAGCTCCGAAAAAAAGAACCAAAAAAAATATCAATTGTGACCTAGGGGACTTAGGAGATAGTTTAGTTGGTAAGCAAGCCCCTACCTTGTAAAAATGAAGACCTGATTTTGGTCTGGAATATATGTACTAGAGAAGATTACTAGTGGAGATGGTGGGATGTCCACAGATCACTAGGCAGCCAGTCTAACTAGTCAGTCAGCTCTGGGTTCTGTGAAAGACCCCCAGAAAAGAGAAGGTAGAGAGTGGTCCAGAAAGGCAACAACCCTGTGTGTCTCCACATGTACGCACCGAGTCCCAGCTGATTCTTTAGCTTTCGTGACATCTGTCTTCTCTGTGATTCTTTGCCAATTTTCACAAGCTGCTGTTCTCAATTCCACTCATTTATCCTTCTGTTTTATTTTTCTCATTGGATTTTTGATGCCCAGTGTAGGTAGCTGCATGCTGGGTTGAGGAAGTGGCTCTGTGATGGGATTTTGGCTTTGCCTTTTGAGATCACTATTTTTTTTTTGAGCTGTTATGCTTTTTAAAATTTTTTTTATTAATTTTAATTAATTAATTAGTTTTTACACTCCAGATTTTATTACCTTCCTGGTCCACCCTCCCAGGGTTCCATACCTTCCCCCCTCACCCTTCCCCACTCTAGAAGGATGTCTCCACCCCACCACCTCATCTGACCTCTAAACTTTCTGAGACCTCCAGTCTTTTGAGGGTTAGGTGCATCTTCTTTGACTGAACCTAGACCCAGGAGTCCTCTGCTGTACATGTGTTGGAGGCCTCATCTCAGCTGGTGTATGCCTGGTTGGTGATCGATCCAGTGTCTAAGAGATCTCAGGGGTCCAGGTTAATTGAGGCTGCTGGTGCTCCTACAGGGTTACCCTCCTCCTTAGCTTCCTCCAGCTTTTCCCTAATTCAACCACAGGAGTCAGCAGCTTCTGTTCCTTGGTTGGGTGGGCATACTTGCATCTGACCCTTTCAGCTGCTTGCTGGGTCTTTTGGAGGAGAGTCATGGTAGGTCCCTTTCTGTGAATGCCCCATAACCTCAGTAATGGTGTCAGGTCTTGGGGCCTCCCCTTGAGCTGGAATCCACTTTGGGTCTGTTTGTGGACCTTCTTTTCCTCAGGCTCTTTCTGCATTTCCATTCCTGCATTTCTTTCAGGCAGGAAGAATTATGGGTCAGAGCTTTGGCTGACCACTAGGGACTTTGAACATTTCTTTAGGTGCTTCTCAGTCATTCCTCTCTTATAAGTTCCCTCTCCCCACTGTAGGGCCTTTCATCTAGGGTCCCCCCCTTTGAGTCCTGATAGTCTCTCACTCCCAGGTCTCTGGTACATTCTAGAGGGTCTTCCCAACCTCCTCCCTCCTGAAGTTGCCTGTTTCCATTTTTTCTGCTGGCCTTCAGAGCTTCAGTCCTTTCCCCTCCCCCAATACCAGATCATGTTCCCTTCTCCCCAACCCCATCCCCTTTCCCTTCCCTGTCCCTCCCTTCTTCCCCCCTTGTGGTTGTTTTCTTCTCCCTCCCAAGTGCAACTGAGGTGTCCTCACTTGGACCCTTCAGCTTTTTGACCTTTTTGAGTTCTGTGGACTATATTTTGGGTATTCTGTACATTTTTTGGCTACTATCCAGTTATTAGTGTGCATGTCCTTTTGGGTCTGAGTCACCTCACTCAGGATGACAGTTTCTAGTTCCATCCATTTGCCTGAAAAACTCAGTATGTCCTCATTCTTAATAGTTGAGTAGTATTCCATTGTGTAAATGAAGCACATTTTCTGTATCCATTCTTCCGTTGTGGGACATCTAGGTTGTTTCCAGTTCCTGGCTATCACAAATAAGGTTGCTATGAACATAGTGGAAATGTGCCTTTGTGGCATGGTGGGGCATCCACTGGGGTATATTCCCAAGAGTGGTATTTCTGGGTTTTTAGTTATGTCTATTTCCAATTTTCTGTGGAACCTCCGAATTGATTTCCAAAGTGGTTATATCAGTTTGTAATCCCACCAGAAATGAAGGAATGTTCCTCTTTCTCCACATCCTTGGCAACATGTGTTGTCAACTGAGGTTTTGGTCTTAGCCATTCTGACTGGTGTAAAGTGGGATCTCAGGGTCATTTTGGTTTGCATTTCTCTGATCACTAAGGACTTTGAACATTTCTTTAGGTGCTTCTCAGCCATTCGAGATTCCTTTAGTATAAATTCTTGGTTTAGTTCTATACCCCATTTTTGATTTTTTTTTTGTGTGGCTAGTTTCTTGAGTTCTTTATGTATTTTGGATATTAGCCCTCTATCTATCAGATGTGGGGTTAGTGAAGTTTTTTTCCCCAATCTGTAGGATGCCTATTTGTCTTATTGACTATGTCCTTTGCCTTACAGAAGCTTTTCAATTTCATGAGGTCCCATTTCTCAATTCTAGATCTTAGAGTGTGAGCCATTTGGAGTTCTGTTTAGGAAATTTCTACCTGTGACAATGAGTTCAAGGCTCTTTCCCACTTTCTCTTCTATTAGATTCAGTGTATAGGGTTTTATGTTAAGGTCCTTGATCCACTTGGACTTCAGCTTTGTGCATGGTGACAAATATGGGTCAATTTTCATTTTTCTGCGTACAGACATCCAGTTAGTCCAGCACTATTGATTGAAGAAGCTTTCTTTTTTCCATTTCATGTTTTTGGTTTCTTTGTCAAAGATCAGGTGTGCCTAAATGTGCAATTTTATTTCTGGATCTTCAATTCTATTCCATTGATCAACCTATCTTTCTCTGTACCAATACCCAATACCATGCAGTTTTGTTTTATTTTTTTATCACTATTGCTCTGTAGTAGAGCTTGAGGTCAGGGATGGTGATTCCTGCAGCTGCTCTTTTATTTTTAAGAATTGTTTTCACTATTCTTTTTTTGTTTGTTTTGTTTTGTTTTTGCCTTTTTAGATGGATTTGAGAATTGTTCTTTCCATGTCTTTGAAGAATTGTGTTGGGAGTTTGATGGGGATTGCCTTTGGTAGGATGATCATTTTTACTATGTTAATTCTGCCATTCCATGAGCATGGGAGATCTCTCCATTTTCTGAGATCCTCAATTTCTTTCTTGAGAGACTTGAAGTTCTTATCACAAAGGTCTTTCACTTGTTTGGTTAGAGTTATCCCAAGATATTTTATACTATCTGTGGCTATTGTGAAGGGAATTGTTTCCCTAATTTCTTTCTCAGCCTGTTTATCATTTGTATAAAGGAAGGCTACTGATTTATTTGAGTTAATTTTATATCCAGCCACTTTGCTGAAGTTGTTTATCAGCTGAAGAAGTTCTCTGGTACAATTTTTGGGGTGGCTCATGTGCATTATCACATCATCTGCAAATAGTGATACCTTTAATTCTTTGCCAATTTGTATCCCCTTGATCTCTTTTGCTGTTTAATTGTTCTGTCTAGCACTTTGAGAACTACATTAAATAGATATGGGGAGAGTGGGCATCCTTGTCTTGCCCCAGATTTTAGAGGGATTGCTTCAAGTATCTCTCCATTTAATTTGATATTGGCTGTTGGTTTCTAGTAAATTGCTTTTATTATGTTTAGGAATGGGCCTTGAATTTCTGATTTCTCTAATACTTTTAACATGAAGGGATGTTGTATTTAATTTGTCAAATGCTTTTTCTGTATCTAAGGAGATGGCCATGTGATTTTTTCTCTGAGTTTCTTTATATGGTGGATTATGTTAATGGATTTTCATATATTGAACTAACCTTGCATCTCTGGGATGAAGCCTACTGGATCATGGTGAATGATGGTTTTGATGTACTCTTGGATTCGGTTTGTGAGAATTTTATTGAGTATCTTTGCATCGATATTCATAAGCAAGATTGGTCTGAAGTTCTCTTTTTTGGTAGAGTCTTTGGTTGGTTTAGGTATCAGAGTAATTGTGACTTCACAGAATGAACTAGGTAGTGTTCCTTCTGTTTCTATTTTATGGAATAGTTTGAGGAATATTGGTATCAGTTCTTCTTTGAAGGTCTGGTAGAATTCTGAACTAAATCCATCTGTCCCTGGACTTTTTTTTGTTGGGAGGATTTTAATGACTTCAACTATTTCCTTATTGGATATGGGCCTGTTTAGAAAGTTTACCTGCTCTTGATTTAACTTTGGTATGTAGTATCTGTCTATAAAACCATCCATTTCATCTAGATTTTCCAGTTTTTTATTGGATATTTTATTTATTTACCTTTCAAATGTTATCCTCTTTCCCAATTTCCCTTCTGGAAACCTCCTATCCCATCCTCCCTCCCCCTGCTTCTATGAGTGTGCCCCACTCACCCACTCCTGCCTCCCTGCCCTGGCATTTACCTATACTGTGGTGTCCAGCACTCCCAGGACCAAGGGGCTTTCCTCCCATTGATTCCCGACAAGGCCATCCTCTGCTACATATGCAGCTGGAGCCAAGGGTTGCTTCATGTGTACCCTTTGGTTGATGGTTTAGTCCCTGGGAGCTCCGGGGAAGGGGTTGGATTGGTTGATATTGTTGTTCTTCCTATGGGTTCCAAACCCCTTCAGCTCCTTCAGTTCTTTCTCTAACTCCTCCATTTCTCAGTCTAATGGTTGGCTTCAAGCATCCACCTCTGTATTTGTCAGGCTCTGGCAGAGCCTCTTGGGAGACAGCTGTAATATCAGGTTCCTGTGAACAGTCGTTTCTTGGCATCTGCAATAGTGTCTGGGGTTGGTGTCTGTCTGTATATGGGATGGACCTCAGGTGGGGAAGTCTCTGGATGGCCTTTCCTTCAGTCTCTGCTCTACATTTGTCTCCGTATTTCCTCCCTTGGTCATTCTGTTCCCCCTTCTAAGAAGAACTGAAGCATCCACACTTTGGTCTTCCTTCTTCTTGAGCATCATATGATCTGTGAATTTTTTTTCTTAGGAATTCCAAGTTTTTGAGCTAATATCCACTTATCAGTAAGTGCATACCATATGTGTTCTTTTGTGACTGGATTACCTCACTCAGGATGATATTTTCTGATTCCATCCATTTGCCTAAGAATTTTATGAAGTCATTGTTTTTAATAGCTGAGTGAGAGCACTACTTTTCTTGGTTATGGCATAACTTAAGAATTCTCCTTTCCATTTGGGAGTTTTCTAGTGAGTGGTCTAACTTTTGACCATGCATTCGGAGATTCTGAGATCATACTTTCTGAATCTTGTTTTTCCTCCCCAACCCCTAGTCTCCTACTAAGAAAAGTCAGTTTTTTCTTCCCCCAAGCCATGAGCAATTTTATTGTCTTGGTCTGAAGGATGGTGAGGTTCTCTGTGGCCCTAGGTTTTCTGAAGGACTTAGAAAATGTTTGCAGACATCATAGCTATATACATTGAGGAAGGGCAAAATGATGATTGCTTCTTTTGTTACAGGGGTATGGCAATGTGAGCTCATGAGGCCTTAGTCAGGAGAAATTGGGGAAAGAGTGTTTCTACAGCTCTGAGCTACTGTGGTGGATGAAATGATTGACTCTTGTACTCTTCATTGTTTCTGGGATGGTGACCCTCAAATGTTCTCATCAGGCAACAGGCAGGGGCCTTGGAGGAAGCTCCTTGACTCTTATGTATGATGCCACATTTTGGTGTCCTGACCTCTGGAACTCACTGACCATGAGAGCCACTGACAATGAACTTCCCTTTATTTTCGACACCTGATAGTGAGTTGCCCATTAGTGCTTAAACCTCTCCTTTCTTTCTTTGTTCCTAAGTGCAATTCCCCGACTTTGAGTACCAACCCCACCATTTTCCAAAATTTCTGTTTGTCATAGAAAGGTGAGTCCTGTGTCTCTGTGTGCCCCACCCTTCTCCATTTTCCATACATTGTTTTTATAGTTTAAATAAGACGTAAGAGCTGTCTCTATTCCATTTTCTCCATATGCTTCCCATTTACTGTGGTAGCTTAAACAGTCTTTTAAATGTAACCATTGTTGAAACAAAACATTTTTATAATCATTTTATTACATAGTTTGTGACAAACCTAAAAAGAAAACCATTTGTATGTTTTTCCTCTCAGGGTAGAATGGAAAATGAGGCTATGGGTATGGCTTAGAATCAGATAGGGTCTAAGCCTTAGCTGGATTTCTGCTTTGAAACATAAGAGCAATCAGAAGGGACACTTTGCTCCATTGACCCCCATTAAATGAAGCTGGCAAAAAGTAAATCTACAATAAATATTCACTAATGGAGCCTAAGGCAGGAGCTGGAGGACTATGAATTTGAAGCCAGACTGAGCTTTAACAGTAAATTCCAGAACAGCCTAGGCTATGTAGTAAGATCTTGTCTCAAACAATCAAACAAACAAAGACTGGGATATTATTCAGTGGTGAGAGAACTTGATGTGCAAGCATTGATACTTGAACTCAGATACCTAGCACCCATACAAAAGGCCTTACACTATTTATAAATATAGTGTTAGGAGCATGGTTGGAGACAGCAGGATTGTAGGAAGTTGTTGGCCAGCCCAGCTAGCCCATGATCAACAAATTCCATGTCCAGTGAAAGACCATATCTCAAAGGAATAAAGTAGAGAGTGATCAAGGAAGGAACTCAACATGAATATACAAATCTGGGTATACATACACAAATATGCATACATGACACTCTTTTGGTAGCAATTTCCCACCAGAGATAAAACCATTCATCTTAGAGGAACTCTCATTAATACACAGGAAGCAAACAACTCAAACATTCCCTGAAATTGATGAAATTCACTAGGATCTTCCTTCCTCAAACATAGACAAACAGAGCCTGCTGGGAGACACTATCAGTTAAGCTGAATTATCTAGGTGAGCATTAGACTAACTGAGCTCCCTGGCAGAAGTAGAGAACAGTTCAATTGTATGGAAGCTTAGACCAATTGAGCTACATAGAAAGGATTCTCTTCAACCTGTTTGCTGGCTCCAGTATGCGGTGTGTGATACAGATTTCCAGCTCTCATGAACTGTCACCCATGCTGGAGAGGGTTTTGGTGATATAGCTGTCTTTGAGCCTCCTGTAAATAACCTCTGACCCATATTCATGTAAATAACCCCACCAAAAAAAAAAACCCTCATTGGCTCACCAAGTTGTTCTGTTGTTGGTTCTCTTTATCTCTTCCAGGAATAGCATCACATACCACCACTACCAATAACAACACACACACACACACACACACACACACACACACACACACACAGAGAGAGATAGAGAGAGAGAGAGAGAGAGAGAGAGAGAGAGAGAGAGAGAGAGAGAGAGAGAATATCAAGAAGTTCAAGAAGTCTCTTGGATTTTCCATTCTCACCTGTAAAACAAGAGTAACACTGCTACTCTGTGAACATTCAATGTCATTCAGTGGTCACACCTCTTGGAAGGAGTCTGTTATGTCCCTGGCACTTCACATCTAATGATCATACTATGGGTGGTTCTAGAATGGGGAAGACTGTATTTGGTCAGTGAGGATCATGAGAAGCATTCTTTTTTTATGACTCTTCGGATGCTTTATGAATTTCTAATCATAGCACCGTTGCATCCCTGTTGCACATTTTCTGTTATCTGCATGCCTTGGCTAAGGCTACAAAACCTGCCAGAATGGAATGTAGCTCTTGTGACCCCATGTATGGTGTTTTCATTTTCTGCCCTTCATGATGCCCTTTCCAGAGACTTACCTCACAATCAGTGCTTGTTTTCTTGTCACCATTTCACTTTAGATGGTGGCACCTTACTTGCTGCACTGTCATCTTTAGCGTGTCCTCAGCATCCTTCCAGTGCTTTGTAAAGGTCAATTTGGAATTAAGCTTTCCTTCTACCTTACTGGCTCCTGTGACTACACTGTGTCTATAGCACAAGGCTCTCACTGAAATACTGTTTGCCTTTCAGAGGCTTATTCTTTCATTACTTTGCTTTTCATCATTTTAGATCTTCATATATACACACATTCATATATATGAATATATGTATGTACATATTTCTATATCTATTCATATACTATATATATATTTTTCATCATTATAGTAATCCAATTCCATTTTTATTGGTTGTTTATACTGTGTCCAAGGCTATATTGGGTATGGCAGAGGTACAACAAAATAGAAGTTTCAGACTTTGACTCTCAAAAGTGTACAGTTTGTTTAAGTGTGATATAAAAATAATGTGTAACTAAGTTGGAATTTCTATGACTCAGACCTTCAAGTCCATGTGAACTTGGAGAGGAAAGAGATCATTGTGGCCTGGAGTTATCTTTGAAACTTCGTGGGTTGCATTGTTTTTCATGGTCTGTGACAGAGGGGAAAGAATGGAACAGGTAGGAGGGTGTCACAGATAGGGGTCACAAGTAACTCCAGGATGCTGCCCCTATGGGTCAGAGAGGAAACTTACTGTTATAGAAAAGAATTTATGTTGCCTTGTCAAGAAGAGCCACTGTTAGGGTGGGAATGCTCTTTCCAGAAGAATCTTAGAAAGAAATAAATTGGAAATGAGATATGGGTGTGCCAGTTTGAGTTACTTCTAATCTCTTGGGTCTTCTACCAGCAACGAACCACAAACATTTCAGTCACACACCAGGGATTCTGGCTTGAGCAGTGCCCATTGGAAAGAGCTCTCCATTAAAGAAGTCCATCCACAAATATCAAGGGTTGGGTATGGTTGGAGTATGTTCCCAAAGGGATCAGACATTGAAATTTAGTCCTCATTGAGAGCTACGTACAGACTGGTAATTTAATCCAATAATACTCTACAGAGGTGGAAGCCATGGGAAGGAATTAAGATTGGATAAGGTCATCAAAGTATGGCTCCTAAAATTGAATAGTAGTGAGCTTATGAAGAGAGATACACTACATTTGCTTTCTGTCTCTTGCCATCTAATATCTTACATTGCATCAGGACTTTGATCGTGAAAAAGCTATCGAGATCAATAAACCTCTTTTCTTCACGAGGTTTCTCAGGTTCAGTCATTCCAATGCAGGAGTGCAATACCGACTAATCCATTGGAATGCATTGGTCCTGAAAATCTTTTGAAAATCCATTTCCTTCACCCTCTGTGGCTGTGCCTGCTAATCATACACAGCAATGACAGCTGTCCTGAGAAGGCCTTCTGCTCTTAAGCTTTGGTCTGTGTCTCTTTAACCAGTCACATGCTAGGAGAAATTAAACTATTTGTCATTTGAACTCCCATTTGAACAATTATGTGATTGTCTGCATGAAAATAGCCCTCATAGGGAGTGGCACTGTCAGGCCTTGCTGGAGTAGGTTGTTGAAGGAAGTGTGTCACTAAGGGTTGATTTTGAGGCTTCAGATGCTCAAGCCAGTGTCTCTTTCTTCCTACTGCCTTTGGATCCAGATGTAGAACTCTCATCTACCTCTGAAGGGTGGCACAATGCTTCCTGCCATGACAATAATGGAATAAACCTCTGAACTGCAAGCCAGTCCCAGTTAAGTGTTTTCCCTTGTAAGAGTTGCAGTAGTCACGGTTATCTCCTCACAGTAGCTGAAATCCTAAGATAAACAACCATTTCCATGGCATTACTGAGAAACTAGCCACATCTACACCCAGTCACAGAAGTAGCTTGAGGGTCTGCTCTCTCCTGCTACATGGGCTCCTTAATCTTTGGTTATGAACCAAATACAAGACTGAATTGGTTAAGAATAGAACAGTGATTAAATCCATGTTTCTCATTAGGTGTACCTGCCTAGCAGTATCTGTTCCTTCAATTATTTCTTGTGTCTTTTTCTACCTTCACATTCTTAATGCAGTCTTCTCGTTCTACTCAGGTTCAAGTATTATCTTCTACCACAGATTATTAGCAGTTCTTTTAATGATCCAGGAAGAGTCCCGACATTTCTGTGTGAAGATAATCTCTAGTAGTCTTCATGCCAATTGTGTCAACTTAGTTAGGGGTGGGTTGAGATGAATCAGGAATATCTTATGTTGGGAATGAATTTGACCTGCCGAATTTTGTTAAATTCCAGTGATATATGCAGTGAGAAGGAACATATTTCTGAGACTGAGACACTACAGTATATGAGGCTGCTCAAAGAGCTTTGCATGAACTCCTTTGGGTTTCTTTCATTATAATACTTTGCAAGAACTTTCTTTGAAAGCAGAAAATGAGGAACTATGATAAAATTGCTCTGGAAGACTTAGGAAAGGAGCTGTCCCATGTTGTATTAGAGTAGTCCTCATGGTAGGTTACAAATTATCCATTCATATACACAAGGAATTTCTGAACTTGATCTGATGTCCTGGTAACAGGAAAATGCCCAGTAATACTAGAAAGGCTCTAGGAAGATGAATCTATGAAAAAAACCAATCTATTACCTAATTAACAGCACTGTGTTACTGATGATGATGATGACACTGATAATGGATGAATAGGCAGATAATAGATTATAGATAGGTAATAGATGATAGATAAAAAGATAGATAGATAGATATGTAGATATATAGATGATGATAGACATGATAATTAGATAGATAGATAAATAGATAGACAGACATATCAATAGATAGATTTCCAGACCTTTTTTTTTTTTATTAACTTGAGTATTTCTTATATACATTTCGAGTGTTATTCCCTTTCCCGGTATCCGGGCAAACATCCCCCTCCCCCCTCCCCTTCCTTGTGGTTGTTCCCCTCCCAACCCTCCCCCCATTGCCGCCCTGCCCCCACCAGTCTAGTTCACTGGGGGTTCAGTCTTAGCAGGACCCAGGGCTTCCCCTTCCACTGGTGCTCTGACTAGGATATTCATTGCTACCTATGAGGTCAGAGTCCAGGGTCAGTCCATGAATAGTCTTTAGGTAGTGGCTTAGTCCCTGGAAGCTCTGGTTGCTTGGCATTGTTGTACATATGGGGTCTCGAGCCCCTTCAAGCTCTTTCAGTCCTTTCTCTGATTCCTTCAACGGGGGTCCTATTCTCAGTTCAGTGGTTTGCTGCTGGCGTACGCCTCTGTATTTGCTGTATTCTGGCTGTGTCTCTCAGGAGCGATCTACATCCGGCTCCTGTCGGTCTGCACTTCTTTGCTTCATCCATCTTGTCTAATTGGGTGGCTGTATATGTATGGGCCACATGTGGGGCAGACTCTGAATGGGTGTTCCTTCAGTCTCTGTTTTAATCTTTGCCTCTCTCTTCCCTGCCAAGGGTACTCTTGTTCCCCTTTTAAATAAGGAGTGAAGCATTCACATTTTGATCATCCGTCTTGAGTTTCATTTGTTCTAGGCATCTAGGGTAATTCAAGCATTTGGGCTAATAGCCACTTATCAATGAGTGCATACCATGTATGTCTTTCTGTGACTGGGTTAGCTCACTCAGGATGATGTTTTCCAGTTCCAACCATTTGCCTACGAATTTCATAAACTCGTTGTTTTTGATAGCTGAGTAATATTCCATTGTGTAGATGTACCACATTTTCTTTATCCATTCCTCTGTTGAAGGGCATCTGGGTTCTTTCCAGCTTCTGGCTATTATAAATAAGGCTGCAATGAACATAGTGGAGCACGTGTCTTTTTTATATGTTGGGGCATCTTTTGGGTATATGCCCAAGAGAGGTATAGCTGTATCCTCAGGCAGTTCAATGTCCAATTTTCTGAGGATCCTCCAGACTGATTTCCAGAATGGTTGTACCAGTTTGCAATCCCACCAACAATGGAGGAGTGTTCCTCTTCCTCCACATCCTCGCCAGCATCTGTTGTCCCCTGAGTTTTTGATCTTAGCCATTCTCACTGGTGTGAGGTGAAATCTCAGGGTTGTTTTGATTTGCATTTCCCTTATGAATAAAGATGTTGAACATTTCTGTAGGTGTTTCTCAGCCATTCGGCATTCCTCAGCTGTGAATTCTTTGTTTAGCTCTGAACCCCATTTTTTAATAGGGTTATTTGTTTCCCTGCGGTCTAACTTCTTGAGTTCTTTGTATATTTTGGATATAAGGCCTCTATCTGTTGTAGGATTGGTAAAGATCTTTTCCCAATCTGTTGGTTGCCGTTTTGTCCTAACCACAGTGTCCTTTGCCTTACAGAAGCTTTGCAGTTTTATGAGATCCCATTTGTTGATTCTTGATCTTAGAGCATAAGCCATTGGTGTTTTGTTTAGGAAATTTTTTCCAGTGCCCATGTGTTCCAGATGCTTCCCTAGTTTTTCTTCTATTAGTTTGAGTGTGTCTGGTTTGATGTGGAGGTCCTTGATCCACATGGACTTAAGCTTTGTACAGGGTGATAAGCATGGATCGATCTGCATTCTTCTACATGCTGACCTCCAGTTGAACCAGCACCATTTGCTGAAAATGCTATCTTTTTTCCATTTGATGGTTTTGGCTCCTTTGTCAAAAAGCAAGTGACCATAGGTGTGTGGGTTCATTTCTGGGTCTTCAATTCTATTCCATTGGTCTATCTGTCTGTCTCTGTACCAATACCATGCAGTTTTTATCACTATTGCTCTGTAATACTGCTTGAGTTCAGGGATAGTGATTCCCCCTGAAGTCCTTTTATTTTTGAGGATAGTTTTAGCTATCCTGGGTTTTTTGTTATTCCAGATGAATTTGCAAATTGTTCTGTCTAACTCTTTGAAGAATTGGATTGGTATTTTGATGGGGATTGCATTGAATCTGTAGATTGCTTTTGGTAAAATGGCCATTTTTACTATATTAATCCTGCCAATCCATGAGCATGGGAGATCTTTCCATCTTCTGAGGTCTTCTTCAATTTCCTTCTTCAGTGTCTTGAAGTTCTTATTGTACAGATCTTTTACTTGCTTTGTTAAAGTCACACCGAGGTACTTTATATTATTTGGGTCTATTATGAAGGGTGTCGTTTCCCTAATTTCTTTCTCGGCTTGTTTCTCTTTTGTATAGAGGAAGGCAACTGATTTATTTGAGTTAATTTTATACCCAGCCACTTTGCTGAAGTTGTTTATCAGCTTTAGTAGTTCTCTGGTGGAACTTTTGGGATCACTTAAATATACTATCATATCATCTGCAAATAGTGATATTTTGACTTCTTCTTTTCCGATCTGTATCCCCTTGACCTCCTTTTGTTGTCTGATTGCTCTGACTAGAACTTCAAGAACTATATTGAATAAGTAGGGAGAGAGTGGGCAGCCTTGTCTAGTCCCTGATTTTAGTGGGATTGCTTCAAGTTTCTCTCCATTTAGTTTAATGTTAGCAACTGGTTTGCTGTATATGGCTTTTACTATGTTCAGGTATGGGCCTTGAATTCCTATTCTTTCCAGGACTTTTATCATGAAGGGGTGTTGAATTTTGTCAAATGCTTTCTCAGCGTCTAATGAAATGATCATGTGGTTTTGTTCTTTCAGTTTGTTTATATGATGGATCACGTTGATGGTTTTCCGTATATTAAACCATCCCTGCATGCCTGGGATGAAGCCTACTTGGTCATGGTGGATGATTGTTTTGATGTGCTCTTGGATTCGGTTTGCCAGAATTTTGTTGAGTATTTTTGCGTTGATATTCATAAGGGAAATTGGTCTGAAGTTCTCTTTCTTTGTTGTGTCTTTGTGTGGTTTAACTATAAGAGTAATTGTGGCTTCGTAGAAGGTATTCGGTAGTGATCCATCTGTTTCAATTTTGTGGAATAGTTTGGATAATATTGGTATGAGGTCTTCTATGAAGGTATGATAGAATTCTGCACTACACCCGTCTGGACCTGGGCTCCTTTTGGTTGGGAGACCTTTAATGACTGCTTCTATTTCCTTAGGAGTTATGGGGTTGTTTAACTGGTTTATCTCTTCCTGATTTAACTTCGGTACCTGGTATCTGTCTAGGAAATTGTCCATTTCCTGAAGATTTTCAAGTTTTGTTGAATATAGGTTTTTATAGTAAGATCTGATGATTTTTTGAATTTCCTCTGAATCTGTTGTTATGTCTCCCTTTTCATTTCTGATTTTGTTAATTTGGACGCACTCTCTGTGTCCTCTCGTTAGTCTGGCTATCTAAGGGTTTATCTATCTTGTTGATTTTCTCAAAGAACCAACTTTTGGTTCTGTTGATTCTTTCTATGGTCCTTTTTGTTTCTACTTGGTTGATTTCAGCTCTGAGTTTGATTATTTCCTGCCTTCTACTCCTCCTGGGTGTATTTGCTTCTTTTTGTTCTAGAGCTTTTAGGTGTGCTGTCAAGCTGCTGACATATGCTCTTTCCTGTTTCTTTCTGCAGGCACTCAGCGCTATGAGTTTTCCTCTTAGCACAGCTTTCATTGTGTCCCATAAGTTTGGGTATGTTGTACCTTCATTTTCATTAAATTCTAAAAAGTTTTTAATTTCTTTCTTTATTTCTTCCTTGACCAGGTTATCATTGAGTAGAGCATTGTTCAATTTCCAGGTATATGTGGGCATTCTTCCCTTATTGTTATTGAAGACCAGTTTTAGGCCGTGGTGGTCCGATAGCACGCATGGGATTATTTCTATCTTTCTGTACCTGTTGAGGCCCGTGTTTTGACCAATTATATGGTCAATTTTGGAGAAAGTACCATGAGGAGGTGAGAAGAAGGTATATCCTTTTGCTTTAGGATAGAATGTTCTATAAATATCCGTTAAGTCCATTTGGCTCATGACTTCTCTTAGTCTGTCTATATCTCTGTTTAATTTCTGTTTCCATGATCTGTCCATTGATGAGAGTGGGGTGTTGAAATCTCCCACTATTATTGTGTGAGGTGCAATGTGTGTTTTGAGCTTTAGTAAGGTTTCTTTTACATATGTAGGTGCCCTTGTATTTGGGGCATAGATATTTAGGATTGAGAGTTCATCTTGGTGGATTTTTCCTTTGATGAATATGAAGTGCCCTTCCTTATCTTTTTTGATGACTTTTAATTGAAAATTGATTTTATCTGATATTAGAATGGCAACTCCAGCTTGCTTCTTCTGACCATTTGCTTGGAAAATTGTTTTCCAGCCTTTCACTCTGAGGTAATGTCTGTCTTTGTCTCTGAGGTGTGTTTCCTGTAGGCAGCAGAATGCAGGGTCCTCGTTGCGTATCCAGTTTGTTAATCTATGTCTTTTTATTGGGGAGTTGAGGCCATTGATGTTGAGAGATATTAAGGAATAGTGATTATTGCTTCCCGTTATATCCATATTTGGATGTGAGGTTATGTTTGTGTGCTTTCATTCTCTTTGTTTTGTTGCCAAGACGATTAGTTTCTTGCTTCTTCTAGGGTATAGCTTGCCTCCTTATGTTGGGCTTTACCATTTATTATCGTTTGTAGTGCTGGATTTGTAGAAAGATATTGTGTAAATTTGGTTTTGTCATGGAATATCTTGGTTTCTCCATCTATGTTAATTGAGAGTTTTGCAGGATACAGTAACCTGGGCTGGCATTTGTGTTCTCTTAGGGTCTGTATGACATCAGTCCAGGATCTTCTGGCCTTCATAGTTTCTGGCGAGAAGTCTGGTGTGATTCTGATAGGTCTGCCTTTATATGTTACTTGGCCTTTTTCCCTTACTGCTTTTAATATTCTTTCTTTATTTTGTGCGTTTGGTGTTTTGACTATTATGTGACGGGAGGTGTTTCTTTTCTGGTCCAATCTATTTGGAGTTCTGTAGGTTTCTTGTATGCCTATGGGTATCTCTTTTTTTAGATTAGGGGAGTTTTCTTCTATGATTTTGTTGAAGATATTTACTGGTCCTTTGAGCTGGGAGTCTTCACTCTCTTCTATACCTATTATCCTTAGGTTTGATCTTCTCATTGAGTCCTGGATTTCCTGTATGTTTTGGACCAGTAGCTTTTTCCGCTTTACATTATCTTTGACAGTTGAGTCAATGATTTCTATGGAATCTTCTGCTCCTGAGATTCTCTCTTCCATCTCTTGTATTCTGTTGGTGAAGCTTGTATCTACAGCTCCTTGTCTCTTCTTTTGGTTTTCTATATCCAGGGTTGTTTCCATGTGTTCTTTCTTGATTGCTTCTATTTCCATTTTTAATTCCTTCAACTGTTTGATTGTGTTTTCCTGGAATTCTTTCAGGGATTTTTGCAATTCCTCTCTGTAGGCTTCTACTTGTTTATTAATGTTTTCCTGTGTTTCCCTAAGGGAGTTCTTCACGTCTTTCTTGAAGTCCTCCAGCATCATGATCAAATATGATTTTGAAACTAGATCTTGCTTTTCTGGTGTGTTTGGATATTCCATGTTTGTTTTGGTGGGAGAATTGGGCTCCGATGATGCCATGTAGTCTTGGTTTCTGTTGCTTGGGTTCCTGCGCTTGCCTCTCGCCATCAGATTATCTCTAGTGTGACTTTGTTCTGCTATTTCTGACAGTGGCTAGACTGTCCTATAAGCCTGTGTGTCAGGAGTGCTGTAGACCTGTTTTCCTCTCTTTCAGTCAGTTATGGGGACAGAGTGTTCTGCTTTCGGGCGTGTAGTTTTTCCTCTCTACAGGTCTTCAGCTGTTCCTGTGGGCCTGTGTCTTGAGTTCACCAGGCAGCTTTCTTGCAGCAGAAAAGTTGGTCTTACCTGTGGTCCCGAGGCTCAAGTTCGCTCGTGGGGTGCTGCCCACGGGCTCTCTGCAGTGGCAGCAACCAGGAAGACCTGTGCCGCCCCTTCCGGGAGCTTCAGAGCACCAGGGTTCCAGATGGCCTTCGGTGTTTTCCTCTGGCGTCCGAGATGTATGTACAGAGAGCAGTCTCTTCTGGTTTCCCAGGCTTGTCTGCCTCTCTGAAGGTTTAGCTCTCCCTCCCACGGGATTTGGGTGCAGAGAACTGTTTATTCGGTCTGTTTCCTTCAGGTTCTGGCGGATTTCCAGACCTTTATGACTTTGTTTTGTATTTGTAGCCTTAACTTCTTTGTTTGGCTCCACCCACTATGACAACATCAGTCTCACAGGCAACAGCTACCTTGTTTTGGTATTGTCTAAATCTAGATTCATTAACACTTCCTTGACCTCAGTCAAGAAAATGTTGGAAAATCAGTCTTGTCACATGCAAAATGAGTCAGAGAAATCAGTTCAAGGGACCATTTTTGAGAATTCCCCATGGCATTCTAGTTATATAGAAACTGCTTGGACTGAGCTAGATGGATCAGTAGGTAAAGTATTTTCCCCACAAGACCTGAGTTTGAATTCTTAGAATCTATATAAAAGCTACCTGCTGTCATGCGTGTATCTATAATACCAGTACTCCCGTGAGTAGATGGGAGGTAGAGAGAGAATCCTTGACAACTAGTGGCCCAGCTAGTCTAGTAAACACAGTGGAAAACACAAGACCCTGACACAAACAAGGTAGATGGTAATGGCCAAAACCTTTGCTGTCCTCTGCTCTCCTTGTATACACATTGGCATGTGCCTACCTCTGTTCAAATACATGATACACACACAAGTAAGATGAAATAAAGACAGAATTCCTTAAGGCTAGTAAGATGGGTTTAGTGGGTAAAGGTGCTTGCTGCCAAATCTGACAACCTAAGTTCATTCCCCAAAACCTACAGGGTAGAAGGGGAGACTTGACCCTCATAAGTTGTTCTCTGATTACCACACGTGCATCACTGCGCTAATCATTTGCTATCACTCAGTGCTCCCCTCCACACAAAATAAACAAATAAATGAGTGTTTAAAGATTGCTTGGCTCATAAGAACCACGCCATCATAGTACCGCCTGTGAGTTTCCACTCATGCATATGCTCTGGGGCTGACGCTTGACCATTCCTATTCGAACAGGAACACTACCAAAATGGCGTGCTCAAGGGGCCTCAGAAATGCTGTCTGCTTTTTTTTTTCCGGGTTCTTAGCTACATATGGTAAGTGACAAATCTCAGGGACAGCAATTTGCCTTTTGATTGAAGGTAAAATTCTCCCTTTTATATAACAGATGTTTTTGACAGTTACTTTTGCTGTTAGCAAATCCCTGAAAGGGAAAATAAGCCCACCAGGTCTGAAGGGGAGAGAAAATGTTGAATAATAAGAACTGACCCTAATTCCTTGGAAATGGAGTGGAGATGAGGAGACATGACCTATTTATTTTATTTCTTTTTTAAAAAATCACTGTTGTGTTTTGCTTTGCTCCGTATAGAGACAACTCTGGGCTCATTAAAAGGCACTTGAATGAATAGATTTTCATATGTGGCTTTTGTGTATTTGAGGTACCTGGTTTCTTCTTAGCCACGTCTGTCTCTTCTACACTCCTGGGTTCTCTAGGCCAAGGCTGACTGTTGTATGGGTAGAGTTTAAAAGCTCTCCATAGAGACTGTGCTGTTGGACAGAAGGAGGGAAAACCTGTAACAAATCAGAGAAGTATTAGGAACAATGCCATTCTAAAGCACAGCTGTTAGACAGTGTCCTCATTTTCTTTCTGTTGCAGTGAGAAAATATCCTGGCCAAAGGAAACTAAAGGGAGAAAATGGGTATTGGGCTTACAATCCCAGGTCACTGTTCACCATGGAGGGAAGTCAGGGCATGAACTCAAGCAGCTAGATACATCACATCACAGTTAAGAGCAGAGAGAAATGAATATCTCCATGCTGCTTACTCGTTTGCTAGTTAGGCCCGGTTAGCTCACTTTACTCTGAGAGTGTAGGGTCTAGCCCATGAAATGATGGGACTCACATCCTGGATGGTTCTTCCTACTCCAATCAACAATCAAGACAACCACTCATAAGACAATATGATTTAGAAAATTCTTCTTTGACACTCCTGACTCTCTTTCTAGTAGTCAGTTGCACGGGTGGGGAGTGGGATGAGTTGGAGGGAAGAAAAGGAGGAGAGAAATGATACAATTTACTTTAAATGTTTTAAATTATAAGTGATTTTTTAACAGACTCTCTTCCAAAGTGATTAGAGGCTTTGTAGAGTTGACAACCCAGAGAATTTGAGAAGGCTTACACACACAGGGGTCCATATGCTCCTTTAATATGTAGAATAAGAATGTATTCGTCTATTTATGATCCTTGACTTAAATGGTGTTTTGACTTTGAAAAGTGGAAAGTCTCATGGTGGTAAATATTCAAAATGTACCTGTGATTTTGAGTTTTGCTCTTTTCCCAAGATAGCCACATGCAGCCCAAGACTCTTTTGGGGAGGTGAGGCAAGGGTGGCAAGTTCCTGGTTGTTCATGTGATTAGGAGGGTAATAGTCAGGCCCCACAAAGTGCTGCATTGTTTGCTATGATGCTTAGAGGGTAAGATGCTACAAATGCACTTATGGCAGTGTTGGCTTCTGATATGTGTGTCAGGATGCAGCCTCAGAGCCAGTAGATAAGCTTCTGCATGAGAACTCTCTCTCTCTCTCTCTCTCTCTTTCTCTCTCTCTCTCTCTAAATTTATTTATTTATGTCTCAAATGCTGCCTCCTCCTGTTCCCCCCTCACATAGTCTTTCCCCTCACCCCTCCCCTCCTCCCCTAAGAGTGTGCCCCATCCCCACATACCAGGTATCTCTCCCTACTATGCCACATCAAGTCTCTGTCAGATTAGGTGTACCCAATGAGGCCAGACAAGGCAGCCCTGTTGGGAAACGGATACCACAGTCAGGCTACAGCTTTAAGGAGAGCCTCTGCTTCAGGTGTTGGACGACCCACATTGAGGCTGAGTTGCATGTCTGATACATATGTGCTGGGGGCCTCACTCCAGTCCATGCATATTCTTTGGTTTGCAGCTCAGTCTCTAAGAGCTCCCAAGTGTCCAGGTTATTTGATACCAGCCTGCCCACAAAACTTTTGACCCAAACTTTGTCCTGTCCAAAAGAAAACAGGGACAAAGATAGAGGTGAGACTGAAGGAATGGTCAAGGGATAACCGGCCCAACTTGAAACCCATTCCATGGGCAAGCACCAATCCCTGACATTGTTAAAGATACTGGGTTGTACTTGCAGACAGGAGGCTAGGGTAACTGTCCTCTGAGAAGCAGGTGACAGTAACAGATGCTGAGACCTAAAGTCAAACATTGGACAGAGGTTGGGGACTCTTATGGAAGAGTTGGGGAGGGGAAATTGAAGGCCCTGAAGGGGATAGGAAACCCACAGGAAGACCAAGAAAGAACTTAAACAGACATACCTCTGGGCGAGTCAGTGAGGAGCTTTCCAGAAAGGTTTAACTCAGGATTGAAGACTCACCTTGAATGTGAGGGATACCATCCTGTGAGCTGTTAAAAACAAACAAACAAACAAACAAACAAACAAACAAACAAACACCAAAGAGAAAGCAAGCTGAGGACCAGAACTCATCTCTCTGTTTTCTGACTGAGGATCCAGGGTAACCAGCCATGTCAAGCGCATCCCCATGTCCTCCATGCCATAAAGGACTGAGTTCAAACAAAGCCCCCTTCTTTCTGTGTGTCACATATGTGGTATTGCCCACCAGCAAGGTAACTAACAGAAAGCATGGGAATCTGTGCTAATTGTAAGAACGGTAAGAATATTCTGTCAGTTGTGAGGTGGAAAAGATAAGCAGTAATCCACCAGATCTTTCAGAGCAGAGATTGCATACTAAGGAAGTCAGAACAAGCCAGAAGGAGACTAAATGCCTGGTCATTGTGGGACAAATGCTGGGCTTCCTTCTTCTGAAAATTTTACATCTAAGAACTATGTGAGCTTAAGAAACCTTTCAAACATAAATACAAAATGTGAAGTAACTGCACACCATGCGCCCACCATCCAGTTTCTACAACTAACACCTCTACACTTGCTCTAAACATACCCATCCATCTATCCACCCTTCATCTCCCACGAACCTGCATTATTTATGGTACATATCAAACGTGCATCACCAATACCACTACTAAACACATCATGTATAACCGCTTCCTAGAACTTAACATGGCTGATGTTCTCACAGTTTTTCCTCTGATATAGTTCCCAGGAATAGAGCTTTACGATGATATTTGAGTAGATATGAAAGACCCCTGCACCCATGTAACCCAATTCCATCGTCACTAATAACAATGCTACCACCCCAGAAAGTTCCCTCCTCCCCATCAAGGATTCCCTTACCTCTGTCTCTTTCCCAGAAGGGACTATTGTTGATTCTTCTTTCCCTTTTAACCATACATCGATACTTTTTGTTCTGGAGCTTCAGATAAATGGGGCCATGCTGGAAGCACTCTTTTGTGTGAAGGTTTATTTCACTTAGAAAGTGCTTCATAATTACGTTATGTTGTCACATTTATCAGCAGCCCGTGCTTTGCTCCTGTAAGAAGTATTCTGTTTGTGTGAATATGTGACAGTTTGTTTATCCATTCTGCTGTTGACGGACACCTGGTTTGTTTCCAGTTTCTGCATATTATAAATACACCCATATGAATGCCATTGTACAATTACTTTTACAGACATTTGTTGTCATTAACTCTTACAGAATTGCCCACCATACCGTGATTTATTCTAAGGAACTACCTCATGTTGTGGCTGGTGTTGTCAAGTTCAGATCTTCTGAGTACCAGGTAAAACATGTTGTAACTCCAATTCGAAGGCAGTGTGGAGGCCTGCTCCCTCTCCTTCAAATTCCACTGGTCCTTCCTCTGAAGGTTTTCAGGCTGGGGAGGCCTACACTATGTTGTCAACAGATTTGAAAGCTAATTTCACCTAAAACACCTATACTGGTATTTGACCCATCTGTGTACCATAACTCAGCCAAATTGGCACATAAAATTCATTATCTATCTATCTATCTATCTATCTATCTATCTATCTATCTATCTATCTATCTATCTATCTATCTATCTATCTATGCTAAGTCTTATGAGTAACCATGCCATTTTCCTCCAGAGTATTTTTACTGTTTTACATTCCTATCAGATTTTAAATTCTAATCGGTCAATATCCTTGGTATTTGGCTACTTTTAACCTTAGCCACAGTGTGCTGTGGAGTGGAATCTCACTGAGGTCTCAGTTTTAATTATTCCTCACAGATAATGATTTTCTCCACCTTTTTTTGGTTGTTGTTGTTCTAATTTGTTGTTGTCACATAGAGGCTTACTTGATTTCTTTTTTCTTTTTTTGCATATTTTCTTTATTTACATTTCAAATGTTATCCCCTTTCCCAGTTTCCTGGTCATAAACCCCCTATCCCATTCCTCCACCCAGTCACCCCCTTCCTGCTTCCCCATCCTGACAATACCCTAAGCTGGGGGGGGGGTGTCCAGCCTTGGCAGGACCAAGGGCTTCTCCTCCCATTGGTGCCCAATGAAGTCACCTTCTGCTACATATGCAGGTAGAGCCATGGGTCAATCCATGTGTACTCTTTGGATAGTGGTTTAGTCCTTGGAACACTGGTTGGTTGATATTGTTCTTATGGGGTTGCAAACCCCTTCAGCTCTTTCAATCCTTTCTCTAACTCCTCCAAATAAGGACCCCGTTCTCAGTTCAATGGTTGACTGCAAGCATTTGCCTCTGTATTTGTTGTGCTCTGGCAGAGCCTCTCAGGAGACAGCTATATCAGGCTCCTGTCAGAATGTACTCCTTGGCATCAGCAATATTGTCTGGGCTTGGTGGCTGTATGTATATGGGATCCCCAGGTGGGGCAGGCTCTGAATGGCCATTCCGTCAACTTCTGCTCCACACTTTGTCTCCCTGTCTCCTCCTATGAATATTCCTGTTCCCCTTTCTGAGAAGGACTGAAGCATCTGCACTTTGGTTGTCCTTCTTCTTGAGCTTCATATGGTCAGTGAATTGTATCTTGGGTAATCCAAACTTTTCGGTTAATATCCACTTATCATGAGTGCATACCATGTGTGGGTTTTTGTTTGTTTGTTTGTTTGTTCATTTGTTTGTTTTTTGTGATTGGGTTACCTCACTCAGGATGATATATACTAGTTCCATTCATTTGCCTATGAATTTCATGAAGTTATTGTTTTTAATAGCAGAGAAATACTCCATTGTGCAAATGTACCATATTTTCTGTATCCATTCCTGTGTTGAGGGACATGTGGGTTCTTTCCAGCTTCTGGATAAGGCTGCTATGAACATAGTGGAGCATGTGTCTTTGTTGTATGTTGGAGCATCTTTTGGGTATATGTCCAGGAGAGGTATAGCTGGTTCCTCAGATAGTGCTATGTCCAATTTTCTGAGGAACCTCCAGACTGATTTCCAGAGTGGTTGTACCAGCTTTCAATCCCACAAACAATGGAGGAATGTTCCTCTTTCTCCACATCCTCACCAGCATCTGCTGTCACCTGAGTTTTTTATCTTAGCCATTCTGACTGGTGTGAGGTGGAATCTCAGGGTCGTTTTGATTTGCATTTCCCTGATGCATGAGGATGTTGAACATTTCTTTAGGTGCTTCTTTGACATTCAATATTCCTCAGCTGTGAATTCTTTGTTTAGCTCTGTACCCCATTTTTAATAGGGTTATTTGGCTCTCTAGAGTTCTTCTTGAGTTCTTTGTATATTTTGGATATTAGCCCTCTATTGGATGTAGGATTGGTAAAGATCTTTTCCCAATCTGTTGGTTGGCATTTGTCCTAATGACAGTATCTTTTGCCTTACAGAAGCTTTGCAGTTTTATGAGGTCCCATTTGTTGATTCTTGATCTTAGAGCATAAGCCATTGGTGTTCTGTTCAGGAAATTTTCCCCAGTACCCATGTATGCGAGACTCTTCACCACTTTTTCTTCTATTAGTTGGAGTGTATCTGGTTTGATGTGGAGGTCCTTGATCCACTTGGATTACTTGGGTTGTGTACAGGGCAATAAGAATGGATCAATTTGCCTTCTTTTACATGTTGACCTCCAGTTGAACCAGCAACATTTGTTGAAAATGCTACTGTTTTTTCCACTGTATGGTTTTAGCTCCTTTGTCAAAGATCAAGTGACCATAGGTATGTGGGTCCATTTGTGGGTCTTCATTTCTATCCACTGATCTACCTGCCCATCTCTGTATCAATACAATACAGTTTTATTGCTATTGCTCTGTAATACAGTTTGAGGTCCGGGATGGTGATTCCCCCAGAAGTTCTTTTATTGTTGAGGATAATTTTTTGCTATCTTGGGATTTTGGTATTCCAAATGAACTTGCAAATTGCTCTTTCTAACTCTGTGAAGAATTGAATTGGAATTTTGAAGGGCATTGCATTGAATCTGTAGATTGCTTTTGGCAAAATGGCCATTTTTTTTTATCATATTAATCCTGCCAATCCTTGAGCATGGGAGGTCTTTCCATCTTCTGAGATCTTCTTCAATTTCTTTCTTCAGAGACTTGTAGTTCTTGTCATACAGATCTTTTATTTGCTTGCTTAGAATCACACCAAAGTATTTTATGTCATTTGTGACTATTGTGAAGGGTGCCATTTCCCTAATTTCTTTCTCAACCTGTTTATCTTTTGAGTAGAGGAAGGAGACTGATTTGTTTGAGTTAATTTTATACCCAGCACCTTTGCTGAAGTTATTTATCAGGCTTAGTAGTTAGTTCTCTGGTGGAAGTTTTGGGGTCACTTAAGTATATTATCATGTCATCTGCAAATAGTGATATTTTGACTTATTCCTTTTCAATTTGTATCCCTTTGACCTTCTTTTGTTGTCTGATTGACTAGGGCTTTGAATACTATATTGAATAAGTAGGGAGAGAGTGGGCAGCCTTGTCTATTCCCTGATTTTAGTAAGATTGCTTCAAGTTTTTCTTCATTTAGTTTAATGCTGGCTACTGGTTTGCTGTATATTGCTTTTACTATGTTTAGATATTGGGCTTGAATTCCTAATCTTTCCAAATTTTTTAACATGAAGGGGTGTTGAATTTTTTCAAATGCTTTCTCAGTATCTAATGAGATGATTGTGTGATTTTTTTTGCTTCGAGTTTGTTTAGTCCTTTTTGTTTCTACTTGGCTGATTTCAGCCATGAGTTTGATTATTTTCTGCCTTCTACTCCTCTTAGGTGTATTTGCTTTTTTTTGTTCTGGACCTTTTAGGTATGTTGTCAGCTGCTGATGTATGCTGTCTTCTGTTTCTTTTTGCTGGCCCTCTGGGCTATGAGTTTTCTTCTTAACTCTGCTTTCATTGTGTCCCATAAGTTTGGGTATGTTGTGCCTTCATTGTCATTAAATTCTGAAAAGTCTTTAATTTCTTTCTTATTTCTTCCTTGACCAATTTATCATTGAGTAGAGCGCTGTTCAACTTCCATGTATATGTGGGCTTTCTCTTGCTTTTGTTGGTATTGAAGATCCGCCTTAGTCCGTGGTGTTCTGATAGGATGCATGGGATTATTTCTATCTTCTTGTACCTGTTGAGTCCTAATTATATAGTCAATTTTGGAGAAGATATCATGAGGTGCTCAGAAGAGGGTATATTCTTTTGTTTTAGGATGAAATGTTCTATAAATATCTGTTAAATACATTTGCTTCATAACTTCTGTTACTTTCACTGTGTCTCTGTTTAGTTTCTGTTTCCATGATCCATTGATGAGAGTGGGTTGTTGAAGTTTCCCACTGTTATTGTGTGAGGTGCAATGTGTGCTCTGAACTTTAATAAGGTTTCTTTTATGAATGTAGGTGCCCTTGCATTTGGAGCATAGATATTCAGGATTGAGAGTACATCTTGGTGGGTTTTTTCCTTTGATGAATATGAAGTTTCCTTCCTTATCTTTTTTGATAACTTTCGATTGAAAGTCGATTTTATTCAATATTAGAATGGCTATTCCAGTTTGTTTCTTCTGACCATTTTCTTGAAAGATTGTTTTCTAGCCTTTTACCATAATGCAGTATCTGTCTTTGTCACTGAGTTGTGTTTCCTGCATGCAGCAAAATGCTGGGTCCTCTTTACGTATCCAGTCTCTTAGTCTATGTATTTTTTGTATTTTAATCCATTGATGTTAAGAGATAGTAAGGAATAATAATTGTTATTTTCTGTTATTTTTGTTGTTAGAGGTGGAATTATGTTTGTGTGGTTCTCTTCTTTTGGTTTTGTTGTAAGGAGATTACTTTTTTGCATTTTCTAGGATTGGGTTCCCTCCTAGTGTTGGAGTTTTCCATTTATTATCCTTTGTAGGACTGGATTTGTAGATAGATGGTGTGTAAATTTGGTTTTGTCGTGGAACATCTTGGTTTCTCTATCTACATTAATTGAGAGCTTTGCTGCATATAGTAGCCTGGGCTGGCAGTTATATTCTCTCAGGTATCTGTATGACATCTGTCCAGGAACTTCTGGCTTTCATAGTCTCTGGTGAGAAGTCTGGTGTCATTCTGATAGGCCTGCCGTTATATGTTACTTGATATTTTTCCCTTACTGCTTTTAATATTCTTTCTTTGTTTTTTTTTTTTTTGCATTTGGTGTTTTGACTATTATGTGGTGGGAAGAATTTCTTTTCTGGTCCAATCTATTTGGAGTTCTGTAGGCTTCTTGTATGTTTATGGGCATCTCTTTTTTTTTAGATTAGGGAAGTTTTCTTCTATAATTGTGTTAAAGATATTTACTTGCCCTTTAATTTGGGAGTCTTCGTTCTTTTCTATACCTATTATCCTTAGGTTTGATATTCTCATTGTCCACTGGATTTCTTGGATGTTTTGGGTTTAGGAGCTTTTTGCATTTTGCATTATCTTTGACGATTGTGTTGATGTTTTCTATGGTATCTTCTGCCCCTGAGATTCTCTCTTCTATCTCTTGTATTCTGTTGGTGATAGTTGCATCTATGACTCCTGATCTCTTTCCTAGGTTTTCTATCTCTAGGGTTCTCTCCCTTTGTGCTTTCTTTATCATTTCTATTTCCATTTTTAAACCCTGGATGGTTTTGTTCAATTCCTTCACCTGTTTGGTTTTGTTTTCCTATAATTCCTTAAGGGATTTTTGTGTTTCCTCTTTAAGGGTTTCTACTTGTTTACCTGTGTTGTCCTGTATTTTTTAAGGGGGTTATTTATGTCTTTTTAAAAGTCCTATATCATCATCATGAAATGTGATTTTAAATCCAAATGTTGCTTTTCCAGTGTGTTTTGATATCCAGTATTTGCTTTGGTGGGAGAACTGGGCTCTCATGATGCCAAGTAGTCTAGATTTCTGTTGCTTAGGTTCCTGGGCTTGCCTCTTGCCATCAGGTTGTCTCTAGTGTTAGCTTGTCTTGCTGTCTCTGACAGTGGCTTGTCTCTCTGGTAAGCCTGTGTGTCAGCACTACTGGAAACTAGCTTTCTCTCAGTGGGATCTTGGTACAGGGAACAGTGTCACAGGGTCAGCTCTGGGCATTGGAAACAAAGAGGATCCTGTCCCAGACTGCTCCTTGGTTCCTGTGTCCAGAGGCTTCTAGGTGGGTTCCTCTTGGGCCAGGAATGTGAAAAGAAGTGGTGGTCTCCCCTGAGCTCTCAATATTGTCTGCACTTCAGAGAGTCCAGCTCTCTCCCCCATGGGATCTAGGTACAGAGAGCTGTAGGACCGGGTCAGCTCTAGCAACAGGCAGAAAACCACAGTTCTCCACCTTTTTACATATTTGTAAGCCAAACGTATGTGTATTACATACATCTTCACCTGTTTTCCCATTTATTCATTTGGATGCTTTATCTATTTAATTTACTTTTATATTGAATTATTGAATCTGTCAGATATTTATTTAGCAACTGCTTTTCTATTTATAACATAGTGTACAACATTTTTTCACAACTAAATATTTTTATTCTATTAAATAAAGTAATGCTTTTATAAGACATTTCATATGAATGGTCATGATCTTCTCTGGCATGACTGTAAAAAACTTTCTTTTTTTTTAAAGATTTTTTCATTTATTATATATAAGTACACTGTAGCTGCCGTCAGACACACCAGGAGAGGGCATCGGATCTCTTTACAGATGGTTGTGAGCTACCATGTGGTTGCTGGGAATTGAACTCAGGACCTCTTGAAGAGTAGTCGGGTGCTCTTAACCGCTGAGCCATCTCTCCAGCCCCTGTAAGAAACTTTCTATTCATAGATTATGGATGTGTTTTGGTTTCAATAAGAAAGATTATAAACTTCACAATTTATAACCACATTTATGATCTGTCTTGAATTCATTTTCATGCACAGTGTGAGGATTTCATGGAATCCATGTGGGTATTTAGTTATGGATGTCACAGCTAAGATTTCCTTTTTTTTTATTAGATTCTTTGGCTGCTTGTTAGCACCATAGCTGCCATAGGGTCTATTGTGGATGCTTTATCTGGTCACATTGATCTATTTGCTGGTCTTCATGTCAACATTATACTCCTTCTGTACTCAAGATTCACGGTCAAATCTTGAGTTTATGTAATTCAAGTATTTCAACTTTTCTTTAAAAATGATTTTAAGTTTTATAACAATGCAAACCTTTAAACTAGCTTGTAAATTTTGTAAAATCCTGCTAACATAAATGATTGGGATTGTGTTGAATCTAAAGCCCAATTTGAGCAGAATTGCCATATCAAAAATAGTGAGTATTCAGTCTACAAAATATTCTTTCTGCATATTTTAGATATTCAATTTTTCTCAGCCATGTTCCATAATTCTCAACCCAGAAATTTTACATGCACTTTAAAATTAAATCCTAAGTACTTTATGTTGTCTGATGCTATTGTAAATTAACTTGCTTTTATTTAATTCCTTCTTCAACATTTGCCAATATAATTGATTGTGTCTACTTAGTCTATGTGGCTCAATCTATGTGAGTAAATTTATTAATTTTAGTTGTTTTGAAGATTCCTTGGGATTTTTCTGTGTAAAAACTCATGTCATCTTCAAATAAAGACTAATTCATTAAGCCTCTGTGACACTGATACTTTCTGTCGCTTGTGACAGCATTTAATCTTATCTAATCAGAGGAGTATCACAAGTAAACCCAAGAAGAGGTGATGCCAGATACTCAGATGCTTACGGCAACATTAGACATCATTTGAAAATGCTTCCAAATGAACAGTCAACAATGGGGGATTAGTTCAATGGACCCAGGTTGCATAAGCCTGTGAACACTTCACATCTTATTCTTGAAAAGTCTTAAAGAATATATGAACCTTCTGATAAATCATGTGGAAAAGAACACAGCAAGATACAAACAAAAGCAAAGCACAGCAAGTTATTTTATGCTAGCACACTATTGCAAGGGCCTAGTATCTTCCTGCAGCCCAAGTTTATGATTGCTGTGGCCCACAGTCATTCTAGCTTTTAGATGATTGTGCCCTCTGTAACTCTGGGATCTGAGGTCTCTAGTTGCTGCCACAGGGGAAGAAAGCCTAGAGAATGGAAAGGTGGTGCTCTAGCCAATTCTTGCTCATATTTCATTGGGTAAATTTGCCATAGGGCTCTAATCTTCAAGGAGCTAAGGATCATTCTCCTGATCAGAAGGGGGAAAATAACCCAATATTTCTAAAAATCATTTAAAAATTGCAGTTATTCCAATCTTTTATTCAGATATAAACGTTTTTAATGTTACAATAGACAGAAAACTAAGTCTGTGGTTTCATGTACTCTTCCTCTGTATAACCTTATAACTTCTGACGTGGTTACACATTTATATCTGACAATAGTATTCAAAATGAAAAATGTGAGCTCAACAAAAGTTTTTTAAGTTATAAATATTACCAAAAAGGAAACAATATCCCAGAATTATTGGAAAACCAGAAAACAATATTGTCCATCACAAAGTTTTCAAAGGGCAAGAAGATTGAGGTTGTTAGGCATGTTCATCAGAGACAACTGGCTTGCAAGGTAATGCCAGTGCATGGTGCTCACAGCAGAGGAATGGATGGATGCTTTTCAGGGTGACTCCAAAAACTCCTGGCCTCTTTCTGACAAGGTCTGGCACTGAGGGGAACCAGGAGGGCAACAGAAGGACTTTGGAGCCCACAGGTTGGGATTCTTCGCTCACTTACCAAACACTAAATACTCAGGACTCTGTGCATGCACGGCAGTGGTATGAAGAGATGGTAGGCCAGTGTCTCAGCTGACCTAGGTGCTGCTGTCAGTGTAGAAGGGGAAAATTTCCAGCAGATTTATGGATTCTCAAATTCCCTAAGCCACCAAACTTGTACTCTCCTGATTATCATAACAACAGCCACTACTCCCTTTATTCTTGCTGGGGCAGTCATCACAGAATGGATACCAAAGGCCTTACAAACAACATGTCATAATGACTAGGCTGGATACCTCTGAGACCTCACATCTATTCCCAAAAGGTCCTCTGAAAAGGTCATGTGAAAAAAATACTACTATAGAAACTTCCTAAAATAATAATGTATACAAATGTAAAAGGGAACTTCAATGGAATTACCTGTAATGGGGAACAATGCCTATGCAAGACAGCATACACTGACAAATGGAAAGCACAAAGTCAAGGATAAGTTACCTCTACTGCTTTTAGTTATCCTCCAGAACCGGATGGTGAGGCTCTATTGATAAAGACATCACATACTTGAGTTATAGAATGTGGAGAAATCAAGCTGGTATTGATCAGGAGTTTATCTCTGTTGACAGCTTACATAATACTGCTAGAAGGTACTTTGCCTATTACTGAAGGAGAAAACCAACCATCAATTTTAGTCACCTGTGAACCCGAAAGCTACAATAATGACCTTCCTGGCAAGATATCTTCATGGATGCATTAGTGCCATGCATAGTATGGAAGTAAGCAACCAGTTTCCATTTGGATTTAAGGCCCACTCCAGGTAACGAAACTTGTAACTAATAAGTTATCAGGGTTAAGAACCTGTGGCTAGATAGGTTACTAGTCCTAGGAGGTAATTTTACTATTATTCTTCTTACAAGACACAGTATTATACAAAATTCCAATTACCCCTAGAGTGTCTTTCAACTTTCATCAGAGCTGCTTCTCCTCCTCCTCCTCCTCCTCCTCCTCCTCTTCCTCCTCCTCCTCCTCCTCCTCCTCCTTCTCCTCCTCTTTCTCCTCCTCCTCCTCCTCCTCTTTCTCCTCCTCCTCCTCTTTCTCCTCCTCCTCCTCTTTCTCTTCCTCCTCCTCTTTCTCCTTCTCCTCTTTCTCCTCCTCCTCCTCCTCTTTCTCCTCCTCCTCCTCCTCCTCTTTCTCCTCCTTCTCCTACTCCTCCTCCTCTTTCTCCTCCTCCTCCTCCTCTTTCTCCTCCTCCTCCTCCTCCTCTTTCTCCTCCTTCTCCTACTCCTCCTCCTCTTTCTCCTCCTCCTCCTCCTCTTTCTCCTCCTCCTCTTTCTCCTCCTCCTCTTTCTCCTCCTCCTCTTTCTCCTCCTCCTCCTCCTCCTCTTTCTCCTCCTCCTCTTTCTCCTCCTCCTCCTCCTCTTTCTCCTCCTTCTCCTACTCCTCCTCCTCTTTCTCCTCCTCCTCTTTCTCCTCCTCCTCCTCTTTCTCCTCCTCCTCTTTCTCCTCCTCCTCTTTCTCCTCCTCCTCCTCTCTCTCCTCCTCCTCCTCCTTCTCCTCCTCCTCCTCCTTTTCCTCCTTCTCCTCCTCCTTCTCCTCCTTGTCCTCATCTTCCTCCTACTTCTTATCCATAGATGGTGATTAATACAGAGACTCAAAACTGATCCAAGGTGCAGAGAATAAGTGGTTTGTAGAGTACTCAGTCCTAAATGGAACATCTAGATCACCCCCCCCTCCTCTCAAGGATTAGTGATCATTTCAGAAGAAATGGCAAAGAGAATATATGTGCCAGAGGTGGTGGATGACCAGGAGGAAACAGTATTTTCTCTATACAATACAGAAGCTGCAAATAGAAACTTACAGTTGTTGTGACACTGCACAAGACCCATTCAAGATCAACACAGACAAAATTCCATCACGGAGTTGAGGGCAGGGAGTAGGTACAAAGACCATTCCCTAGCTGAGGAGCTCTAGGCAGTAGATAGCTCTTGGGAAAAGGAGAATTAATTTTTTAAAGGGTGTAGCAACTGGTAGCCTGCACATTGCAGTGGATGGCCACATATTTAAGGGCATATAGGCAGCACTAGTGGGACTCTTTTCTTTTTCAAAGGAGACACAAAGCTGAGTGGATATGGAATGGGGACAATATGGGAGAAGGGGATGAATGTAACCAAAATATAATGTATGAAATTCTCAAGTAATGAATAAAATATTTTTAAATAAGTATGTCTCATCTCAGACTATATACCACTGAAATATCACTGTAATTCCTGGTGGAAGTTTTCTTACACTGAGTCCCAGGAATTCCATCCCTGTCTAAACCCAAAGACACAGCAGAGGAAAGTGAAGGTTGTTTTTAGTGGTTTGTTTGAAAAAACAGGGAGAGAGTCTGTAACCACTTCCACCTTTTAATGCACAAACTCAAGACTTTGGCACTTGGAATAACTCCCCATAGCCTGCTGATTGAAAAAAATACACTCCATTTTATAGAAACAACTCCGCATGTTGTTTCTGCATCGTATATGTAGACAAACCGTTACCACTGTATTCATCCCGCTGCCTTTGGGTGCCACTTCACATCCAAGACCCTATTTCCATACTTCCTGTTGGAAATGATGCTGTTTGGGATAACATGGTATTAGATAAGGAAAGACTCATCATATTCCTGGCAGAAGCACTATAGACAAGAGAAAAATCCATCAACAGAATTTATGTTCATCCTAGTGAAATCAAGTTATTGATCTTTCCATCAATGAAGGGGCAATGGAATCAACTTGCTGAGAGTGGCCATTGGCATACCCAGACATCAGAGCTATATTAGGTACCAATGGCATCAGGAGTGAATGAGCCTCTCCGAGGGGAATCAATGCTTTCTGATTCCAGTCCTGCCTCCCTCTGTGGCCCCTCTGGATATAAGCGTAGTAAGTAAACACTGGACTGACTGGACAAAGAGGCTGGGTTCCATCACACTGGACATAATTAAGATGAGCCTGTACAATAGCAGATGCTATAGAGCTAATCAATACCAACCTAATGAATTGATATCCATTTTTTTCTGGTCATCTCCTCCTTATGAAGTGGGCAGTCAGATATGCTATCTAAAGTGTGCCCAGATGGGAGTTTTCTTTAATCCCTTTCCTTCCAGACTACCCTACCTCCCTCATGTGAAGCTGTAGCTTCTAAAGCCTCATCTGTGCTCTGTGCTCACATCTTGCTTTCTCTGCTAACTTGTAATCAGGAACACACACATGAGGTGATCAGAGAGAATAGAGAAGTATGGAGTAGTGTCAGGTAGAGAGAGCTGCCTTATGAGAGTGAGCTACGTGCTCATGCCATCTGCTTACCTTCTGGACCTGCTCAGGTTCGGTTTCACTGAGATCATCTGTACTTAACACTGGATGTTGAGCCCAACTCTGTGATTTGATGAGTCAGATACTACCCAGCACATGGTGAGCAGATTTTCTCCCTGTGTACAGCCTACACATTGTCACTGGGGCAATGGTCTACCATGGTGTTCCATAGGATGCCAATGTGGTTAAAGTCCTTTGAGATTATATCATGACAAAGAAGCAAGAGTATTACAACAGTCTTGAGCCAAAGTCCTTCTGATCACTAGTAAACCCTGGAACAACAGTTCTTGCCAGGTTGGTAGCTGCATACCCACAAGCAGTGAATATGTTGTTTTGTTTTTTAATTTTTGTAAGTTGTTACAATTGGGATAAAATCTACCAGGGGTGTCATACCTGATTAAACTGTGAAAATGAAAAATTATTCTTAAAACCCATATAGACCTATTCAAGTCAAAGAAGCTAGTTATTTGGGACATGAGGTAAGGACCACCTTTCCTAACTTTATCACATATGAATATAGATGCCTGCTTTTTATATGCCAGGACTAGATGGAAATCATCATGGGTCCTCTTAGAGCCAAGATATGAGAGATAGATTGGGTCCAAACTCCATCTATCATTTGTTCTCCACATACCTCCACAGTTGACATGTTGAAAATGACATCAATTCAGAGGCAGAGTCATATAAACTTTGAAGGTCTCAGTGTGACTTTCTTCTTGGTATATATAGATGGGTACAGGCCACTCTGTGAATGGTGTTATGATTTGTATATGAAATGCTTATCCTAGACTCATGTGTAGGGCACTTAGTCCTCACATGGTGGTATACTGTTGAGAAATCACAGAAATTTTAGATTTGGGCTTAAGATGGAGGAATCATGCCATGGGTACATGTCTCTATCAGTTATGGTTCCCAACGACTTCTTCAGTTTCTGCTTCCTGCATGCGATGAGGTAAAAGGCCTCCTCCATTCCCACTCAATGATATTCTGTCTCTCCATGGCCTTGGAGTCAACAAAGCCAAGGACTACGGGCTAGAGGACTTGAAACCAGGTGCTAAAAGAAACTATTCTTCCCTTTGGTTGTCTCTGACAAATATTTTGTTACAGAAAAAAAAGAAAAGCAGAAAGTCTAGAAGTAATTCATAGTATTACCTCTGGGTGCTTCATCATGTCCTTTCTTTAAAATACCCATGTTTCTCTTGACCAATGAGTTACCTTGACTGGGAAAGAGATTAGAGGCCATGGCCTGTATCTACACTCAACCACATACATACCCATATAAGCACTAAAAGCTAGGATACACATAGGAAAGATACCACATAATACCTGTCTATCTGAGAGCAAGTTATCTCCCTTAATATAATAATTTTCACATTCATCCATTTTCCTGCACATCTCATAATTTCATTTTTTACAGTTGGGTAAAACTCCATTATATTTATGTATTGCATTTCCATTATCTGTTCATTGGTTGATACTTTCTCAAAGTTCCATTTAGTCTTAATTACTCTGTTTGGATTAGCATCAGTCATTTGTTTTAATTTAAAAGCTTGGATGAAATGCCTAGTGTTCAGAAGACTTCCTAAGTACTACAGGGGTTTAAGGCTTCAGTGTCAGAGCAGACATGTGGCAAAGAAAAAGACAAAGCAAAAAAAGGTTCCAGGACTGTGATAGGAGAGTGTCGTGTGTGTGTGTGTATGTGTGTGTGTGTGTGTGCATGCATGTGCATGTTTATGTAGGTGTACCCATGCATGCCTGTAAAAACCTAAAGTCAACCTTGAGTCAACCTTGAGTCAACTTTGGGAATCATTCATCTTGTTTTCTAAAATAGGCTACCTTATCCATGTGGAGTTCCCTGATTAGGCTAGACTGACTGTAGAGCAAGCACCAGATATCTGTCTATCTCTACCTCCTTAGTGCTGGGACTAGAGTGCACATGGCTACACCTTTTTATATGTGGGTACTAGTGTGCTAGTGATTCTGATATGGAATCTCTTCAGCCCCCCCCCCCCAACTTGCTATTAGATTCCACTGGTTAAAATTTAAAGGGGATACTTGCTTACCATTTATGTTGAAGATTTGATTGTGAACGTGTGTTTCTTTCCTAGTATCACCCTGTGAGAATGACTCTTCTATAATAGCAGTGTGTCATGTTATTCATGTGTATTTAACCAGGCACTCAATTGGAAATATACCTTTTTCTTTTAATTGTCAATCACCGCCTCTGGTACGTAGGCCTTCCTCTTGCTAATGCAATACAGACATAAAAAGGCTCAATAAAGGGGCAGATATAATGGCCGTCAATTGAGGATGCTTCAGGGTAAGGAAGAAAGGAAACTTCTGAGGATTAGCTTAGTGTATGCACAGGATAGCTGGTGGCTACAGGATGATTAGGATGTAAAAGCAATAAAAAAATGGAGACACTGACGGCAACAGGGAAAAATAATACCATGGCCATTTCCAGTTCATGGGAAGCTCAGTTCAGATACATCTCTCTTGTCCTATGGAAGGGGGATGTGAGGAAGGACTAGAATTGAAGCAGGAGCTGCCAATCCCCTGACATAGAATATGACAGGCACACAGCCTGCCCCATGAATCATCGTAGGCCTGTCTTTGCTGCATGACTGCTAGCCACAGGGTATCTCCTGGATCGTGATCAGATCTTTTGACACTACCTGGCGCATGGCCATCTTATCTAGTGGCATATCACTTGTCCAGAATGTGGTATGAGAAGAGGCCAGGTGTGCAGCTATCCAGTGTGGGGACAGTGACTTTGCTCCTTACTTGCAGCTGGTAAACGCTTCATTACTGAGCATCCTAAGCCCAGGGTCACAAGTGTTCTCTCTCATCCATGTTCATCTATTACAGCTATGAACTGCTAAATGACACAGGTGTCCTTAGGGGCAAACGAATGCACCTTTAAACTGTTCTTCCCTTTGCCTAAGAAATATTTTGGAGGGTTTTGGGGGAGGAAGCTAACAAAGCTCAGAAGATTCCTGAACATTTGTCCACAGCGTTCCTGGCTGCTGTCTTAACCTTGGAACATATACCCTGTTGCTTTAAGCTAAAGATGCTCAGGAATATCTTTGCTTCCTGAACCATGGCTGTATGCTGCGCATGCTCAGTGAGAATGTATCTCTTAAACTGAGCATGCTAAGGAATGTGTCTCCTTCCAACACTTATCTACATGAATCTATATACGTTTCCAGAGTCCAATTCTTAAAAATAAGTTATGTTAATCAGCTACTGCAAGTAGTAACCCTTTATTTCCCAGGTTTGTTTGGGCTGTATTATTGCCAGGATGTGAATGTGTTGCCTTTGCTTAGCCAGGTCTACCACAGTGCTCTTGGGGTGCTTCAGCTATGTCCCTCTCTTATACACTATATCCCAAACAGGCTCCCCTCCTTCCTCTCCTACAGTGCCTCCTGTATACCTCCTCTCTCCCCCAGGTTCACTGCTCCTCTGTTTCCCTTTAGAGAAGAGCAGGCCTCCCAGGAGTATCAACTGAACACAGCATAACAAGATGCAAAAGACTGAGCATAGACTCTAAGATGAGGCAACCCAGTAGGAGGGAAAGGATCCCAAGAGCAGGCAAAAGAGTCAGAATGCACCTTTAAACTGTTCTTCCCTTTGCCTAAGAAATATTTTGGGGGGTTTTGGGGGAGGAAGCTAACAAAGCTCAGAAGATTCCTGAACATTTGTCCACAGCGTTCCTGGCTACTCCTGCCATTAGGAGTCCCACAAAACCCCCAAGATGAGCAACTACAGCATGTATGCAGAGGACCTAGCACGCAGGCTCTGTGATTGTTGGCTCAGTCTCTGTGAGCCCCTGTGAACTCTGTTTAGTTGATTCTGTGGGCCATGTTCTCCTGGTGTCCTCAGCTCCTCTGCCTCCTACAATCCTTCCTTCCTTTCTTCCACAGGAAAGCCCTTCCTTCCCAGTTCTCTGAAGCCTTTTAGAGTTTCCCTGACTGAATGGAGAGGCTGCACCCTGAACTCATTTTATTATATCTTGGCTCTTTATACGTGGATATTGCTAGTGGACATTTCATCTAGGTAGAAGTCATTCATGATAAGACAGCCTCTCACAAATGATCCCCATTTCCTTGGATGGCCTCTTAAGGAAGAGGTCTTATGCATGTGTTCTTAAGTGATTTCAAACTTATGAATCTCTTTAGCACTGTTGTCTACTGTGGAGTGTAAATAACTTCTGCAGATGAATTGTTAAGTTGGCCTATGTTTTGTGCACCTCAGAATTCGAATAGTTATTCATGGAAGGAAAGAGGAACGAATTAACTGAGCCCTGCTCATTGACATATACCCACTCTTCAAGTTCTTACACAATGTGTTTCACTTTTACACATTGCCCAATGAACAAGTACCTGGAGCTAGCAGATGAAATTATTGCCACCAGCTTCGGGACTCTGAGCCAAGGGCAAGCCAGTCTAAGGTTCTTAAAATTGCTACCTCCTCTGTTTGGGCTTCACCCCACTCCACATTTGGCCTTAACAAAGCAAGAGCATGTGGGTATGAAAGGTAGCTCCCAAGACACCAGATACTACCAGAAGAAAAGAATCAAAGAAAAGAAAGCAGATTGCAAGGAGAAGGCTGAGGGAAAGAACACATATAATTCAGTCAACGGGAGGGTATGCTGGGATGGGCTGGATCTTTTCAAGCCCAGTTCATTTAGAGGGAAGGCCTCACAGCCACGGACTGGTCTGGGCTTTCCTTTCCCTCCCCAGGGTTGGCAGGTGGAGGAGGCTCTCAAGACAGCAAGGTCTATAAAGTTTCTTTCTTTTTTTTTTTTTTTTTTTACAATTTAACACTTTATTAAGAAAACCAATTCAATTGCAAGTTTTAAATGCAACTTAATTTTTCCACACATTGTATTGTGATTATGGGTTTTTCCTCAGTGAACTTCTTTCAGATCCTCCCTACCCACCCACCTCATTCCATGACCATTCTTTTGGTCTCTTTAAGAAAAAAAAACCCATAAAAGCAAACAAAATACAAATACATGAACAAAAATGAAGAAATAAAAGAAATAAGGACAGATACTCCAAATCCAAGACAAAATCAGAAACCATAATGTACAAGTACAAGGTCAGTAAGACAAAAATAGCTACACAAACAAATACGAGAGAAAACCTCTTCTGAAATACTATTGATTTTGTTTTTTTTAATATTAAACCAATAACTATATTTTTTTGCACAGTTTTCTCTTTTTCTTTTTTTTCCATTTTTTTAGTTTTTTTTAAATTTAGAGAATACTTTATTAGTTTTTGTAATCAAACCCACGTAGATAAGACCTTACATATTTAATGCAGTGTGTTACCCCTGTACAAATGGAAAAAACTTAAGTTCAACATTTCTAGACCAATATGGCTGTTAATTTCTGTACAGTGCTAACTCAACACAGTAAACGGGGATACTTTTTTCCAAAGTTGACAGCACAGCTAAAGTTTCAAAAAATTCAAATTATGTATCTGTATATATATATTTATATTTATATAAAAAGACCAATAATAGCAGTGTGTTATGCATCAACAGCAGCAACAGCTTTTCCAGGTTCTGCAGTCATCTGAACAAAACTGTAGAGACATCCAGCACACTCCATTAAAAAAAAAAAAGGTAAAAAAACAAAACCCGAGAAAACAGCACAGTTCTGTTACTCTTGTGGTACCTGGCACCATTTTTTTTTAAAATTAGCTTCTCAATCATCATCTGGAAAGAAAACATTCTGAGCAACATCATTAAAAACAGCTCTGATAAAGCACGGTCAGTACTACGTATCATAAAGCAGGTACAAGCTATTTTACATCCACAGAGGTATGATACAGTACTGTCCTACATCTATAATACTAGAGGATACAATTTAAAAGGCATTATTTGAGACTTGATTCTACTTTTCCAGCAGAGGGCCCAAAGGATGGTGTGACACAGCTTTGTAAAGAAACATACTCTAGACAGGATTTCCTTTCACTAGTGGCACAGTTCTAAGGATTCATTCTCTCCATGAATGTCAGCTAAAACCGTTATTAAAAAAATGAAATATCCCTAGAACAAAACCGTATAACCACCGGATTCACATGAAGATGACCTAGTGGAGACAAGCTGGACCTCAGTGTTACCAACAAGCTATCAAATCTGTTATGTTTAAACAGTGAGACCTCCAAGGAAGGAGATGCCAAGTAGTGCTTCAAAGCTTCGGACCACAATCAAACACAGCATCCTTTTCAACAGAAGCAGAAGCTCATCTGAATATGCTCAAGGATGCTGACATCAACATTTAATCATCTCCTCACTCATCCAGGAAGAAGGGGAGATCAGTTACTACTGTACTTTATTGTGTTCAACCAAATCACCATGTTACAAAAATAGCAAGCTGCCATAATAAAAAATAAGGCTCCTCTATCCAGCACCAGATAGCATCATTTTACTTTCAAGCCTAGAAATTGCACACTTGTATATAAACCAACCGAAGATGAGGATTGAGAGTTCATCTTGGTGGATTTTTCCTTTGATGAATATGAAGTGTCCTTCCTTATCTTTTTTGATGACTTTTAATTGAAAATTGATTTTCTTTGATATTAGAATGGCTACTCCAGCTTGCTTCTTCTGACCATTTGCTTGGAAAGTTGTTTTCCAGCCTTTCACTCTGAGGTAGTGTCTGTCTTTGTCTCTGAGGTGTGTTTCCTGTAGGCAGCAGAATGCAGGGTCCTCATTGCGTATCCAGTTTGTTAATCTATGTCTTTTTATTGGGGAGTTGAGGCCATTGATGTTGAGAGATATTAAGGACTAGTGATTATTGCTTCCTGTTACATTCATATTTGGATGTGAGGTTATGTTTGTGTGCTTTCATTCTCTTTGTTTTGTTGCCAAGATGATTAGTTTCTTGCTTCTTCTAGGGTATAGCTTGCCTCCTTATGTTGGGCTTTACCCTTTATTATCCTTTGTAGTGCTGGATTTGTAGAAAGATATTGTGTAAATTTGGTTTTGTCATGGAATATCTTGGTTTCTCCATCTATGTTAATTGAGAGTTTTGCAGGATACAGTAACCTGGGCTGGCATTTGTGTTTTCTTAGGGTCTGTATGACATCAGTCCAGGATCTTCTGGCCTTCATAGTTTCTGGCGAGAAGTCTGGTGTGATTCTGATAGGTCTCCCTTTATATGTTACTTGACCTTTTTCCCTTACTGCTTTTAATATTCTTTCTTTATTTTGTGCGTTTGGTGTTTTGACAATTATGTGACGGGAGGTGTTTCTTTTCTGGTCCAATCTATTTGGAGTTCTGTAGGCTTCTTGTATGCCTATGGGTATCTCTTTTTTTAGGTTAGGGAAGTTTTCTTCTATGATTTTGTTGAAGATATTTACTGGTCCTTTGAGCTGGGAGTCTTCACTCTCTTCTATACCTATTATCCTTAGGTTTGATCTTCTCATTGAGTCCTGGATTTCCTGTATGTTTTGGACCAGTAGCTTTTTCTGCTTTACATTATCTTTGAAAGTTGAGTCAATGATTTCTATGGAATCTTCTGCTCCTGAGATTCTCTCTTCCATCTCTTGTATTCTGTTGGTGAAGCTTGTATCTACAGCTCCTTGTCTTTTCTTTTGATTTTCTATGTCCAGGGTTGTTTCCATGTGTTCTTTCTTGATTGCTTCTATTTCCATTTTTAATTCCTTCAACTGTTTGATTGTGTTTTCCTGGAATTCTTTCAGGGATTTTTGCGATTCCTCTCTGTAGGCTTCTACTTGTTCTCTAAGGGAGTTCTTTATGTCTTTCTTGAAGTCCTCCAGCATCATGATCAAATATGATTTTGAAACTAGATCTTCCTTTTCTGGTGTGTTTGGATATTCCGTGTTTGCTTTGGTGGGAGAATTGGGCTCCGATGATGCCATGTAGTCTTGGCTTCTGTTGCTTGGGTTCCTGTGCTTGCCTCTCGCCATCAGATTATCTCTAGTGTTACTTTGTTATGCTATTTCTGACCGTGGCTAGACTGTCCTATAAGCCTGTTTGTCAGGAGTGCTGTAGACCTGTTTTCCTGTTTTCTTTCAGCCAGTTATGGGGACAGAGTGTTTTGCTTTCGGGCGTGTAGTTTTTCCTCTCTACAGGTCTTCAGCTGTTCCTGTGGGCCTGTGTCTTGAGTTCACCAGGCAGGTTTCTTGCAGGGGAAAAGTTGGTCCTACCTGCGGTTCCAAGGCTCAAGTTTGCTCGTGGGGTACTGCCTAAGTCCTCTCCGCGGCGGCAGTAACCGGGAAGATCTGCGCCGCTCTTTCCGGGAGCCTCCGTGCACCAGGGTTCCAGATGGCGTTTGGTGTTTTCCTCTGGCGTCTGGATGTGCACAGAGTGCAGTCTCTTCTGGTTTCCCAGGCGTGTCTGCCTCTCTGAAGGTTTAGCTCTCCCTCCCACGGGATTTGGGTGCAGAGAACTGTTTATCTGGTCTGTTTCCTTCAGGTTCCGGCGGTGTCTCAGGCGCAGGGTTCCTGCCGCTCCTGGGCCCTCCCCTACGGGAACCCAGAGGCCTTATACAGTTGCCTCTTGGGCCAGGGATGTGGGCAGGGGTGGGCAGTGTTGGTGGTCTCCTCTGCTCTGCAGCCTCAGGAGTGCCCACCTGATTCAGGCGGTGAGGTCTCTCTCCCACGGGGTTTGGGAGCAGAGAGCTGCTGCGGGCCGGGATCCGCCGTCTATAAAGTTTCTTATGAGACATCTTAACCCTGCACTTGAACTGTATCTTGCTGCAACCCTACACTCCTTAAAAGTCCCACAAACATATTCACTCCTCTCTTGCCCCCTCCCATTTTTAAAACAGGGTTTCTCTGTGTGTCCCTGGCTGTCCTGGAACTTGCTATGTAGGCAGGAAGCTTTGAACTCACAGAGATCCTCCTGCCCCTGCCCCTGTCTACTAGCCCTTTTAAAAATTAAAATATATTCATCACATAAACTGCCAGAGTTCAGTGAAACATTTCAGCACTTGACACAGTGTACACTAATCCAGCCTTCCTTTATTGTTGGCGTTTTCAAAGATGTATCTTCTAGTTGGGGAGTTGCTAATGGAAGTTTATCATCAGACTGAAGCATACTGGCAGAATTCTGGGACTTCGGGACTCAAGGTAAACAACAACAACAACAACAACAACAACAACAACAACAACAAAAGAAACTTGTTTTTGAGTCACGTTCTGTCACTGAGTAAAGATCTTGACGTTGAACCAATGGAATTGCTTCAGCATGACTGTGTAAATCACACTCATCCTACTATCTCCTGAGCCGCCACCGGTAGGTGAGCACACCCATGGTTGGCATGTTGACAGCAGATGAACGCAAAGCTATGTTAAATGAGAGCCATAGAAGAAAAGACGCTGCCGAGGGACAGGTTTAAGTTTGCAGGAGCTTTAGTCTACTCTGAGACCCAGCCCTATGCCTTTTAAAAATCGTTTATTTTTATTTCTTGTAGTTGTTTGTATATGTGGTGCTAATGTTTGCCCCTCATCAGAAGAGGATGTTGGATCTCCCGGAACTGGAGTTACAGGCTGTTATGAGTCACTGAATCTGGGTGCTAAGCCCTGAGGATCTCAGGTTCCTTGCAAGAGCAGCAAGTGCTCTAACCACTGGGCAGTGAGCCATCAACCGAGCTCCACTAATGGAGTCCCCATTTAAGGATGCCTACTCTTTGACCCACTTACTCTCAATTGAGAAAAGCTGTTAGCCTCATCTGTACTGACCACTGGAGGAAGCGCTAACTCCAGGAGAGGATGCCTACAGAGGCCAGGCTGGAGAGCGCCTTAACCCAAGAAGGCTCTATCTTAGGTAAAGGCTAACCCTCCGCGTCTTAAGTACTGCTTTGCAAAGGCTCCCATGTATACGAACTTCAAGTATGCTCCCACAAACATCCTCATCCCTAATCTGTGTCTCTGCTTCATTCTTTAACCATGGTAAATAAATTCGTCAACTCCCCTTCAATTCTCCCAAGTCCCCATAAAAGCAATCCAATTGCTCCAAATGCATTTGCTTCTATTTTCAAAACGTGGATGCCTGTGCATCGCTGTAATTATAGAGTAATGATTTCTTATCTTCCCTTTCACTCTCAGCGTGGTTAGCATTAAAATAACGTAATTTACAAAACCGTAATTTTAAAAAAAAGTGTTCATTTTTCATTATAGATTTAATGCATACTTATTAAACAAACATTTTTGGAAGGAAAGGAAAGCAAAATTTGAAGGAGAATGGCACTGTAAACATGAGTAATGCCTGCCTTTTGCAATGCCGTCTTTCAGGTGTGCCTGGGCACAGGGTTTTAAAAATACAGCTGCAATCAAGCCTTAAAGGAGGTTTTTATATCGCTTTTTCAAACTTAGCCCAGAAAAATCCTTTCTGTCATAATACTATAATGATAGCTTGGCCTCCATGGGCATAACTTATAAAAGATTTATTTGTTTTATGTGTGCATATATGTGCCTGCTCGTGTGAGTTTATGTGCACCACATGCAAGCTGGTGCCCGAGGAGATCAGAGGTGTCTGGTCCCCTGAAAGTAGTGTTACCAACAGTTATGAGCTGCCAGATGTGGGTTCTGGGAACTAAAAACTGAATCCTCTGCAAAAATCCGTTTGTGCTCTTAACTGCTAGGCTGCTTTCCAGCTCCCCACGGGTCTTATTTTTAAAGACCATGTGACGTTCTATAGGAGCTTAGCATTTGGTTGCTGAGGACCATCCACCTGTCTTTGAATAGTCATGTGAATATCACCCTTCTTTATTTTCTTAGGATGGATCCAGTATAGGGAATTTTTGATAAGGAGAAGGATATGATGATGATGATGATGATGATGATGATGATGATGATGGTGGTGGTGGTGGTGGTGGTGGTGGTGGTGGTGGTGGTGGTGGTGATGACAAGGAGGAGATGTTTCTCTTGTCTTGGTCTCCTTTCTCTATAGAAAGGGCTAGCTGTACACTCCATTCCACAGTTCTTGTAGCCATTCCCCAGGTGTTAGAGACCTATTCAATCACAGTGGAGGGGCTGGAGAGTTGGCTCAATGGTTAAGAGCACCTGCTATTCTTTGAAAGGACCCGGGTTCAGTTCCAAGCACCCCCATTGGCTCACATCCGCCTATAACTCTATGGAGTCCTGGCTCCCTATTCTGGTCTCTGTGGGTACCAGGCATGCATGTCATACACAAATATACATGCAGACCATCACTCATCCACACAAAATAAAAATAAACAAGTGTTTAAAAATAAATAGGTAAATGAATCTGGGGAAGTTTGCGTTGAAGAGCTAAGGTCCTTCTGACTGGGCCTTGAACAACCTATGACTAGTAGAGAGACACTGGCTTTAGTGCAGGACTGTGTCTGTCCTGTAACCCCACAGATGATAGAGGATTAGGATGGTGACTCTCAGTACTGTGTAAACTGTGTCACAGAAGCCTGATAATCAAACATTTGCTGCCTAGAGGTCCAGTCTGGAATGCATTTTAAAGCCTTTTCAAGTCGTTTAGGAAGACAAGAGGATACAACTAAAAGCTAACACACATGTCTGTCTGTGGACCAGCCACCATGTTGATCTGTGAAGACAACTACATTTAACTGACTTACCCTCACTTCACAATGCCCATTCTTTTGACCAGTACCTTGCCCATGCTTCCGAGTCTCTTTCCCAATCAGAAGCCATAGTGTTTTCCCTCTTACTTGCAAGTGGGTAAGGTCAGAGCTTGGGAGACCTGCTGCTTTTGGAACTACAGCCAATGAAGGAAGTAGTGATGTAATAGAGTGTGACTTTTACAGAGACTGGATTTGAAAATTAGAGACCGTGACCCCAAATTCAGCCAGAGTCCCACCTTGTAAAACAGTCTCTGGTACATTGTCTTCTACATTTTAGGGATATGTGTGCATATGGTCCCGAGAAATCAAACCTATGGCCACATGTATGCTAACTCATTCTCTACTACTGAAGCACACTCTTCACCCCTGTTCTAAACCTGCATCTTTTATAATTAAAAATCACAGTGTGTTAATGTAGCATTTTTGTTTTATTCTACTATAATCATCTCTGCCTCTCTGTGTCTGTTTCTCTGTGTCTCTCTGTCTCTCTCAATGCCTGCCCCCCAACCCCCTCTCTCTCCACTCTAGTCCATAGACTTCTGATTCTCAAATGTGGACCCTGGACCAGCAACAGTAGTATCACTTGGAAGCTTATTAGAAGCACAAATTGCTAGTCTCAGTCTAGCTTTATTGAACCAGAACCAAATGCTTAATCAGCCTGTAGGCTACCTCATGCACCAAGTTTAAGAAGGCTGTTGTATGAGAAGGCTCTATTGTACAGGCATTCTGAACCCTGCTATCCAAAGCATGGGCCTCAGAACAGCAATAGCAGAGTCACATGGGAGCTTGTTAAAATGACTGAACCTCACATTGTCCCCAGACCAGCTGAGTCAGAACCATTCTGGTCTTGCTCTCTATAAACTTGGAAGAGGCAGGCTTGGAACCCACGCCTCCTTAATTCCTCAGTCATGTGAACAGCCAGGCAGGTTACACGACAGAAAAAGCAAAGCTCTATTTGAAATCTCAGTGCTTTAAAAGTATACATTAAAAGTGAACTTTAAAAATCACATCATTCTGTAAACATAGCATGAGATATGCATCAGTCATAGCTCTCACTTATTGGTGGGGGGGATAAAAACATGAGGAGGAGACAGATGAGGTGATGTGCAGGAGGGTGAGCTGATAGTTCCTGTAGAAGCCGGATGTGGCCCTTCCGCATCCCACCCACTTTGCCTGAGGAATACAGTCAGAACCCATTCCAAACTTAAGAACTTTAGGGAACTGAAGAGCAAACTGAAATCCAATCTGGGCGCATTTCTTAACATATGTAGATTTGTCTCCCTAGCTCTGTTTTTTTGGAGCTTGGCTAATATTTTATCATATAATTACCACTTTCTTCTTAAATATGTGACTCTAAAACTATTAGCTGCCTGATGAGGTGTGACTTCATCTTGAATGTGGAATTTTTTTTTCCTGGGCCATTATGTTTCCAGCTTTGCCCAACACCATTGATTTTTCGCATTACACCCCTTGAGACCTGTCAAACACACCTGGAGCTGTTAATGTCTTAGGTGTTATTTGATCGGAATCAGCTGCTGTTCTCAGCCACAGAAGTTAAGCAAACCATTCTTTAGTTGGAGAAGCAGGGGAGAGAAGGGAGGAAGGGAATGCCTTTGAGCTGCTGCTTGGGTGTCTATTTTTTCTTTCTTTCTTCTTTTTTTTTCCTTAGCTTAATCTGCATGTGAACTTGGCTTCAATCTTCATGGTGAAGGCAGCTTTGTGTCAAAGCGAGGCTGATAGATCCCTACCTGTTAGGAACTGAGCTGTCAGCACAGACCCATGTCCTGACTCTTCTGTCCAGCCTTCCTGGCAGACATTCATTTTCTGAAAGGAGCAGGTTTCATTCTGTACCTGTAACTGATGTGTCAGTCAGCTAGCTGCGTGCAGTCTCTGAAGCTATTACCAAAAGAGGAGACGAGGAAAAAAAGGCACATTGCACTTTTAAATTACATTTCAGGCTAAACGATCTCGTTACTTCCAAAGTAAGATGAAATACAATATAATTTTGGCATATGCCTTGGCAGCCTATTCCTTCTCAAAAGAGTTCTGTTGGTACTTGGGGGATGATGGATAAGTGGTGGGAAGGGAGACTCAGCTTGTTCAGTGCCACCAAGGGCTCAGTCACTATATGCAGCGGTAAGCAAAGGTAGATGGGAGATAGTTCACCCTGCCACTGTAGGGCGGGTGGACGCATCAATTTACGCTGATAGCCAGGGAGGTTTTCAATACAGATAATAGAAAGGACCAGCTGAAGGGATGCATAGGACAATTCCAGCGGCCATTTTTCAGCACCAATAACTCACCGTCCATCTGTAAATAAGGGCAAGCCTAATTCTTCCTCCGAGATTCTTGCCCAGATGAGGTGAATCCATGCTTTAATGACCGCAGTACTCGGATTCACACACCGCACACGTCTCTGCGGTCTGAACTTTTAAAAGAGGGTGTGCGGGGCTCGCGGACGCAGAGCCCATTGTGTTCCTGTGCGAGGGAATGTGTGCTTCCCGAGAATCCCTAATGATAGGCTCTCTTGAACATTATAGCACCCGGTGGCCGCCGGCTCGATTTATAGTGTGCTGAGTCAGGCAAAAATGGACTATTTGCTGTTGTGCTTTAATTTGGGCAGTTCTTGTAGTTAGTCACACCGATTCCAATCAAACTGGCAAACCACGAACTGTAGACCTGCTTCAAAGAGGCTGGGACGCTGGCCTGCTGCATTAACTCTGAACCCTTGGTTTTGTTCTTTAACTCCACTGGGGGATGAAGCAGGACCAGGGGACACACGTCTCCGGGTTTCATTTTTTTTTTTTTTTTTTGCACCTCATTCTAACCCCAGACTATATCTGTAAGGACACAGTGTTAGGACTCAGTCAGGGCCCAAGAGTAACTAGGACATTCCAGTCACATCAATGGGTGAACATATAAGGATCTAAATTATGTCTTTAATGATTTTTTTAAAATAAATCATGAGTGTGCAGGCGCCTGAGGAGGCCGGAAGAGGGTGTCAGGTCTCCTGGAGCTGGAGTTACAGGCAATTAGGAGCTGTCACATGTGGGTGATATGAACTGAACTCTGGATCTTGACAAGAGCAGCAAGGGTTCTTAACCATTGAGCTGCCTCTCTGGCTCTAGGGTCTAAGTTTTTTTAATATAACATTTTAATTCCACTAAATGTTATCCCTTACTTCTTTTCTTTCTTTTCTTTTTCTTTCTTTTTTTTTTAATCAGGGGAGAGCGCGAACGCAGTCCCCCACTACCACGAATTATGCAGTCGAGTTTCCCGCATTTGGGGAAATCGCAGGGGTCAGCACATCCGGAGTGCAATGGATAAGCCTCGCCCTGGGAAAACCACCTTCGTGATCATAGTATCTCCCCTGCCAGGTAAGTATATCCCTTACTTTTCAACAAGTCAAGCTGAAAGGCTCGGTGTTCCAAAGGCAGGGTAATAACCTCTGCTGTGATAGTCAGGTTTGTTTTTCCATCAATCAAAACCCCAGCTGCTTTTCAAAGCCCACTCCTTACACTGCTTTCTGCTTCTAGACCTTCTCGAACCCCAGCCGCGATCACTGTCTCCTTGTCGTCTGCAGAGAACTGTTTCACGGTTGCTAAGAGAGATGCCAGTGCCTGCTTCCTGTTCACTGCACTCCATGCAGCTTTCGCTTGTGCTGTTTCAGCTGCTTTAAAACCACTGAGAGAGTTAGTTGGAAGGTAGAAAAATGTGGGTTTAGGAAAGGAAACAAGGTAAACTGAAGAGGTGGGGGTGAGGTGGTAAGATCTGAAGCCATCGGGATTCCGAATATCAAAGAAGAGACCACGGAGGTAGGGAATCAGATAGGAAAGCCGGGTCTCAGGGGAGAGCACTCCTTCAGAATCAGGGACCCCCCACATCGTGAAGTCCTCAACAGTATGATGGGACAAGGGAAACTGTTGATCTCTTCAGAGTTCCTGTTGTTTACAATGATAAAATTAATAATGTACTATCATAACTGATGAAGCCCAATCATAGAGCAGAGAGGTGTAACTCTACCAAGCTTAGAACACAGAGCCTCGCAAATCCGCTCACACAGTCTCTGGGTTCTCTCTGGCACCAGTCACCCCCATCAGACACTCTGCTTTACCAATCAAAGTAAGCATTAGTCTTAAAGTTTTATTATCAGGCTTTTTCCATATGCGTTTGTCACGGAAACGTATGTGTTTAAATAGGGTCTTCATTTCCCTTCTCATTTTGAACAGGGAAGAGTGAAGCCAGTGTGATAAAACCTGAGACTCACTCTCCTGTACAGTGCGATTCATTTGTGTCTCTGCATGGCAGCTCCTCTTACCTTCTCTGTGATGTACGTCAGTCACCTCCATCTCATTATTATGAGCAAGACTGCCTCTCACTACTCATTGACACCTACATGGGCTACAAGGGTTAATCCTATATATGGATTTGATTACTCTGTACAAGGTGAGAGGCAGGGACAAATTCAGTGTTGTCTCAGATAGAACATACATCCCAACACCATTAAATAATTCACCCTTCGCCCAGAGAGGTGTCAAATTCATATATATATATGTATGTATATATATGTATATATATGTATGTATATATATATATATATGTATATATGGTGTGTGTGTGTGCGTGTGTGTGTGTGTGTGTGTATTAAAGATTGATTTGTTATGTTATATGTGTGAATGAACACTGCATGTACATCTGTTATTTACAGACCAGTATCTTCCGGAAGAGAGAGGGCATTGGAACCCTGAAACCAGAGTTATAATCAAAGTGCATGTGCAGGAAGCTGCTCCAGGTCCTCTGTAAGAGCAGCAAGTGCTCTTAACTGCTGAGCTATCTCTCCAGTCCTTATTTCTGTTTTTAATTTATCCTGTTCTCACCCATTCACCAAAACTAGATTGTCTTTTCACTTAATCACAATAGGACTTTGTTGTGTGGATTATATTATATATTTATTAACATATATTAACGCAAAGCAATGCGCTTTATGAGGACGTTTCACACACATCCCTGGTGTTCCTTCCTGAGTTCTTGCCCCTTCCATGGTTCTTTCTTCCCCGATTGACTACTAGTCGTTTGCTTTTCCATGCCAATCTGAAATTTGGAGAGTTGGTTCGGATTTGGGAATGCTGAAATGTTAATAGTTACAGTGTTTTTACTGGATATATTATTAGTCAGGGTTCTCTAGAGTAACAGAATTTATAGAATGAATTTCTAAATATAAGGGATTCATTAGGATGACATAGGCTGTGGCCCAGCTAATCCAACAGTGACTGCCTATGAATACAAAGTCTAAGAAGCCCGGTCAGTCCACAAGGCTTGATATCTCAGACACTCTTCAGCCATGCTGGAATCCTGAAGAAGTAGGCTCTAAAGCCAGCAAGGAATGAACTTGTTAGCAAGGCAAGGGTAAGCAGGAGAAAAAGCTTCCTTCTTTCATATCCTTGCATAGGTTTCCAGCAGAAAATACGGTCCACATTAGAGGTGGGTTGTCCCAGCTCATGGGATCTGGATTAATTCCTCCACTCATTTGCAGTATGAAACTTTACACAGAGCTCTATTAAGACACCTAAGGTGTGTCTTCCTACCTTATAGATCCAGATTAGAAGTAGATCTTCATTCTTCAAACTAAATAAAAATTCCTCACACGTGCGTCCTCCATTTCAGGGTTTTAGTTAATTCCAGATGTAGACAAGATGACAACCAAGAGTAGTCGTCACACCATACATAGAGAAATTTCTATTACAGGTACATAATAGTTGAATTGCAGAAAACAAAGACTTCAGATTTTTTGTTACCATTAGCCCTGAGCATGTATCAAATCAGTAAATCTTTAGATTATTTGTATTAGATTGATTTTAATTGTAAAAAAAAAAACTGTTGGGGTTTCTGACTTGAATATTAAACAGTTGCTCAGTGAGGGGTTGAAGACTGGTTACTCAGTGAAGAACATGTTGGGCAAGTTTGAAGACCTGAGCTTCATCCCCAAACTCACTTTTGAAAAAGCTGGGCACAGTAGTGTGTGTGCACATGCAGCACCAAAATGGAGACAATCCAGCCTTAAACAAGAGAAACATGGAGTCACTGATGGCAAAATTAACAGATAATTCATCCAAGCTACAACTAGAAACGAGCCTCCAACATTCTAGAAGATGGAGAAGGGGCATGTAGGGAACGGAGATAAATGGAATCCCTGAGGGTGGGAGTTAGAACGTTAAAATTAAAGAGGATACCTCATAGGAGTAATAGAAATTAGATGGGGAGGGCCCGCAGCAGCTCTCTGCTCCCAGACCCTGTGGGATAGACACCTCACCACCTGATCAGGTGGGCACTCCTGAGGCTGCAGAGCAGAAGAGACCACCAACACTGCCCACCCTTGCCCACATCCCTGGCCCAAGAGGAAACTGTATAAGGCCTCTGGGCTCCCGTGGGGGAGGGCCCAGGAGCGGCAGGACCCCTGCCTGAGACACCCCCGGAACCTGAGGGAAACAGACCGGATAAACAGTTCTCTGCACCCAAATCCCGTGGGAGGGAGAGCTGAACCTTCAGAGAGGCAGACAAGCCTGGGAAACCAGAAGAGACTGCTCTCTGTACATACATCTCGGACGCCAGAGGAAAAAGCCAAAGGCCATCTGGAACCCTGGTGCACTGAAGCTCCCGGAAGGGGCGGCACAGGTCTTCCTGGTTGCTGCCGCCACAGAGAGCCCTTGGGCAGCACCCCGCAAGCAAACTTGAGCCTCGGGACCACAGGTAAGACCAACTTGTCTGCTGCAAGAAAGCTGCCTGGTGAACTCAAGACACAGGCCCACAGGAACAGCTGAAGACCTGTAGAGAGGAAAAACTACACGCCCGAAAGCAGAACACTCTGTCCCCATAACTGACTGAAAGAGAGGAAAACAGGTCTACAGCACTCCTGACACACAGGCTTATAGGACAGTCTAGCCACTGTCAGAAATAGCAGAACAAAGTAACACTAGAGATAATCTGATGGCGAGAGGCAAGCACAGGAACCCAAGCAACAGAAACCAAGACTACATGGCATCATCGGAGCCCAATTCTCCCACCAAAACAAACATGGAATATCCAAACACACCAGAAAAGCAAGATCTAGTTTCAAAATCATATCTGATCATGATGCTGGAGGACTTCAAGAAAGACATGAACACACTTAGGGAAACACAGGAAAACATTAATAAACAAGTAGAAGCCTACAGAGAGGAATCGCAAAAATCCCTGAAAGAATTCCAGGAAAACACAATCAAACAGTTGAAGGAATTAAAAATGGAAATAGAAGCAATCAAGAAAGAACACATGGAAACAACCCTGGATATAGAAAACCAAAAGAAGAGACAAGGAGCTGTAGATACAAGCTTCACCAACAGAATACAAGAGATGGAAGAGAGAATCTCAGGAGCAGAAGATTCCATAGAAATCATTGACTCAACTGTCAAAGATAATGTAAAGCAGAAAAAGCTACTGGTCCAAAACATACAGGAAATCCAGGACTCAATGAGAAGATCAAACCTAAGGATAATAGGTATAGAAGAGAGTGAAGACTCCCAGCTCAAAGGACCAGTAAATATCTTCAACAAAATCATAGAAGAAAACTTCCCTAACCTAAAAAAAGAGATACCCATAGGCATACAAGATGCCTACAGAACTCCATATAGATTGGACCAGAAAAGAAACACCTCCCGTCACATAATAGTCAAAACACCAAATGCACAAAATAAAGAAAGAATATTAAAAGCAGTAAGGGAAAAAGGTCAAGTAACATATAAAGGCAGACCTATCAGAATCACACCAGACTTCTCGCCAGAAACTATGAAGGCCAGAAGATCCTGGACTGATGTCATACAGACCCTAAGAGAACACAAATGCCAGCCCAGGTTACTGTACCCTGCAAAACTCTCAATTAACATAGATGGAGAAACCAAGATATTCCATGACAAAACCAAATTTACACAATATCTTTCTACAAATCCAGCACTACAAAGGATAATAAATGGTAAAGCCCAACATAAGGAGGCAAGCTATACCCTAGAAGAAGCAAGAAACTAATCGTCTTGGCAACAAAACAAAGAGAATGAAAGCACACAAACATAACCTCACATCCAAATATGAATATAACGGGAAGCAATAATCACTATTCCTTAATATCTCTCAACATCAATGGCCTCAACTCCCCAATAAAAAGAAATAGACTAACAAACTGGATACGCAACGAGGACCCTGCATTCTGCTGCCTACAGGAAACACACCTCAGAGACAAAGACAGACACTACCTCAGAGTGAAAGGCTGGAAAACAACTTTCCAAGCAAATGGTCAGAAGAAGCAAGCTGGAGTAGCCATTCTAATATCAAATAAAATCAATTTTCAACTAAAAGTCATCAAAAAAGATAAGGAAGGGCACTTCATATTCATCAAAGGAAAAATCCACCAAGATGAACTCTCAATCCTAAATATCTATGCCCCAAATACAAGGGCACCTACATATGTAAAAGAAACCTTACTAAAGCTCAAAACACACATTGCACCTCACACAATAATAGTGGGAGATTTCAACACCCCACTCTCATCAATGGACAGATCATGGAAACAGAAATTAAACAGAGATGTAGACAGACTAAGAGAAGTCATGAGCCAAATGGACTTAACGGATATTTATAGAACATTCTATCCTAAAGCAAAAGGATATACCTTCTTCTCATCTCCTCATGGTACTTTCTCCAAAATTGACCATATAATTGGTCAAAAAACGGGCCTCAACAGGTACAGAAAGATAGAAATAATCCCATGTGTGCTATCGGACCACCACGGCCTAAAACTGGTCTTCAATAACAATCAAGGAAGAATGCCCACATATACTTGGAAATTGAACAATGCTCTACTCAATGATAACCTGGTCAAGGAAGAAATAAAGAAAGAAATTAAAAACTTTTTAGAATTTAATGAAAATGAAGGTACAACATACCCAAACTTATGGGACACAATGAAAGCTGTGCTAAGAGGAAAACTCATAGCGCTGAGTGCCTGCAGAAAGAAACAGGAAAGAGCATATGTCAACAGCTTGACAGCACACCTAAAAGCTCTAGAACAAAAAGAAGCAAATACACCCAGGAGGAGTAGAAGGCAGGAAATAATCAAACTCAGAGCTGAAATCAACCAAGTAGAAACAAAAAGGACCATAGAAAGAATCAACAGAACCAAAAGTTGGTTCTTTGAGAAAATCAACAAGATAGATAAACCCTTAGATAGCCAGACTAACGAGAGGACACAGAGAGTGCGTCCAAATTAACAAAATCAGAAATGAAAAGGGAGACATAACAACAGATTCAGAGGAAATTAAAAAAATCATCAGATCTTACTATAAAGGCCTATATTCAACAAAACTTGAAAATCTTCAGGAAATGGACAATTTCCTAGACAGATACCAGGTACCGAAGTTAAATCAGGAACAGATAAACCAGTTAAACAACCCCATAACTCCTAAGGAAATAGAAGCAGTCATTAAAGGTCTCCCAACCAAAAAGAGCCCAGGTCCAGACGGGTTTAGTGCAGAATTCTATCAAACCTTCATAGAAGACCTCATACCAATATTATCCAAACTATTCCACAAAATTGAAACAGATGGATCACTACCGAATACCTTCTACGAAGCCACAATTACTCTTATACCTAAACCACACAAAGACACAACAAAGAAAGAGAACTTCAGACCAATTTCCCTTATGAATATCGACGCAAAAATACTCAACAAAATTCTGGGAAACCGAATTCAAGAGCACATCAAAACAATCATCCACCATGATCAAGTAGGCTTCATCCCAGGCATGCAGGGATGGTTTAATATACGGAAAACCATCAACGTGATCCATTATAGAAACAAACTGAAAGAACAAAACCACATGATCATTTCATTAGATCCTTAGAAAGCATTTGACAAAATTCAACACCCCTTCATGATAAAAGTCCTGGAAAGAATAGGAATTCAAGGCCCATACCTGAACATGGTAAAAGCCATATACAGCAAACCAGTTGCTAACATTAAACTAAATGGAGAGAAACTTGAAGCAATCCCACTAAAATCAGGGACTAGACAAGGCTGCCCACTCTCTCCCTACTTATTCAATATAGTTCTTGAAGTTCTAGCCAGAGCAATCAGACAACAAAAGGATGTCAAGGGGATACAGATCGGAAAAGAAGAAGTCAAAATATCACTATTTGCAGATGATATGATAGTATATTTAAGTGATCCCAAAAGTTCCACCAGAGAACTACTAAAGCTGGTAAACAACTTCAGCAAAGTGGCTGGGTATAAAATTAACTCAAATAAATCAGTTGCCTTCCTCTATACAAAAGAGAAACAAGCCGAGAAAGAAATTAGGGAAACAACACCCTTCATAATAGACCCAAATAATATAAAGTACCTCGGAGTGACTTTAACAAAGCAAGTAAAAGATCTGTACAATAAGAACTTCAAGACACTGAAGAAGGAAATTGAAGAAGACCTCAGAAGATGGAAAGATCTCCCATGTTCATGGATTGGCAGGGTTAATATAGTAAAAATGGCCATTTTACCAAAAGCAATCTACAGATTCAATGCAATCCCCATCAAAATACCAATCCAATTCTTCAAAGAGTTAGACAGAACAATTTGCAAATTCATCTGGAATAACAAAAAACCCAGGATAGCTAAAGCTATCCTCAACAATGAAAGGACTTCAGGGGGAATCACTATCCCTGAACTCAAGCAGTATTACAGAGCAATAGTGATAAAAACTGCATGGTATTGGTACAGAGACAGACAGATAGACCAATGGAATAGAATTGAAGACCCAGAAATGAACCCACACACCTATGGTCACTTGATTTTTGACAAAGGAGCCAAAACCATCCAATGGAAAAAAGATAGCATTTTCAGCAAATGGTGCTGGTTCAACTGGAGGTCAACATGTAGAAGAATGCAGATCGATCCATGCTTATCACCCTGTACAAAGCTTAAGTCCAAGTGGATCAAGGACCTCCACATCAAACCAGACACTCAAACTAATAGAAGAAAAACTAGGGAAGCATCTGGAACACATGGGCACTGGAAAAAATTTCCTGAACAAAACACCAATGGCTTACGCTCTAAGATCAAGAATTGACAAATGGGATTTCATAAAACTGCAAAGCTTCTGTAAGGCAAAGGACATTGTGTTTAGGACAAGACGGCAACCAACAGATTGGGAAAAGATCTTTACCAATCCTACAACAGATAGAGGCCTTATATCCAAAATATACAAAGAACTCAAGAAGTTAGACCACAGGGAAACAAATAACCCTATTAAAAAATGGGGCTCAGAGCTAAACAAATAATTCACAGCTGAGGAATGCCGAATGGCGGAGAAACACCTAAAGAAATGTTCAACATCTTTAGTCATAAGGGAAATGCAAATCAAAACAACCCTGAGATTTCACCTCACACCAGTGAGAATGGCTAAGATCAAAAACTCAGGGGACAACAGATGCTGGCGAGGATGTGGAGAAAGAGGAACACTCCTCCATTGTTGGTGGGATTGCAAACTGGTACAACCATTCTGGAAATCAGTCTGGAGGATCCTCAGAAAATTGGACATTGAACTGCCTGAGGATCCAGCTATACCTCTCTTGGGCATATACCCAAAAGATGCCCCAACATATAAAAAAGACACGTGCTCCACTATGTTCATTGCAGCCTTATTTATAATAGCCAGAAGCTGGAAAGAACCCAGATGCCCTTCAACAGAGGAATGGATACAGAAAATGTGGTACATCTACACAATGGAATATTACTCAGCTATCAAAAACAACGACTTTATGAAATTCGTAGGCAAATGGCTGGAACTGGAAAATATCATCCTGAGTGAGCTAACCCAAACACAGAAAGACATACATGGTATGCACTCACTGATAAGTGGCTATTAGCCCAAATGCTTGAATTACCCTAAATGCCTAGAACAAATGAAACTCAAGACAGATGATCAAAATGTGAATGGTTCACTCCTTCTTTAAAAGGGGAACAAGAATACCCTTGGCAGGGAAGAGAGAGACAAAGATTAAAACAGAGACTGAAGGAACACCCATTCAGAGTCTGCCCCACATGTGGCCCATGCATATACAGCCATCCAATTAGACAAGATGGATGAAGCAAAGAAGTGTAGACCGACAGGAGCCGGATGTAGATCGCTCCTGAGAGACACAGCCAGAATACAGCAAATACAGAGGCGAATACCAGCAGCAAACCACTGAACTGAGAATAGGACCCCCGTTGAAGGAATCAGAGAAAGAACTGGAAGAGCTTGAAGGGGCTTGAGACCCCAAAAGTACAACAATGTCAAGCAACCAGAGCTTCCAGGGACTAAGCCACTACCTAAAGACTATACATGGACTGACCCTGGACTCTGACCTCATGGGTAGCAATGAATATCCTAGTAAGAGCACCAGTGGAAGGGGAAGCCCTGGGTCCTGCTAAGACTGAACCCACAGTGAACTAGTCTATGGGGGGAGGGCGGCAATGGGGGGAGGGTTGGGAGGGGAACACCCATAAGGAAGGGGAGGGGGGAGGGGGATGTTTGCCCGGAAACTGGGAAAGGGAATAACACTCGAAATGTATATAAGAAATACTCAAGTTAATAATAATAAAAAAAAATGAAGTAAGTTAAAAAAAAAAGAAATTAGATGGGGGAGAAGAAGGACAAAACAAACAAACAAACAACAAAACAAACAACCTGGAACCACCAAAGCCTAAAGAGGTCTAATAAGGACAGGAGGCTAGACAGCACACAATTTGATCTCAGGAAATGTGTAGGGGGAGAAAAATATTTGAAATAACCGTTATCCCTGAATTTCAAATTAAGTGAACATTAAGAACAGACCCGCATTGCTCAAGAGACATCAAGCACAAAGAAAATGAGCAGAATACTATGGGAACCCACAACCAAAGAAAGAGAACCAGTCAGGAAAAAGGACATGGGTGACAGCCAATGAAGAAGAACGGCAGATTTACTGTCAGAAATGATGAAAGCCAGGGTGCAGTAGAGTGACATTTGGAAGGAGTGGAATAAAAATTTTAAACTCCACCTAGAATTTTATGGTCAAGGGGGGGAAAAAAAACTAACTCAACTCTTGTCAGAAATGAAAGCAAATAAAGACCTTTGCAGACATAAAAAGGAAAAGCTAAAAAGACTTTATTGCCAGAAAAATCATACCAAAAAAGAAATCTGTTTAAGAAAACCCTTTGGACAGAAGGAATGTGATAGCAGTTGGGCATCTGGATCTACACAAATAAGGAGCCTAGGGACAGGGCCCAAGAGAGACAGGAGACTAGACCTGGTACATGTGGAGAGACAGGAAGCTGGACCTGGTACATGAGGAGAGACAGGAAGCTGGACCTGGTACATGAGGAGAGACAGGAAGCTAGACATGGTACATGGGGAAAGGCAGCGACTTTCCTTTTGTAATTTTTAAAATAAAAAAATGATAATTTGCTCTTTGAAGCAGGAATAATGAGACTACATTATGGCTTCTGTAACATATGTAAAAATTCACACATTCGCCAGCAGCAGCAGAAAGGCCAAGAGAGAAGCAGCTGGATCTCTTTTTAAGATTTCATGCTGCATATGAGGTGAAGAAACAGTATTGTTAAGAAAACTCTGTTAAGTTTAAGGAGGCATGTTATAAATCCATGTGACCACGAAAGATCCAGCCAATAAGTCTGTGACAGAACCAGAAACATAAAAGTGCTAGGTTCCTAGGAAGAAAATCAGAAAAGGGGTCTGGTAAATAAATAAATGTAATGAGTACCTAGGTTATAAATACAAAGTACAGAGGGAGGATTTATTGCTTAATGAGTATAATTTCATTTTTATATTTTAAGGCTGTTAAATTTATTTGTGCTTGTATCTCTCTCCCTCTCCCTCACACACACACACACACACACACACACACACACACACACACACACACACACACGTATGTGTATCATGGCATACATAGGGAGAGCAACCCTGAAGGAGTCAGTTCTGACCTTGTACCTTTAAGTGGGATATAGACTTTAGGGATTGGTCCCAGGTCATCATCAGGCTTGGTGGCAATCACTTTCAACTCTCCTCACTGGTCCATGGTCTTACTTTTAATTGTGATAAAATTAAACCTACATAATCCTAAATTTATCATCTTAACCACGCTAAGTGTTCAGTTCATCCAAAGTTCAATGTATTCTGGGCAGTTAGCCTCCAGGATGCTTTTCCTTCTACTCAATAAAGAAGGACTCCCACTCTTCCTCTCTCTCTCTCCTTCTCCAGACCCCTGTGAGACCACCAGCCTACTTCCTACCTCACATAATTGAAAGGCACAGATGTTTTTCCTTTGATATATATCTATTTTATTTAGTGTAATCCAGATTCATCCTTGTGTATCATGTGTCAAAATTTAGCTCCTTTTAAACGCTGAATAATCTTCATTACTCATATATGCCATATTTGTTTATCCATTTGCATATCAATGTTTACGTATTTTGGCTTTGTGAACATGAGTGTGGTTCGATTATTATGTAAAATTTGCCTTAATTCTGCTTATGTAGTTTTAATTTCCTTCTATTTTTCTTCTTTGTTTCTGTTTCTGTTTCTGTTTCTGTTTTGTTTTGTTTTGTTTTGTTTTGTTTTGTTTTGTTTTGTTTTGTTTTGTTGAGACAGGGTTTCTCTGTGTAGCCCTGGCTGTCCTGGAATTCACTCTGTAGATCAGGCTGGCCTTGAACTCAGATCCACTCTGCCTCTGCTTCCTAAGTGCTGGGATTAAAGGTGTGCACCACCACGCCCAGCCTTTTCTTGTTTCTTAAGGTAGACTTTGAATGACTAATCTGAGATTTTTTTAAAAAAAAATCTACTATCAGCATTTAATCCTCTGAATTTTTAAATTTTCTATTTTTGATGAACCCACCAATTTTGGTAATTGGTGTTTTCATTTTCATTTTGTTCATAATACTTCTTAATTCCTATGGTGGTTTTTTTCCTTTGTCTAACGGATGGCTTAAAAGTGATATTCATAGTATAAATATTTGGGACTATCTATTATTGATCTATTAATTTCTTTGGGGTCAAAAAACATGCTGTGACTTCTTTCAGGGTATTTAAATATGTTTGTGTCAGCATAGGCTCTGTGAGGACATGTAAATTCTGTTCCCTGTGTTGTCTGGGTGCTTTATTTATTGCTGTGACAAGATACCTACAAAAGCAGCCTAGGGAAGGAAGGATTTGCTTGGCTCACAGTTCTCTGGAGCATAGTCCTCATGACAGGGAAGCCATGGCAATAGGAACAGGAAGCAGCTGGTCACAGTGCATCTGCATTCAGGAAGCAGGGCCATGAATGCTGGAGCTTAGCTACTTTTTTCTTTTTATGCAGTTGGGGATCCAGACTATAGAATGCTGCCACTCACATAGGTGGGCGGATCCTTCAACCTCAATCAACCCAGCCTAGAAACTCTGTCAAATTGATACTCAAGATCACTATCTTTAAATATCACTGAAAGCATTCCTCAAGATGCTTTGAACATCAAGACACAGCTACAAACTAAGGATGCACGCCTAATCATATTTCATGCAAATCCCAACAATGAACCAAGATAGCTCATTTATCTAAGTATAATGTTAGCAGTATAAAAATTCTAGAAGAAAAATTTATGAACACAGAGTGAGCAAACATTTCTCAGCTCGCACTGTAAAGGTACAAAACGCAGTGAAAATATCACAGGAGACGGCATTGAAATGGAAAACTTTTGCTCATAGAAGAGTATGTTAAGGAAATGAAAAGACAAGCTACAGTCTGCAAGAAAAGACATTGCCGCTTAGCTGTTTCCTCACAGTTGGATCTAACTGGCTGGCTGGAAGCAAAGGAGCTGTGATACCCACAGAGATCAGGCCAATTAACACACCTACACGGGGAAGGGGAAGAGGGGACTCCCTCCTCAGGAGGCCCTACCTCTCCCCAGGTTCTATAAGAAATAAACAACCAGCTGGGATGGGACTCTAGTGGAATTAACATGAGAGAAGCAGTTAGCAGGTGTGCTCTCCAGTGTTGTAGGTGTGTAGGCAGGCACAACTTTTTTTTTTTTTAGCTACTTTATTGGGTTCTTATATTTATCATCCTTCAACACTTATTACTCCCTAATCCCTTCCAACCCCGCCCAACAATAGGTAGGAGAGAAAACAAGTTAGAGGGGAAAGGGAGCATAGACCTCTGACTAGGGGTGTCCAGTTCCAGGGGGGCACATCCAATCACTGTGGTCAGGATTTTGCTAACCAGCAACCTAGCAACCCAGCAACCCAGCAACCCAGCAATCCAGCAACCCAGCAACCCAGCAACCCAGCAACCCAGCAACCCAGCAACCCAGCAACCCAGCAACCCAGCAACCCAGCAACCCAGCAACCCAGCAACCCAGCAACCCAGCAACCAGGCAACCCAGCAACCCAGCAACCCAGCAACCCACAACCCAGCAACCCAGCAACCCAGCAACCCAGCAACCCAGCAACCCAGCAACCCAGCAACCCAGCAACCCAGCAACCAGGCAACCCAGCAACCCAGCAACCCAGCAACCCAGCAACCTAGCAACTCACAACCCAGCAACCCAGCAACCCACCAACCCAGCAACCCACCAACCCACCAACCCACCAACCCACCAACCCACCAACCCACCAACCTAGCAACCCAGCAGTAGGAACCAGCAGGCTCAGGGACCAGCAGTTGTAGCCAAAGCAGCCACCCCCACAGGCCCTCTTGGGGTTCTCCCATTTACACCCTCTCCAGAGCCTCCCAAAATTAAGCTATCTGCAGCTAGCAGAAATCAAACCCCTCCAAGAGCACGGGACAATCATCATTAGCATCTGTGGACAATCTGAAACAGCCCCATATCTCATACCTGGGATTAAAACAAAAACATATTCATATAGCATAACTGTGTTTTTAAAGAAGCCAAAACCCTCACGATATAGGTGTTTCCTGGTTCTTAGTGGAACCTCTGCTTTTAGCCATCCATGATTCTGTAAGTGACCCCAGTAAACTCAGTGCCTCATCAGCAGGCTGAACTTTCTTTGGTTTGCCTGTACAGTGGGCTCATAGACATTTCTTTAGGTGTCCCTAGGAAAAAGTGTTCAGTATATTTATAAATCACATAGCTGATAAGACACTTGTGTCCCAAATAGGTGTAGTGTTAGATCTATGTGGCAGAATCTATAAAGTCAAACCATGTGACAGATCTCATGGGGGAGGTTAATTCAGGGAGGGAAGAAGGGATACAGAGGCTTCCTCAGAGGCAACAGTAGGAGTAAGTCACCTCAATAGCTAGTGGTGATGTGTCCTGTTGTCTCTAGGCCCCTAGGGGGTAGCTGTGGAGATGCCTGATAGCTAACATTCCTCCCTTTTGTTTATTAGAAAGGGAAGGGACTAGAAGGGGAGTGATGATGAGGCAGGGATAATGGCATCACCCTCTTTAGGCTACTTACTGCTGCCTGAGGGCATTGTCATTTCCAGGGTACAGTTTGTCCTCACCATCAAAGCTCGGTTAGTTGGTCAATAGCCATTAAGCCTCAGGCCCTGTGGCCAGTGGTTGGTAGTTCTGTAAAAGTAACTGATTAATCCTTTGGTTGGGAACGTTTTGTATTTGTTGTTGGAGAAATGCATAGAAGAAATTGATAAAGCAGGGTGCAAATAGTAAAGTGAGAATAGAAAAGGAAAGCAGTCAGGAAGGGCAGTAACCACTTCCATATGGGGTTTTCAAAGGCCCAGGGGTTGGAGCTGTTTCTTATGCTTCTAGAGGTCTGTTTGGAGTTGTTGGATTTTGTTTTTCATTATACTCAACTGGTTGACATAGGAACAGCATTCTCTTGGAGAAAGAGGCAAAGACCACCTTTTCTGCTGTAAGAAAGTCTAATCTCCTTTGGTTTTGAAGTACCATTGCTGCCCCTGAAGAGTTCATGATTTGGGCCATCCTGGATAAACTGGGAAGAAAACTCATAATACAAGGTTAGGGAAGTGACTGGTCCTGCTGTCCTGGTAGTGACACCTATGGTTATTCCTGTGACAGCCACGAGAGGCAAGATTTGAACTGGCCTTCTATTATGTGGGTGGCTATAGAATTCATGACTGGGATCAGTAGGGACTCCTCTCCATGTATCACCCCTAATTTAGGTAAGAGACACACCAGTGTGCAAACTCCTGACCAGCTGTCAGTTAGGTGATGGTAAACCTGAGTACCACAAAAGAATGGAGGCATTATAGACTGTAGGGCACTGGAGCAGAGATGAGGTATGGAGAGTGATGGTTTTGTGCTACAGTCTAGGGAACTTAGCCCAGATGCCTTAAAACGGTTTGCTCTGCCAAAGAGGGTGATGTAGAAAAGGTAGGGAGTTGTGGCAACATCAGGGTCAGGGCAGTTGGTGAATGGCAAAGCAATTATTTGACAGGGCCACAGGAGAAACTAGGTGTAAATGGCAATTTTGAACTAGTCCCACAAAGCACACACAGCCAGTAATTTCTGAAGCAGTCAGGTTGGGTGACATTAAGGACCTGATAGGCTAAGGTCAGAGTCTGAAGCAGGAGATGAAATGGCAGGTTTGTATTATTTAGGAGAGGGGATGTCAAAGATGCAGTGACCTTGGGGGAGTGTTTAATTACCTCTTCTACTTCCCCTATCCCCAGGGACTGGGTAATTGGGCCATATTTTCTCTGGATATTAATCATGCTTATCAGGAGCCCAGGGTTGTAGTGGCAGTAGAGTTTCCCACCTGGGATTCCATGGGTCTAGGATATAGAAGAAGAGGGTCTTGTATTGTAGATAGAGGCGGTAATTTTTCCTTACAATTGGCAAATGGTATTGGCAAGACCAGAATGGGCAGCCTCCATATTCTTTATAGTAACTTTCTGCCTGGTCAAGGAGGAAGCAAACAAGTTATTCTGAAGTGGGGCATAAAGAATTTGAGGTGAGATACATGATTCCAATGAAGGGGTCCCTCAGTTTGGCAGAAGGGGTCACAAGAATCACCTTGAAGGGGCCCTGTTATTTAGGGGGAGAAGTGGGGGGATGATAGTCCAGAGGACAGAGAAGGACCTGATCTCCAGTATTAATAGGGAGTGGACAGTGTGTGGCCATGGTGGACAATGAACAGTAAAGTTCCAGAGGAAGGAGCAGGGATGACAGAGTAAGGGAGTGAGAAGGTAGTCAGGCAGAGGGAAGATGGAAAGGAGTCACTAGGGGAGAGTCTGTAGCCTGAAAAGGGCCAGTGGCAGGAGCTTTACCCTATCAAGGTGAAGTTTCTGTGATAACTTGACAAGGGTGTTTTTAAAGGAATGGTTAGTCTGTTCTAGCTTTCCGGAGGACTGGGGGTGGGACAGGATATAAGAATCCCAAGAGATGTTGAAGGCCTTAGAAAGGTTTGGGAAACAGAAAAGTAATTCAGGACCATTGTCTGACTAGAGGCAGGGGTTCTGAATGGAGGAATGATCTCACAAAGGAGGAGATCAGAGACTGAGCCCTTTTGTTGGTAGTAGGGAATGCCTCCACCTATCCTGAGAAGGTGTCTACCAAGACCAGGATGTCCCTGACACATTTGACTGTGGGCAAGTGGGTAAAGCCAAGTTGCCAATCTATCCTGGGAGGGAGCCTCTAGCCTGGTGGGTAGGAAAGGGAGGGCTATGATATCTGGACAGATTTTACAAGAGGCAGTAAAAGACTTTAAGAAACTCAAGTCCTCAGGGTAGGTTGTAGTTGGATTTTAACAATGTGAGATAAGGCTTGGCCATGAGGATGAAAGAACTGGACAGAATTTGATGAGTGTTGGGGGGTGACAAGTGGGCTTGTGGGTTGTAGTGTGAGAATGTGCTATGATGGGTGGGACAGGTCTGGGCCCCCAATGGCCTCAGTTCTAGCTGCCTCATCAGACTGGTTATTTCCCTTAGAGATGATGAAATTATCGATTTGGCAGGATTGGCAGTGGACAATTCCAGTAGCTGTGGGGAGATGGTAAGCTTTAGGCATGGCCATTAATTGGCCTTCTTTGGTTATTGATCTTCCTTTTGGCATAAATAATCCATAATCTTTCCAGATGGCAGCCTGGAACTGGAAGCTATGGAAAGCATATTTAGGGTCTGGGTAGATGTTTAGGGATCATCCGTGCACCAATTAGAAGGTTCGGTGAGAACTACTAGTTCAGCCTGTTAATTAGTGGATCACCTGTGCCTCAACTTCAGCATCTGATACTATGGAGTAGACAGCTCTTTGGGTTTTTTCATGTATAAAGGAGCTGCCGTCTGTGTACCAGGTATAGATGGCCTGAGGCAATGTGCCTGTCTGTATGTGTGGGGGTGGGGCAGTAGTTCTTCTAAGGTTTCAGTGCAAGAATGAGATGGGAAGTGGTCAGCCCCATAGATCCAATCAGGTGTGCTGAGTTGCTCTGGTGTATTTCATTTGCATGTGCTCTAGCCTGCTCCCAAACTTGCCTGAGCTCCTCAGGCGGTAGGTTGTTAGTGAGAAATATATTTATTATATAAATATGATATATACATACATATGTGTTATATATATTACATATGTGTATATAAATATATATGTATGTATACATGTACACATATGTATGTATATATTTACACATATGTATGTATATATGTGATATATATGCATACATATGTGTGATATATATGTACACATATGCATATATATAATTTTTAGTCCCCAACACACATACACATCCCAATATATATAAAATATATATAATTACATATATATGTATATATATAATGGAAGGTGAGATTATAGGATTGGGTAATATATTAAAATTATTTAATGAAAGTAGAAGAGTTAGAGGTATAGGATCCCACTCTTTATCTGTTTGAGAAAGTTTATTTAATGAAAAGGTTACATGCACACCAACCAGGCTGTTCACCCCAGCAACCTCATGCAGAATTAGGTTGGGTGGGGGGAAAGGAGTAGATTTGACTACAGAGCAAGAATGTGTGTGTGTGTGTGTGTGTGTGTGTGTGTGTGTGTGTGTGTGTGTGTGTGTGTGTTGAGGACTAAAAGTTGTTCATAGATGCCAGTATGGGATGGTTCAAGTGGCCTGTAACTAGAGAGGGAGGAGAGGAAGCTGAAGAAGCCAGAGGAGGTGAGGGAGCTGTCAGTTGGGGACAGCTAAGGAGGAGGCTCATTAGCAGGGTCAAGGATAGTGGAGTTTCACCTGGTTGAGATCTCATAGCTGGGAGGATCTGAGTGGGGAACAGGAAGAATAGAGGGGAGGTTTGGAGTGAAGATGAGAGAAAGCCTGAATGTAGAGAACCTGCAGCCATTAATCGGATCGCAAGGTCCTGTATAATAATGAGATCAAAAGTATCGTTAAGTAGCCACTTAGATTCATTATCCAAGAGATATAGAGGCCTGCAAAGGAGTATGGGTTTAGAAGCCTTTAAATCTGACTCTAGGTGTAGTGTCTGAGCTTCTCCCAGAGGCATCCCAATGGGGAGCTTAGAGCTAAGACTAAGACAAAGTCCCCATTGGTAAGAAGAGTCACAGGCTTGAGCCCAAGGTGTTCAAAGGACACAGGTAAGACTAGAAGTAGTCAGTACAAGTTGGCTAGCCAAGTCATAATGAGGCTAGGCAGTGATCAGGGCAAGGTGCCCTAGTACTAGGATTTATGAGAAAAAGAAATTGCGTTGATAGGGTGAAGCCTCTCTCAAGGAAAAGTTCCGTGGTGAGGATCATCAACAAGGGCTGGTTCTACCTGTAAAGACTGTGACGAGGGTTGCCTATGCTCCCAAGGACACCAGAGGGGTGCCAGATACTCAAAAGTCACTCCCTCAGATCCCGGGAAGGGGAACACATCAATCAGTAGGTGTTGGACGCAGAAATCCAGCGATAGATCAGGTAGCAGGAAAGTTAACCTGGAACACGCAGACCGAGAATAGGGTCCCAGCCTGTGTGACCTTATCCCACGGAGGGGAGAGAGCACAAGCACCCGGAGATCCTATCTGAGTCTCAGCACCAAATATTAGATCCACATGTCAAAATCTATAAAGTCACATCATGCAACAGATCTCATGGGAGGTTTATTCAGGGAGGGAGGAGGGGATGCGACACGGAGGTGGAGTTTGGGAATAAAGAGGAGGGGGAAGGAGAAATAGGGCCCTTTATCAGGGGATGGAACGCATGCGTAGGAGGAATACACCTCGCAAAGGTCAATAATGAGAAAACAACCCAACCAAATAAATGGGCAAATCATTTGAACGGAGATTTTGCTGAAGTCCAGAGGTGGCCTTGGTAACAAGAATGGCTGCCCCGCAACATCATTATTGGCTTGTTTGTTCGTTTGTTTTAGAGAAATAAGAAATTTGAGAGTCTGACAGATACACACTTTAAGGCTTGTGCATTGCTCTTAGACCTAAGAGGTGAGAGTTGGTGTATCTTCTTGGAAGACTGAACCTTTCTACCCGCATTTTAAAATTTTACTGATAAATTCACCTTAAAATCTTCTTTAGTTCTTAACACCACTCCCCCAGCGCTTTTGGTTTAGGATAAACATTAACTATTGTTTTCACTAGCTTTACTGCAAACCACTTTCTCTGTATTAGGAACTTCTTCATCAATGTGTATTGACATTTCTAAAACCACGTGAGAAAAAGCAGTAAATTTCCCCACGATTTTTACTGGTTGTGGTGATTCAGACCCTGGGACAAACAGCTGAGGTGCATTATTTTACATACCACAGCAGACATGGCATCCAGGCTCTCCCAGCATCCCTCAGCCCCTACTTGTTGCCCTGCTCTCTGCCTTGAACTTTCCAGCCAGGGGTCTGGCCTTCTCCTCCCTAAGAAGCTCTTCCCTACATAATGCAGACATTTTGGTCTTCCCATCCTTCTCTCTCTGTGTCTGTGCTCTTTCTCCTTCGGGTCTCTTCTGTGCCCCTCCTGTGACTTCCCTGGCCTCATTCCTTGGGACCAGTGAACCTGCCTGACAGCTGCTTCCCAATAAACCTGCCTTTACATAGTTTCACCTGGATTGAGTTGACTCATTTCACTGGCGGAGACTAATTTACCTTATGCTAATTGTAGTGCTATTGTAGTAACATTTTCACGTGTAAATCACCCACATTGGTGGTGTTCAGCCCCATTTCCTTCTCCCCTCCCTCCTTCCTTTGACCCCTCCTTTCCTAATAGGTACCCCTTCGACCTCCACATCATTTTTGTTTTAACCTAGATCTTACACATATCAGAAAACAGGGTTTTGTATTTCTGACTTATTTTCCATGGGAGTTGCCATTTCCATTCGTTCTCCTAGAAATGATCGGATTATATTCTGCATGGCAGAATAGGATTTCACTGTATGCGCTTTCCAATCTTTCCATATGTATTCATGTGTTGATTGGCACTTGTAATGATCCTGTAACCTGGCTCTGGTGAGTAGTGCTATATAGCATATGTGGGGGGCAGGACTCTCTGCTATAGAGTCACACACACAACAGACTCTACGCTTTTCTCATCTGTTGGGATGACTTGCTTGCTTTGCGTATTTATACTATCGTTTGACTCTCCTTCCCATCGCTTATGCCTTTCCCATTTGCTTTTGTGTGGTTTTCTCTTATTAATAAATTATTTGGTTTCCTCATTCTGTTTTTTTTTAACCTTATAATATTCTTTGGAAGCTGTATTTCCAATTTCCTTTTTAGTGGCTATCCTTAAAGTCTAATCCTCATAGTTAGTATCAAGTAATCAGTATATGTATCCCCCTCCTGCCCAGTGCATGAGCCTTAGAATATGCTGCAGTATATTTCTCGGCCTAGCAGCTATGGCTGCTCAGGGGTTTCTCTTTCTCTTCATAGTGCTTCTAAGAGTCTTATTTCTCAGATTGCTTAGATGGCTTCATATTCATTACTTTGTTTTGTAGCATCTTAAATATAATCCTTTAGATTTTCCTTTAATGAGGAATTATAGCCCATAAACTTCTTTCTCCTTTGTGTTGAAATGATTTTGCTTCAGTAATATTCTTTGTGTAGACAACGACAATAAACGCTTTAAATAAGTAATGATTAAGAGTACACAAAGTAATATATCTGTACATACCTTTAAAAATTAAATTAGTCTTTGAAGCTATCTGAAAGCAAGGTGCAAGCATCCTGGCATATCTTTCTTAACTGTTTTTGTGGGCATCTCTTAAAAGCAGGAGGATGCCATAAACTGAAGTCACAGTATGCACAGGCCATACGTACACAGCCCCAATAGTCCAGTATCAGTCTATATTTATTTTTCCAAACTGTCTTCAAATACCTTGATAGTTTATGTCTCCCCTGACTTTATTCCTCCTTGATAAGGCTTCCATTACTTGGCTATTAAATTTGCTTACACTCACTTACCTTACACTGGTGCGCCCTTTCTGTTATATGTTGGCTTTCTATATGGGTCTGGGTTTGTCTGGCTTCCTCCTGATTTCAAACCTTACCTTTGAAAGATACTGTTGCTAGTTATAAAATTCTAGGTAGAAGCTAGACATGGCGGCACATGCCTGAAGTCTAAGGGCTTGAGCGGTAGAGGCAAGAGGATGAAGTTCAAGTCCAGACTGATATCCCTGTCTCAAGAGATTAACAGTCACATCTGGGTCTTTGTTTCTACACCAGTGTGTAGAGAATATAATAGCTGTGCTTTTCTCTTTTGCTTCTGTGTAGCTGGTAGGGTTATGGGTATGTCCATGCCTGTCTTTTCTTTTAACGATTCTCTTGATCCCAGAAGTTGCTGCCAGGCACTCGAAAGCGAGCACCTTGTCTCAGAGATCTGGAGCCCCATGCTCGCAGAGCCGTCACCATGCCTCTGGCTAGAGATCTATTACTTCCTTCCTTGGAAGAGGAAAAGAAAAAACATAAGAAGAAACAACGGGTGATTCAGAGCCCAAATTCTTACTTCATGGGTGTGAAATGTCCAGGTTGCTACAAGATTACTACAGTTTCCAGCCATGCTCAGACAGTGGTCCTTTGTGTGGGCTGCTCAACTGTTTTGTGCCAGCTCCCAGGAGGAAAAGCCAGGTTCACAGAAGGCGGTTCATTTAGAAGAAACCAGCACAAAACATCTATACAAGTTCCTGAATTTGTGTTTTTAACAGAAAACCTTATCAACTTCAGTTACTCTACCAAGGCAATGCATTATTCTTTGATTTTATAAAGTACAACAATGAAAAAAAATTCTCTTATTAAGAATTTCTAGTTGGGATCAGGTGTGCTGGAACATGCACAGAGAAGTAGATAGTTGTGAGTTCAAAGCTAGCCTGGCCCGCACAAGAGAGTTCCAGGCCAGCCGGGACAACATAGTAAGATGAAGAGAAAAAAGGCCCAACAGCTCTTCCAAAGGACCTAAATTTGGTTCCCTGCACTAACTCTGGGAAACTCACAATGCCCTCTTACACAGCCTCTTGTGGCTTCCACAGGTACCAGTATATACATGATACACTCCCATAAGACACACATACAGAAAATAAATATTTGTTTTTTTTTAAAAGAACTCTGTCTGATTTTACTATCTTTCCTCCTGAGTTCTTTAGCTGACTCATACGCCTTGCCCAGCTAGGCCATGCCTAGGTATACCATGCCCAGGTGTGCTGTGTTCAGGTGTGCCATGCTGCTTAGATTTCTTGTGGGCTGCAGTTAAATCATCTCCTCCATCCAAAACATTGATATTGCGGTACAAGAGTGTCAGCCACAAGTGGTTCAGTCACATCCATGGAACTCCTGAGGCTCTCATGTCTCAGCTTGGTCACACCCAAGTCATTCAATTATTGCTTCTCCTTGGTTCCCTTCCGCTTCTTCTCAATGTTAGCTGGGCTTAACTTAGTCTTAAGCTTCCCCCTTACCCCACCTTTCCTTTTCCTTCAATCCACATCCCTTGCCTCCCTTCAGAAAAGAGTAGATTTCCCAGGGATATTAACCAAATGCAATCTACAATGATTATTAATCGAAACAATCTACAATGAGACCAGGTACATACCATCACATCCTTCCAGTAGGAAGAAAAGTAGGCAAAAAATATCAGGGACAGCCCCTGTTCCTACTCTTAGGATTCCCATAAGAACACCGAGATACTCAGACAACATATGCAGAGAATTTAGATCAGACCCCTACAAACCCCTGATCTCTGCAAACCTCCAAGTGTCCCAGTCAGTTGATTCTGTGGGCCACGTTCTAGTGTTCTCCTGGAATCTAGGAGAATAATTCTAGCAAAGACTCCTAGTAATTGGGGACAGTGATCCTGAACCAGCTATCTTCTGTAATCTAGAAAGGCCTCAAGTGGAGGGACTGGGACACGAATCTAATGACAAAACCTTCCACGTACAGTTTGTTCTGATCGAAGAGTGTTCTGAGAGCTGAACCTAGCAGAATTGTTGTTAAAGAGACCAGAGAGACTTCAGCAACTGATGGGAGCAAAGTCCCACAGCCAAACATTTGGCTTAGCTCAGAGAGTCCTGTGGAGGAGGGGGAGAAGAAGGATCAGAGGAAGCAGAAAGAGGGGACAGGAACACCACAAGGAGCAAACTCTCTCTCTCTCTCTCTCTCTCTCTCTCTCTCTCTCTTTTCGGAGCTGGGGACTGAACCCAGGGCCTTGCGCTTGCTAGGCAAGCACTCTACCACTGAGCTAAATCCCCAACCCCATGGAGCAAACTCTCTTAACCACGAACCACCTCTCCAGCCTGAGAACGTGGTTTTCATATACATACACATGCTATACATATGCTAACGCATAGCTGTGCTGCCAAAGGCCTTCTGTATCTATTACTGTCTCAGTCAATGTTCTCTCATGGGACAGAACAGACAGAATGAATAAGCATGGATTTCTTAAATTGGTTTCAGGATATGGTCCTTGTAATTCAACATTAGTTGTCTTTCATGGGAGGGGCTGAGAACTCAGTAGTTTCTCAATCCATGAGGTTGAGTACCTGAGCAGTCCTAATATAGCACTGAAGGCCTGAGGGATTCCTGAAGAGGATTCTCTTCCTGCTTCAAATTATCTGATCAATAAAAATTCCTCCCAGGAGTGCCCAGCAGCTTGGATATTAGTTGATTCCAGATATACTATATCTATTGCATAGTAGATATAGTAAAGTGGATAACTAAAATAAACCACTGGTTACTTTTCTCATTGTTTTAACAAAATACCTGAGCAGAAGCAACTTAAAGAAGGGAGGGCTTATTTTGGCTCAAAGTTCTGGGGAACACAGTCCACTGCTGTAGCAGGAGCAGGAGGCAGATGGTCACATTGAACTCACAGTCAGGACTCAGAGAGTTGAGTGCTGGTACTCAGTTCATTTTCTCTTTTTTTTGTTTAATCCAGGACCCCACTCCAGGGGGTGATTCTAATTCCAGTTAGGGTAGTATGGTGGTTTGAATAGGTTTGGCTTCCATAGACTCATGTGTTTAAGTACTCAGTGCACAGGGAGTGAAACTGTTAGGAAGTGTGTTCTTGATGGACAAGGTGTGGCCTTGTTGGAGGAAATGTGTCACTGTGGGAATGGGCTTTGAGGTCCTATGCTCAGGCCTCATCCAGTGCAGAAGAAACAGTCAATGTCTCCTGGCTGCAGTCAGATCTAGATGCAGAATACTCGGCTCCTTCTCCAGCATCGTGCCTGCCTGAATGCTGCCATGCTTCCTGCCATGATGATAACTGACTGAACTGCTGAAGCCATAAGCCAGCCCCAATTGAAAATTGTCCTTTACAGGAGTTGCCTTGGTCATGGTGTCTCTTCACAACAATGAAACCCAAACTAAGACAGCTGTGTATTGACAGCTCAGTGAGTCTAATCCAGGTATGTCTACGAGATTTGTTTCTACAATCTAGTCCCAGTCTCTTAAATTAATGTGTAAATTCTCTTGTGCTACCCGGGCTCCACCCATTGTCACCCCTGTCTTGTTGCTGCTTCTACCAACGAATGCTTCTGTTGCTTCTTCCAATGTAAACACATTTTCTTCATGACTATGCTGACAGTCTGGGCTGTGCTCACTCTCTGAGAGGGAGACATCCTCATTTGTAGAGTCTGCTGGGTTTCCCCAGGGTAGATGCTGTCACCTTGGCCAATGACAAGCTACTAATGATCTAACGTCTAGCTTGAAAACTCCCTGGGTCTGAGGCCCTGTTCTTGCCGGCCTGTGCAGTCAGTTCAGCACCACAGGCTCCGGCTTGTCACAGGGAGGATACCTGACAGAATTAAAGTACAAACCGACTTCTCAGTACCTCAGCAACACCAGCAATAACAGTCAGAGATCCCCAAAGTTTCTGGTGCAGCAACTGAAGCAAAACTGCCTCTGTCTCCTGCCCTTTGTTTATCATTTCCCCGTTGAGGATGCAGAATGAGGAGATGCCTTGCTCTATAATGTTTGCTTTTAGACAAAATGCTGAGGATGAGTGTGACTGTGTCACATCGAGAGGCATCACCAGCAGGTTGCAAAGTGTTTAGCTGCTCCCCGGGTGATGCCCGTGAAGATTGCTGTTAGGCCAGAAGTAAACAAACCCCAAATCAGCATGAGCTAGCTCCAGGAGAGGGATAACTGGCTCTGTGGATATGCTATGTGAGCATGTTCCTGGCTGATTGAATGAACCCAGTGAGAGCATCCATGGGACACAGACTCTGTGATGGTTACCGCCTGCCAGTTGTCTATGGGACAAGAACTAGACTCACCTAGGAGTATGCTGCTGGGCACAGTTCTGGGGTATTTTCTAGATTAAGGTTAGCCTCTAAGAATGTCTGTGATGGCTCGCCTTAATTATGCTAATTGATCTAGGAAGACACTTCTTAATTGTGGGTGGAACCATGCCCTAAGCAGGGGATCGTGGACTTAAGACAGAGAAGGCAAGCTGAGGACTAATGTGCAGACATAGGCTCATCGCTCTCTCTTCTTGATTTTAGATGAGATGTGACCAAATCCATACTTCAGCTGCTATGACTTCTCTGCTAGAGTGGGCTACAATCTGAAAGGATGAGGCAAAAATGAACCCTTTATTCCCTGTGTTGTTTTTGTTGGGTATCTTGTTACAGGGACCAGAAAGGAAACAAAAGACAACATCCAACATAGGCTTAGACAGAGGCACACCTGTAGCATCAGAGACACACCTGCAGCAGGCAGAGACACACCTGTAGCATCAGAGACACACCTGCAGCAGGCAGAGACACACATGCAGCAGCAGAGACACACCTGCAGCAGCAGAGACACACCTGCAGCAGACAGAGGCACACCTGCAGCAGACAGAGACACACCTGCTGCAGACAGAGGCACACCTGCAGCAGGCAGAGACACACCTGCAGCAGGCAGAGACACACCTGCAGCATCAGAGACACACCTGCAGCAGGCAGAGACACACATGCAGCAGCAGAGACACACCTGCAGCAGACAGAGACACACCTGCAGCAGGCAGAGGCACACCTGCAGCAGGCAGAGACACACCTGCAGCATCAGAGACACACCTGCAGCAGGCAGAGACACACATGCAGCAGCAGAGACACACGTGCAGCAGGCAGAGTCACACCTGCAGCAGACAGAGGCACACCTGCAGCAGCAGAGACACACCTGCTGCAGCAAAAGCCCACCTGCAGCAGGCAGAGACACACCTGCAGCAGGCAGAGACACACCTGCAGCATCAGAGACACACCTGCTGCAGCAGGCAGATCTGCTTCCAGTTTTAGTGGTTGTGACCAAGAGGGAACAATGAATTGGACTTCAGATAGCTTGCCCATTCAAGGTGGTTCAGATACACAAAGATGGGTGTGGTTCCAAGAATTTCAGAAATATTGGTGCCCCTGAGAGTGTGCTTCCCTGAAAGGCTTCACATGTTTCAAACATTGAGAGACTGATACACTGAAGGTGGCTCAACTATCAAAGGACACAGTCTCCCCTTAACAGTGTGGGTGGGTAGGAATGAGACTACCACAGTAGCCACTGCTCTCCTCTCTCCAGTTAGGTTTTACTTCGAAGGGACTCAGAATTCAGGGCAGGAATTCCACCATGGAATTTTTCAGAGCACACTCAAATTTTAAGGAAAATAGCTAAAAGGATTTTCCTTTGAAGTTTAAGGCTTTTATACTTCAAAGGGCCTGGCTATGTTATTTGATGAGTCTGATTCAAAAGTTTTCTGGGAACCTTCTGTGTAGTTGATGACACACTTTGTTGGAAGCACAGGTGAGGGCTAAGCACTGATTCCATTGTGGGTTTTCAGGTTGTCTTAAGTTTCAGTGTCAAGTGTTTTGAAGGCTTGTGGTAAACCTGTTCATCAACTTGTCTGAACAGCAGCAACATGAAACTCCCATCTGCCCCAGTCATCTGCTTCTGGTCTGTCACCAGTCATATTGATCACTCCTCACTTAAGACTCCTCAAGGCCTTCCTTTCTAGCCAAACCTCTTACTTGTGAGTTGAGGCTGTACCTGCGCTCATGCAGAAGCCTGAATATCTCTGTATTTCAGTGAGCTTCTCCCTGAACGTGTATAATGGGCTTCTGCAATCTGTAATAAAAACCTGTGCTGGATAGTTTTTATGTCAACTTGACATAAGCTGAACTCATTTAAGAGGAGGGAACCTTAATTAAGAAAGTGTACTCCTAAGATTGGGCTGTGGGCAATCCAATATAGGCCATTTTCTTAATTAGTGATTGATAGGGGAGGGCCCTGTCCATTGTGGGCAATCCTGGGTTCTATAAAAATGTAGGTTGAGCAAGCCATGAAGAGTAAGCCAGTAAGCAGCATCCCTCCATGGCCTTTCTATCAGCTCTAGCCTCCAGGTTCTTGCCCTGTTTGAGTTCCTGTTCTGACTTCCTTTGATGATGAACAGTAATGAGGAAGTGTAAGACTAATAAACTCTCCCTCTAGCCCTGGCCAAGTTGCTTTTGGTCCTGTGTTCCGTGTCAGCAATAGCAGTCACCCCAAAAGGCACTGAGGGATGATCGCTGATCACTCAATAAAGTGCAGTAGAAACATAAGGCTCCACATTTGATAAGAGAACTCACGTGAAAAGCTGGGTATGATGACGTGTGCTTGTTGTCCCAGGGCTGGGAAGATAGACAGGTGGATCCCTGGAACTCCCTGGCAAGAAAGCATAACATAATTGGCGAGTTCCAGCCCGGTGAGAGATCCTGTCTCAAACGAGGTGGGCAGTTCCTGAGGGGGAAAGACACCGGACATTGTCCTCTGGCTTCCACGTGTAGGTAAAAGTGCCGAACTCACAATAGCTTTGACAAAACAGGTATTTGTTTTTCTCTCAAAAGCGCAGGAGGCACAGGCCACGTGGCTTTCTGAAACTGGGATGATATACCCACAGTCGGGAGGGAGGACTGCCTGTATTTCTTCTTTACTATTCCAAGCATGCAGCTCTTATCCTCGAGGCTGCCTCATGATAGCACAATAAATGCTTTTGCGAGTGGCATCCCATATGTATTCCAGGGAGCACCAAGAGGGAGGATAACAAATGCCAAAGAGTAAGCCATCCAACCAGTGCCCTCTTAAAGAGCTCTCCAGAAGCCTGTTCCAAGAAACGTGGCGTGCACATCACAGAGCACCCTAATCGTAAACACTGCTTTTCCTGAGAAATTCTGCTGTTCCCTATCAGCACAGCTTCTGGAGTCAGCGGCGGGCGTTTCAGGTCACAGGAGCCAATCCTGTGACAGGCAACCCTGACTAAAATGCAAGAGCTCTGTGCCAACCACGCAAGTAAAAGCCTCTTCCTGCCCTGTGTTATGCTTCACAGCCTCTGCATCATTTGCCTCTCCTGGCTCACGTTTTGGCCACGCCCACCCCCAACGTAGCCACTGACTTCCTCTGCTTTCCAGATTGTGCTTAGACTCTTGTCTTCCACAGCCTGCTGTTTTCTGTGCTTCTCTGAATGCACAAGGTATTCAACTTGTTGCCCACCCCTCTTTTCCCCTTGATCAGAGCATAGACTCAAGGAGGCTAGGGAAACCTCGTTATTAGCATCTCCTGACCTCCTCACCTAGAGGAGGAGGAGCTGTCAACATGGTGACCACTTTTGTTGAGTGAATACACATACAGATCTATGATGACTGACTTTGGTTGTCAACTTGACTGGGTCTGGAATCTGCATACCTCTGGGCACCCCTTGGGAGGGACTTTCCTTGATCAAGTTATTTGAAGCAGGGAGACACACTCTGAAACGCCCAGATAAAAAGGACATGGCGAAGGAAACTTTGCTTTTTGTGTGCTTACTTTCACTCTTGATTGCAAGTTAATCTGTCCTGTTGCTATGGCATCCTGTTGCTGATGTTAGAACCATCTTCACCTGTGTTCCGCGATGTAGACTGAAGACCAACGGCTCTGCAGGAACCATTCAGGCCTTCAATTTGGGCCATTTGCCCATTCAGGTTGGGTCTGTTGAGACATCCAGTCACGATTCTCAGCTTCCTTGGCGTGAGGCAGCCATTGTTGGACAACTACCCACAATACTGTGTACACCAGTCTATTGACCTCCTTTTACTGAACGTGTTAGTCTTCTCTGTTCCATTCCTCTGGAGAACTCTAATACAGGAATGATGAAAAAAGCATGTATCTTATTTACTGTTCCATTGTTGTGATAAAACACCATGACCAAGACAACTTATAAAGGAAAGCATTTAATTCGGGGCTTGCTCATAGTTTCAGAGGCTGAGTCCGTGACCATTGTTGTGGAGAGAATGATGGTAGCAGGCAGACAAGACAGGCACTGGAGCAATAGCTAAGAGCTGACATCCATAGGGAGGAGGCAGAGAGAAAGGCTGCCATGGGCTTTTGGAACCTGGAAGTCCACCCCAGTGGTACACCTCCTCCAATGAGACCACACCTCCAAATCCTTCCCAAACAATCCACCAACTGGGGACCTTGCACTCAAATATTTGATTCAATAGGAATCATAGTTGGTGGTGTGCCAGCTCAGGATTAGACACAACCAGGACTGTGTTGGGGTTTGTGGTACAAACATTGGAAGCATGAAGAGATTAGTGATTAATCCCCATCAGAATAGACCATTGCTAGCTCTTGTGGCTTATATATAGGGTTTAGACAAACTAGATGGAGGAGATCTTTTTTCTGTACAACCATCATTAAAAGATGAATCCATGTCAAACACTATTTAAATAGAGTTGAAGCTCAGTTATGGCTCTTGAGGAATCTTGGGATTCCTGTGGATTGCTCTTTTATCTTATGTAATTTGTATGTGATAATTTTGCTAATAGTGTAAAACTTAAAATTTATCAAGTTGCCATTTCACAGAAACACCATCTCCCTATTAATCCTGCTCAGGAATACAGAAGGACTCAAAGGGGTCAGTGGAGTTCAGCTACTCTCTGAGGTTGGGACACAGGTGGGCCTACAGCAAGTGTGTGTGCAGCGCCCCCAGGTGGCCTGGGCAAGCACCACACCCTTGTTCATGGGAAAAGGATTATAGGTTCTTTCCCCAGGTTCACTTGAAGACTAAGCTGAGAAGAAAATTGTTCCGACAATGAGCCGCTTGGGATTTATCCAAGAAGCTGGGCACTCCTGTTTCAGAGCCCTGGTCTTTGTTCTATGTTAGACACAAAAGAAATGGGAAAGTGTTTATCCAATGCAGGAATGAATGGTTTTGTTGTGTCAATTAGGCATCTGAAGAAAGTAATTATAGAAGTTTTTTTCTGCTGAAGGGGTCCCCAGTCCAGGAAGTTTGAGAGCCCTGAACCTTCTGAGACTCAGTTGGGGTCAGACTTCATACTTTTTTTTCCTTTTGGAAAAATACACGTGAAAGCCCGAGTTGATTGTGTCTGGTATCTTCAGTTTTAGTTGTTTTGTTTCACTTTGGTGCCTCAGAGGTTCAGTTTGGTGTTTTGTAACGTTGTCAAATTAAACTATTACATTTCCAGTGAAGAGGTCCCATTTTATCAGGGGCAGGTGGCACACAGCTCACCAAGAACAAGAATTAGAAGGGAATCTGGGATGAGTGAGAATATTCCTCATGCCCCTGAGGTGTGGATGGCATCATCCACCCCAATAAGGGGAAGGAACAGCAGGCATCCATATAGAAACAATCGAATGTAAGCAAAAATTATTTGTAATACCAGTGGACTGAGTCAGACTAATAATGTGACATTTCTGATCCTTCGATTTGATATCGAACACTTTAGGTCCCTGTGGAAGTCTACATTCTAAATATGCTATTCCAGAAGTCTTTTTTAAATGCTTGCACTCGCATGTGTGCATGAGCCTGCATCCCTCCCACCACATGTATATGTATGCATCTGTGTATGTGCCTGTAATGGAGAGGCTTGGGGTTAGCATTGGGAATCTTCCAAAACCCCTCCGTGCCTTACCTTTTAGATAGTGTCTCTCGTGAACCCAGAGCTCTCTTATTGTCTAGACTTACTGGCTCAGTGTGTTTGGTGGATTCACCTGTCTATCCCCCACCGGCACTAGGCTTACAGATATGTTTGTCATGCCTGCATATTATGAGGGTGACAGAGGTCAGAACTCAGGTCCTTATTCTTGTGTGGCAGATACTTACCTGGATGAGTCATCTCCCCAATCCCTCAAAGAGTCTTCATACAGATGTATTCTGCTTGAAGCTCCACAGTTGATAGATATTCTTGTTATATGCTCACGAAACCATGAAGCTCATTGCTCAAGACATGCTGTACTGCTCTGGAGAGACTCCTTCATAATTGCCCTGGATTAATAAGGGTTTCTCACACCTTGGAAAGCATGATGGGATTGTCAGAGGAAATAGATTAATGGTCCACATTTTCATGGCTTTTAAACGATTTGACCTTTTCTGAGTGTGACAGGTGACCCAGGCAGGAGATCCTGAGAATCTCTTTATAACTTTTTTTTTTAAATTGTTCCTGGGGTCTAAAATCTCAGAACAGTGCCAAGCGACAGTGTGACTCTCACAGGACAACCTCTCATCTTAATGGCACAACCTGCTTAATTAAGAAAAAAGAATCTGGATCTTTCTATGGAAAGATGAGGGCCTCTAAGGCTTCAGAGAAACCTCTTAGATGGGTCCGACAGAGGGTGAGTTCAAAGCCAGGCTGCTCTAAATGTGGAATCCAATCAGTTTCCTGTTTCCTTAACTCAACTACTGCAGGAACCACTGCCCACAAAAGCCTTACAAGCAAGGTATGGCATTCCTGGTGATGTGACTGGTAAAGGTGAAATTCCTCTACCATGCTGGAATTCCGGAGTGGTTCTTTCTGGAGCACTGGCTGTCAACATCTGGAACATGGAACTGGTCGGGCTGTGAGCCGGGTTGAATTACTTGAAGACAGTGGTTCACAACTAGGGTTTGTCTGTCCCTAAAAGGACATCTGTCCTAGAGATATGCCTAAGTACAAGAGCTTCTGTTAAACATCCTACAGTGGCCAGAAGAGTCCATCCTGGAGAATGACCCGGTTTCAAACTCTGGGAGTACGGAAGGCAGAAGGGCCTCATGTGATCATTGCCAGGAGAGATGAACAAATATCTATTCACCTCAGAAAGGACAATAAGGATCAGACAAAGAAATGATCCCACTCAAGTTTATCTTGGTGAGCCAGTGATTGTTACCAGGGTTACAGGAGCATGGGTGTGGAGTTACTTCTAAGAGGATGTCCATGCCACTGAGGAAAATGCCTTGCCTTTTTCCAGCAATGGTTAAATAGCACTGCCTATATAAATCCTTAAGCTAAAATGGGGCCTTGTGAGTCCTCCACAGGATCCATAATGGAACCTTGTGAACCTAATCTTGTGCAGGTCTTGTACAGATAATCACAGCTGCCAAGGTTTCAAGAGGCCAGGGACTGTAATGCCTAGAGGACAGCATTCCACCTCAGCCCTGCTCTAATTCTGGGTTTCCTTTTGGGTAATTGTAGACTGGCAGTCCTTCCTCAGAGAGACTGAGAGTTGTTTATAGGATCCTTGGTGGCCATCCAATAACAGATAGCCATTTGACATTCTAGTGGGGTGGTCGTCACTGTCATACATGCCACTGCATGGCATGGTTCAGGCTAGGATGTATTTTTAGTCCACATCCATTCTTTGTGCTTTGTGTCTTTTATATCTGACACCCTATGCTTTAGTGTAGAAGATTTAATTCAGAACAGGGCTGCTCCAGAAAGAGATCACATCCAAAGACCTTCTAGGTCTGCATAATTTGGCTGGAATACAGACTCACCTTTAATCTCAGGAGACAGAGGCAAGCAGGTCTCTTGAGTTCAAGGCCAACCTGGTATAGGGCGATTTTCAGGTAAAGAAAAGCTTAGGTTCAGGCCTTGTGGTACATACCTTTAATACCAGCACTCAGGAGACAAAGGCATGCAGATCTCCTAGTTCTAGTCAGTTCTGTTCAGTTGGTTCATGAAATCATTCAGAGGGCAGTTTTACTGGGAGAGTTTTACAGAGAGAGAGAGAGAGAGAGAGAGAGAGAGAGAGAGAGAGAGAGAGAGAGAGAGAGAAGAAACAAGCTAAACACAGGTAAAGACAGAAGGACCAAGAGAATGAGAAGGAGTCAGAAGTTTATAACAGATTGCTAGAATTAGTTTGAAGCCAAGCAAGGCAATTCAGTGAGGAGCAGAAAGAAGACAGTTGGAACCAATCAGTTTGGAGAGGAGTTTTGAGCTATTCCAGAAGAGCTGAGTTGAACCAGCCAACAGTAAACCTCAGAGGCTAAAAACATTCTAGGCCTAGATTAGATTGTATGGAGGCTAGAAGCTTCTATGACTAGACCTAGGTTAGCAGACAGAGGCAGTAAATCTCTAAGACTACAGTTACATCAGGTAAATAAAAGTTACTTTTAAACTTGAGGGTCTTGAATTTTGCTGTTGTCTGGCACACAGAAGAATTCACTGTGCATGTGGGTTTGTGTAGGTATGTCTTCTTGTGCTCGACGCCTCTTAGCTTTGGGTCTAAGCCTTGCAGTGCTTGTCCCTCTGATGTTTAGAATTAGGAGAGAAGCTGGTGCCCACATTCACTTCCCTCTACAGTGGTCTTCTCTTCTGTCTGCCCCTGTGAGATGTTTACTTCTGACATCCTAGGGCAATGATAAAGCCCATCAGGGTATATCTTCCCACTTCCCTGCTTCATTCATGACTGGTGGGACCTCAAAACTTAAAAGCATATTTGGCTACCATAGTGTTCTTTTAAATTAGAAATACAAATCGCACACCACAGAATTTACTTGCCAAAGTGCTCAGTTCAGGTGCTCTAAAAGATAGTCACAATAATGTTACTGCTAACATTTTAGAAAAATTCCATCCCGTCCGCTCATAAAATCCATGCACATTAACATACCCAGACAATCAGTAAACTATGCCCATTCCCTTCACCACAGACATTAACTAATCTGTCTTTTTCTGTAGGCTGTCTATTCTAGTGACTTCAAATAGTGGATATAGGAAGATGTGTGCTTCTGATATGGGAATGGCCATGCCAAGGACACTATAGCTTTGGACTCAGAGGGATGGCTAAGCCTTCCTAGGGACCAAGTATGCATGCTGACAGTGTGTGTGAAAAATGTTCTCCTAGGGAGGGCATTTAATGTTAATGCCCTGAAGGCTCCTCCCTATGGAGACTGCTCTTAGTGAGATCAGCTACAGTTCTGTCCTTGATCTGGCTCTATACCATAAAGCCTGCATCCCCGTTTGTGTTTGTAATAATCCCACCTACTTGTTCAGCTGCAAGGAATAACCCTGCCTCTCTATTCAACTCTATATAATAAAATGTTGAACTTTCTGGGAGCCACATTTTCTCCATCAAAGAGTACAAACCACTTGACCCCAGATCTTCTGTCTCTCTGTCTGTGTATCTGTCATTTCTTTATTCCTTCAGTGCCTTTAGGTAGGTCAAGGTTCCGGAAACCATGCACAGATGCAGCAAATGAAGTCATAGAAAATGTAGTCTTTGCGATGGGTTCCCTCGCTTAGCATAATGCTCTCGGTAGTCATCCATCTATTAGTATTCCATTCCTTCTTTATGGCCAAGTAATAGTCTGTAGTAAGGATATGTCATGCTTGGTTTATTGGTTGCTTGGTGGCAATTGGGATTATTTCTTCTTTTTGACTATTATGAGTAAAGTTGCTATGAGTATTCATATACAACTTTTGTGAGTATATACATATATTCATTTCTCTTAAGCACACATTTAGAAATAAAATTGCTAGGTTAGAGATGTGTGGGGCTTATTTTTTTAGCATTTTGTAGAACTGCAAGGCTATTTTCAAAACGGGCTGCATCACTTAACACCCATCTCAGCTGGGTGTGTGTGCTCCAGAGTCTTCACAGCTTTGCAAACTCCTCTGTTACTGTGTTTTCAACCACAGGCTCACTAGTAGGCATGTAGGTATGACATGACAAGGGGATTAAAAAAACACGTTTTTTATTACAGTTTTTATGCTTGCTCTTTTTTGAGTCTTAAATTATTTTACATTTATAAATTGACTTATCTTTTTATCCTTTATCTCTAAGTCCTGCAAGGCTTCTCAGATTAAATCTTGTTGGTCATTCTGTAATATATCCCAAATTATTTCTTATTGGATATATGTTCCCACCCTCACCCCACATTAGCAGTTCGAGATCTGCCTATCTCAAAACTGCTAGCACAAGTGATGAAGCAGTTGCCACTTTGTACTGCTCAGCTGGTGTCTTATTTTTTAAAATTTCATTCTCTCTCTCTCTCCCTCTCTCTCTCTCTCTCTCTCTCTCTCTCTCTCTCTCTCTCTCTCTCTCACACACACACACACACACACACACACACACAAACACACACACACACACACCACCCCTCCTCCTGACACAGTGTCCTCTGGAACAATTTTAAAAGGGGATGTGGAAATTTCTTGCAGAGCCTTCTTGTTCCTTGAAGGGTTTTGTCATCAAGCTGTGTCATAGAAATGGAGTCTTAGAAAGTGTTGTCTTTGGGATGGGTTCCGATTTGCTCTTGTTGAATCCTGGGTTGACTTGGGATCAGGTGAAGCTGCTCACTCTTCTGCAGGTGGATCTTTCTCATTTGGGACCACTTTCCCTGAGACTGTACAGTGTCCTGCTCAAATGGTGCAAACACATTTCCTGTACCTTCTGTTTTGCTTGATCTGGTCTTTATCCGGGCTTCTGTGTATGTGTGAGGTTGGGGGTAGGCAAGGATGTACTTAACAGCTTCTTTGGAAACTTTCTCCCTTCATGAGTTTGTATTTTGGCTGATGTCCATCCTGAGGAGGCCCAGAGTTTACTGCAAAGCTGAGCTGTGCCCTTGCTGCCTGACTTGCAGTCACAGGTATGCCTAGGCCTGACCAGAGTTGTTTCCTTCAAAGGTTGTTTGGAAGGATCCAATAAAATGGTCGTGGAGTCTGGAGACATGGCTCCTCCTGACCATTCTCCTGTAATGGCATGGTGTCTCTCAGCATTTCCTAGGGAGATACCCAGACGCTCTAGAATCCTCCAATAACGAGGAGTCCTTAAACAAGCTTATTTCACACCTACTGCATACCTTTGGGTTCATCATTAGGCTGAAGGTGTTTGTCCAGGGAGACAGGATTCATACATCTCACCCCAGAAAAGAAACCCACAGGTACCCAGCAAGGTCCATCTTGGTGAACTAATGGGTTTTATTGGGGTTACTTAAGGAAATTTGACTGGCAGGTTACTTACAAAAGCAGAAATGACCTATAGACACTTGTATCACCAAGGCCCACACCAGCATAGATGACAGAAATGGGGAAACCTGGAGCACACTGCACAGCCTGCAGGCAGCTGCACAGGTTGGAGAGTGTGCTTTCAAGTGACTCTTTCCGGTCTAAACCTCTTCCAGGAAGCTTGCCTGGTTTCTGTTTCTTCCAGGCAGCTGGTCTGGTCTCAGAGTCTTCTTTGCAGCTTTAGATTCCTGCCGTCTGAGAGCCACCCTCGGCTTTTATTGCCTGCTCTGTCAGGGAGGGCCCTGGTGAATCTGGTCAGCTTCAGGGATTTTTCTGGAGCTATTCTGAGTTGTTTACCATCCTAAGGAGCTGCCTGCAGAATGGAATGTTTTAATCTAGTGGGAAACTGTTATCTAACAAGGTCTTAAGGGGAAGAAGGGCTGATAATGCACTGCGCCCTAATCATTCTGCCCTGACAAGTCAACTTGGGCATCAGGATGGCTGGCCTTCAATAGCATGACTTGTTTTAGAGTCACCCAGGAGATACTGAGCGTAGGAGAGCAGTAACTTCAAAGGAGGCATTCTATTTTTGGCTCAGTCCATCATGGTGGGCAGTACCTGGTAGAGTAGAGGAGTGTGAAAAGAACTGATGTGGGCATCTCCATTTCCTTCCTCCATTGCTGGGTCTCTTGGATATGTGGAGGTGAGGTCAGGACAAAGGGGCAGGATGGAGGGACAAAAGGCAAATGAAGAAGCTGGTCAGAAGATGCCCACTTAGTTGATTGTTGCTATTTGTTTATTTTGAGATGGGGTCTCTCTATGTAGCTCAGACTGGATGGGAACTCACGGTTTTCTGCCTCAACCTCTGAGTTCTGGGATTGCCGGTGTGTAGTATCCTGCCTAGCTCCATAATTTCTAATTTTAAATGAATCACACAAATAAAACCTTTATGTTACATGTGTGGCCATAGTCACAGGCTGTGTCCCAGCTCTTGAAATCCTCTATCCAGACTCTGCCACTGCCTATGGCCTCTGTGTTAGAACTGTAGATTATTTGGAGCCCCCCTCCCTGGCCTGTGAGATGCTTCCTAGCAAAAGACTCCGTCCTCCAAGTAGTGTTTGATTGTAGCAGTGTGCTGGTCATGAGACACTGGCCCTTTCTCCTTTCCTTTCCTTTTCCTTCCATCTTTCCTTCTTTATTTTTAATAAAAGATGTGTTTATTTTATTTTATGTGTATGTGTACATGTATGTGTACCCCATATGTGCCTGGGGGCTAGAAAATGGAAGTTTCGGGTGATTGGAAATCACTCACTCTGTTGATGTTCAGAACCTGCCCTGGGTCCTTGGCAAGAACACAGTGTGTTCATAACCACTGAGTCATTTCATTGTTAAAAAAAATCTCATCTGTTCTGTGGTGATTGATTTGATGTAGCACCTTGATTAAGGCCCGGGATGCCCAGCTATCTGTCAGATATCCTGAGTGTATCATTGGGGGTCCTCTTAGATGATGTGGTATTTAAAGCAGTGTTGGGGATAGAAGACTATATTTCCTTGCCTAGGATGGGAGGGCCACATCTAATTAGTTGAAGGCCTGAATAGAAAAAAAAGGCCAAGTAGAAGAGAATTCCCTCCTTTCTGGTTGTCCTTGAGGTTGGACTTACTCTTTCTATCCCCAGACTTAAACTGAAATATCAGTAGCCCCTGGGTCTTGAGCCTGTTGGAGTTTGCAGTATGCCATTGACTGTGCACCATTTCTCGGGTCTCCAACTTTCTGACTTAACCTTCAGATCTTTGAACTTGGGCTGAGGAGATGGTTCAGTTGGTAAAACGCTACCTTTACCATGAGTGTGGGGACCTGAATTTGGAAGCTGAATACCCTTGTGAAAATCCAGGTACAGCGTTACACAGTTGTACTGCAGTACTTTGGAAGTAGAGACAGAAGGATCCTTGAAGTTCACTGGCCAGACAAATCAGTGAGCTCCAGACTCAGCAAAAGAGTCTGTCAAAAAAAAAGTAGAGAGTGACTGAAGAAGATGGCCAACATTGGCCTCAACTCACACACATGTGCACACATATCTGGGATATCTGGGCACACGCCTACGTGAAGTCATAAATCACACACACACACACACACACACACACACACACACACACACACACACACACACACATCTAAATGGATTTTGCAACTCACCAGCCTGTCAAACTGTGTGAACCTATTCCTTATAATAAGCATACATTGTACACCTCCTTCTGAGGTCTGAGGAGACTTGAAGGTCTCTGTTTCTCTGGAGACTCTGGAGCTTAGCCCGCACCTGTTTGGAAAAATTCTGGAAGGTTTGCTATTCCTAGTGTTTCCTGGTCCTTATTTTTCAGAGCTTCCCTAGGTCCTTTTGTTATTAATGAGTTTCTAGGAGGAAGAACAACCCAGTGTTGAACATCTTCATCCCCGAAGTCCATGAAGGTTTCCAAAGCAGTGAAGAGCTGTCCACCCCTGTACTCTTCCCACAAGCCTTTCCCTTCCTCATACCATCACTCCCATCCCCTCCCAGCTTCTCCCGCCTCCCCCCCCCCCTCTCAGAAAAGCTTGCTCCATTTCTGTGCTTTTGGGTAGTTAAATGCCAGCCGTGTCTCCCCTCAAAGCCTGTCATTTTCCGTTTTGTCCCATTCACTGACCCTGTAAATGGCATTTGATGCACAAGATCTGAGACAGTCATTAGCTTAAAATGACTTTTAAAAAAATCGTTCATAGCTCTGAATCATGTCTTTGAGGGGAAAAAAGGCACCCTACAGTAAATTCCTCTGAGACCCTTGCCTGCCCAGCTGGAGTCTGATTGCAGGTGAAAGCAGGCTGTGAATGACAGGCTGTGTGCACCCTAGGTGAGAAACAGAGCGCCCCTGCTGCCCTAAGGCAGGCTCCCAAGACCCACGTGTTTTCCTCTTGTTTCTCTAAAAATGACTTTAACCTTTCCTCGAAAATTTCCAAAACAAAGGTTCCATGTATTTCCTGTTCTAGTGGTAGCAAATTAGAGGAAGACGGCACACAGGAATGCCTAATTAAGCTGTGCAGCACAGAGTGAACCGAGTTGTATCTTGGAATTGTCAGGGACAGCAGGGGCTTTTGTCCACGCCCCCTTGCTGGTTCTTCCGTTCTGTATGAAACTCTGAGACACTCTGGATCCCCTTTCCATCATTTTCCCCTTTGATCTAGGAATGTTGGCTTCCTGAAGTGAAAAGAGCACAGGGAAGAACCCATTTGAGAAGGCCATGCCCTCTCAATGGCCAACCTTACTAGCAGGGGCATGTTGCCCCTTCTTTTCCCTTGATGCCAATTTCCATGTGGCCGGCCCTGTTAGATACTAACCTCCTCAATGTGGTTGCTGCCTCAGAGGCGTGAGCCCCTTTGTTTCTGTCTGTGCTTTCTTTTGACCCATATCCCAAGTCTGTCCATTTGTCTGTCTGTCCCCCCACCCCCAACCCCTGGCTACACTGATTCTCCCTTCAATCTTATGTTTGTTGTTTTCATGTCTGGTTTTACGTTTCCATTCTTTCCAACAGTTTCTGGCTGGCTGCTGAAATAAACTCTCTGATCAGGTGAGCTATCCACTTTCACTGCTAAATCATTGTTCCCATTAATCATATTATTTTATGTTTGTAGAGTCAACATCTGTGTCATGTCTAAGTACACCGATTGGTTTGTTTGTCTCTTTAAAGTGAGATGTTTTTCCCCCTTGTTAACCCCACTCCCTTGCAATACGACACTATTTTTGTTGTTGTCGAAAGCAAGATTATTTTGTAAAAGAAGATGGGCTGGTGTTTGCTCCTGTGAGACATTTTCTAGTTAGGGGTTGAGGCAACCAGAGCGTGGGTACACCTAATCTGCTTTGCTGCCAAGTTGATGATGTTGGTTTGAATTCAAAATATCTCCCAGGGGCTCTTGGGTTTGAAGACATGGATCCCAGCTGATAGCATTGGTTTGGAGGTGGGGAGGGTGTTTTGGGAGGCCAGGCTTCTCTGGAGGAAGTGTGCTGCTGGGATGGCCCTTGAGGGAACACAGTCAAGACTCCACAGCTGCACTTCCTTCTTGCACTTCACTTCTAGACAGAGAAGGTCAGTTGCTGAGAACCTGTTGCATGCACCCTGAAGTACTTCTTGTCAGGTATTTGGTCCCAGTGGGGAAAAAGAAATCATGAATATGGTTGCTCATTCCCCAGTAGATCCTCCACTCACCCACTACAAACAGAAGTGTTACTTTTAAATAATGTGATTTATTTTCTAGCTCTAAGTCACATAGTATATTTTTTAAATGAAAACTTCATAAAACTTAAAAAATAATTGAATTAATATTTTAAAGTAGCATAACAGAAGTTAGTCTGATAGTCTTAGTGGCTATATTCTTTTGTGGCCTGTGTGTAGAGTTATTGCCTGTATTCGAATATATATCTATATAGAAATAGATATATAGTATATAATGAATATATAATATAATTATTCCTAGCCTTTTAAAACTCATACACATATTTATGGTCACACTGACAGTATCATACTATGTATTTTTTCTGTCCTAATCTTTAAATACTTACCAATGTATCAGAAGTATTTTCCCATGTCATCAAAACTCATTATATTTTTAACAGCGGGATAACATTTTATTTTATAGCCATGCCCTAATTGGATGTAAACCTTTTGTATACTTGGATTGTTTCCTGTGTCCAAGTATTGGAAATAATACCATGATGAACTGCTTTGTGTATAAATCTTTGTGTTTGTTTTTGATGACTTTCTTAGGACCCATTCAAGTGAAAATTACTGATTCAAAGAGGATGAAAGTTTTCACGGCTCATGACAGATATTTACAAATCATGTTCTCTAACAAACAATGCTGTCACCAGCAGTTATGATAATATATGTGTTTGTCCAACTCGCACCATTGATACTGATCCTTCTGAAAACCCTTGTTGCTGGGGAATCCAAGAGCATATTTTTCCATTTCTTTGTTTAATGCTGGGCCTGAACTTTTCTCACTTCTTTCCACGCCATCTGCAGTCATTTTTGTGGAGCACTGCTTGGTGATATCTGTCCACTATTTATTTCAATTGTATGAGTGTTTTGTCCGCATGTATGCCTGTGTACCACACATATGACTGTAGCCTCTGGGGCTAGAAGAGGGTGTTGGATCCATTGGAATTGTGAGTCACCATGTAGGTGCAGGGAACAGAATACAGATCCCCAGGAAGAGCAGCTAATGCTCATAACCACTCAGCCATCTCTCCAGCCCCAGTCTGGTTTCTCAGGCTGTATAGTAGATATTTGATGATCCACTTCCTTCTATCAGATTTTCAGGAATTTTCCCCACCTCAATGTGTCTCCTCTTTTGTATTCCCATAGGTTCCTCTTGTTTCCCCTTGTTGTTTATAGCACTTGGGGGTCATAGGATTTTATTGACAAGATTCAGAATGATGTAATAGTACCCTCTGGTTGTGGGTTAACTCTGCATTCCTGATCTGGCTAATGTTATGTTAAATTGACGCAACCTAGAATTCTCTGAAAGGAGGGAACCTCAATTGAGACAATGCCTCTATAAGATCCTGCTGTAGGATATGTTTGTTATGAGTGATTGGTGGGGGGAGGGCTCACGTCATTGTGGGCGGTGCCATCATTGGCTGGTGATTCTTGATTCTGAAAAAAACAAAACAAAACAAAACAAAACAAAACAAAACAGGCTGGGCATGCCACTAACCAGTACCCCTTCGTGGCTTCTGCAACAGCTCCTGCCTCTAGGTTCCTGCCTTGTTTGAGTTCCTGTCCTGACTTCCTTCAATGATGGGGTACAGTGTGTAAGGTGAGCTGAATAAACCCCTTATTCCTCCAACTTGCTTTTGGTCATGACATCTCATCACAGCAATAGACCCTAACTAAGACTCTTGCCTCAGTGACTATTGCTGGTTAACATGTCCAGCTGTTTGTTTTCCCATCTGCGTCTTCTTGGTTGAAATGCCTTAGAATTATTTGTTCATTTCTATTGGATTGGTTATTTGCTTATTATGTTGTGAAAGGTTATTTATTATTAATACAGTCCTCTCTGCCATGTGCACGTTGCAAATGTTTTCTCGAAGTTCGTGCTTATATTTGCATCCTGTAAACTATTTCGCAGCACCGCTCTGGTGTCGGAGAGGTGTGATTTATTGTGTTTTTACTTAACGGACTCTGCCTTTGGGGTTGCACCTCGGAACTCCTTGATGCAGGATCACAATAATGATCTCATTTGTTTTCATCTAGAAGTTTTATGCTCCTAGGCTGTTCGTTTAAGCCTATAATCCATTTGGTGTAAAAATTTATACAATGCGAAATACATTTGAAAGTCAACTTCCTTGCTTATGGATATCCAAAAGTATTAAAAAATGTTGTCCTTTCTCCTAAGCCTTGGTGGCTTTGCAAAAGATGAATCAAATGCGTTTGCATGGATCTACTGAACTCTTCTATTTCCTTAACCAGGCATCTAAGCATTTGCCCTTATTACTCTGTTCTTAATTGTGCAGTACAAGTAATCTTAAAGCCAGGTAATAGGAATCCTCTAATTTCATATTAAATTTTGTTTTGACTGTTTTATTCTTTTTCCTTTCCATATAAATAAAGGAAATACTTCATGACATTCTCAGAAGATTGTCATTAGATGTTAACAGACATAGCATTTGTCCTATGACCAGTTTGGGGAAAACTGAGATTTTTTTTTTAAATTTGGTTATTTTATTCATTTACATTTCTTTTTTATTTTTTATTTTTATTTTTTTTATTAACTTGAGTATTTCTTATTTACATTTCGAATGTTATTCCCTTTCCCAGTTTCCGGGCAAACATCCCCCTAATCCCTCCCCCTCCCCTTCTTAATGGGTGTTCCCCTCCCCACCCTCCCCCCATTGCCGCTCTCCCCCCCCCAACAATCACGTTCACTGGGGAAAAACTGAGATCTTAATATTGTGTTTTATTTTTGATCTCTCTCTCCTTCTCCCTCCCCTCCCCCACCTGTGTGTGTGTGTGTGTGTGTGTGTGTGTGTGTGTGTGTGTGTGTGTCATATCTGAAGGTGCCTGTGGAGGCCAGAGGGCATCAGATGTTGTGAAGCCTGAGTTATAAATGCTTGAGAGCCACCTGATGCGTGTAGTGGAACCGAAACTTGATTCTCTGGAAAAGCAGCCAGCACTCTTAACTGCCGAGCCATTTTTCTAGATCCTAATATTGTATATTTAGTTTGTAAAAAGGAGATATATATCAATTCATTTGGGTCCTGTTTGACTTATTTCTTCAGAGTTTTGTTATATTCCAAGTTCAAAACTCACATATATTTAGTTAGATTTACACCTGCAAATCTTAAACATTTTTTGATAAACAGTATTTTTGCTTCTGAGCTGCTCATTGCTACTACATAGAATCATGATTGATAGTTGCATATTGATCGACATCCTAGGACTTTGTTTAACTAATTTGCCTTTAGCATCTTATATAAAGGCTATCATCTCTGAATAAAAACAATTGTACTTCTTTCTTTCCAATCTATTCATTTTCCAATCTTTTCATTTGTTTTCTTGCTTGAATACGCTATGAATTTTCACAGTGTTCAATAGGAAGCTGGGAGTGAACATCCTTTCTTTGTTCCCTGTCTTGGGAGAAGGCATTAAATCGTCCACTGCTAAGTATGTTTGCTGGAGGTGTTTCATAGACGTAGTTTATTAGATTAAAGAAGTGCCCTTCTGTTCCTAGTTTGTTGCCAATTTTTGTCAAATATTGACTTTGAGCTTTGCCTACCTCTTCCACTGCATTCATTGATATGAGCATATGGGTTTACTTAACCCGTGAAGCTGATGAATGACACTGATTGATTTGTGCATTACGAGTACATCTTGCACTCTCAGAATAAACTGCATTTGACTGTATTCTTTTTTGAACATACTGTTATAATTGATTTGTTAATTACTGAAAATTCTTTCATTTTCTCCTTTTCTGATGTCTCAAAATATTTGTTAAAAATCCATATATATATATATGTATGTATTATTTTGAACATATAGCTCCTACTTTATTCCTCACCACCTCTCTCTGTTTTTCCCCTATGCCCATCCATTAATGTCCTTTGTTCCCCTAGACTATTTCATCTACTATATTCATTTATGATTTTATGTGACTACATGAAATCTAGGACCGAAAAATGAGGGAAAACACATTGCATTTGTCTTTCCGAGACTGACTGATTTAGTCTAATATGATCACCTCCAGTTGCATCTATTTTCTGCACACATCAAAACTTCATTGTTATTTATGGCTAAAATGATTCCATTGCGTATGGACACCACATTTCCCTCATTCATCCCTCTGTTGTTGAATACTCAGGTTGGTTCTGTTGCTCTGCTACTGTGAATGGTGGTGCAGTGAACTTGAAAGAACATGGCAAATGTTCAGTGGTATGTTGCTGAGTAAGTTTTCACATTGCTGTGATAATATACCTAACATGAACCAAATAGAGGGAAGAAGGGGTTGTTTTGCTCTACGGTTCAAAACTACATGGACCATCGTGGCAGAGAAAGCGTTATAGCCTTTTGTGGTTTTCTGTAAAGGTCTCTGTTTGCTTTAATGAAACCTTCCTTGATATGAGAGGCAGAAGAAGCTGCCCTTAACTGTGGGCATAAGAATAAGTTTTAAGAATGCGGGTATGAATTATAGTAATCTAGTAAAAGGACTGTCATAGGTTATCTTCTAGTAGCCAAAATTTCATCCAGGTTGTTATATAGATTTCTATTACCAGGCATATGTTCCCTCCTATTGACTGGGACTTCTGTGAAATTAGCTGTTGGTTACTGCGAAGACATGAGTGTCATTATTGCCCCTTTAGGGATGTCTTGTCATGCTGATCATCGCAATAAATCATTGATGTTACAGCTGGATAGATTATCAAAGTTCTGCCACTTGGGGTTTCAGTGCTGTCCAGAAGACCTATCGATTTTCTAACCAAAGCCCCAATACCAGACATGAGAAACCTCCTTTGAGTTGTGGGCAGAGCAGTCCAAGTGACTCTGAAAACAACATAGGCTATTGCTATTGCACTGGGTTGCCTCTCGGAGGTTGAAGGCACGTCTGTTGCTGAAGACATTGCACACTTTAAACCCAGGACCTTGAAGAGTTGAGCTGGATCTAAGCTGAAAGCCTTCTTCTTGAGGTCTGCTACCATAATCCCGGAAAGTACTATGTAAGGCTCAATAAAAGATCTTTTCGATAGACTCTTGAATTCATTTCCCAATATTGCATTCAGAGTTTTTGTGTTTATCAGGGAGAATGACCTATAATTGTCTTTTGTTGCGGTGTCTTTCTCTGGTTTTGGTTTAGAGTAATGCTGGCTTTACCCTGTAAAGGGGCTTGGAAATAATTCTTTTTTCTATTATGGAATAGTTTTAAAGGCATTGTTATTATTTCTTTAAAGGGCTGTCAGAATTCAACAGTGATTCGATCTGGACCTGGACTTTTTACTTAAGAGGTTACGTTTTTCTTTGCTTTAATCTTGTTTATTATAACTGGTTAAATGATTTGTTTCATTTGGGTTTAATTTTGGTACATCAAAAGCATCTAGAAATTTGTCCATGCATTTTAGTTTAAGTTTTTAATACATCCTAACAATTTCCTGAATTTCGTTGTATCTGTCCTAATGCCCCCCTTCAGCTCTGATTTTATTAATTTGATCTTTTCACTCTATTTTGGTTAGGTTGGCCCCAGTTTTCTCAATCTTGATTTTTAAAATACTAACATACTAGTCCATTGATTCTTCATAATTATTTTTGTTTTCATTTTACTAATTTGGGTGCTAATCTTAGCTATTATTTCTATACTTTATTTTTTTTCTTAAAATTTTCCATTTCCAGTCCTCTATTACAATACGCCCTTCCCGTGCATCAGGAGGACCGTACGGTGTCAAGGAGAGACAGAAATGGGATGGAAGGGGCAAGAAGGGGACGGCAGAAGACGCATCATTTCTCAGTGACACAAAGAGGGAAGAGTTCTCTCCAGCCTCGACCTAAAGCAGGACTGCTGAAATGTCAGTGTGCTTCCTCTGGTCCACCTCGGTGCTTATTAAAGACAGCCTTTGGGGGACCTTAGGGGATGCTCATGCTGCTCAGGAGTGCATACAGATTTGAGGGCAAGGACTAAAGAATTTGGATTTTTTTTTCAACCCAGTCTCATCTCACACTGGAAACCTCCAGGTGCGGTGACCTCTTTCTAACCTAATAGTTTCATTTTGTTTGTCTTTGGTTTGGGTTAAAATACCAAATAGTGAAACTTCTTAGAAAGTCAGCTGATCAGGAACGAGGTGTAGTTCAAGATCCTGTATAAATGAGTGAAATAGGGAATAGAACTAGGAGTGGAAAGAGGCCCTGTTATACAGGGGCCACAAAGGGTTTGGGGTTGTTTGGAGGGAAAGCCCTAACATATTGTCTGAGGACTTGGTTTTTTTTTTTTTTAGCCTTATTTATTTATTTATTTATTTATTTTTTAAAATTTATTTAATACTTTTTTTTATTAACTTGAGTATTTCTTATATACATTTCGAGTGTTATTCCCTTTCCCGGTTTCCGGGCAAACATCCCCCTCCCCCCTCCCCTTCCTTATGGGTGTTCCCCTCCCAACCCTCCCCCCATTGCCGCCCTCCCCCCATAGACTAGTTCACTGGGGGTTCAGTCTTAGCAGGACCCAGGGCTTCCCCTTCCACTGGTGCTCTTACTAGGATATTCATTGCTACCTATGGGGTCAGAGTCCAGGGTCAGTCCATGTATAGTCTTTAGGTAGTGGCTTAGTCCCTGGAAGCTCTGGTTGCTTGGCATTGTTGTACTTTTGGGGTCTCGAGCCCCTTCAAGCTCTTCCAGTTCTTTCTCTGATTCCTTCAATAGGGGACCTATTCTCAGTTCAGTGGTTTGCTGCTGGCATTCGCCTCTGTATTTGCTGTATTCTGGCTGTGTCTCTCAGGAGCGATCTACAACCGGCTCCTGTCGGTCTGCACTTCTTTGCTTCATCCATCTTGTCAAATTGGGTGGCTGTATATGTATGGGCCACATGTGGGGCAGGCTCTGAATGGGTGTTCCTTCAGTCTCTGTTTTAATCTTTGCCTCTCCCTTCCCTGCCAAGGGTATTCTTTTTCCTCATTTAAAGAAGGAGTGAAGCATTCACATTTTGATCATCCGTCTTGAGTTTCGTTTGTTCTAGGGATCTAGGGTAATTCAAGCATTTGGGCTAATAGCCACTTATCAATGAGTGCATACCATGTATGTCTTTCTGTGATTGGGTTAGCTCACTCAGGATGATATTTTCCAGTTCCAACCATTTGCCTACGAATTTCATAGACTCGTTGTTTTTGATAGCTGAGTAATATTCCATTGTGTAGATGTACCACATTTTCTGTATCCATTCCTCTGTTGAAGGGCATCTCGGTTCTTTCCATTTTCTGGCTATTATAAATAAGGCTGCGATGAACATAGTGGAGCACGTGTCTCTTTTATATGTTGAGGCATCTTTTGGGTATATGCCCAAGAGAGGTATAGCTGGATCCTCAGGCAGTTCAATGTCCAATTTTCTGAGGAACCTCCAGACTGATTTCCAGAATGGTTTTACCAGTCTGCAATCCCACCAACAATGGAGGAGTGTTCCTCTTTCTCCACATCCTCGCCAGCATCTGCTGTCACCTGAGTTTTTGATGTTAGCCATTCTCACTGGTGTGAGGTGAAATCTCAGGGTTGTTTTGATTTGCATTTCCCTTCTGACTAAAGATGTTGAACATTTCTTTAGGTGTCTCTCAGCCATTCGGCATTCCTCAGCTGTGAATTCTTTGTTTAGCTCTGAACCCCATTTTTTAATAGGGTTATTTGTTTCCCTGCGGTCTAACTTCTTGAGTTCTTTGTATATTTTGGATATAAGGCCTCTATCTGTTGTAGGATTGGTAAAGATCTTTTCCCAATCTGTTGGTTGCAGTTTTGTCCTAACCACAGTGTCCTTTGCCTTACAGAAGCTTTGCAGTTTTATGAGATCCCATTTGTCGATTCTTGATCTTAGAGCATAAGCCATTGGTGTTTTGTTCAGGAAATTTTTTCCAGTGCCCATGTGTTCCAGATGCTTCCCTAGTTTTTCTTCTATTAGTTTGAGTGTGTCTGGTTTGATGTGGAGGTCCTTGATCCACTTGGACTTAAGCTTTGTACAGGGTGATAAGGATGGATCGATCTGCATTCTTCTACATGTTGCCCTCCAGTTGAACCAGCACCTTTTGCTGAAAATGCTATCTTTTTTCCATTGGATGGTTTTGGCTCCTTTGTCAAAAATCAAGTGACCATAGGTGTGTGGGTTCATTTCTGGGTCTTCAATTCTATTCCATTGGTCTATCTGTCTGTCTCTGTACCAATACCATGCAGTTTTTATCACTATTGCTCTGTAATACTGCTTGAGTTCAGGGATAGTGATTCCCCCTGAAGTCCTTTGAATGTTGAGGATAGCTTTAGCTATCCTGGGTTTTTTGTTATTCCAGATGAATTTGCAAATTGTTCTGTCTAACTCTTTGAAGAATTGGATTGGTATTTTGATGGGGATTGCATTGAATCTGTAGATTGCTTTTGGTAAAATGGCCATTTTTACTATATTAATCCTGCCAATCCATGAGCATGGGAGATCTTTCCATCTTCTGAGGTCTTCTTCAATTTCTTTCCTCAGTGTCTTGAAGTTCTTATTGTACAGATCTTTTACTTGCTTGGTTAAAGTCACACCGAGGTACTTTATATTGTTTGGGTCTATTATGAAGGGTGTCGTTTCCCTAATTTCTTTCTCGGCTTGTTTCTCTTTTGTATAGAGGAAGGCAACTGATTTATTTGAGTTAATTTTATACCCAGCCACTTTGCTGAAGTTGTTTATCAGCATTAGTAGTTCTCTGGTGGAACTTTTGGGATCACTTAAATACACTATCATATCATCTGCAAATAGTGATATTTTGACCTCTTCTTTTCCGATCTGTATCCCTTTGATCTCCTTTTGTTGTCTGATTGCTCTGGCTAGAACTTCAAGAACTATATTGAATAAGTAGGGAGAGAGTGGGCAGCCTTGTCTAGTCCCTGATTTTAGTGGGATTGCTTCAAGTTTCTCTCCATTTAGTTTAATGTTAGCAACTGGTTTGCTGTATATGGCTTTTACTATGTTTAGGTATGGGCCTTGAATTCCTATTCTTTCCAGGACTTTTATCATGAAGGGGTGTTGAATTTTGTCAAATGCTTTCTCAGCATCTAATGAAATGATCATGTGGTTCTGTTCTTTCAGTTTGTTTATATAATGGATCACGTTGATGGTTTTCCGTATATTAAACCATCCCTGCATGCCTGGGATGAAGCCTACTTGATCATGGTGGATGATTGTTTTGATGTGCTCTTGAATTCGGTTTGCCAGAATTTTATTGAGTATTTTTGCGTCGATATTCATAAGGGAAATTGGTCTGAAGTTCTCTTTCTTTGTTGTGTCTTTGTGTGGTTTAGGTATAAGAGTAATTGTGGCTTCGTAGAAGGAATTCGGTAGGGCTCCATCTGTTTCAATTTTGTGGAATAGTTTTGATAATATTGGTATGAGGTCTTCTATGAAGGTTTGATAGAATTCTGCACTAAACCCGTCTGGACCTGGGCTCTTTTTGGTTGGGAGACCTTTAATGACTGCTTCTATTTCCTTAGGAGTTATGGGGTTGTTTAACTGGTTTATCTGTTCCTGATTTAACTTCGATACCTGGTATCTGTCTAGGAAATTGTCCATTTCCTGAAGATTTTCAAATTTTGTTGAATATAGGTTTTTATAGTAAGATCTGATGATTTTTTGAATTTCCTCTGAATCTGTAGTTATGTCTCCCTTTTCATTTCTGATTTTGTTAATTTGGACGCACTCTCTGTGTCCTCTCGTTAGTCTGGCTAAGGGTTTATCTATCTTGTTGATTTTCTCAAAGAACCAACTTTTGGTTCTGTTGATTCTTTCTATGGTCCTTTTTGTTTCTACTTGGTTGATTTCAGCTCTGAGTTTGATTATTTCCTGCCTTCTACTCCTCCTGGGTGTATTTGCTTCTTTTTGTTCTAGAGCTTTTAGGTGTGCTGTCAAGCTGCTGACATATGCTCTTTCCTGTTTCTTTCTGCAGGCACTCAGCGCTATGAGTTTTCCTCTTAGCACAGCTTTCATTGTGTCCCATAAGTTTGAGTATGTTGTATCTTCATTTTCATTAAATTCTAAAAAGTTTTTAATTTCTTTCTTTATTTCTTCCTTGACCAGGTTATCATTGAGTAGAGCATTGTTCAATTTCCAAGTATATGTGGGCATTCTTCCTTGATTGTTATTGAAGACCAGTTTTAGGCCGTGGTGGTCCGATAGCACACATGGGATTATTTCTATCTTTCTGTACCTGTTGAGGCCCGTTTTTTGACCAATTATATGGTCAATTTTGGAGAAAGTACCATGAGGAGATGAGAAGAAGGTATATCCTTTTGCTTTAGGATAGAATGTTCTATAAATATCCGTTAAGTCCATTTGGCTCATGACTTCTCTTAGTCTGTCTACATCTCTGTTTAATTTCTGTTTCCATGATCTGTCCATTGATGAGAGTGGGGTGTTGAAATCTCCCACTATTATTGTGTGAGGTGCAATGTTTGTTTTGAGCTTTAGTAAGGCTTCTTTTACGTATGTAGGTGCCCTTGTATTTGGGGCATAGATATTTAGGATTGAGAGTTCATCTTGGTTGATTTTTCCTTTGATGAATATGAAGTGTCCTTCCTTATCTTTTTTGATGACTTTTAGTTGGAAATTGATTTTATTGGATATTAGAATGGCTACTCCATCTTGCTTCTTCTGACCATTTGCTTGGAAAGTTGTTTTCCAGCCTTTCACTCTGAGGTAGTGTCTGTCTTTGTCTCTGAGGTGTGTTTCCTGTAGGCAGCAGAATGCAGGGTCCTCATTGCGTATCCAGTTTGTTAATCTATGTCTTTTTATTGGGGAGTTGAGGCCATTGATATTGAGAGATATTAAGGAATAGTGATTATTGTTTCCCTTTATATTCATATTTGGATGTGAGGTTATGTTTGTGTGCTTTCATTCTCTTTGTTTTGTTGCCAAGACGATTAGTTTCTTGCTTCTTCTAGGGTATAGCTTGCCTCCTTATGTTGGGCTTTACCCTTTATTATCCTTTGTAGTGCTGGATTTGTAGAAAGATATTGTGTAAATTTGGTTTTGTCATGGAATATCTTGGTTTCTCCATCAATGTTAATTGAGAGTTTTGCTGGATACAGTAACCTGGGCTGGCATTTTTGTTCTCTTAGGGTCTGTATGACATCAGTCCAGGATCTTCTGGCCTTCATAGTTTCTGGCGAGAAGTCTGGTGTGATTCTGATAGGTCTCCCTTTATATGTTACTTGACCTTTTTCCCTTACTGCTTTTAATATTCTTTCTTTATTTTGTGCGTTTGGTGTTTTGACAATTATGTGACGGGAGGTGTTTCTTTTCTGGTCCAATCTATTTGGAGTTCTGTAGGCTTCTTGTATGTCTATGGGTATCTCTTTTTTTAGGTTAGGGAAGTTTTCTTCTATGATTTTGTTGAAGATATTTACTGGTCCTTTGAGCTGAGAGTCTTCACTCTCTTCTATACCTATTATCCTTAGGTTTGATCTTCTCATTGAGTCCTGGATTTCCTGTATGTTTTGGACCAGTAGCTTTTTCCGCTTTACATTATCTTTGACAGTTGAGTCAATGATTTCTATGGAATCTTCTGCTCCTGAGATTCTCTCTTCCATCTCTTGTATTCTGTTGGTGAAGCTTGTATCTACAGCTCCTTGTCTCTTCCTTTGGTTTTCTATATCCAGGGTTGTTTCCATGTGTTCTTTCTTGATTGCTTCTATTTCCATTTTTAATTCCTTCAACTGTTTGATTGTGTTTTCCTGGAATTCTTTCAGGGATTTTTGCGATTCCTCTCTGTAGGCTTCTACTTGTTTATTAATGTTTTCCTGTGTTTCCCTAAGTGTGTTCATGTCTTTCTTGAAGTCCTCCAGCATCATGATCAAATATGATTTTGAAACTAGATCTTGCTTTTCTGGTGTGTTTGGATATTCCATGTTTGTTTTGGTGGGAGAATTGGGCTCCGATGATGCCATGTAGTCTTGGTTTCTGTTGCTTGGGTTCCTGCGCTTGCCTCTCGCCATCAGATTATCTCTAGTGTGACTTTGTTCTGCTATTTCTGACAGTGGCTAGACTGTCCTATAAGCCTGTGTGTCAGGAGTGCTGTAGACCTGTTTTCCTCTCTTTCAGTCAGTTATGGGGACAGAGTGTTCTGCTTTCGGGCGTGTAGTTTTTCCTCTCTACTGGTCTTCAGCTGTTCCTGTGGGCCTGTGTCTTGAGTTCACCAGGCAGCTTTCTTGCAGCAGAAAATTTGGTCTTACCTGTGGTCCTGAGGCTCAAGTTCGCTCGTGGGGTGCTGCCCAGGGGCTCTCTGCAGTGGCAGCAACCAGGAAGACCTGTGCCGCCCCTTCCGGGAGCTTCAGTGCACCAGGGTTCCAGATGGTCTTTGGCTTTTTCCTCTGGCGTCTGAGACGTGTGTGCAGGGAGCAGTCTCTTCTGGTTTCCCAGGCTTGTCTGCCTCTCTGAAGGTTTAGCTCTCCCTCCCACGGGATTTGGGTGCAGAGAACTGTTTATCCGGTCTGTTTCTTTCAGGTTCCGGCTGTGTCTCAGGCAGGTGTCCTGCCGCTCCTGGGCCCTCCCCCACGGGAGCCCATAGGCCTTATACAGTTTCCTCTTGGGCCAGGGATGTGGGCAGGGGTGAGCAGTGTTGGTGGTCTCTTCCGCTCTGCAGCCTCAGGAGTGCCCACCTGACCAGGCGGTTGGGTCTCTCTCTCACCGGGTCTGGGAGCAGAGAGCTGCTGCGGGCCGTGATCCGCGGGTGTGGGACTTCCGGTAAACACAGAACGTGCCCGGTCCTAGAGAAATTCTGCTTCCGTGTGTCCCAAGCTCACCAGGCAGCTTTCTTGCAGCAGAAAATTTGGTCTTACCTGTGGTCCCGAGGCTCAGGTTCGCTCGTGGGGTGCTGCCCAGGGGCTCACTGCAGCGGCAGCAACCAGGAAGACCTGTGCCGCCCCTTCCGGGAGCTTCAGTGCACCAGGGTTCCAGATGGTCTTTGGCTTTTTCCTCTGTCGTCCGAGATGTGTGTGCAGGGAGCAGTCTCTTCTGGTTTCCCAGGCTTGTCTGCCTCTCTGAAGGTTTAGCTCTCCCTCCCACGGGATTTGGGTGCAGAGAACTGTTTATCTGGTCTGTTTCTTTCAGGTTCCGGCGGTGTCTCAGGCAGGTGTCCTGCTGCTCCTGGGCCCTCCCCCATGGGAGCCCAGAGGCCTTATACAGTTTCCTCTTGGGCCAGGGATGTGGGCAGGGGTGAGCAGTGTTGGTGGTCTCTTCCGCCAGCTATTATTTCTAATGATTTGGTATTTGGCTTGTTGTTTGTCTAAGGCCTGAGGTACATCATTAAGCTATTTATTTGGGTTTTCTTTAATATTTTTTAAATGTAGGTAATTAGAACTATCCTCCTAGGATAGTTTTCATTGTATCTTATAGTTTCAGTATGTCATTTTAATTTTCATTTGGTTCTGTGAGTTTTTCACTTAATTTGAAACTTCTTCTCTCCATGGCCTGTTTAATAGTGTGCTATTTAATCTCCACAAGTTAGTATGTATTTTAGAGTTTCACTTGTTCTTGATTTGTAGTTTGTTCTGCTAAAATCAGGTACATTGCAAGAAATGATTTCAACTTTTCTATATTTGTAAGACTTGCTTTGTGTCCTGATATATTGTTCATTTTAGAGAACATTATGGGCTTCTGAGAGCAATGTTTATTTTGTAGTGTTTGGATAGAATTTTCTGAAGATGTATTTTAAATCTTTCAATTTGTAATGCCATTTAATTCAGATGTTTCTTTATTCTTTTTTGGGTTGACCTGATGATGATTTTCATACAAGGAAATAAAAAAAAATTAGATAATTAAACCAGCAATAAATGAAGAGGCAATGAAGGAATAAAATTGTCTTCATTTGTTGACAACATGGTCTTGTATATAGAAAACCCTAAGGAGTTCATAAAAATATGTGAGAACTGATAAATTCAGTGTAGTTTCAGGATACAAAAATTAACAGACAAAAATCCGTGGTGCTTCTTGGAGTTATAATGAAATGTATACAATAACCATACTTAACAGTACTAGCAATAAAAAATAAACTTATCTGTGTTTAATGGAGTTGAAAGATTTATCTATTAAAAACAATGAAACCCCAATGAGTCAGATGAAGAAAACAACAAATAAATGGAAAGAGAACCTCTGCTCATGAATTGGAAAACAAAATGTGCATATGTACTATTAATGTGTCCACTGTATCCAAAATAGGCTACAAATTTAATGCAATCCCTATAAAAATCCCAGTGTTCTTTTACACAAAAGTAAAACAAATTCTCTCAATTCATAAGGAAAAATAATAAAAAAACCTAAATAGCTAAAATAATTTTGGGGGGGAGAATCAATCTGGAAGCATCGTGTGTCATGATTTATCTCCTTTTAAAAATAATTACATCATTATTTTTAACAATAAAGTTTTACTTCAAATCACTTGCAAATGCACTTTGAAACATAAAGGTACTGTAATCAATATAGCACAGCAGTGACGTCTGTAATCAACACAGCATGGCAGTGGCATGCCTGTAGATATTAAACCATTCTGCTCTTAATGGCTGTTTGGCCATTTGAGGCAGTGTGTGTAAACCTGGAAGGCACTAAGTGCTAAAGGAAAGAAGCCTGGCAGAGAAGCACAGACACCCCCTTTTCAGGGTGAAATCTGAGAGCGCAAAACTCCCAGAGGTGGAGAATAGAACAGTCGCTATCCGAGGGTGAGGTACGGAAGAGAGGAAAAGAATATGGAGTTTATTGGTCAAAGGTTATGAAGTTTCTGTAAGAGAGCAGAAGTAAATTTGATATTGAATAAAATTGATATTTAGCGAAAAGTAGGTGATGGTCATCACAATGATCAATGACAATGTGCATTTCAAAACTGCTGGCATTGTGCATTTTAAATGTCTCACGAAAATGACAAATAAGAAAATGAATTTGCTAATTAGCTTCAGTCATTCTCTCTCTCTCTCTCTCTCTCTCTCTCTCTCTCACACACACACACACACACACACACACACACACACACTCACTCACTCACATCCATCATGCTATGCATAGTCATGGTCCGTGTAAAGAATATTATTAAAAAATGGTACATCATTGATGCTGATGAAAATATTTGCATTTCCTTTTTAATTCAGATGTATGGTGTGTAGAGTTATTCTTCACCACCCTTTGGATATCTTAAACTGTTTGTCACCATGTCTAGTTTCTTTTTTCACTTTTAAAATTGGGAGCCTGAGTGTTTCCATTTCTGTTTACCATGGCTAGAGGAAAATTATTTTCATTGATCTTTTCAAGGAATTGTTTTTCACTTATACTGATTTTGATGTTTTCTGATATTTGCTTCAGTCCTTTTATTTTTATTATTTTCCTCATTTTAAATTCTTCGTTTAAATTTTTCTCTTTCCCATAAATGCTTAAAGCAAATCTTATCATACTTGCTTAGGGTTGATTTTTTTCTAATATAAACTTTGTCTGCTATACCTCACAAACTTTGATATGCTGTAGCTTCGTTTTCTTCAGAGCAAGTGTTTCTGAGATCCTCCTAAGACTTTCTATTTCATCTGTGACCTACTTAGATCTGTGTTGCTATACATTTGAATATTTACAGGTTTTCTAGTGCACTACTGTTAGATTCTATGTAGTGACATTTTTGAGAGTTCTGGAATTTTTCTTTCTTTAGAAAACAGAGAAATAGAACAATGTGCTTTCATTTTAATTCTGGGTATAGAGATGTGAACTTGCTTTAGACTGTCTGTAGCAGCTGACTATGATTTGCCTCATGCTCTAGCAGAAGCATAGTTTTGCCAGCTGCAGACAGTTTGTTCCATTGTGTAACACTTGGAATTCTGGGAACTTTTCAGAGGGTACCTAAATGTTAGGGCCATGAGAAGGGGGTCATTGTTGATTCAAAGTGTTGATTGTGGTTTGTTAGTAGCCATGATCAAAGAAGAAACAAAAGGAAAGAAATTAGATTCAGGGATCTGTAGTGTGTAGTATTAAAAAAATTAATTCACACTGTCACCGCTTGTTCCCAGCTTGGTACCGAGCCCATAACCAAATGTTTTCCCTTGCCAAGGCCTCTCCAGGTCTCCAAGATCTCTCCTCTCTGCAGCTGGCTGCTGCCAAATCCGCTCAGCACTCCCAAATTTCCACAGCTAGCTGGGGCGCACTCTCACAAACCCATGCTCCTCCATGATTACCTTTCCCTGGAGTTCAGTTGAATTGCTTCGAGAAGGAAAACACCAGACAATCTTAGTTTAGAATCAACAGATAACACAACCGTTGGGTGCAGAACCTAGAATCCTAATTTCATTAACTATTCTATGTTAGAAATCTTCCAGTGGCGGGTCCAGATGGATCTCATAGTACCAAAGGAGGTCTCCTCCTCCTGCCTCCTCTCTCTTCCTCTCTTGGACCTGGAAGTCCTGCCTTCTTCTTGCCCAGTGATTGGCTTCTTGGATTTATTATTTTAATTAATTAGAGGAAAATTCTGATACACGGATCTCTTTCCCGCTATCCACGTTTCTTTCCTATTTAGTGTAAGGGGGTGAAATGGGGGATGGGGTGGGAGTGGGGAAGAAAAAAGTGGAAAATAGAAGATCCTACAAAGTAGCAAAGACCAGCTGCAATTCTAGTGTATACTTCTGTAGTGAAAGGTCCAAGTAGAGGCTTCCCTCATGTGGCAGGGTGATGAAAGGAGTCTAGATTCTAAAGAAGAATCTTTTCCAAAGAGAGAAAGATAAGAAAGGGGGCAGCAGGATTGGAAAGTTCAGGGAGGCACCAGTATAATGGAAGGGGTGGTATGGCTGTGTCTGCTGGGTGATGCTCTAATGAGAAGTGGAAACCTCTACTAAAGGTTATTGGTGAAGAGACAGATGGTCTCTACCATGGACTAGGTAGTGGTTCCCATAAGCTTGGCTCTCCAGCTGGGGATTCTGGAAAGAGCATGACTCTTTTGGTGCAGCTAAGTCACTGATGGTCAGTTCTGTTTTGTTAGTTCCCATGTTTCAGAAGACTGTGGTCAAGTGCCATATTTCAGAGAAAACCCTTTGTTAAGACTGAGCTAATACATTGCTCAGAAAACAAGAAACAATCACAAAGCTGGGAGCCTGTGGCCAACATGTCATAGCCGAGAGTGGGAGATAGCTGCAGGGAGTGGCTGAAAAGAGACAGAGGGTCAAACCTGACACTTTCAGGAAGTTCAGATGGCTGGGAGGTCCAACTTGGGCTGTGAACTTTACTCTGGTTGATAGACCAATCCCAACTGCTAGCATCTGAGCGCATTGCCTAAGGAGAAATTCAAGCCAGAGGTCTCCTAGCTTAAAACCAATGAATGGATCAACATTTTTCTTTGTTTTCTGAGATGACATGCTTGTTTTAAAAATATTTATTCAACTATTCTTTGACAATTTATTCATGTATGTAATGAATTTTAGTCATGAAAACCCCTATTGATCTCTTATTCTCTCTCTCCTTCCACTGTATCACTTCTTCACAAGGCCCCTCTTACTTCTGTGCCCTTTTGTGTGCAATCAACCAGTAGGTGGCTACGTACTGTACTGGTGTCCCTGCCGGTGAAACCAAGAGCCCCAGCAGAGTTCTCTTCTATAGCCCCATCCATTCTTTCATCTGTCTGTGTGATCTCTGCACTGTGGATCTCAGTGCAGTGTTTGTTTCTCCCACTCCACCATACCTGGGAGACATCCCATGGCTAGAACATTCATTAATGTTGGGAGCATGAACTGAGGAAACTCAGAAGAATCTGCTCACCCCAAACTGCAAAGCAAAATGTGGTCAATAGAGGCCCCTGGTTTGCAAAGGCACAATCCTGAAAGGAAGAATGCCTAGGCAAGTCTCCCACACAGTAGAATGGACAGCAACAGCAACTGCCCCTGCCCCCAGCTGACTGACGCCAGTTTAAAGCACCAGAAGGAGGCCATTCCAATATTTTGTCTTTGTTTTTCATGCCCTTGCATTTCTACTCTTCATTTTAACTATACTTTTTGTACTGTTTTAATTTTATTATTTAAAACAGATTTTCTATTTTCTATTTAGTTGTCTTGTTGCATTTATCTAATATACATTTGATTTAAAAGCAGATGATAGGGAGAGGTATCTTAGAGGGAGAGGGAGTAGAGATACAGAGAGGAATGGGGGAGCAACTCTGAGGAAGGCACAATGATGTACACATATGGAAAAGCCATTGTGAAGTCCATTACTTCTATACTAACTGAAGGATAAAAATTTAAATTGGAATGTACAACAGTTTCTGGTTGGCAAGCTAGCTCACTGGGTAAGGGCTTTTTTGCCTTTGATTCTGAAGACCAGAGTTCAAGACTGATGTCTACGTGTTGCTCTCTGACCACCAGTCAAATAGTGTGGATACTCTCTCTCTCTCTCTCTCTCTCTCTCTCTCTCTCTCTCTCACACACACACACACACACAGAGAGAGAGAGAGAGAGAGAGGCACATGTGCATGCACATGCTTGTACATGTACACACACATGTGCCCATGCAAAATAAATAAATGTCTAAAAATGTTTGAACAATTCCAGAGTTGTTTTTTTCCTATTAAGGGCATGAAAGCAATAAAAGCTATACCAACATAATAGAAAACATTCATGAATCTGAAACAGTTTTGGTTCCAAGCGTTTTGGACAAAGGATATACAACCTGACATATTAGGAAGTTCGACTGGCCATAGAAGTCTATCTTAATTATCAAGGCCCAGCTTGCTAAAGAACTATGAAAAAACAGTAGTGTCCACTGCCTTGCCCAAGGCTTCTAATCTGCTCTGGGTAATTTACGTGTTAGTTTATATCCTCATAGAGGGTTCTCAAACAGTTAATATCTTAAATATTTTGCATAAGTTTGAGTCTTAAAGTAGTTAAGCACCTTTTTTCCAAGGTTATATGTCTATTAAATGACATAAATAGATTTTAAATATAAATTCTTAAAAGGTGTCCAGAACACTTTGCTTTTAGAGTGAAAAAATTCATTCTGGGGTATGAACTATTAATAAGCTTATGTAAAACATAGTTGGAAGGTGGAGAAAGCTTTAACATCCATTTTTTTGTACTTAAAATTATATTTTAGTATTAGAATTAGCTGTGGCTAAGTAGGAAAGACATCGTTGGGACCTTATACTTTAAGGACTGATTTCTTGTAACTATTCTGAGATAAGAGCCAAGTCAGGTAAACCACGCTACTAAAATGAGATGGTTGCTTGCAATGTAACATTTAGATAAAAAGCAAAGAAATGCATTTTCTAATATTTTCTCCTTAGAAGTAGGAACATGACTGACAAGGTATTTCTCAGCAAGTTCTTCACAGTTACTTTCCCATAGGGATGAATCTTGAGAATATCCGTGTTGAGTGAAATGATCCAGGATTTTTGAGTATGTGCATGGTAGGGGAATTATCAGCTCACGTGATAATCCATTTTTAGTTTTCTGAGGAGCCACCAAACTACTGTAGTAGCTGTGTGATATTATATCCCAAGCTGGCATTACCGAAGTGCCCTGCTCTACACACCTTCTGTGATTGGGTGATTTCCCCAAGAGGCTCCTGTGCTGGACTCTTGGCTCACAATGTGGTGTCACGAGTGATAGTATTTGTTGTAGAACCTTATGAGAAGTGTAGCCTAGTGAGTGGTTAGGTCATCAGGGTCAATACTGGAAGAAAGCAATGTCAAATTGTCTTTATATCTATCAAATGTTTAATGAATATTAATTACATGTATTTAAAAGCAAGACTTGCCCTTTATCACTATAGGCAAAAGGCAGGAGACAGGGGAGAGGTGGTGGCCTCCACATCATTCACCACCATTCCTACCTCCTCTCCTCCTCTTCTTCCACTTCTTGTTTTTTTGTTCTTATTCTTTCTCTTATCCCTCTTCTTCCTTCCTTCCTGGCACAGGATCCAATCATGTAGTCCAGGCTGGCCTCAAACCTACTGTGCTGCTCCAGGCTTGGCCTTCTGAGTGTTGAGTTGAAGAGTTTGCTCTCATGCTCAGCTCTAGATTCTAATTCCACAAATAATACTTCTCCCTGTCATACACAAGCCACCCAGGATGCTATCTGCTGTGATGTGAGATGGCCAGGAGGGGACTTGTGAGGGCAGATGCCGTACCTCTTGGATTTTTAGCACTTAAAACTGAACTAAATCAACATACCTCTTTTCTGTATACATTACTCATCCCAAAGTACTTTGTTATAGTAATAGAAGACAGACTAATATAACATCCTTATAATCTCATTTTTAAAACAAAGTCTTCCTGATGGACATGCAGTACATGGTGACTTTGATTTTCATTCTTCTAATAGTTGCTGATATTGTGCATCTTGTCTTTGCTATTTATGTGTCTTCTTTGTAGAAATGAAATTCAAGTCTTTTGACCATTCATGAATCACATTACTTGCTCCTTGCTTTTCAGTTGTGGGGATATTGGTTCTTTATTGTAATAAACTTGCAATGTTGTTCTCCCATTCCGAGGATTGCTCTTTCATTTACTGATCAATATTTTGATGCTCAGAAGTTTTAAATTTTGATGTAGACCACCCAGATATAAGTGGAATCATGCATTGTTTCCTCTGTGATGGTTCCATCTCACAAATCATCATGTTCGTGAAAACATGCATCAGAACATGTCTGTTTCTTTACATGGGATGCTAGTAGTGTGAGCAGAAAGCACTCTGAAATTTTATATATGGATTATGATTTCTTCCTTCCTTCCTTTCTTTCTTTCCTTCTTCCTTCCTTCCTTCCTTCCTTCCTTCCTTCCTTCCTTCCTTCCTTCCTTCCTTCCTTTCTCAATAGGGTTTCTCTGTGTAGCCCTGGCTGTCCTGGAACTTGCTCAATAGACCAAGCTGCCCTTGAATTAAAAAAAAATGTAACTGCTTCTTAGCTTTGTAGTTTCAGCTACTACCTTTTGGTCTTTGAAACAGTTTGAGTTCATTCTTAAGTGTGATGTGAAAGTCTAGCTTCATTTTTTGCATGGGGGTGCTTACTTTCAAAAATATTTTTATTTTATGTGTTTTAGTGTTATATCAGTATACTGCATTCATGCCTGGTGTCCACAGAGACCAGAAGGAGGCACTGGGTACCTGAGAACTGGAGTTACAGAGAGTTGTGAGCCACCACATAAATGTTGGGGATGGAGACCAGGTTTTCTGCAAGAGCAGCCAGTACCCTTAACTGCTGAACAAGCTCTACATCCCCAACAATGCTAGTTTGTTGTTGTTGTTGTTGTTGTTTAAAGTGTTTTGCTTTAAAGATTTCTTTCTCCATTCAGCTGTCTTGTCATTTTTACCAAAAATTCCTTGACTCATGGGACTGGAGAGATGGGTTGAAAGAGCACTTGTCACACTAGTGTGAACATCAGAGCCCCAGCACCCATATAATTGCCATATGTATATATCTATATCTATATCTATACCTATACCTATATCTATATCTATATCTATATCTATATCTATATCTATATCTATATCTATATCTATATCTATATCTATATCTATCTATCTATCTATCTATCTATATATATATATATATATAGAGAGAGAGAGAGAGAGAGAGAGAGAGATCAAGGAAGGCAACCAGTATCAACCTCTGGCTTCCACATGTATAGGCATATACACATGTATCCCCACAACATATTCCCCCACAGACAAACATGTATCTACACGACATGTATACATACAAAATAATTTGAGTAGTATATGCAAGACTTTTATAAACTCTATTCTATTCCATAGTTCTATCAGCCTATTTGGCAGAATCAGACTGATTTGATTATTATAGTTTTGTAGCATGCATTTTAAAATCAAATATGGATTGAAGACCCAGAAATGAACCCACAAACCTATGATCACTTGATTTTTGAAAAAGGAGCTAAAACCATCCAATAGAAGAAAGATAGCGCTTTCAACAAATGGTGCTGGTTCAATTGGAGGTCAGCATATAGAAGAATGCAAATCAGTCCACTCTTATCCCCCTGTACAAAGCTTAAGTTCAAGTGGATCAAGGACCTCCACATCAAACCAGATACACTCAAACTAATAGAAGAAAAAGTGGGGAAGAATCTCTACCACAAGGACACTGGGGATAGCTTACGGTCTAAGATCAAGAATCCACAAATGGGAACTCATATAACCGCAAAGCTTCTGTAAGGCAAAGGATACTGTCATTAGGACAAAACAGCAACCAACAGATTGGGAAAAGATCTTTACCAATCCTACATCTGATAGAGTGCTAATATCCAAAATACACAAAGAACTCAGGAAGTTAGACTCCAGAGAGCCAATTAACCCTATTAAAAATGGGGTTCAGAGCTAAACAAAGAATTCACTGAGGAATACCAAATGGCCGAGAAGCTCCTAAAGAAATGTTCAACATCCTAAGTCATCAGGGAAATGCAAATCAAAACAACCCTGAGATTCCACCTCACACCAGTCAGAATGGCTAAGATCAAAAACTCAGGCAACAGCAGATGCTGGCAAGGATGTGGAGAAAGAGGAACACTCCTCCATTCTTGGTGGGACTGCAAACTGGTACAACCACTCTGGAAATCAATCTGGAGGTTTCTCAGAGAATTGGACATTTCATTGCCTGAGGACCCAGCTATACCTCTCCTGGGCATATACACAAAGATGCTCCAACATACAGCAAAGACACATACCCCACTACGTTCATAGCAGCCTTATTTATAATAGCCAGAAGCTGGAAAGAACCCAGATGACCTTCTACAGAGGAATGGATACAGAAAATGTGGTACATCTACACAGTGGAGTACTACTCAGCTATCAAAAAACAATGACTTCATGAAATTCATAGGCAAATGGATGAAACTAGAAAATATCATCCTAAGTGAGGTAACCCAATCACATAAAAACACACATGGTATATACTCACTGATAAGTGGATATTAGCCCAAAAGCTCAAGTTACCCAAGATGCAATCCACAGACCACATGAAACTCAAGAAGAAGGATGACCAAAACGCTGATGCTTCACTCCTTCTTAAAAAGGGGAACAAAAATATCCATAGGAGAGGAAAGGGAGGCAAAGTTTAGAGCAGAGACTGAAGGAATGACCATTTAGAGCCTGCCCCACATGTGACCCGTATATGTACAGTTACCAAAACTAGATGAGATGGATGAAGCTAAGAAGTGCATGCTGACAGGAACCAGATATAGATCTCTTCTGAGAGAAACAGCCAGAGCATGTCAAATACAGAGGCGAATACTAGTAGCAAACCACTGAACTGAGAATGGGACCCCTGTTGGAGGAATTAGAGAAAGGATTCAAAGAGCTGAAGGAGCTTGCAACCCCATAAGAACAACAGTGTCAACAAACCAGAGCTTCCAGGGACTAAACCACTACCCAAAGACTATACATGGACTAACCCATGGCTCCAACCGCATATGTAGCAAAGGTTGGTCTTGCTGGGTATCAATGGAAGGAGAAGCCCTTAGTTCTGCCAAGGTTGACCCCCAGTGTAGGGGATTGTTGGGGGTGTGGAGTAAGGGGGTGCATGGGGAGGGGAACACCCTTATAGAAGGTGGGGGGGTTAGAGGGCTTATGGACAGGAAACTGGGAAAGGGAATAACATTTGAAATGCAAATAAGAAATACCCAATTTTAAAAAAGAGAGGGGGAAAAAAGTCAAAATATGGGACCTCTTTTTTTCTTGTTTTTTTTTTTTTGAGATCTCATTTTTTCTGTTTGAAGTCTTGTAGGTTCTATATATATTTTGATATCTATTTTTATGTTTTCATTTTGAAAACATGTTATTGAGGTGGTATTAGGAATTGTTGATTCTCTGTAATGCTTTGAACATTTAAGCAACACTAATTTCCAAAGTTCCCAAACATGGAATGAAAATCTTCCCATGAGTGTCTTCTTTCCCCTCTTTTATCCACATACATAAGATTTTTTATAATCATTGTATTTATAATAGTACAAAATGAAAACAACTTAAATGCTTGTCCTTCAGTGGGTGACTGGTTAAACAAACCATGCCTATGGAAGGAACATCCTAGAACCACTAAGAAACTCTAAGATACTAAAAGCAGAAGAGAGAAGCCACAGAGCTAGAATCCCACAGAATGAAAATTATTGGGAGGTCTACTGATCAGAGCATGGTCCAGGTAGCAGTTGGACTAGGAGGACACACACATACACACACACACACACACACACACACACACACACACACACACACACACACGTAATTTCACCCTAACAAGGTTTAACAAGGCGTTGTGTGCATTCTTACATGTCTGGTGAATATCAGTGTGAATTTGTCAAGACATCGCTAAATCCTTTGGTCTACCTCTGGTTACTGGACATCTGTGAAGGAAAATGTAAGGAGTCATCTAGGAGAGGCTAAAGCCTAGCAGGTGATCTTCCAGGATGGTTCATTGTGGAACTGTGATGGTTGAGTCTTTGGAGGTTAGGCCTGAGGGACAAATCTCAGGATTTTATTCCTGCTATTGATATGCCTTACCTGTCATTATTAAGTCAATCTAACAATACCTAGGCATTAGCCCATCCTATTGGACAGAGTTTTGCAGATTAACAAAGATGTGCTGTCTTATAGTGATGTCATACATACAAAAAGATGATTTCTTTATTCCTAATGATAATTCTATAAAGATTCCTAAAATTGTATGAGTACTTTTTAGTGTTTACAATATATACTGCTATTATGGCCTTCTGTGATATGGAAACTACAAGTAGAACTCTGCCAGCATTCACATGTCATGAGTTAATTGTGCTGAGATAGAAAGCAGGCATTGATACAGACTTACTACTTAGGAGTACATTCATCTAGGCTAAAACAATGAACTAAAGGCTATAAAAAGGGAACAAATGATTTGTTGTAGGTACAAGGACATAAGATAAAATATTGACTAGGTTTATCTATACAAAAACGTTAATGTTACCTTAGACATAAGAATTATACTTACAGACTCTCAATGAACCTATAGAGCTAGTAACAGATAATGAATGTCTAGGTAGATAAGTAGTCTTAATAGAAACACATGTAAATATCTCTGTTGTAAACTTATTACTCAATTTATTATTTGAAATTTATGGTTAAACTTGTGGTGAACTTTTTGTCATTGGAATGCCATGTGATCATGTGTCCTGGGAAAGTACTAGAACTAGGAGCAATGACATTAGAAGAGAGTAGAGGAGAACTAGAAAGAGCAGAAGAATAGACAGGAGACTAGAAGCAAACTAGAGATGAGGAGCTGGGCAGATGAGGAGAGACAAAGAGAGGTGAGGAGGGAGGGCAGAGAGAGCAGGCTGGCTTCTTCTTATCATGAGACAGGATAGAACAGTCTTTATTTTACAGATGGACAGGGCTTTTTTCCTAACAGGCTTGGATTTAGCATAGAAAGATAGAAGCTTTCTCTTTAACATTGCGATAAAAGTTGAAGCTTACATTTCATCCAGAATGAGTGAGTTCTTTCTGCACTCGTGCCTGGGCTTTTGCCTCAAAAGCCATATGTAAGTATAGGTATGTGTGTATAAGTATGCAAAGTGGATGAGATAGGTAGTCAGGTCTGACATGAATGTGTATATGAATGTATGTGTTTTGCTGTGCAAAAATTCTTCTTTCTGGGAGCTTAACCTTCACTAGCTGACAGGGAATTAGTGAACTAGGCCAGGGCTGCTGAGGATCTGTAAAGAAAAGATCAAAGAATCACTTTACTTAACCCACCTATGTTTAACAATAGGGTGTTAATTTGCCAGAAACCTTTAGCTTCTAGTATCAGAAGTTAAGACATCTGACATCTTAGAGTTAAGTCAGAGAATTAAGGTAAGAGTTAAGTTTTCTAACGTTTGATCAAGCACAGAGAATTATAAAGCGAGAGTCAAGTTTTCTAGCACAATCAGGCACAGAGATTATTATACAGTAAATAATAGAGAGATAAAGAATTAGGTTTCCTCAGCACTTAATGAAGCATAGAACAGTAATAAAGAGTTAAGATTTTAGCACAGAGCAATAAGAGTTAAGTCCCCAGCGCTTAATGAAGCACAGAACAGCGATAAGGATTTAAGTCTTTAGCACAGAAAAAAATAAGAAAGAGTTAAGTCTTCAGTGCTTAATGAAGCCCAGAACAATAAGAAAAAGTTACATTTTTTTTTAGCACGGAACAGTAAGATAGAGTTAAGTAGTAAAATAAAGCATCGAGAGTTATAGATAAAAGAAGCCAGCTGTTACCAGCCACAGAATGAGCAGGAGAGTGTCAAGTCTCCAGAAGCCATCAGCTTCAGCATCCAGCACAGTTAGAAAGTTACAAGGCCACAGATCATCAGTCTTTTGATCTGTACCCATCCAACATCTGTGCCCACTTCAGCACTCCACAGGAAAAATACCTGACCAGATTTCTTCCGGGGGAATCACAATGGTTACGACTCCGTATAGCTGCAGTCATGTTGAATTTAATCTGTAAACCATAATCCATCCATACCTAGTATTCAACAGAGAAAACAAGTGAACTGCTGATGTACTCAGAGTTCCTGCTGGGTCCCCAGAGAACTCTCTGGAGGCAAGTAAATCCTCAAGTGCTGTGCACTGAGAAGGTCACTTATATAACTTTTATGAAATGATAAAGTGATAAATACGAAAGAGTTGTGGTTGCCAGGACTTACGCTTACGGGTAGCATGAGGGCAGAAGGAAGAGGGTAGGGTAGCTGGGTGAACAGGAGGGACACTGTGGTCATGGAAGTGTTCCCGATCTGCAGGGCAGATGCTGATAATCCTGTTGTGATAACTCTACTCAGCTTTGTAAAATGTATCCACTGGGGACACTAAGTGAGAACTACGTGGGATTTCTGCTGTTTTCTACAACTCCATGTGAATGTCTAACTCTATCAAAATAAAAGGTATAATTTAAAGAAAAGAAGGCACAGAAGTGCACATTATCTTTTAGAAAGCGTTCCATGAAATACTGCTAACAATAAAGAGAGGTTTTATGCTGCTTGGGAAGCGGGTGGCTATTATAACCCAGTTCTCAAGGTCTCTTGAGAACCAAGGGTTTTTGTTTTGGTTTGTCCTAATGATGTTCAGAATCAAAGTGTTTTCTAGCCCGAGTAACGCTGGAAATTTTAGGAGTGCAGTTGCTATTAGAAACTAATTGTCACCAGAGAGAAAAAGGAGAATGTGTCCAGGAGAGTGTGATGTCCTTGGCTTTGAATGCTAGCCCAGCAGCATGACCCAATGACCCCCAGCAGGCTGGCGCCTTGCAGGTACTCACAGGAAAATCTCCACTTACACAGCCAGGTAGTGAGGTCTGCTTTTCCTGTGGCCCAGCCCAATCCCATACCTGTTCCCAGCTGTATGTCTCCATACCTAAAAGCATCACTTTCCCCTTGATATGCTCAATGAGTGATAGAAACTTAATCCCATGAATTCTGAAAGGCTGCTAATAGTCTCTGTATGCAGGAGATTTGGATTAAGCATTAGATGTCTATTTTCCACTTATTCATGTGTGTGTACATGCGCCTATGCATGTCATGCTGCACTTGTGGAGGTCAGAAGACAGCTTTGTAGAACTGGTTCTTTCCTACCTTCATGTGACTTCCAGGGACTGAAGACTGGGTTGTCAGGCTTAGTGGCAAGTGCCCGCTGAGGCATCTCACTGGTCCAAGAACTAGACATTTAACCACCAGCATATTTAAACCTCGTTGCGATCTTTTGGTGAGCACCTTGCTATCATTTGATAAATTAGGAAACCGTGTATTAGGAATGCAAAGCAGGCTTCCCATGAATACTGAAAATAGATGGAGAAGCTCAGACAAAGGCAACCAAGTCACCTCAGTTTATCTAAGATTCAGGGGTTGGGAGGCTTTAAGCCTGGTCACTCCTGATAGGATATCATCTCTGAGTTCATGTGATTTTGGAGTCCAAATTCTTTCTGCTGTTTCTTGCCATCTCCCAAATTCTTATAGACCAGGAAGGATTGTGGGAGCTTCAGCAAAAGCATGTCAAATTGGGATTTCTAAAGAGGGAAGTAGGAATAACGATGCTACTAGGAGCGATGAGAGAAAGCGGTAGGCAAGGAAACCTGTATTTATATTCTATTCTGTTCAGTTTCAAAAATAATTGGCGAATAGAAAGAAAGACAGGCAAGCAATTAAGCTTGAAATGTATTCAAATGAGAAAACAAGGGAGAGGAGAATGGAATTTGTATGTTTTAAATTGCTCATGAAGTTTTTAATAAATAATGTGTGCCCCTTGAAGAATAAATGCTAATGAATGAGATCTGGAGGGTTGGCTTGCTGGAGGATTGGACACCAACGCATGCAGAACATCAATCCGGAGACTGGATGAGTTAGTGCCTCCACATGTAAGAACGTGCCTGCCTCCTCGGGATCGCAGCACACACAGACTTAACCCCTATTCTCTCTGTAACCTGCTTTCTGAATAGATGTTCACTCTGCTGGAAAAGTGTGATACGATCCTTGGGGAGGAGAGTAGCACAGGAGGCAAGATGCAGAACCAGCAGTAGCTTGGCAGATGCCAGATCCGGTGACCAGTGGAGCAGAGTTGGGTAGCAGCTGTTGTGTTACCATAGCAACTGGTGGGCAGCTCCAAATGAAGAAGGGACTCAATTTCCAAGGACTGAGACCTGAGGGAGACTTTGAACCCTGCCTGTCTCTAGAGCTCTCTGGCTTTGGAAATGTTGGGGGCAAAGGAGGAAGCAAGAAGAGACTCTCACGGGCTTTTTCTCCTCCTTTTCTCTCCTCGTTGCTACTGTGCTATACATAAAGGAGAAAGAAAAAAATAATCTTATTTTAATACCAACCTTTGTTGGGAAGGATGCTCCCAGCTGTGAATTAATCAGTTGCCTTGCCTCCAGGAGAGGAGGTGAGGATCTTCCTCCCAGTCAAACTGGTGCCTCCCACCTCCATTCTCCAGTGCCCTTCACTTCTCAGCTTCTGTTGCTGGTGACTGAATATGCCACATTACAGAAAGACTGCTAGTAGTGCACAAGCACAACCTTCCTATTGTTCCCCCTTTCTGCACCAGACTGCCTCATTGTGCTTTGAATTAATTTTTTTACCGGGAAAACCCTAATTATCATGTGAACACCACAATTACCTTACATTCTGGTTTTTATGTCAAAAGCCTTAATTAAAAAAATGCAAACAGCTAAAATATTTCTTGATATGTTCACCCCTTCTTGGCATTTCTTATTTTTCCAGTGGATCTTGAGACAAGAGAGACAGACAGAGAGAGGGAGAGAGAGAGAGAGAGAGAGAGAGAGAGAGAGAGAGAGAGAGAGAGAGAGAGAGAGAGATCCCAAACTAGCCTCCCTTGACCTCTGAAGGGTCCTTGAATCTTCATGACCAACTGGAAAAAACAAAGGTTCTGTAGGAGGGCAGGTTCTACAGGTTTCTGGAACCTCAGTTGCTAATGCTAAAGCTGGGCTCTCCAAAAATCAATCCTTGAGTGTGCTGATGCAAATGTGAAGTCTTCTGTTATTTTTCATCTTGTCCTACAAAATCTCATTTTCTCAGTCTGTGCCGTGTTCATAATATGGGAATCAATGGTCTATATGCATGTATATACAATTTTAAGCTTTGTAAGAATTTGTGGAGGTTTGAGCCTAGAGGCGACAGTTCTAATACATGCATCATTCAACTCAGGTATTTAAACATATAAATCAGGAGCGGAAGATGTGGCTCTTGTAGAGAGCCTTGGTTCAATTCCCAATGCTTACATCTTATGACTTACAACTGCCTGTAACTCTGGCTCCATGAGGCCTGACACCTTTTTCTGGCCCCTGTAGGTACTTGCTTGCATGTAGGACACACAACTACATGTAGGCACATTTGTACACATAAATTCATATACGTACAAATAAATAAATAGAATAAAATAAATCTTTAGAGCAAATAAACCAATACTTTTCAGTATGCATGTTTGCACAATTGTGCACACATCATCCAAAACCTTACAATAGCTTATTATTCACAAAAGAAATGCTAGACCCCTATGTTTTATTTCCTTCTGAATTTGTACCCCAAGTCCCTAGTCTCTTGGATCCTGGCTAATGCTGTATAAATGGTTCATTCATATAAAAGGGGGCACATGAATGTGGACTTTTATATCTATCTTCTTTCTTTAACATAATGTTTTCAAGGTCTGCCTGTGTTGTAGCATGAATAAGCATTCGTTCCTTCACACAACTAAATACTATTCTGTTGTGTACTCTTCACAATGGCCTCAAATAATAGAAAATATCTTGGAGAAACTCTAACCAAGCAAGTAAAAGATCTATATGATAAGTCTTCAAGTCTTTGAAGAAAAAAATTAAAGATCTCAGAAGAGGGAAAGATCTTCCATGATCATGGATTAGTAGGATTAATATAGTAAAAATGGCCACCCCATGGAAAGCAATCTACTTGGGGACTCAACACAATCCCTATGAAAATTCCAACACTGTTCTTTATACACCTTGAGAAAACAGTTCTCAACTTCATATGAAAAAACAAATGGCCCAAAGACAGGGTAGAACCAAATATGTTTTTTTCATTTCCTTTTTTTCATCGTTATTAAATTGGGTATTTCTTATTTACATTTCAAATGTTATTCCCTTTCCCGGTTTCCATGCCAACATCCCCTCCCCCTCCCATTCTATATGGGTGTTCCCCTCCCAATTCTTCCCCCAGTACTACTCTCTCCCCAAGAATCCCATTCACTGGGGGTCTGGCCTTGGCAGGACCAAGGGCTTCCCCTTCCACTGGTGCCCTTACTAGGCTATTCATTGCTACTTATGCAGTTGGAGCCCAGCGTCAGTCCATGTATATACAGTCTTTGGGTAGTGGCTTAGTCTCCAAAGAAATTCTGCTATACTCATAGATTGATATCTCGTTCAGTTGTTATCAGAAAGGCTTCCTCTAGCATCAAATGGGAGTGAGTACAGAGACCCACAGTCAGACATTATTTGAAGAAAGTGACTTAACTGGGAGTCTCCACTGGGTTCCTTCCCTTGGAAATTAGGGATCCCCAGGAAGATGGGGGATGGAGAACACCAGGCAAACATGGCCCACTGAATCAACTAATCAGGTTCACATAGGGTCACAGAGACTGGGACAGCAAGCATGGGGTCTGCATGAACCTGCACTGGGCCCTCTGCACATGTTAAGCTGTCAGCTTGGTGTTTTGTGAGACCCCGGTGGGAGTGGGTACATCTCTGACTCTCTTGCTCGTTCTTGAGACCCTTTGCTCTTATTGGGTTGCCTTTCCCAGCTCCATATGAGGGCTTTTGCCTTGTCTAATTGTATCTTGTATTGTCCTGTTCGGCTGTTGTCTCTTTTCTGAAGAGGAAATTGAGAGGGAGTGGATTTAGAGAAGAGAGGTGGTCGGGGAACCTATGAGGAATGGAGAGAAGGGAAACTGTGGTTGAGATGTATCATATGAGATAAAAAAATCTATTTTCAGTTAAATAATATTTTTCTATGAATTCCATACTACTGTTTATTTATTTATCCATTATTAGTGTGTTTGTGTGTGTGTGTTCTCACAGACAGTATTCAGCCAGGTGTGGCATTCTCACTTGTGATCTCTGAACATGGGAGGTCATGATAGAAGAATTGTGAGTTCAAGTCTAGCCTGAGGCACTCAGCAAGTTCCAGTCCAACATGGTTATAAAATGAGAACTTGAAACCAATGAAACAAAAATAGACAATATTTGAAGAAGCCTATTTGTTTGCACATATTTATCATCTATATACTGTGCACCTTTTCATGTATGTGAGTGAACACACATGAGTGCCACAAGGTGTGGAGGTCAGAGGACAACATCATTGTTGGTCATCACCTTCTGCTTTGTTTTACACAGGATCCCGTATTGTTTGCAGCTATGGAAGACAGGTCAGACGGCTCCAAACTTCAGTTTGTTCTTCTTTCTCCACTCCCACCTCAGCATAGTAGCGCTGGAATTATAGGCACAAGCCACTGCATCAGGACTTAAATGGATTCTTGGGATCTGAACTCAGGTCCTCACATTTGTGAAGCAAGTGCTTAACTTGGCAATCTGTCTCCCCTTGATCAAACCAGGCACACTAATAACACATGATTGCTGGAGGCTCCATAGAATGAGTGAACTTCTATTTGCTAGGATCAGGGGAGTGAGGGCTAGAATATTTAGGGCAGAAGCTCTCCACTGACTGTCATGGAAACATTTCAATATCTTAACAACTGATATAGTCAGGTGAGAGAGACGGGGGGAGGGAGGGAGGGAGAGAGGGAGGGAGGGAGAGAGAGAGAGAGAGAGAGAGAGAGAGAGAGAGAGAGAGAGAGAGAGAGAGCTGAATGCTCTGCCTATAGCACATTCTGGTAGATTCTCTGCGAGGGTTAAATGAGGCCAGAAACTCAGAAGGACCTGGGGTTCCTATTCAGAAACATGTGGCACCTTGCTATGGAGAGCAAATAAGAGTTTGGAAGCCCCACTTCTCATTCCTTCTATCTAGGACTGTTCCTGCAGCTGAGAGAATCTCTCCCCAGAAGTCAGTCTGGTTATGTGTCTAAAGAGAGCTCTTAGATCCCTGGTAGCTACAGCACACTACTGAGACAGCAGAAGGAAATTCTCGTGCATGGGCCCCATGGCGTCTTCTTTGGAATAAGAGTAGGAGGAACCTGGCTGGAGTCTGATAGAGCAGTCTGGCTATATGGCTGTGGGGAGACAGGAAACAGAAGTGTCCAAACAGAACTCTCTCCTTTCTATTTTCTTTCTTGGTTTACATGCCCACTCAGACTATCCTCTGATTCGATTTTTGCTATTACATTTCAGAATTTTGTAGGGTGCATGGGAAGCTCCTGACACATTATCAAATCCAGACAGACGGTGAGTGGGCAAACCGAGTTGAAGACAGAGATCTCTTGGTTGCCATTTGGGCCGTCTTCCCAGAGACACTTGTAGACAAGGATCAAGTCGACAAAAGCAACTAGAAGACTTCTCTGTTCAATAAAATGGAGTAAAGTATTGAACTCCTCTATCTGAGCTACCCCAAGCTTCCACTCAAAGTCTCCCTCAGGCTTTAGTACAATCATGCAGAATAAAAGAAGTTTTAATGATATAAGGTTTGAGCTGCTAGATGATCTGGACTGCAGCTAAATGAGAATTGATTTTAATTAGGGGTATGACCCATAGAAGATTGTGCATGTGCTATTGGATGGTCACACATTCTAGTCTATACAGGCAGCATGAATTAGACTCTGTGAGTTAAATAAAAAAGACCCAGAGTTGGGAGGGCAAGGAGGTAGTCTAGATATAGTAGGTGTTGGGGTAGAGGGTAAATATGGTTAAAGTAGATTAAATGAAATTCTTAAAGAGCTACAACAATGAAAAAACAGTAGTTAGAAGCAGTACTAATGAGAATGGAAATAAAAGATTTATTATTTAAAAAGATGACGGGATGGAAGAGCTGTATTTGGGGAGGTATTATATGGAAGACATTTACTACAAAGAAAAGAAAGGGCAGTTTATCATCTTAAGAAGGGGGTTTGGAATTTAGCAGGGCCCAGACGAGATGGAAGTGAAAGTGTGACCACCGCAGATGGTTGTTCATGAGACTTCTGGGCAGTCCTGACAGGTGAGGACCTATCTTCCCAGGAAGCTCAAGCCACCTCCATTTCCATTATAAGACGACATCAATCTACTTGGTAGAGTGCTGTTGGAAGAAATCCAGGCAGAGGGTGCAAACCAGAGATGGCTGGCCCTGGGCCAGAGTCATCAGCCCTGCTTCTTCTAGCCTCCATAACACTAAGTGGAATCCACACAGAAAGTATCCAGGGCCTCAGCCTTCTTCTGAAATCAGATCAGTGGACATTTTGAGCTGAGGTTAGACTGAGGTGGCTCAGAGATGAGGGATTTATTTTTCACAGCTTTTGAAAGTTGAGAAGTCCATGATCAGGGAGCAGGTTGAGTGCCTGGTGGGAGCCATGCCTCAATTCTCATGTGGTAATTCCTCTGTTAGAGGGCAGTGATCCCATCCTCAAAGGCTCTACCTACTGATGACACAGACGATAATGAAGAAGGTTAGACATGTGGATTTGGAAAAGACAAAAGCATATTTAAGCCCAATCTTGCTGGCATAAATGACAACAAAATCTTCTCTCCTAACTAGTGGTAGAGAACAGACCAGGACCTAAGTACACAAGGATAAAGTGCTCGCCCTCTCCCACAAAGCCCTGACTCTTCATCTCACCTCACTGATGACCTCATTGCCTTCACACCAACTCTATTTCTGGAATGGTTCTAAGATGGTATTGGGAAGAAATGTGGGGGGTGTACTTTAGTGTTTACAGGAGAGTTCCCTGTTACAGCATGGGAACGCTTCCTTTGTCCAGCTAGGTTCCATCTGCTTATACGTGTGCTCTGAGGGAAAGGTCATGAACTGGATGACTCTTTGTTCTTAGAACAAAACTATGGGGCAGAAGTTTGTGGTTAGGTGTGGTGGCCCTTTCACAGCTGGGCACCAGAATAAGCCTGATTGTTGCAGCTCTGATGGTGTCAGTCTGATGACATGGGTGTTTTTAATCCAGTTTCTGTCCCTTTTCTTTTTTCATTTGTGTTACACTGTCCAACCTTTGCATCCTCAGCAACACCTCCATGGTCTTTCCTGCAAGCTCAGCACTTCACTAGTGTGGGTTTTTTTCTTTTTCCTTTAATAAGCTCTCTAGGATTTGTTTAGAAATGGAGCCTTTCAACACCAGAAATAAAAACAGTCTGTATATCATGCTAAAATTATAAATCTGAATAAGATGAACAATATTCATTAATCTTACCTAGATCCTCTTGCTTACAAAGCTACTTGTTCTGAATAGATGCTTAGTTTTTGAATGTGCATGGGAGAGTGTGGATGGTGTGTGTGTAGTTGGGTGTTGATGCACATGCACGCACACGTGTCCGTGTTCACACAGAACCAAGAGGATACCAGGCATCTGTGTGGTCTTTCTCTCTCTACCCCTGCCTCATAGGGTCTCTCATTAACCTGTAGGTAGCTAGGTTGGTAGCCGATCAGCTCCATATCCTCATGGTTCCCACTCCCACGAGCATTGGTGAGCTCATGCCTGACTTTCTTTTTTGTTTGTTTGTTTGGTTCTTTGTTTTGTTTTTGTGTGGGTGCTAGGGATTTGAACTTAGGTCCTCATGCTTACATAGCAAGTGCTCTTATTAACTGATCCCTCTTCCTAGTCCCAAGTTCTTAATTTAAAAGGAAAAGTTGTTAAGTGTTTTGAAGTGTTGAAGTCTAAAATGTTTCCAAGCATTAAAGACATGCTAGTCCTAGACACAGTATGTCTCTTTAAGTAGGTGAATGGGAAGATATTTGATAGCAGAATAGTTTCCTCTTTGGGTGATCTCATGACATGTTTATGGGTCACATGTTCAGTACCCAGAGGTGTTCACCAATACATAAATTAAACAACAGCCCTTATTTCATCTCTCTTTCTGGATGGGGCTAGGTCTAACATCTTGTGCATGGTCTGTGCTATTCTCTTTGTGGGATTGCCCAGTTTGATGTCCAGCTTGCCTGCTCCCTTCAGGACCTTCTCTGAAGAGTCAAGGCAGTGGGAGAGGTTGTAAGGATGATGACTACTAGCCATGTATCAGCAATCAAACCACATTTGTACTTGTTTGCCTTTCTTGTGAGAGCAGAGTGTAGAGTCAGGGTCTTTACTTTGACCTTGGGGATAAGAGCAGACATTCATAGGAAGCTTATGGAATAAGATTCAGTAAGCTCCAAAGGTCAGAATGAGCTTAGACAGGTTTATTGAGTTAGACAAAACCCACTGAATTGCCTACTTCTGATATGCATGCTTTTCTGAAAGAATGTTGTCCTTTGGTTTGTTTGCTGTGAGAAAAACAGGAGTGCTAGGTTACAGAGGGGTCACTGGGAAGGATGAGAAGGATGGCCTTTCTGGGTCTACAAAGCACAGTTGGGTGGGACAGTGGAGAAAAGTATAAGGAACAATTCCAAAGTTTTAAAGCAGAGATGGGAAGGCAGGGCAAAGGCAGGAGTGGTGGGGTGGTGTCATCTTGGATGAAAATGGACCCCGTATGGCTGCCTAAGAACTCAGGATCAGAAATCTCACACCCACCTTCTTGGTGGTTTTATTTATTTACTCACTTATTTTAATTTAGAAGCACTGGGGCCAGTAGATCTTCAGGAAGTCAGTGCAGCATAGACAAATGAAGAAAAACTGCAAAGAATGTGAGACACTGAGTAGGCAAGGCTAAGCCAGATCTTTGTTCCTTTATGATGATGCTGTTGTTGCTGTTTTTCTCTCTTTCAAAGGTTGTATGGCTAGTGTGGCAGTAGCTTGCAGGAAGTACTTAGGTCTCTCACAGAGTCAATGTGTTGAGAAGGGATGTCTGGAAAGCCTTTTATTTCCCCACTTGTAACTAGATGGATAGCCATGTGACTTCAGATGACATTGGGGACAGTATGATGGCAGGATAGTGTGTATTAATTACTTTGCTGCTGCTGTGAGAATTCCATGGTCAAAAGCAACTTACAGAAGTGCCTATTTTAGGTTACAGTTCTAGGGCAGAGTCCAGAAGGGTGAGCGAGGCATGGCAGCAGCCACCGGACTTGGTCGCAGGAGCAGGGAGCTGAGCGATCTCACCTCTTTAACAGCAAACACAAAGTAGAGACTAAACCTCCGAAACTGTAAGCCAGCCCCAAATTAAATGGTTTTCTTTATAAGAGTTGCCATGGTCATGTCGTGTCTTCACAGCAATAAAACTCTAGCTAAGACACCAGCACAGACAGGAAATCTTTGCTTTCTGTGAGGAAATAAAAAGGAGAATAGGCAAGATTTCCCTCTCTACAGAGGTTGTTGAGAGAGCTGAGAGTGTCCTTCTACCCATTCAGTCCCACATACACACAAAGAGTAACTAAAACATTTGGATAGTTGTTATGTATGAAGTTATTATCAAATGCTTACAGTACCAGATACCATACATACTCTATACAATAGTACATCCTTAAAGCTGCAATGGAATGGTTAGAACGAAATATTCCAAAGCTTAGAGTGTGGGTGACCTGCCCTAGGCTTTGCAGGTAACGGCTTCCTAAAGACAAAATGTATGCTGAGGTCACTTCAAGGAAATTTATAATGTCTTAGTCACATCCACAAGCAGTTTAGGAGGAAGTGCGTGCATGGGCTGAGGGCATACATCCCTCTTTGTAGACCAAATTGGGTGGGGCTATCATTCCCTTCTTCCTTGTTTTAGTTCTCTGCTTCTCTGCAGGAGCAGATACCTGGGCTGAAACTGACCAACACACTAGTTACTTTGCTCAATGCCTTGGAAAGCACCTGACACACAGCTTAAGAAGGTAAGGTGCACTTGGGTCCTTGGTAAGAGGGAATGCAGTTCATAGAGACAGGGAAGGCATTGTGCCAGGCGTGTGAGATGCTTGGTTTCATTGTGTTCAAAGCCAGGAAGCCCAAAGAGAGAGGGTGCCAGCTTTGTCCCCCTTCCCTTTTTATTTGATATGGAATGCCATCTGAGTGGATGGAGCTGCTCACATTCAGGGAGGGCCATCTTCCCTCAGCTAAGCCTCCCTGGAAACTTCCTCATTGGCACACTAGAGGTATGTCTAGGTGAGTCCAAATCCAGACAAATTGGTGCTGAAGGTGAACCTCTTCCAGGAGTTTGAGAAGGTACATTTCAATCAGTTCACCTGCACAAGGTTGGAGACATTCCTGGCTTGCCTTTGGTGAGAGAGGATGGAAACTCTGTGTGAAAACCTGGGTGACCTCATTTTACCTTTGTCTACACAGCATTCCTACAATTGGAGGGAACCTCTATCTTTTGTATTTGAAGTGACAATAGTCACTTTAACCTGCTAAGTTAATCCTCCACCAAAAACCTTCCTTGTGTGAATGGGGACTAGAGTATTAACTTGTACTAGGCATTTATTATGTGCCAATCTAGAAGTCATGGCACCGATAATGCCATAACTTATTTGAATCCCACAAGCACTGTTTTCTACCTAATCAAACAGAGTTTAGGCTTTGTAGTCTGATCTAAGATCAAGTTCCAGCTCCATTGATTGTTTCTTGTGTGAATTTCAAATTGTTGGTTAACCTAGGGCCTTGGTGTATCTGATAGCTACTATCACAATGAAATCTGGTTTCCAAAGCTAACAACATAATACCACAGTCTAGGTAAATGATAAAAAGAGTCTTGATTTGGTTCACAGATCTGGAATGAAAGACTGAATCTGTTGATAGACTTATTACCAGTCAAGTGCCAAAATGGCGTAGGGCATCAAATGCTGAGGGACAAGGAATATATGAGACAAAGCCAGACCCACACTAGAGATAACTTGTTAATCTCTTACTTGCATAAGTAGACTAATACATCTAAGAGGGCACGGTACTAATCATCCCTCTCGAAGGTCCCTCCTGGGACAGCAGCATGGGGACTTGGGGCAGGCATTTATCACACCTCTTGTTAATACTCTTCTTGGTATTTGTAGAGTGTTTTTGTTTCTTTCCTGTGTTGTGATCTAGTGGCCAGAAGTGTACTGTGACTAGTATCAAGATCCATGGCAGAGAGATTTTTGAATCTTGTGGGAATCCCAATGTTGAGATTGATCTCTACTTCAAAGGTCTCTAACAAGCTGCTATGTCTCCATTGGCTTCTATGAGGCTCTGGAACTCCAAGACAATAAGGTGCATTACATGGTGGAAGTGTCACTCAGGCTCTGCTTCCCGACCCTTATTAGTGTGAGCGGGGTCACGACTGGAGGATCCTGAGCAGAAAACCAAAACAGGGAAAATGGCCAGTGAGTACAGTGTGAACAGACAGGCTTCAGTGAGACAGCTCATTTAATGAGGAGACAAAGGTGATTTAACCTTGGTGGGTAAGTAGGGGCTCTCAGAGTGAGTAAGTCTCATTGGCTTGACCCAGGGTACTGGAAATACCTCATTTGAATAAGGAGGAATTCCAGGTGCTACTAGAAATGACCTTATAAAAAGAAAGAAAGTTTAACTTAGCTACTGGGCTTTGTGACCTCCTCTGGTGGGCCAAAGGTGAAGGGCACATGTCTATGTGGGCTGGGGCATGCAGACACAGAGCAGGGAGGAGAATCACCTTACTCTTGCTGATCTCAGGATGAGATTTCCCCACTCTTGCTCCAGGCCTGCTCCCCATAGCTCCTAGCTCCATGGCTCCACTTGCTCCACAGGGAAAGGTGTCTCAAAGGGACACCAATAGAACTGTTACACCTACTCTAGTGATCAAGAAACTTAAGATTGTAAAATGGAGAATAGTATGATAGGTGGAGCCAAAAAGAAATCCAAATGTAGTGCAAATGTTATCCTGGGGCGCCCTCAGCTATCTGCAAAGCTAGTGTTGTGGAAAAGGGGGTGCCTCTGTACTGTCACATGATTGACATAGCTAGAAACTCTAAAGTTGTTCTGCCCCCTTTAGCTTTCAACATGATCAGCAGTGGGTCTCATGTTGGCAACAAGTTGGCCATGCAAGGGTTCATGATCTTCCCTGTGTGTGTGTCCAGTTTTCACAAAGCCATGCACATTGGAACACACATTTACCACAACCCGAACGACATCATTAAGGAGAAATATAGGAAAGATCCCATATAAGTATGTGGTGGAGAATGTAGGTAATGAAGGCAGATTTGCATCTAACATGCTGGAGCTGCTGGAGCTGCTGAAGAATGCAACTGAGAAGGCTGAGCGACACCAATCAGGTTGTTATCAGCATGAATGTGGCTGCCTCCTACTTCTTCAGGACTTCAAGTCTCCTGATGACACCAGCAAGTACACCACAGCTGGCCAACTGGCTGAAGCATCCAGATTCTTCAACTGAGATTACTCAGTGATGTGTACCAAAGGCCCATTTGACCAGCCTGACTGTGAAGTTTGGTAGTAGGTCACAGCTAGCATAGGCATCCAGGTGATTGGGAATGATCTCATGGTGACTAACCTTAAGTGGATTGCTTAGGCTGTGGGTCAGAAGTCCTACAATTGCCTCCTGCTCAAAGAGAATCAGATCAGCTCTGTGACCAAGTCACTACAGATCTACCAAGCTGGACCAAGACAATGATTGGGGCATCATGATATCCCATTGGTTTGTAGAGACATTATTTTCATCATTGACCTAGTTAGTGTTCAGGCAAGTGCTTGGCAGATCAAATTGATGCCCTTTGATGATCTGAGTGCCTGGATAAATACAATCACATCCTCAGAATTGAGGAGGATCTCGGCAGCCAGCCCAAATTTCTCAGCAGATCCTTCAGGACCCCACTTTTCTTGGCCAGCTCCACAGACTGGTATTGGAGTCCTCTCAGTCAATACCATCTGCCTAGACTCTTTCTCTGATGTCACTGAAGTGGCTATAGACTTGCACAGCCTCTGTAGTCCCATGGGCTCCCTCCTCCTCCATGCCACTACTTCCTCAGAAGTTCAAAGCCAAGCCCGACTACCCAGAGAAATCTTATGGAAATCTCAGATCTGGCATCACATGATTGGTCCAAATCATTTTTTCTGTCACTGCCCTTCCCAGCTAGTCAGGAGCCTTCATATCTCTAGTATAATCTGCAGGGTTGCCACAGTCAAGACCCTCCAGTGGTTGACCTCCAAAATAAAAGCTTCAGAGTGACCCATTAAAAGATCCAGTCTCTTCTGACATCATATCCTAGTATCTCATATTAGGGATTGAATTCCAGCATCAGTTGGAAAAGAACTTTCTATCCCCAGCAACCCCTTCCAAGACATGGTTATAACCAATATGACCAGAGGACTCAATCTATTTAGAAGAACAATATACTGAACTCTCTCTTCAAAATTTAGAAGAAGCTGGACTTCTGGGGGGCACTAGACAGGTCTAAGAAGCTGGAGGAAGGCCATGGTTGGCACATGGAGAACACATCCTCGTGAGCCTGAATTTCTCATGATTTTCTCTCCTTGTGCTATGAAAGGATGCAATTATTAAAAAGAGTTGCCTACTTCTAGAAATTTCTATAATGAGTCCTTGAGCTCAGCGCTCTGTCACCAAGTAGAATACTTTTCTTTTAGCAGTGGGAAGGATGCCACTGAGGGCAATTATGGTGGATTGGAACAACCAATGAGTACCTTGCCTGGAATGATTGATATACTAGTTTAGCCCCACCAGCAGGTTCTACCTCTCAGACACTGTTGCCCTCTCATCCTAATGTGGTACACCCATGATCCTCCAGGGCTCCTTCAACACTGACTCCAGTCCACTGAGGTTTCGTACAGGCCATCCTGATGCCTTCTACTTGGATCCCAGAGTATGCTCTTCTTCCCACGCCAGTCATCAAGGTTATTAACATCTCCCTCCTCCCAACTCCCAAGTCAGCTCTTGAATTATTTAGCAAAGGCTGACTCGCTCAAAGAAGCTCTTCATCCCTCTGTTGAATAGTTTTTATTCTGGTCACATAAGGATCATGAGAGTTGCCTAGATGGGAGCTGGGGTTTAGGAAGAGTTTGTTTATTTCATTGTGGCTACACTTGACTTGGCCTCAATGGCTTTGGGTCCATCTGAAGTGCTGTTCTTTGGTCTTATCTGATGAAAACCTCAGATCAATCAGCTATGTGGACACTGGGAATTTAGCCAGAGGCAAGGCCTACAATTTTCATGTCAAATAGGTATGGTAGATACATATTTTACTTCACCAAGTCTGGAGTGGTTTCCTATGAGTTTAATTTGTACCTGTTCTTCACGGAGAAAGAATGCACTCCCAAATAATTGGGGATTTCTTGTTTTTTCCCTGAGTTCATATTTATACTGTGATTGAGTAATTTAAAGCAATCATAGTCCAATCGGTCCTCAGTTTCATGTGAACATCTGTCCTGTTGTCCTCTTCCATGGTCTCTGCTGTCTGTTTATACACTTAACCATATAGTTGCCTTTGTGAAGGCTTTCTCCACGTAGAACTCTCTTTCCTCTAGCTCTTGTCATATTTTCTGTGCACAGCTATCCTCACCCCCTGTGGCACAATGATAACTGATAGTAATAAGTACCAGGGTTGGACTAATAGCAGTTGGCGGGGTGGGTGGGTATTGAAGCCAAAGGCTGATAAAAAGGAAGTCCTGAATTGTACTGTTTACCAGCTTCCGGGATGTAAGAAAGAGCTCTTGGCATGACCAGTTTCAAACTAGACATGATATACAACCAACTCAGGACCTTCTAAAATTCTTCCGATTTTACTGACTATCTGATTCCAGCCTGCCATTATGTATTTGTGATTAGTAAATCTTGTAACCAGTCCTCTGGAGGTGACTTGACTTCTGCTATTCTACCCAGCAAATGTGATAAAGATCCTGTAGCTCATTCCTCCTAGAAATGAATCTGATTTTCCTACCTGTTCAGGCTAAGCTCCAAGAACAGGCAATAGTATCAGTTTTATAGGTCACTGTGTACATTGCTTCTCTCACAGCTGTGACAAAATGCCTAACAAATCAATGTAAATAAGGAAGGGTCTGCCATGGTGGGGAAGGGGCAGCTGGTCACATTATGTCAGGAAGTGGAGGCAAGGATTTTCAGTCCACATTTTCTTTTCCATTTACTATGGAACAAGAGCCCATGAAATACTGCCTCCCACAGTTTAGTGTGTTTTCTCTCCTCAATTAATCCAGTTTAGAAATCCAATCACGAACAGGCCCAGAGGCAAGTGTCCTAGGTGACTCTGGGTCCTGTTAAGTTGACTGTATTAACCATCGTGGTTAAGAACATGAAGTTCTCCGTACTTCTTGCAAGTCCACTGTGACCATGTTGTCCCTTACTACTCCTTTTCTGATTGCTGCTTCTTGAAGCCTGGGGAGTTCTTTTCTTATTGGTGGATGTCTTTGCATCAAAGGCCATAACTTCTGTTTCTCGCCTGGCTCTCCATCTTGATGATTCCATTGCTCAAGGCTTCGCTTTTACAATGGCTAATTCCTCTGCTCCTTTATCACATGGCCCTCCAGAAGCAGTGAACGCAGAATGGACTGCTTGACTGAAGGGAAGAAAGGGCTAAGAGAGAAAAAGTAAGTGCAAAAGGAAAGACTCATTAATCTTTTCTTGGAGTGCTGTTTCAGCATAGACACAGTAATGCTCCAAGAGTTGGTAGAAAAGATAAATGATAGGAAAAAAGAAAAAAAGAAAGAAATCGGGAAGAGCTTGAGGCAGAATGTGATGTAGAGACAGTGTTATATCATGTGGCGTATCTTTCTCTTTCCTCTTCAAGTGAGCTCACCAGACATTTCCACTACAGCGGGTTGAGCACAGTTCCTAGATGCACTGACTGCCCTTTGACATCCCCTCCCCACACTGAGAATGCTGTTGATGCAGGCCTTTCCAGTAAGAGGAATAAGCACCCACATTCTATAGAGAGAGTTTTCAGATCTTGTACTTGGTAAATTTAGCTGCAGAAGTGAAGGAGTCAAGAGCAGTGCCACAAAGGGGTTAAACCTGGTTAAATTGCTTGGGACTCTGCTGTATAGTGAGCCCTGGGCAGTGGGTTGTACTCATTACCTTTTGCTATGATCTTGGCACACTCAGCTTTTCTTTCATTCATCATGGGACAAGAGCCCATGGAACGGTGCCTCCCACAGTTAGGGCGTTTTCCTTCCCTCTTGGCAGACACACTTAAAAAAGAAGTTACTTGGGCTGGAGAGATGGCTCAGCCGTTAAAGGCTAGGCTCACAACCAAAAAAGAAGTTACTTATTGGTTTATGGTTTAAAGGTCTCATCGATGAGAACTTGGCTTCATGCTCTTGGACAGGTATCATGGTGGCAAAGACACAGAGCATGGCGAGGCTTCATTACACGGTGGACAGGAAGAAGAGTAGAGCAATGGACTAGGTGTCAGGTAAAGTCATTGAAGGCACACATCCAGTGACCTACTTCTTCCAGACAGGTCCTCCGTCCTGAAGTTTCCACAATAATGGTGCACTAGCATCCCACACATGAGTTCACGAGAGCCATTGTATATTCAGACCATTACAGGGTATAAGGCGTATTGATGCTAACTACATCCTAACTGCCTATCTTAAAGGTCGTAGCCTTTGTGTTCTGCTAAACTGTTTTCAACCCTTTACTGACTGGTACAAGTCTTGTGTAGTCAGAAAATAGTTGTTGGATTTTGTTATTGTTTGTCTGGCTTCACTATGGATTTTCTGTATTAGAAGTCATTTCCACTCAAGAAGGGGTGGAAAAGGTCCATTTTTCAATGTCATACTGCAGGACTTCAGTCTTCTGGGCCTATCTAATTTACTGTTTCTGTTGGTTTGAGTCGCTATTGCCTTATATATATAGAGGAGTGATTCTTCTCTGGGAGAGGGATAGAATAACAATTTCAGGTTCATCCAGTCTCTAGCTATGGCAGTATCTTAACATTGAAAAGATAGGGCTGTGTTTTGAAATAGAAATAACCTGTTAGAAGCCAGAGAAGGCTGATTTTCTCTGGCCTGGGAAAGGAGGCTGGTATACTGTTGATTCAGTCCCTGAAGCTCACATTCTGCACAGCTTTGATCTTGTGGAAACTGGAAGATCTTGGAGAGAATGGAGTAAAGGGAATTAGAGATCAGCAGTTGGTAACAAACTCTGCTACTTGATCATTGGCTTGGATTACTGTGAGCACCAGCTGCCTGCAACCTTGGGTGGGTCCTTGAAGAAAATAATGTGGCCAAGTTCCAGTCAGGAAATCAGATCAAATGCAAGGCCAGACTCTTGGCAGGGAGAAATAATGAAAAGGACTCTCATTATTTTTTTTCTCCCAAGAAAAGTTGATATATCTGATATTGCAAGTGGTATAAAGCTTTCTAAATCTTACTGCAGATTTTTTTCTAAATATGAGGACCTGGTTTTTAATATTATTTTAATATTTTCAATATTATTACTTTTATTTTCTTCATTTTTAATTTTTTGAGAACTCAATATCATGTGTTTTGATCATAACATATTCTTCCTTTCCCATTCTCTTCCCAGATCTATCTGCTTTACCTCCCCTACCTTACTTTGTATCCTTTAAGAAAAAATCATCAAGTACAATTTGTGCTGCTCATATACCCTGACCATGTGGCTTTCACTAAGGGTGGTCAACCCACTAGGAGTTGCACCTTGAAAGAAAATGGTCTTTCCCTCTCTTAGTAGCTATCGAACACCAGTAGCTCCTTAGCTAGGGGTGGGATTCACACCCATGTCTTCTCTCCATGCTGTATTTTGTCTGTCTTGAGCCTGCACAGCTCTTGTGAGTGTTATTTCATCTGCTGTGGATTAATATGTACAACTTCCCTGCTGTGCCCAGAAAACTCTGTTCCCTGTAGTCATCTACAGCTTGTGGCACTTACAGTCCTTTATCCTTTTCTGTATGATCCCTGAGCCGTGGGAGGAGACTGCAGGAGATAGATGTCTCATTTAATGCCAAACATTCCCCAGTCTCTTTTCTCTGTACCTTGACCCATTGTGGATCTCTGTGTGAGTTGCCATCTATTGCAAAGAGGAAGCTTCTCCGATGGGGGTTGACTGATACCCTAATCTGTGGCTATAAGAATGAATCATAATGAGTCACTTTAATACTGTGTCCATTTAGCAAGAATAGTATATTCTTCCCTGGGGCATATGACAGGTACTTTGTTAGTTCCAAGAAAGATAGCAGGTATGGGTTTCAAATTGTGGAGTGGCCTTTAAATGTTGTTAGGAAGTGACTACTTAGTCCCAGGATATTTATGCTACTACTGAGCCAGTAGGCATATCTTGCCAGGCTGATCACTGATATAGCTCTCAGGGCTCACCTCTGGGTAAGAGTGGTGATTCTTTTTCTCCTCTGGTAGCTTACACAGCACTGTCCAGCACTATGAAAGGGATCAGGTAGTGACAAGTTTCCAGCATTATTTTCCCGTGCTCTATGACTCAAGTGCGTGGTGTCTCCAACAATAAGGTCTTATCATCAATCTCTGGAGGATAACCAAGAGCATTGGCAACCATCTGTAATTGGGGGTTTATGGACCTCATTTGCCAGAAAATACAAAAAGAGGTAACCCATTCTTGGGGATGGGCATTTTATTTATTATTTTGTCATGTCCAATAGGAAAATTGTAGGGTAACTCCATTTTAAATTTTATATATGTGAAAGCGCATATTTTAGGAAGCTTCTAGAGTAATAAGTTTCCTTATGACTTTTTCTAAATGTCTTAAAGTGTTAATTGTCCCTTACTATATCCCCTCACATACACTGCTCTTCTGTCTCTCCATTAAACCCCTTCCTATACTGTTTATTTCAAAGTGTTTCCTATCCCTTCCACTATCTTATTATTTAAAATAGTTTTGAGTGTGTATTGATATATGTGTGTGAGTGGAGGCCAGAAGAAAGTGGATTCCCTGGAGCTGGAGTTACAGGTAGTTGTGAGTCATCCAGTGAGTACTGAGAATAGAACCCAGGTTATCTTCAAGATCAGTAGCATTCTTAACCACTGAGCAATCTCCCCAGACCCTTGGGTCCCATTCTTCACGACCATGGTAGCATGTCATTATTACGTGGTATTGATCAATAGGTTTTATTGGTTTATTCCTTCTTTGATCTTTTTCCATTTAAAGTGACCTAAGAAGAATATGGTAAGATCAGAAATAGTTGGCAGAGCAGAAAAGAACAAGGTTTTATGGTCTTAAATCTTTGATTATTAGAGTCTGAGGCTCCTAATAGTAAGTATCCTAGGAGGGAGGGGGTGGGAAAACTCTGAGGAAAAGGTCAACTGTAGGGGCCTCAGGAAGGTTTTCTGTGTCCTTCTGGTTTTCCCAGGGTTGAAGTAACTAAAGATGGATTCCCTGGGAAGGTCAGAAAGTTCTCCAAGAGTCTGTTATCTATATTTCTCTGTCTTATCACTGCTTTTGTGCTTCAGGAGTTGGGAAACTTAGGAGGCTTCACCTAGTGTGGGAAGAATAGAAAAGGCTTCATGGCATGTCTTTATGCAGAAAGATTCTGAAACAGTCTCATAATTATCTCAGAAACCCTGGTAATAGTAGACAGCATACAAACTGCTTCAGAGGCATAGAATAGAGCTCAGAAGTTGGCTTAGACTGAGCTAGTTCTTGTTATCCAGGGTAGGGATATAAGACACATAGCAGTGACACGTTCTCTCTAAACCCTGTAGCAGAATTTCCCCAATAGTTGGAAAGAGGAGACATGACATTACTTACTTAGGAAATGAAGACTAAGATTTGTTCATGGCTACTTCTTTTGGTTTGTAAACTACTGGAGGGAGGAGTAAATGAAAGAGGGGAAAGAGAAGGAGGAGGAGGAAGAGGAAGAAGAGGAGAAGGCTGTCACACTAACCAACCCTCTTCAAGCAGAATCCAGTGGGAAGATTTAGGACTGTTCTGTTTCACACAATGAAACATGAAAAGCAAAATTAAAAAAAAATACCCGAGTTTAAAATTCCTGTCCTTGGACACACTAGCTGTACCTTAATGCTCAGAAGCCACACATGGTCAGCAGGCTACCTACTGAGCAAAGCACATACACTGTACTCTTAGCATCACCACCTGAGGTCCTTCCAGTCAGTGCTATGGTGTTTCCCACTACTGCTGAGAGAATTACCACTGATTACTTTTCCTTCCTGGACATACACATCTATATGGGCAGGCTGAGACTTGAGAGAATATGGATGTTGGAGAGTTAGTTATGAATAGGGCTAAGAATTATAGTCAGAATGAATCCAAGGCCAAAGTTAAGGGTGTCTCTGAACTGTTAGGCATTAGAGCAGACCTTGAATTGCTACCAGAGGTGATGATGGTCTCTCAGCCAGATGTTGTTTTTGTTGAATATTTTATTCTGCTGAGGAATATACATGCCTGTTTCAGAACACTGACAGCCCCCAAGATTTATAATAACCTTCTGGGAAAATACTCTCTGCTACAGAGGTCTGGACAAGTCACAGTTGTCTACTAGAGGGATGGGCTGAGATATGACATAATATCTACCATGTCTTCAGGCACCATGGAGTCTTATTGTGACTTCCTTTAGTTGCATGCAATTCCTGCTTGAGAATGAAGTCTTGCTCACATGAGGAATGGACTTCAGATTGCATTTAAAAAAATTAGCAGTGTGGCAGTGGGAAAACACTGAGTGTCAAAGAAAAGCACGACAGACTTTAGATTCCAGCTCTGTTTCACACTAGCCAGGTGGCCTTGCATTAACCACGAACCCCCTGGAGTTCAGGTTGATTTGTGACTTGTTGAAGAATCAAGCAAGATCATAATATTAATAGAAAAATCTTAAATCCTGTCTAGACACAGTGAGCTGTCAGTCCAGAGTACCTGATCTGAATTGGGCTGAGGAGATGAACTATAAGACATGGTCATCAAAATATATTATATAAAAAGTTGAATTAAAAATGAAACAAAAAAAGACATTGTTAGTTCTCTCTATCCCATGGCTTTAGCAAAAGTCTGGTCATTCATAAAAAGGTGTATGGGTAAAGAACTCTGAGTGTCATGACCTCCTAGAAAGGCCACATAAATTGCCTTTTAGGTGATTGGACAGAAATATACTTAATGTGATTTAAGATATTATCTGAAGTAATCATGGCTAAAGAATGCAGCAAGGCACAGAGATATTATTTATAAAAATATATCTAAGAGGAAATATAGTATATGCATCTAAACATGATTAATAGAGATTATAGGTGCTGTGATAGCAAAGGATTATGGGATCTAGCAGCAAACTTGTTTCTAGTAATTGAGTAGTGGGAGCTGAAAGGTAGAGCCATTGGGCTCTCAATGTATCCCCGCAGTTTTCTCGTTTATTAAGAGTTTCCAAGCTTCTGTCTGTGGAGCCCAGGCACATTTGAAAGTGTGTTCCTTCTAGGGATAATAGGATTGGGGAAGATGTCCCACGGAAATTATTACATGAATAAAGTTTTGAACCATTGGCAAGAAGTCCAGTTCAATGAGCTGATCCCAGGAAGCACCATGGTTCCTCAATACAGATGTATTCATCTCTCCTTTCTGCACTGTCCATGATTTCATTGACCTTCGGGTAATCAAAATTAAGAACATTAGATAGAACATTCTAGAAGTGAATAGTTCATATGTTTTAAATTTTGGACCATTAGGAATACTATCATAAAATCTTGCCTGGTTGTACTGAAAGGTGAATATTCCCTTTTCCAAGTCTCCATGCTGTATATGTTACCTTCCTGTGCTGGCTAGTCTTACGCCATCTTGACCCAAATATAGCCATCTGAGAGGAGGGAACCTCAACTGAGAAAATGCCCCACAAGATCAGGCAGTAGGTAAGCCTGGAGAGCCTTGTATTTCAACCTGTTGGTCTCAACCCCAAAAGACCCTCAGAAGATATAGGTATTCACACTACAATTTATAACAGTAGCAAAGTTACTGTTATAAAATGGCAATGAAAATAATTGGGGACTGTATTAAAACTTCACATCATTACTAAGGTTCAGAACCACTACTAGAGGATTCTTAGTGATGGATGTGAGAGGGCCACGTTTTAGGGGGTGCCATCCCTGGAATGGTGGTCCTGGATTCTAAAAGGAAGCAGGTTGAGCAAGTCATGAGGAGCAAGCTAATATGTAACACCCTCCCATGGCCTCTGCATTAGTCCCTACCTCTGGGTTCCTGTGCAGTTTGAGTTCCTGTCTTGGCTTCCCTCAATGGACTGTGGTTCAGGATATATAAGCCAAATAAACCCTTTCCTCCCCATGTCCCTTTTTGTCATTGTGTTTCATCACAGCAATAGTAACTCTAGGACAGGATCCATTAGTCACTTCTTGATTATCAGACTTACTATCACTGTCTTGCAGTGTCTACGTTCATAGAGTTTGTTTACTTAATAATGACTTCAAAGTTGATGGCTACTCAACTACTCTAAAAATAAACTATAATATATTCACAATAAAATGTGGAATTTATCATATATATGACATACAGAAAAAAATATATGTAGTGTTCCAGGCATCCACAAGGAGTCTTGGAAATGTATCCTTGAAGGTCAGGTGAGGGCTGCAATATTTGTGCTGGGCATAGAAGGGTAAGGGGATTTAAACCAAGGAGGCAGGAGAGTTAGGATTGATTTCTGGGAGAAGGGATTGGAGCTGCGGACCTTACTATGCTCTACATGGGTCACCAGGTAAAGGCAGAGAATGGCCAGGAACTCAAATCCCAATCACCAAAGATCCCTGCAAATGGAATCCTGCTGGGCCTCTTTCTTTATAAAAGTGGATGATGAGAAATAACAATTTCTGGATCATACTGGGGTTTATTGTTATTTATATTTTCTGGGATCATACTGTGTGAGCATTTAACATTTTACAGACCATGCCAAATTTCCTGGAGTGACTATACTAAATTATGCTCTAGCACTTGCCATGTGTCTTGGCAGGAGATAGCTTCAGTGTGAATGTTTTGCCAGAATTTTAGATGAACACTGGGTGAAACCAGGTCCTTTGAAAAGATTGTGTTTGTTTGCTTAGTGAGTCTAAACATGTGGAGAACCAGAGTGGCTTCGTCTGAGCTTTTCTATTAGGTTTACAGTGGCAGGGAGGGCAGTGATAGTCTCTGGAATTGTGGGATTAAGCACCTCCCTCCACACTCCTGTCCTCCTTTCTGCCCTCCCACCATCCCTTCCTCCTTTCTCCTCCCCTTCTTCTTCTCTTATACACACACTCACACATGATATATATTTATATGTATGTATTATTGATTATTATTTATAGTTATTTTAACTGATTATTTCTGGGCTGCCTTGGATTTAAAAGTACAGATACATTATCTTTGAAATAGTCAGGTCTAACCAGCCATTCATTTATGGATTTTTGTTATTTTATATCTTTTGACAAATTCCCAAATCATGTATTCTTGTCTTTCTCTCTAGTCTTTACAGTTTTCATGCATTTTTATTTATGTAAATTTCATCGGATTTGTCTTTGGCAAGCAGTAATGGATCAAATTTATTTCCAATTTGTTTCTTTGAACTATTAATTGAATTGTCTAATGTTTTTCCCTCAGATTTGAAATGCTTTCTTTTAGCTAATATGTTATAGGTCACACATACGTAAATGACTGTTTATGGATACTTTTCCGGGCTTCTGATATGCTTTTCTTGATTGGTCTTGTGAGGATGCCACTTTTTACAAATGGGAGCTCTTCATTAACATGTTGATTTTGAGGGTTCCTATTCTTAGCTATTTTTGTCATATTTTAAAAACTTCAATGGTGGTGTCTAAGTACATACTTCATGTGGCTTGGGAAGTATTTCTGAGTTCCAACAGAAACTGTTGAGGTTTTAATGGAGACTGCATTGAACTTACCATTTCATTTGTTGCAGGTGGGGGCGTAAATCACATTTTACCAGTATTTAGCCATCTGATCTAAGAATTGGTAATAACTTGTAGTTTTCAAATTGTTACCTTTGCCCTAGAAAATGGTTTATAGTTGTTACAAGTCATATGTTCATATGTCTGCTAGGTACATATGCAAGCATGTTTACAAGTTCCATGTGCCTTTGTAGCTGAGAAAGCATAGCTCCTGCTACAATGGTTGTTCATAAGTATGAAACCTTCATACATGAATAGGAGGGCAAATATGGCCTCCATGTAGGTTAGGGTTTGTCTGACGGCAAGTAAAGCACTCATATTCATCCAGTAATAGAAATTTATCAATGTTTGCTGTGCCCACAATAGGAAGATGTACCGGTTTGAGCAAATAAGGTCACAGTCCTGAATCTGAGCTCACACCCTCCAGGAAAGAAGCACGGATTCACCGACACCAGTTTACACACGCAACCGTCAATGTCTACAGGCCAAGCCCCATTTCCACAACTTGGGACTTGGTTATTTTTCGGAAGTACATGTTTTAAGACAGGATCTTGAGGTGCTGCTTAGGTTGTCCTTGGAGTTAGGAGTCAGTTTTCTCAGTCTCCCAAGAGCTGGAGATTGTAGTCATGAGCTCCACGGCCAGGTGAATAACTTTCTATTTAAAACAAAACAAAACAAAACACCACACAAGAATCTTTCTGTTGAATCTCAGTTTGGTTAAGTATTTAGAAGGATTATTAAATGTCTTCCAGAGATAAAAATAGCAGCATCCTGGGTCTCACTAATACTTCCTGAAAGTGTCTCTCCCACAGCTCATTTTTAATGCAGTTTGCAATGCTCAAAGGTGGGCATGGCCCATCCACTAAGGGCACTCCAAGTGTGCACTCGTTCTTCCTTCTCCAGCTGCTTTGGGTACAAGTTTTTTCCTTATGTGAAGAAGAAGAAGAATGTGATTAAAGTGTTCATTTAGGCTGGTAGCCTCTTGTGGTCCTCTCGGGCTGCCATTTTGGGATAGATGATCCTATTTCCTTTTGTGACAGGAACAAAGTCAAAACTACTGGCAAGGATACCCTTCCTCCTTGCCATTTATCCGGTGGTAAAATAAAGTTTTATGGTTTCCTTATCTCTACCTCACAGAAGTATTCGGAGCACCTTAGAAATGTACCACTATAGACGTCCACCAAAATGGACGAATGCAGAACTGCATAAAAATCCATGTGACAAGTAGATACCAATCCTCTTGTGTCACTTAGAGCCATAAACAGGAGACAAGGACTCAGAAATACAACCCTAGACCTGTGTTCCTAAGTAGAAGAAAAATGGTGGCGTTGGGAGGAAAAACATCCATTTTACTCCAAGTTCACAGACAAGAATCCTGCTAATCATTACCATTTGTTGTGAATTCATGAGAAATTCAAAGAGTTTATAAACTAAGTTTCTAAATTCTGTGTGGTTATTATGCTCTTGGATACTATAACACATATAATACTCTTTTACATCCTGTTTAAAATCAAATTCTCAATCTAGTTCTCCCTTCTCTCTTTATAACACTGTTGTCTATTTCTCCTTTGGAAGATCCCTTTCTCCCCACTGGCTCCTTACTTATCTTTCTAACTTCCGTGGTTATTTGGACTGAAGCATGCATATCTGAAACTTAAAAGCTAGCATTTCACACATAAGGGAAAACATGCAGTGTCTGTCTTTTTTTGTGTCTGGGTTACTTCACTCAAATCAGGGAACACATCATCAAGATAAAATATTTATTTGCTGAGTTTTTTTCACTCAGAATTCTGCCTTATCTATACAGTTACCCAAAGATCAAGAGGATTTGTGACTGTGTGGCTGATTGTCACAGGCATAGCTTTTTTTAGAGGAATATATTTCTAAGACCGAATGCATGATGATTTGGGGGAAAGAATTAATACATAATTTGAATTCAAACGACAAGCTTAAAAAGAAATATCCTGCTTGGAGAAGCATTCCTAAATATCTCTGGGGAATACATTTCTTTTATTAATCCAGCCAGCCACTGGATGCCATTCTCGCAATTTAATTACGTTTATCTGCCAATGGGTGATTCTGCTCCTTATGCATGTAATTTGAGTCGGTGCAAATGGTGATGGCAAATAATTGTCCTGAGGGAGATAATTGCTGTTATAATTATTTACTCATGCAAGTTAGGCATGTTTGAATTTTACCTCAGTCAGATGATCTGGAAGTACGAATGGGAGAAGCCATCTTCTAGTTCTTGGACATTTTTCTAGATGTAACATCTAGTCCTAAGTACTTTAAGTATGCTATCCCATGAAACCCCACAGGCTTCCCTCCCTGGTCATAGTGACCTTGACATCATTGATGAGGGAATGAAGATTCAAGCCTATGCCTACAGGCTGGTACAAAATGTTCTATCTGTACATGCTGCTGCTGAGGATAAAATGGGTGACAGAACTTTGTAAAGAATTTATACTAGGGACCAGTGAGATGGCTCAGGATGGAAATGGGTGCTTGCCACCAAGCCTACTGATTGAAGTTTGTCCTTGGTACCCACATACTAGAAGGACAGAAGTGACCCCTGTAAGTTGTTCTCTTATCTCCATACATAGGAGCTCAACACATACATATAGATGGATGTAATCCAAAAGTTAAAAGTATCTTCATGCTTAGTAGACTGCTACTGTCACCTTAGGTCCTGTTACTTTTTCAGTCAGGCCCTACCTGAGTTCAGATACCAATTTTCACGGGACACTGAACATCACACATGGGTCTTGAATGATACATATGCCATGTCTTAGAGATAGACATCTTATTTAGCCATCCAGCTACCTGGGCGTCTCTCTTCTGTGGAATCCCATCACCCATCTCTCTCATTCAATGGGAGCACTTGGATCTTTAGGGTTTTTTATAGTTTTTTTCTTGTGCTCAGGCTCAATCTTCATCATTCTAGGTTACAGTCTTATTGGATACAGGGACTTTTTAGACCTCTCCTTAGGTCTCAGAGAATACAGGGCCTTGTGCCAGGCCCCAGATGAATGTGCTCTGAGGAAATTATCAGATCTATGCAGTAATAATTAGCTGGTGTTGAAAGGGTTGCAGAGCATCCAGGTGCAATGTAGCTGACAGTGCAGCTTATCTGAGAGGCTTCCCTTGAGGTGGCGGCATCTCTCATTACTATCATTTGTTGGCTGTCCTGCCTCATTAGATTCTTTCAGTGCGTTATAAAGGCATCCAGAGAGAGGGGAGAGAGGGGGGAGAGGGGAAAGAGGAGAGGGAGAGGGAGAGGGAGAGGGAGAGGGGGAGGGAGAGGGAGAGGGAGAGGGAGAGGGAGAGGGAGAGGGAGAGGGAGAGATTGAGTTTGAGAACTTTTTTCAGAAAACTTGGCATTATTAATGTATTCCTCATATTCTCTTCCTTCCCATTCCCATATAAAGATTTGAAGAAATGAATGAGAAGTCTTTTTAATGTTTATTTTTTGGATGGGAGAGGTGTGATGTCCATGACGAGGAATACTATCTAGTTTCCCTCCCTGTATTTGAGGGGCAGGGCCTAGAAAACAACTGTTTCGACAGTTCCTATGTATGCACATTGGTTACAGGTCACACCAGCACACAGGCTGGCTGACTTGTCACTATTCAGCTAGGATGGGGTGGTGCAGGAGGACACTGGAGGCATGACGCCATGGGAAAGAGAGAGAGGCAAGGACAGCTTTGGATGTGACTTACACACACAAGTGGGAAAGGCCCTGTTTTGATTACCACCTAGTTGAGACTCCAACTAGTCAGGGCAGATGATGTATTAGAGATGCGAGGCTTTGAAGCAGCTTACCATATTGCAGGAGTGGGCACTTACTGCAGAGGAATGAAGCCCTTGGCTGTTCATTTGAGGTGCTACTCAAAAACAAAAAACAAACAAATAAGAATCAAAAAACAAACCAAAAAGCAAGCTCCTGGGTATTGACTCTTCCTTCAGTTTGACCATGTAAGGAATGCTTGCCCTCATACTAATCATAGCTAGTGAGAGCCACAAGTGTGATATCCACTGTCTGTCTCTTTTGCTTCCACACCTCCTCCAGGAGCCATGTTTGGACGAGTGGGGAAGAAGTAGGAATGGGCAAATGCAAACTTCACTACTACTCCTGAACCTCAAGTCACAGGTCTAACCTGCACTCAGGGTATGTGCAAGTGTGTGTGCGTGCATGTGAATGGAATGAGCCTGGGGTTCTCAACTGAGTAGGATTAGGTCTTCACAGGAACGGCAAACTTTTATCAAGCAAAAATAACGGAAATTAAGACATTTACTGAGAAGATACTGTAGATCATGTAAAATAGTACACACAGCTGATTGGTATTTAGGTGGTTAAGGATGATGCTTACCATGAAGTTTATTACATCTTGATCCCCATAGGGACACTGTGGCCACATGTGGCTAAACTTCCCATAATGTCTCAATCAAGTACGCTGCCACCTCTCTATTTCATAGCCACATAGAGACTAAGGTTCTGAGTAAAACCTGGCTTACTACTCTGAGAAAGTACTAAGCTTCTGAGCCAGGAGACCAACCTGTCACCTTACACTTTCCACTGAGCAGCCCAGCTCTCCCAGTGCAGAGTGCCTACTGTGTGCAGAGACCTCCACAGAGTTTTGTTGATCCTTTACCCAGATTTTAATGCTGAGATACATCGAAATAGAATTAATTACTCATCAAGGGTACATTTCCAGGGAGTGCAGGACACCACGTACAGGGTGAGACCAATCAGGGTGAGAATCTCTATGTATTCATTAAGTCCCTTCTCCAATCTTGCATGAATCTCATTTTGTATCTCTTCTCTTGAGTAGTTTTTTGGATGATTTTTCCCCCCTAAAATTGATCCACTGATAAATTCTGAGAAAATGCCTTCCAATAATTGTTCCTTCTAAAGTCTTGTTTCCAGGCATAGTTGTGGTGTAGCTAAAAATCTTGTTTTCGCTGTCCCAGTTTGCAGGAATGCCCCTTCAGTAGCATACTGTTATATAACTTTGCTTGCATACAGCGTGAAGAGGTAGATAGTGATGATTTTAGAAAGAGGAGTAGCAATTGACATTTTCTTTGGGTCATTCTTCACCTCCTCTTCCTCTTGCCTCCACTCCTCCTTCTTTTAAACCAACCTTGAGCATCGATTTATGTATGATGGTGTAATACACCAATGCAGAATAATTCCCCAAAGAACCTGAAGGATAAGATAGAAGGATGCTAAGTGGAGGGGTGTGAAGTCTAAATGAGAGGCTCTCCACTTCCATGTCACAGAGTAGACTTTGTACTTGTGGGTCCTTGCTGCCATGGAACACGGAGAAGCTTCACAGGAAGATGCTTCCTCCCCTTTGTAGACAAGGGCTTCAGCCACATCAAGGTCAAGGCCATGGGGCTATGCTGTGTGTTGGACACAGGGACTCTTGCACTTGTCACTCTGCTTTTGTGTTCTTAGTGGTTTTCCTATTTCACCTCTTAACTATCACACGAGGAATATGGAAGACAGGAAATGGTCTCTGATGAATACATGCTTGGGGATGCCATGGTTAGAGATACCCAGGAAGGTTATGGCACTTTTCAAAGACATTCCAGAAAGGAAGTGACTCTCTGCCTCTATAACTGTAGACAAGAATAAGTGCCACAGAAACAGTTTTATAGAAGTTATTTAAGTAAAACAAGAAAAACAGCTCTGACAAAATGGTTGCACAAGTGGCTATGAGTCCAGTAGAAGCCAAAGAATGAACCTGCTTTGAATCTAGTTGAATGAAACTCTATGCATACGAATAGCACACAAGAGACTGAGGCAAAGGTAGAATTGAACGCCATGATGATGGATGAATGCATATTTGGTTCTAGACCATGGTCACCCATGCTGATAGGATATGTAGAAGATATTGTCTTTGGGGTCTGATCTAAGCCAACTCTTCTCTCTGAATTCTTTGAACAACCACTGTGACTAGATCTCTCATGGATTAGTAACTTTCAAAGCGTTAATCTCCTGACTACAAATAAGAAACTGGTTTTTAAGAGATTAAATGAATGACAGGGAATTTCTTCTGTAAGTTTCCCAGCAGCACCACCAAAACAATATCAAAACCCTAATAAATGAATGAACTGAACGGCAACACCCTGGGGGACCACATGTGCTGAGCTTAAGCAGCAGCTCTCTGCCTTCCTCTGCCTCCATTGACTTTTCAGAGGTGAAGCCAGCTCCCTTAGGAAGAAAACACTAACCACTTTTTCAGCTGATTCAGTATCTTTCTGTGTCAAGGCAGAGGCTGTTGAAATTGCATTTTCTTGGGACTTTTATGCTGGATAGAATAAATCAGGTTGCCCACGAAGATAAAAAACAATCACATAAATAACTGGGGCATGCTAATAGAGGAGTGCAAAGGACCCATTGTTCCGGTGATCGGGCCTTGAAGGAAGGATGAGCTCACTTTTTCTCTAAGGTGCAGAGGAGAAATGATAAAGCAAGAATAAGATGGGTACCATCTTCAGGGAGTGCCGGCCTGATAAGCTTTGATTCTTGGGTGAGCTCAACAGCAAAGGATAACCAAGACGGAAGTAAGATCCAGGCTGCAGTGCCATGAAGAAAGCGTGTGAGTATTCAGAGGTAACGCCATGTTACTGAAACAGCTAGGGTTGCACTTGGCTGCGTAACAATGAATAGACTGGATCTGGAAGCATCTGTCCCCAGAGCTCCAGTGTGACTGCACCACGGGACAGAAGCATCTCTAAGGTGCAGGTTAAAGGCAAGATCAACCTTCCCAACCTGCTCATGCAGGTGAGAGTTCAGCTAGTCGAGTAGTAAGGATATGGAAGCGAAGCCAGCTTACTGGGAAGAGGCTTGGTAAGATAGAGGAAGGCAGTTGCAGCTCTGCCCATGGTGAGACATGTAGATCCAGAGAAAGGGAAGTGAATGCTGGGCTTCCGGTTGAATGAGAATAAAGTCGGAGCCTTGCAGGCCATGGGGTCCAGGGCTAGCTGTTCAAGACTCGTTTATTAGACTAAGTTTCCATTGACCATCATGGACTGTATTGAACAATGCAGGCGTGTTGAGGTGAGGATATTCTCTTCCTCTCCCAGGTTTATATGGCGGAGTCTCAGAAAGGAAACTGGCTATGGAGGAGGACTGAGGTACTCACAGCAGCTGGATCAGGGCCATGGAATCCAATTCCAACTTCAGGTTGTGGAAGCAGCCATGGTGGTTTTCACGCAGAACACTGCACTTGGCTCCTTCACATGCAGTTCCAGCGAAGTCTCCACACGGTTGTTTTAAAGCAGCCATTAATATCCCCACTTTCCTGATGACACTGAGGCTCTGTCATGTCAGATCGCTCGACCAGCATCATATCAGTAGCAAGTGCTGTGAGGAGGATTGGATTTGGGTCTGTTTTGACTCCAAAGTCTGTGCTCTTTTTGATCACGTCAAAGCCCATAAATATAGAATACACACAGCTAGAAACACACTCCGGTTCAGCTCATTTCACTCAGAGACATGGGGAGCGTAACAGAGATGACAGTGCGAGACAGAGGAAGAATTAAAATAGTGCTTTTAATATAATTTCAGCAAATGTACAGTATACACTTTATATCATGTATCTCTAAACTGCTCATCTGGAAAATATAAGCTGCAAAAATACTGACTACCGCGCGCGCTCAGAATCTATTAAGTGTGTGCTTTTCTTCCTCCTCTCTTCTGGGAATCTGGATTTTTTTACACCCTTTTTGCTAAAGCTCAGCCTCTGCTGATTTCTTTGGAACGGTTAAGAGTGTTTGGTCAGAGAAGCATCCCCAGAGGGGGTTTTCTAAAGCGTGTCAGAAAGCCATCCCCACAGAAGCGAGAAGAGGGATAGGCCAAAGGTAATTTGCACATCAATTTCAACCTTGCATTTTAGGATTGATGCCCACTTTGAAGGGCAGCTGACCATATGCCACCTCCTTAGTCCTTGTCACAGGCCTGTGCTTGAAGCCTCAAAGGACCACATATCGGCTAATCCACATAGGAACCCTTAGGTTCCCGGACAGCACAGGGCTGTCAGGCCTTGAGGTCTGTGGGTGGTGGTGGTGGTGGTAGTGATGATGGTGGTGGTCTCTGCTGTAAGAGAGTAGACCTCAGCTTCGCACAAAGGAGTCTTCTGAAGGCGACTGTGACTCAGGGCAGGTTTTCTCTGTCTCAATGTCTTGATACTCTGTGCCTAGAGGGGAAGGAGGGAAGAAAGCCAAAAGGAAAAAAGAAATGGGTCTTTTCTGCATTTCCTACTCTCTATTAGTCTTATATCACAGCCTCTTGGCTTTCCAGCAAAAAAGATGAGCAGAAGTCACATCAGTAAAGGGTTAGCTTTTTTCCATCTCACTCTCAAAAGAAGATTCAAAGCCCAAGGACCTCTAGGAAGGCTGGGTCTTTCGAAGCACATTTATCTGTATCATATCAATACTCACTTTGGGGATGAGTTATACCCCAAAGGTTGTCCCCCAAACCTTTATTTATCTATCTTTTGTACAAGTCACCAGCAAAAGATTTTGTGTCCAAGTGTTACTTGGAGTCCAAGTGTCACTTTATGTCTTTATTAAACAGGAGGCTGAGTGCCAGGGAAAACCACTTGAATCACAGCCACGCTTTTTCCTTTAGCATTCGGGACCACTTTCCATTCATCCACAGACAGTCACTGCATGGCAAGTTAAACAATCTCTTGGCTGGAACCTGGGCTCAGCCCAGGTCACACCTCTGTAAATGATGCTGTGGTTTTATGTAAAAAGCATTAACAGTTTAATTCACCCCTATGACAATCTGTAAGCCATGCAAAGCTAATTCATGGTGACATATGGGTCTCTTGTTCAGTGACAGGTTTGGGGAGACTACAACATTCCCTGGTTATTGATCTGTCCTCTTTTGACTTTGACCTGGCAGTTTAAAAGGCAAGAGACTTTCCTTGGTGTTTAGAAGCTGGAGAGGAAGAAGCCCATGTTCTGTGTTTGACTTTTTGGAAGGCTCATATTCTAAGAGTCCATCAGAGAAGAATTCTCCAGATAATTTTTTTTTAAAAGCATGTCAGAATGCCATCTCTCTTCAGAGAAGCCAGAAGAGGGATGGGATGAAGAAAATCTGCATACGGGTTACACCACTCTTTGGGGGCAGGGCAGAAATGAGAGCTGAAGTTGCTTCTTACTCAGTACAACTGGCTGGGAAGGGGTTGCTATGGTTAAGAGGGAAGGAAGAAGGCTTTGAAAGGTTTCTACTGGTAATCGTTAGAGCAGAACAGCTTTTCTCATTTTATGGTCCTGTGTTTGCAGGCAACCTTTTGCAGAGGTCTTGTAGTTTTGGCTCATTTCTCTGAGAAACTATTGACTCTTCAGTGGGAGTGGGACAGTCCCATCCCTCCACTACCACCATGCTATTGGTACACAGATGGATATTCTGTTGGCTTCCAAGTTCTCACTTTGGCAGTTGTGTGCTGGGCTGGAAAGAGCTCCAGTTCAGGAATTATGGAGACCTGGTACTGACATTTGATGACCTAACTAGCTAGGGACACTGGAAAACTTGAATTTTCTGGGCTTTTCTTGTCTGATCTATAAAGAGAGGGGGAAAGACTTACCTGTCAGGGAAGGATAAGAGGGTTGCTGGGGTCAACTGGGACTCTGCATTCTCAGTCCCAGGCATGAGGTTTGCAGGCTTAATAAACAAGAACTCCCAACCCCTCCCCCACTTTGAGCTGCTGGATTAAGCTCAAGCTGCTTTAATTTTGCTCTTCTTACAGTGAGCTCCCTGCATTGCACAGCCCTGCTTCATTTCATGGCCTTAGATTATAAATCAAACTTTCTTGCCGAATTTATCTCCACGAGAGCCACCTTCCATTTGATTAGCTTGAACTTAAGAAAAACAGTAAGGAAACCATAAAAATTTCAACCTACAGAATGTCACAGCTCCAGAAAATTGGCTACATTATTCCATTTGCTCATAGCAAAAATAATAATCACTTCCACCTTATGGAAAAATATTCAAAATGTATGATTATTATCAACCCCTGATTGTCGACTTGAGCTGTGATTATAAAAAATGGAAATGTCTCGGTACTCAGTGTCTCAAAGCCTGCAATCTGGAAAGAACGATGTCGTCAATATTTAGCAAGTTTGAAGCCCCTGGCTCAGGGGTATAGGAGATGGGTGCTACGATATCTCATAGGACTTAGGGGATGTGAACTCCTGTCTGGTACTGAGAAGAGCCTCTAGGACTCTTGATACGTTTCTCTCTTTTTCCTTTTCCCTGAGCATCTTTGGTGGAACACTGTATATAAATAGACTACTGAGGTCAGGGATAAAGAAAATGGCTAACGGAGGGAGAGCCAACACTTTCTGCAGATGGCAGTTGCCATTGTGTTCTGCTTACTGTCCGGGGAGCACATGAAGAATGTGAGGCTTCCGGCTCATTTGTGCTAGAGACTTTGAGGATAGGCATTTCCTGGAGGCAGGGAAGGCTCCCTCATACCTTGCTTGGTAGGGAGGGAGTATTTATCATGGTTGCCAACAGGCACTTTGGCACTCATAGACTTGGGTGTGAGTCTCATCTCTTCTCATGACCTTGAGCCAATTCTGAATGCTTCCAAATCACATTTTCCTCCCCTGTAAAATAGCAATAGTTCCTGCCTCACAGGGTTAGTGTTAGGATTCAATGTGTTAATGCATGTAATCAGCTCAGCCCAGCAGTTAGTTCTAAGTAAGCACTGATAAATGTTAGTGGCTGTTATTACTTGCCATCACTAGTGCTTACCAATTATTCTACCTGACAGATTGATTAGTTCTAGAGTGTCATTGTTTTATGTCGGTGCTGAAGGGTTTGAAGCTCTATTCAGTATCTGGATTCACATCTCTTTTCCTGCTTTCTATATTTCTCCTTCATGTGTTTGTATCTATCTTTAAGGGGTGGGGGAGAATTTGATCATTCTATTTGAAATGCCAAGTGTCAGAATGGAAGGGAGGGCAGGTTCTGTAGTTTAAAAATCTCTATTGCACCCAAGAAAAAAGGCGAGGTTGCCTTAAACTACCAAGTCTGACATCAAAAAGACACTTTCCCCTTTTTGGAAAGAACTGAGATACTTGAAACAGACTTCTTTGTTTAGGGACATTAGGGTTGACAGACACCTACTCCAGGACCCTTTGGAGAAATGACTCAGCCAACGCTATGACCAAGATTTAGGTGCCAGATCTTCCCAACCTATGCTGACCTGTTGGTATCTCTAAGACAGTATTGCCTCAGCACACCGTGGCTGGCACTTCGGCCACTCACTGTCTTTGTAAATAAAGCTTTGTTGGTACCCAGCCCAGGCATTTGCTCATTTTTTGCTTGGAGCAGATCTTAGGTGACACCATCAGGGTAGGTAGTTTTTTGTTTTTTGTTTTTTGTTTTTTTTTTTTTCCGGAGCTGGGGACCGAACCCAGGGCCTTGCGCTTCCTAGGCAAGTGCTCTACCACTGAGCTAAATCCCCAACCAGGGTGGGTAGTTTTGACAGTCTGATGGCCTACAAGGCTTTAATTATTTTACTAGATAATCCCACAGAAGAGTAATGTGTTGCCCTGCTTTGGTGGTTCTCTGAGTGGTGGTAGGGGTGACTTTCTTCTTTGTCTTCTTACTACCCACTTGGGAGAAACTCACTGTTATTTGGTATTGAGAACCCTACCTTCTTTTCCTCTCTCCCTGATTATTACGGCTATCGATCAAAGCTTGCTACTGCTGTGAGTCAGCTCTGAGTCAGCTCTCACATCCAGAGAGAACCTGGCTGGGAATGCTCTTTCGACGATTTGTTTGTACACCAGTCTGTCCAGTTCACTGAGTTGTGAGCTCTTGAAGGAGAGGGGCTAGGTACCTAGTCTGGACAACACCCAGCCCAACATTTTAGATACAAGGATGACTAGCTCCTGTTCAAAGCCATATCCTTGAGGAAAAGAAGCACTGCAATGAAAAATTCTGCTATCAGAGATGGCCTCTGGGAAGTAGGAACTCTTTGTCTTCTCTTTTGAGGTAGGCAAACACCCCTGGAGTTACAGCACCATCTTTGTTTGTCTGAATTTTCCAGGGTTGGTATGCTAAGCCATGGTGGTCCCTCCACGACGTGGCTATAGCTTGAGGTTCTCCACATGCCCCAAAAGCAGAGGAGACAGATTGGAGTGATGGGCTCCAGTGTAACACAAAGGAGAGACCCCTGGCGAAGCCTTGTGAACAACAGCAACAATGTCCCTCGTTTGTCTTGCCAGTGAGAATGTCTTCCAACTGGCTCTTGAGTGACAATAATACTCTAAAAGGGCGGGGATCCACAGTCTGCCATTTTGGGTTAGTTGTCTATGACATCAGGTTTTTGTTCCTGGCACAGAATTGGGTGGATGCAGCAAATTAGAAGGAGAAAAGGGCAGGAAGACAGGGACTGGGTTTGGCTCTCAAAGGAATTTCCTAAACCAGATTTTATTTCACTATCACTCTCTCTTGGAAAACTTGGTGCCTCTTAGGTATTTGACCTGGATTCTTAACTTAAAAGATTAAGGTTAACTGTATTGAAGAAAACCTAGAGGAACAATGAAAACCCTACTGTTTGGTGCTGTCCCTGATTTTCTGGCCAGATAGCTGACTGTCCCATGCATCAAAACAATCAGGTAAGAACAGCAAAAGCCAGAAAATAAATACCTTCCATCTGTTCGAGTGAGAAGCTGCACACTTGGGTCTCCTGGCTCACCATAACCAAACCTAACACAGCAAAAAAGACAGCAGGCTTCCAATAAACAGCAAAGGCAGCTTGTTCTGTTCCACGTCCTTCTCTCTGGACTGTGAGATCAGACAGATGATTTCTACATACTGATATTTATTATTCCGTGCTACTGAATACTTTCAAGACTTTCACAGAAATCTTATGACACATCCCATGGGAGATCTCACGATACATCCCATGGTTGGCAAGCCCTAGTTGATGAGGAAACCACTCTTCCCCAGGACCAGAAGCAGCATATTGCAAGAAAGCCAGATGGATAGACTGTTGGCTGGCCATCTACTATGTCTCCTCAGAGCATTTGTCTGTGAGCCCACATATATACTTACACTTTCTGGGTTCCTTTATAATGTCTCCTCTGGAAGCTACGGGAGAAGATGGACTAGTAATCACATCAGAATCTTAGGAAAAGCCCCTAGGGGCAGCATGACTACCTTCTAGTGACAGTCTGGTTGGGTGTCCTTGTGTAGGTCATTCTTGTAGACTGCCTCAGGCCTACAAGCCTTTCTACAGTGTGGGGAGAAACTCCAAGGCATTTCTGGATATGGGGATCTGAAAGGACAGATACCACAACACCCCTCCTTGAAAGGTCATCCCCAGAGCAGCTAACTGGCTGTGAGGTAGAGAAAAAGAAAGGATTGTTAGCGAGAACCATACCCTCCTTCCTGCTCAGAAGATGCTAACTCTCAAATGGCTCCTCGGGAGCTCTTGGCTGCCTTTATTATTTTGCTGTTAAGCAGTAGCAGCAGGGTCCTTAGGGGAACAGAAGAAGTTGGATTCTCTTGCTCTTTATTAGCTGTGAGGAAAATCTGAGCATCCCGTAGCTTCGTTATTACCCCCCAGGGTATCAGTGCTTCATGGCCTCCCTTGTGGAGGTGGGAAGTGAGGAACAGAGGCACAGGTGTTCCCTGACAGCACAGAATCTCAACAGAAGGAAGAAAAGCCTGTTTCCCACATGTGGGAAGCAACACAGGTACAAAGCATAAAACCTGCTTGGCCTACGTGCGTGAGTAACAACGATCTGTCAGAGGTTGCAGCAGAGGCCTTTACATCCATCCTTGGGTGCGTTCAGCTAAGATGATAGAGAAGGCGACTGCAGAAGAGAGCACTCCAGCATTCTTTTCATCGTTCTTCTCCATCCATCCCTGGTTTGCTCTCTGTATGTTCAAGGGAGATTTTACCGGGACAGTTTTCATCTAGAATACCACTCACAACCAAGCAGACAACCGAGGGACTGGATCTAGCCTTGGATTCACAGTGGGGCACGTATATCAAAAGAGAAAAGTAGATTGGATTTTCCTTTTTTGTCGTACATGAGAAAAATTGAAAAATTGAAAGAGAGCACAACATTCATTGAAATCATTTTGCCACAGGGAGATTTTAAATTTATAAATATCTGTTGATAAAAGTGAGCCCTGGAGTTGGATTCTATTGTTATCTTTAAGAACATTTTAGGGGGAAAAAAATCCAAGATACAAAGAGCTTAAAAATCATTATTTTTTTTTCCAAAAAAAGCAAATCATCTCATGAAACAAAGTATACATCCCAGGGCCTCAGTTTGGAAAGACACACAACAGTATAAAGAGGGCACTAACCCATTAGCCATTCATTTTGAAAACAAGGCTGAGCCAAAACCTGTTGGGAGTGTGACCAAAGCCTTCAGAGCAACAAAAAATGTCACCTTACAAACTGGTTAGAGAACCATTCCCCCTTTCCTACTTATGGTATTGATGAGCACCCTGTGTTCATGAACAAGGATAGACTAACTCTAGGTAGATCAATGGAAGGTCTGTTTCAGAAGCACCCTGAATGAGGTGGCCAACCACAGCCATAGTGCCACACAGCCATTGTCTTGGTTGTCTTTGCTTGATGTCCCTCTCCTTTGGGACTATTACTCAGACCTCCCCATTCATACTATCTGTTAAAAACATGTCATAACATCCCTCCCTGTCTTTATTCTTCTGGTCTTATTCTTTTCATTGCTTCAGGTGAGCTGTGAGTGGATGTTCAAGGTGGAAAATGAAACCAAGGCTCCTTTGTCGTCCACCCTAGTACTCTGTCTACAAAAAGGGTCAACGAAGAGTCATGAAGGGTGAACTGACTGAGCTCTGTGCTATGCATGTATGTACCCCCATCTGACCAAGCCCCTGACAAGAGGGGCCACATTGTCTTAAGTGTGCTGGTGCAAGAGTTTCCCCCCATACGACTCTCATCTCAAATGACAAGGCAATGCTCTGAGGTTCAGCCACTTTCTATGCACAGCGTTCAGGATTGACCAGGGACCTGTCATTAACATTTCCATGGGCTGGGCATGTGATCACTTAGGAGCTTGTGGGTTTATGATCACAGGTATCACGGCTGACTCAACAGCTGGAGGCAGGTACCACATACCCTCTCTCTCGTATCCCCAGGAGCACGGCTCCCATCCTCACAAACCCACATTTGAGTGAGTTTCCTTCACAGGCTAAAAGGAATGCCCACTGGACCTGAAGCATGAATATAAAAGTGCTTCTTGTGACAGTAACATCATCACGGGGAGTAAAGCCAGAAGGCAGATTTGCAACTTGTCACATTATCCCGTTATCTCAAATGTCATTACTTTAAAGATGCATTTACACTCTTTCCAGAGTATCTTTTTCTTATACCCCATTGGGTTTTGTTTTGTTTTGTTTCACTGTATTAGAATGAGGATAAAAATTACAATAGATTAATTGCATCCCTTGAATCACTTTATATTTTTGGTGCATTAAAAAAGGAGAGAAGTAAAAGCTTTGTTAGTGACTGAAGGGTTAACACAGATTCTAGAAGCAGTTAAAAATAGTATTAGAGGATTATACACACAACAGTTGGAAATTCGTACGCTTTGTATTTTTGTTGTTGTTTTTGAAAAAAAATGGCAAAATGTTTGGCAAATGTAAGCAAATGACATGGGCTATATTGGCGCTCACCGGCTCTGAGCGGGTCAGTCATAGCCAGGTGAGGCCCACAGCTTCCTGAGGTCACACTGTGGGGCTGGTAGGGAGGAGGTGTTAGGAGGTGGGGAGGTATATGCTCCCCACCCAGCTCCCCCTTGGGCCCTCAGTCTTGAACATGGAAATGGAGCTGGTGAGAGGTGCCAACCACAGACTCCAGTGCGGATCACCCATCAGTATCTCTTAGAGAACTCTGGGGGCTCGAACCACATGTAGACTTTGTGAGTGGTCTACACAGTGACCCATATTGCAAAAGTTGGAAAGAGGAGTGGGGCTCCCACCCCTCCAACCTGTACCCCCCAACACACTCCCCACTGGAGGGAGAGGGTGTCTCTAGTGCTTAATCTGGCAATGTTTTCAACTTGAACTTGTGATTTTAGTAGACTCGTTTGTTAATGCCTTTTTTTGTATGTGTATGCATATCCAGACATGTCCGTCCTCCAAGCTGGCCACAAGTGTTCCCTGAATTTTGGCAGTGCCTCTTGCTTGTAGCGGTCGGCATCGTGAAAACCATGAGGTGCCTTCCAAGCAGATTCTGAGCCCAGCAGTGTGCATGTCCTCCAGGGCCAGCCCATCCTCTCTTTATTCTGAATCCTGACTGGCTCTGAGTTTTTAGAAAAAGGACAAAGGTCTTATGTCTATTCCTGTGTGCGTGTGTGTGTGTGTACGTGTGTGAGTGTGCATGTCTGTTTTCAAAACCTTTTTTTTCTTTCTTTTCTTTTCCTTCTTTTTTTTTAAGAAAAAAAATGACAATTTGTTCACAAATACAGAGTTCAGCCCTCCTGTAGTCACTATAAAACGGATTCCATGTTTTCACACCACTCATGGTCTTCCAGGTTATAGATAAATTTTGTCCTATGTGTCTGGTGTGCGGGCACAGGGTCCCTCCCCAGATTGTCTAGGGTCAGAGTAGAGGCAAAGAACTCACTGGTGCTCAGCCCGCCCTCGTGGTTTTTGATGTAGCGTTTATAGTTTTTCCGCAGGCACTGCCACGTGGTGGTGTAGAGGATGAAGGCGAAGGATTTGAGTGCAATGGCGATGCTGACGTACAGGTATCTGTAGACCACGTTGTCATAGAGGACACAGGCGCCCTGTTCCCCGCAGAAGGTGCTCCAGAACAGACAGGTGGAGTCGATGCCGGCCCCGAAGATGAGGGGTGGGGGGATGAAACCTGTCAGAGGGAAGAGATCATTTAAACTCTGGCTCTGGGAGATAGTCAAGTGCAGAGGAAGGTGTTTCTATCCCTGGCTGTGCATCTGTTTACCCGACTTCTGGGAGACTAGGCTGGATCACTTGGTTCTATAGTGCAGTGGTGCAAACCGTGGGAAAGCAAATCCCAGCTCTGCCTTCATCATCCAGACAAAATCATGGAGCCCTTTGTGCCACCTAGGTTGCTCCCTTTATGCCCGGCGTCGCCTAGGTTGCTATGTGAGAACTATTTGGGAGGGCGTGCATTTGCCTGGTACCTGTAAACATGAGGTAACTGACAGCTGTCGTTATTCTGAGAAGGGATAAAGTCATTCCTGAAGGCACGCTGGTATGAATCAGCCTCCTACAGGGAATGCCAAAGAGGCCCCGTGGCTCTGCTCATTTCCCTTCTGCCTGGGGTTTGCAGGGGCTGTGTGAGCTACCAAACTGGAGGGACTGGGGACCAGAAGTAGAATGTGAATGGGTTATACTGTGTGAGCACATAAATGGACATCTATAGTTTAAAATGAGAAATGTGACAAACATACTCATGGTCGCTATTTGTCCCGTACTTAAACTGGTGTGCATTCTTTTCATGTGGAGCTGATGCTGGTTACCCACAGCCATCATCAGAAATGTGAGGCGAGATGGAAACTCCAGTTTCATCTCTGTCCACAGCAATCTGATGGTTTATTTGCCTGTTCTCATCCCTTCGCCCAAGGGCTGTTTGACCCTCCTTAGACTAATAACCGATGGCCTAAAAATCCCAGTGTTTGAGATACAGCTCAGTCATTATGGTTCTTTTTTTCTGTTTTTTTTTTTTTTTTTTTTTTTAAAGTGGGGCATTGTTATGTTGTACAGGCCTGTTCTTAAATTCATGGGCTTGTGCGAGTCTCCCTTTTCAGCATCTAGGTGTAGCAGGATTACAGGCGCTTGCTCCCATCCTGGCCTCAGTCATCAGCATTTTGTGTGCCTGTTTATGTGTGTATGTGGAAATCGGAGGTCAGCCATCAAGGTTGTATGACTGGATCTCTCCGTTTTTTAATGAGACAGGGTTTCTGACTGTCTTGGAACTTGCCAATTTAGTTATGTTGGCTGCCCAGGGACCTCCAGAGACTGTCCTGTCCCTGCTGCTTCCCCAGTGTTGGGATTGCAATGCTTTGTTGGTTTGCTTGTTTGTTTTAATGTCAGAATCAGACCCTGCTTACAAGCCTAGCACCTTACCAACGGAGATAGCGTCCCAGCCCGGGTCATTAGAATTTTGAAAATGAACTATAAGCCTTAGGTCTGATCCTCAGCACTGAAAATAAAATAAAAAAAAATCCCAGGTGGTTCTGGTCTGTTTTGTGAAGCTTTATTTGTAGGATGGGGAAAATGAATAAGTTATTAATAAACATTCATTGTTCAGGAATTCTAGCATTCCCCGAGGCTGGAGTCTGGCACCAGTACCTTCAGTGACAGACTTCAATTGTGAGGCATGATGGCTGCAATTAGAAGGGGACAATCCTGAGACAGTAGGACTGGTCTACCAGCTCCCTGGAGAGTTCCTTCCAGAGTCCATCCTGGATCAAACTTTACCTTTCACTGGAGGCCTTTCTGAGAATTTGATCCTTTGTCCAGAAAAACAGATGTGTTCTCCATGCCAAGCACACATCTTAGGGGTTCAGAGATCTGCCAAGTCAATCCTCAGGGGCCAGAAGTACAAGTCCTTCAGATGTTTAGTTAATACCACAGAATCGTGCCGAGGAGGGGCTGGGAGTCAGAAAGCTGGATGGACATTGCAGCATCTCCCTATTTTAGGACAGACCTGAATGGATTGCTGTGTCCTGTATTAGTCTTGGTTCTGAGCAGTTGGTTGAGCGCTGGCTCCTAGGTCTTGGTGTCTTGGTCCTTCTCCTAAGTCTGCTGCTTGTTACCCCAGAGAGAAACCCTACAAGGTGGATTCTATTGGAATCCTCATTAAACTCCTCAAGCAGCTTGATTTAATAAATATTCTAAGCTCAGAATCCCCTACAAGCTGTTCTCTGCTGGTGGTGCAGACTTTGCTCCTGCGAAGTGAAGAAACGCCTGCCTTACCCCCAGTGGCACAGAGGCTGCTGAGGAGCCCTTGTCTCCCCCACTGGCTGAGCTGGAGCATGCTCTCTCCATTCCAATATGGAGGGATTTCCATGGCAACGGATGCACATGTGAATGGATCCGTGGCTAAATGGCACTGATTTGACCTATTCTCTGGCACAGTGGGGCAGCGTAAAGCCACTCACCTTTTCTGTTCCTTGTGGTTTTATTTTGTGATTAGATGCCCAAATGGTCTTTCTACCTATTGTGACCAATCTTGAGGTCATTAGCCTCTGCTCTAGCTACTATTCACTCAGCAGCGAAGAGCCAATATGGATGGGCACTCTGCTCAAAGGGCATCCTGTGAAAAATGCTGCCACAGGGAGGAACAAAGACTTAGGTGTTCCTAAGTCCATGACACGTGGATTCCTGAACACAACGGCAAGTTTGGCAAATCAGAATATAATTTAAGCACATCACAGGACATCTAGGGTATGAACGAGCCATTGGTTAATGTTTGTTCAAGTTCAAACTCATTATGCAACTAACTCCTTCAGGGTCATATGAATGAGAACTTTTATTTATATGTGATATATGATTATATGATATATTAATATTCGGCTGTCTTTAAAGGTGTCAATATTATCTTATTTTCAGGTTCCCCTAGTAGTCGGTGATGTCCCTGAAAGAACTAGGAAAAAATCTTCAAGTACTTAGAAAGCTAAGTGTCCATCAAAGTCCTCCATGCTGTACTCAAGATCTGAAAGAACACTGGTCATAGAGATGACAAAGTGGTCTTTTAAAAAAAATTAGGGAGCTGAAAACTCCAAGGCAGCTCACATCATCTCTCAGTGCCTCCCTATAAGGTGGAGCTAACATCACCATCTAGGGGCACAAATGAGGTGAATGTTTTTGCAAGGGGCCTGACCTATTCATGTGGTCAGAACTTCGGCTAACACGTTCATCCTACACCGGGACTTAAGGTGAGATTCTTAGAGTAAATGTTAGATTTAGTAACCAAAGAATAACCTTCACGAGACTTCCTTTCTACTTTTGCATAAAGCATTAGCTTTCTTTTTTGTCAAATTAAACTCTTCTCTTTTATTGACTTGTAAATCTCTCCCAAAGGTGGACTTTAAGCTATCATCAGAATTTAAATTCAGATCTACACAGATGCAGATCTGAAGTTCACCCTGTTGTCTGGAGGTCTTTGCTATTCTCTCCCCTGAGCAGTCCCTGGTCAGATTCCCAGTCGTTTATCTGGATGTATTTATGAATCCATTGAACTAAATAGAAAGCAAAAACAAAAACCAAAACAAGCTGTCCATAGAAGATGCTGGCTTACCCAGAGACCATGAGAGATTTCTACACTATTAGTAACCAGTCAGTTAACCACCCCACCACTCTAGGGTGTGCAGCTCCATCCATCCGCCATGACTCCCTCTGTAACTCATAACCTCTCCTATTGTACAGAGAAAGAGGACAGAACACAACCTCATCATTTACTTTTCTTATAATTAGAAGTTCATTAATTTAAGAGGATTTTTAGACTTCTTATGCGGGACTTCCAGGGTTACAGAGAACAGTTTATGTACCTCCTGCTACGCTTGAGGAAGCTCTGTTTTGAAGTGTGAAGAGACAAACACCCAGGAAGGAGTTCTGATCTTTGCCAGCTCTCGAGCTCTTCCTCCCCTGGGCTTGCTAATGCATGGAGAGACTGGGAGCCCGGTTTGTATACAAGCTTCTCCAGTATCTGGCTCAATGCCTCTGGGCAGTGCTGCAGACACTTGGCAGGAGGAAGAGACACTTTGTCATCTGTTGTCCCTGCCACCACCCTCTTCAGTCAAGGAGCTCACATCTAGAGAGGTCCCCTCTGTGAAGGAGTAAATTTCCCTTACAACTCTGCCACTTGGGAGCTGTGGGACTTTGGTCATTGAATCTCAGCCCCTTTATAAACCGGGCATGTACGTATGCTTTCTCAAAGTAGCACTGTACTTCATGTGTACGTGCTCACGCCTGCGATTACGTGCGAGTGGATATGAAGGGTAGGAATCGACATTGGGAGGCTTCCTTACCCCCCTCCCCTTCCTTTTGACACGAAGTTTCTCACTGTACCCAAGAGTCATTGATTGGGTGGCATGCCCAGTGAGTTCTAGAGATCAGCCTATCTCTGCCTCCCAAGTGCCACCAAGCCCGCCTTTTACACAGGAGCTGGGGATCAAAATTCAGGTCGTCAAAGACTAAGCCATCTCCCCAGACCCCAGATTGTGCTTTATTGTAGAGTTATTTTTTGTTCATTTATTGAGAAAGGATGGGTAGAGAACGCTCACCAAACCGAGTTCTCACCCTATTTTTTATGGTTTTATCCTAAATCTTTTTGGTTGGTTAGTGAACATCTCCAAGGGGATAAATATGTTACAGAAAACCTCTCAAGCCAGCCAGAGGTGGTGGGTCACCTCTGAAGAGCTAGTTTACTTTGGAGGACAATCAGGTGACTCTAGAAGGGAGGCCAGGGATCCATCAGTGTCTCTTCTCGTTTGAGCATCTTCACTCTGCTAGTCTCTTATTCAGGAAGGAATGAGGAGGCAGGCTGCTGATGGCAGAACATTTTGTTAGAAATTGTGTGTTCTGGAGATTCCTCTCTTCCTTGGAGTCTGGAAGAGCATCTCTCTTCCCTTTGTGTCTCCTGGGCAAAAACCTGTGTGTGAAACATGCCTCAACAGGGCCATGTGCTGACAAGGTATATGGTAAGTTCAATGGTACTTGCTATTTCACAAAATACCAAAAGGATGAAATCTTCCTTATACTGTAGCTCACATGCATATATATATGCACAACTATACATATATACTTAGGTACCTGTATGAGATATATATATATATATATATATATATATATATATATATATGCATCTGCGCATATGCATCATATATCTGTAAACACACACATCCATACACACACACAACACACATACATTGTGTGTGTGAGCAAAAAGTGTTATGCTGCTTAAGGAAACAGTCTCTGTTTTCCTGAAATCTATTAACATAGATTAACCCTCAGGGCCCTGTATCTTGGCTTCTTCATTCACTCCCATGGCTGAAAAGGCAAGACCTATTCATATTCTTTGGAATCAATTTGAAAAGTGAATTGAAAGGCTTTTGTGAGAAAAATAAATCCATGTTCCTTTACAGGACAAAAAGGAGGCTAAAAATGACGGTGCCATTTACATTTAGAAAATAATGGTTCCTCCCCAGCTTACCTGCCAAGACTTGAATTTACTCTGGACTCTCTATTCAACCTGGAGCAATTATGGTCACAGCCAGCTCCAGCTAGAGGGGAATGTCAAAAGCTGTATTCTCCTGAAAAGATTGATGCATTTCTCTCCTTCAGTCATGCCAAGAAAGATACCAGCACTGTTGACTAGGCTGGTGCTTTCCAGGGACACCGGCCATTCACTTTTCTTAATTTTGAGAAGTCAGGAGCTCCTGCCTCCTTACTTCATTCCTGGCCCCTTTGTTATAAAGTCTGAAAGGCTCCAGAGCTTACATAGCCTGCCAAAGGCCACCTGGACAGGATTGGCTGAGAAGAGCCCACACTGAGTCACACTGAGGCATACCTGGCTGCAGAGGGATCTATGGTCGATGTGATACCACCTTAGGCCAGATAAGAGCCGTGGAGTCTGTATGCAGACAGTAGGAGGAGCCTCTAGAACCTGGTGTGTAGCTGGTGCTTAACGACTCTTTGTGGATTAAACAGAACAGTGGTGAGTGGGAAAGTCCTCCCAGTTTCCCAACAGCAAATCCTGCTCCTGCCCACATGGGGTCCTTGAGTGCACTATGCTTACGTTTTCTAATAAGGCATGAGCTAATGGGTTTTCATTTGCCTTATACTGTATTCTATTCCAGACTATTTCAGAGATGGAGCTCAACCAACCCATAAAGATCTGCCTCAGCTTTCTAACAAATATCTTTCCGGAATCATTCCTGATTCAGGGACATGACCTAAACCCCAAGGACGGGCTGCCCAGGAATGAACCAGCAAACACAGATGCACAGGAAGGACTGTCCAGTGCTGTTTGCCTAGCAGGTTAGCGCTGTCAAACTAAGCATGGTAGTTTGTGCGCAGAGACTTCGTGATGAGTCCAGCCTGTTTTTTTTCAGTACCTTAGAGACACTCTGTTCTGTTGGTCCTCTCAGGGCTTCCCAGAATCATAGGACTCAAATGTAAACCCCAAAGTCATCTCGCTCCTCTTCTTCTTTACTCAGATCTACTTGGCTGGCTTCAGAGACAGGGAGGTGGCTTAACAGACATCTTCTCCACTCCCTGGCTCTCATGGGTCACTGCCTTTCAGGGCTTCTGTTTTAGTCCTAATCAGCATACTCTCACTGATGTGTGTGTGTGTGTGTGTGTGTGTGTGTGTGTGTGTGTGTGTGTGCTTGACTCATTAGTTGTTCTCTGCATTACTTTTGGGACAAGGTTTGTCATTGGCTGGCTGGCTAGCAAACCACGATCCTCCTATCTCTGCCTCCTGAGATTTGGGATTATACATTTTTTTCCATGGGTCCTGGGCATTCCCAATTCTGGTCCTTAGACGTGTGCAACAAACACTTTACCAATTGAACCATAGTCTCCCAGCCACACCTTGATGCTTTTGGTCCTGTTTAATCCACAAAGAGTTGTTAGGCATCAGCTGCGGTCAACCAGGCTCTAGAGGCTCCTCCTACTGTCTGTGTTGCGGATCCCACATCTCTTACCTGGCCTAAGGTGATATCACATTGACCACAGACCACTCTGCTTCCTGCCAACCTTGCCCCCAGGCTGCTCTCCCTTCCTCAGACCACCGAGTGTGTTTCCATGCTTCCATTGAAGACCTGCTCTGTCCCACAGCTGAGTGGAATCTTTCTCCTTGAAAATCAAGGTGTTTTGTAACTCTGCTCACAGTAAACCTTCCCCTCACCGCATCATTCCTGCTCCCAGACCCTAAAAGCAGGATTGTGTCTCTGGCTCATCTTAGCCTTTGCAGATGACTTACACTAGAGGGGACCTCAGTACAACTGTTTGTTTCTAGGTGTGTGAGTTGATGGGACATCCATGGCAGGAGTTGACCCCAGGGACAATCTACTTTGTGCTTTAGCAAGGCTGAAGAATCAAATCTGTTTGCGAGTAAGCACTCCACCACTGAATGACACGCCCAGCCCCAGGACTGAGATTCTTGATCAGACCCCTGGTTGATCTAAACCCCAGACAGAAAACCAGTGATCGGTCCATTTGCAATAGGAGGGAAGAGGAGAGATTCACCGCGTCAGGAATTCTACTGAGGGAGCATCCGGTTCCTTCTTAGGTTTCCACCCGCCTCCAACTCTGTGGCCTCCTTCCGTTCCACTTCTCTTACCGTCCTGGATGACATGAACTGGACATTGTGTTGCCACACTCCGGCCTTTCAACAACTTGTTCTCAGGGCTGAGGCGGTTCACTATGTTTCTCTCTGGCCAGCCATGCCTCAGGGCTTGTCGCATCTCAGCACCTCTAGATCTTAAAATCAGATACAGCAGCTACGGCCACAGCTTCCAAGTAGTCTCTCCTTGTTGACTACGTACAGCTGGGTCCTCTGGTCCTGTTCCATCAAGTTCTTATTATTCCGTATCTCTTCATCACTTCCTTTACTCAGCCCAGGAACTACCATCAATCAGGCTAGCTTCACTCTGGTTGCTAGCTTCATTCTTTTTTTAAAGATGGTCTCATAGAGCCCAGGCTTCCTAAGTACACATGGATGGCCTTGAACTTCTGACCATCCTACCCCTGCCCTCTTCTTTCTGAAACTACATCATCGTGCCTGCTTTTATGTGCAGCTGGGGATCAAAGCCAGGGCTTCGAGCATGCTACGCCCTTGACCTCTTGACCTACCATCCTCAGTTTCTTTGCTCTGCTTTCCTTGCCCCTCAGCTACTACTGATACTGTCAGCTTCAAACTTACTTCTGCTGCAGGGCTACTAGGGAAGCTCTCGCCATCAGCCAGTGCCACTGAGATGCTCGCTCTGTCTGTCAGTTCTTTTCCATTAGTGTCTAAGGTAACACAGGAAACCAATGTTACCTTGGTTTATGGACCCTGGAAGCTTTCTCCACCCTACCTGTATCCCAGTGAGTTCTTCCATGCTTAACCTATTTCTTTCTGCCTCAGTGTATCAACATCTCGCCCTTATACATCCTTGCTGACTATGACAGCCACTGGCCGCATGTTGCTACTTAAATTAAAACCAAAACAAGTTAAATAAAACAGTCCATACACCTGTGTTCCCAGTGGCTCAAAAGCCACATATGATTCAGACACAGAACAATTCTTTTGTTGTCCTAGAACAGCCCAGACACGGTCCGTGGGACTCCCCACCTACCCCTTAGCTCATCTGCCTGTCTCAACCCATATTCCTGCATACTTCAAACCATTCCTGGGTTGGCTGAGATGCCCAATACAATATAAATATGATACCAAGAAGCTCATACTGTTATTGCTTACGTAGTGATGTGAAAGTCAGCATGAACATTCTCAGTATACACACTCTGGTTTTTATCTTTAATGAAAATGAAAAATAAGGTATCTTTTAATTTGTCTCTTTGAAACCTGTAGAGGTGGAGAGACAGCTGAATTCAATTCAGAGACCAATCCATGAAGGCCCTTCTTCATTAAATTTTATCTCTACCTTCTCAATGTGATCCCCTCTCTTAACTCTGATTGACTGTACCTTGTTCGGTCCCTAGACAACATCCCTTTCTGAAATACACAGTGGATTTTGTTCCTCTCTCGGTACCGAATAGCAGCTTCTACTTGCCTTAAAGATAAAGGTCAAAGCTACCCATGAGGCAGGAGACCTTTCTCACCAAGTTCCTAGCTCACCACTTTCATAGGCCCCATGTGGCTGCTTCTGTCTCACTCTGCTTGTCTCAAGGAGTTCTTTGCAGCATGTAAGCCTTATCCCTGTAAATTCTCTTGTCTAAACCACTCTTTCTTATTCCTGTATATCTTCATAACACAGGCTTATTCTCTGTTCAGGACATCGTGCATGAATCCCAAAGCAAACTTAGGTGGCCCTTCTGCAAGTTACTGCTACACCAGTGCAGGCTCCATCACAGATCATGTCACACTCAATTTCAGTGTCCCCATTGTATTCCCATTACCCACATGGGGCACCATGAGGGTTGGCAGTGTCATGGTATCTGATTTATTCATTGGCCTTGCATTAAAAATAATGGCCGTTAATCTTACTGGGTGCTGGATGAGATGGAATTAGGCCAGATGCCAAGACTTCTCAGCTAAGCTGCTTTTAATTAAAAGATGAGATAGTGTCAGATCCTCCCAGCACAGGGTTTTCCAAACTGATTTGTGACCCATAATGGGCCACAGAATCAATATGCTGGGTCATGACCAATTCTGCAGAAAGCATGGAGCAGAATAGAAACTATCAGAATGTGTTGTACATACTGAAGGTACTAAGTTTTTGTTTCAGCTGGATCTATGCATATGCATGTGTATAATGGGCCATGATGATAAAATTATCTCTTGCTAGGGCTTACAGGCACAGAAATGGAAAAATCCCTGTTCCCGATGGTACCTCCTTTTCCTGAAGCAGAAAGACAAGATTCTGGATCAACTTCAGAGTGGTAAGGGATTACATTAAGTGAATTGTCTTATGATACCTCAGTTGTGGTTTTGTCTCCAATTATCCTATAATTTTCAGAAATAACTTATTGTTTCTGCTATCGAGATTATTAAGAAGGACACTCTTTTTGCATAGATGTGTGTATGCATCTTGCTATGGCCTGGGAGCTCAGAACACTGGAGGTGCCCAGGAAATGCTAGCTTGTTGCATAACAACCTGTGGAATTGTTCCACCCCTTTCCAGAAGAAGGCTTTCTAGCTTGTCTGTGTTTCACGTCCATTGTTCTACCTAGCCTTGTGTGTGGACCTCAGGCACCTCCCAAATTTTGTTTGAGTTATCCTGATTTGTTCAAGATGTTTGATATGCCTGAACCTTTTTCACATTGGCTGGGTCAGTTGTTCTCAACCTTCCCAATGCTGCAATCCTTTATTACGTACGGTTCCTTGTGTTATGAGGATCTCATCCACAATATTATTTTTGTTGTTACTCCATGAGTGAAATTTTGCTATTGTTAATGAATCATAAAGTAACTATCTGATATGCAGGAGACCTGATATACCACATCTGTGAAAGGGTCATTTGACCCCCCAAAGGGGGTCACAGCCCACAGATTGAGAAGCACTCGGCTAGGCACTGGCTTGGTGGTTCCATAGACACACGTATCTCTATCTCCTGGGCCACCATTCTTGGGATTAGTGACATGAACACTGGCACTTAGCTTCTTATGTGGACTCAGGATATCTAAACCAGGTCCTTATTCTTGTGAGGCAAGCACTGTACTGACCAAGACATTTCTCTAGCCCTGATGTTGTAGGCTGTGCCTAGAGTTAATGCAGATTAGAGATGTAGAGACCTCTACAGTAACTATAAAGATGAGGGTGAACATCCACTTCCCTTTTAGCCATGATATGGGGTAGCCTACTTTGATATCGTCTGGGAGCTCAGAACACTGAAGGGGCTTGGCAAATGCCATTTTGCTGGGTAACTACCTGAGAAATGGGTCCACCACTTTTCAACAGGAGGCTCTTTAACTTCTTGGTATTTCATGCCTACCTATTTCTCCAGTTGCTTGACCACTGAGGGCGGGGGATGTGATAATACATCTGTCCACATTTCCAGTGATAAAAGGAAAAACAATCTGTATAATTATATCTATGGTAGTACAAGCTTTCAAGCTATCACAGCTTCCCAGAAATACCCACAAGCTGTAGCTGTAATTTGAAGACGGCTTAATGTTGTTCATCTGGGGCATCTCCACATCTGTGTATGTCTACTTCCCATGGAGCAAAAGTAAGACAAAGACACCCCTGTGTATCAAAACACACACAGACTGGCCAGGAGGAGAATTCTGAGACCTGCTCCACAGGGAACCAGGATGATGATGGGAACTGATTGTTACCACAGACTATGGAGGGAGAACTTACAGTGTATGCTTCCTTTTCAAGAATGGGTTTTATCCTACTTTGGGCATTTGCCAATTACATAGGAATTAACAGCATTTTATATATATATATATATATATATATATATATATATATATATATGTGTGTGTGTGTGTGTGTGTGTGTGTGTATGTGTGTGTGTGTGTGTGTGTGTGTGTAAATATTCAAAGGTTTGTAAAATATAGAGTCTTATAATTTAAAACGATCTGGTACCACTTTGATGGTCATCCCCCCAATATTTTTCCACAGGTAAACATACTTTATAACATCTGAAAATGGAGAGTAAGCTACCTTTGTCCCTTTTGCATGTCATGGGTCCTTTCCAAGTCTACAAATGTTCTTTCCAGAACTTTAATGGGGGCATGGCTCCTACCAGGATTACAGACTATCACTGATTTAACGAATTCCCTGCTGTTGTGCTGATGGGAAAATGTTTTTGCAAACCTCGCATTTCTAGTGCTGGATCTTTGTATCCGTTCATGACTATAAACTTCCAGTGAGACCTTCATGTTTGCTGTTAAGCTTTGGCACAAGGAGAAGAGAGTGACGAGTGGGGCTGGGTCGCCTGTTGGAAACCCAAGGTAAATAAATATATTTGAATAATTGGGTGAATAATAAAAGCAATATAAAAATGAGTAATAAAAGGTAATACAAATAAGATAATTCAAGAGACAAAGATAATTGAATGATTGTAATGAATATATTGGAAAGGCTGAAAGGTGATGGAAGGGTTTGCCTATTACTCCCAGCAGATACCCCAGAAAGAAAGATATCTCGGATTGCTCAGTTCGGGATTTTCTTAATGGAATGTTTCTTGTCAACCTGACACAAGATTGTCTGGAAAGAGGGACTGTCGATTACAAAAAAACCCTTCTATCAGGTTGGCCTGTAGGCAATGTCTGTGAGACATTTTCTTGATTAGTGATTGATTTGGGTGGGACCAACCCACTATAGGGAGGTGGTGTCACTCCCATGCATGTGGACATGCCCTGAATAAGAAAGCAGAAGAGACAAGCCTGTAAACAGCGTTCCTCAATGGCCTCTGCTTCAGCTCCTGCCTTCGGGTTCCCTCAGTGATAGACTGTGATCCCTGTAAGCCAAATAAACCTTTTCCTTCCCCAAGTTGCTTCTGGCCCTGGTGTTTATTACAGCAATAGAAAGCAAACTAGGACCAAATTGCCCTAGTAAATTTTTCCTCCCTTTTGGAGCCACTGCAGTTTCTCCGTAGCTAATGAAGATTTAGGCATATATGAGGACTGGGGTTGGTATATGTGACACCTGTGACATCAGAGGGGTCTAGAACTGTGGTGTCTGAACTTGGAATAACAACTTCACATTCAAAGTGATGGTGAATTTATTTGTCAATGGGGCAGACAGACCTAGAATCACTCCAGAAAGGAGTCTCAGTGTGGGCTGGTCCAGTTTAAGTTGCCCTACGTGCATGGCTGTGGGGAACTTTAAGCTATTTGAAGTGGAAAGACCCACTCATTGGGAACAGCACTATTTTGTGGGGTTTCAGTCCTTGACAGTAGACAAGTAGAAGAGTGGGGGAGCTGAAGATAAGCATTTATGGCCTCCTTCTCTCTCTACCTTACAAGGTGGATGTGACCAGCTGCTTTGACTTGCTGGGAATGACAGACTGTACTCTGGAATGGTGAGCAAAATAAACCTGTCCTCTCCTCAAATTGTTTGGGTCAAGTTGTTTTATCATTATAGTGGGAAATGAAAGTAGGACACTAATAAATAAACATGATAGAAAAGGAAAAGAGGCAAACTCAGGAATTGGGACAGCTTCACAAATCCTCACTCACCTGCTAATGTACATCCAACTCATTATGGAGGGTATAAAGAGATGATACGTACCCAACAAACGAAGGAGCAGAAAAAGAACTCCCAGCGCGTAAGACTTGAGTTCAGGGCTGACTGTCCTACATAAAAAGAGATGGAGGGGGGAGAAAGAGATTCTTATCAACGCCATTTTAATTAACAGGCTCAGAGTTATTTGTTGCTGTCCATCAGATCGTACCTTGGAAAATTATTAATAGGTTTTCTTCTTTTTCTTGCTAAACGTCTAAAAATTGGCTGCAACTGTGGGACCCAGATAAGTTTAGGAATTAAGTGTTTTTTTACCCCTTAATAACTTGAGCTGGAAGGACTGGATGTAAATTCTGTCCTGAAGTCTAAACTTAGAGCAGTGTCCTTCAGGAGGAAGCACCACCATAGGGGTAAGGGACGTGTATGTGGGAACACCAGCTCAGCAAATTCCTGAGTTGCAGTGGGAACCATGAATTCTTTAAATATTTTTAGACTGCTTTTGTAAAACCCATCAGATTTGCATGGATTGGCATTCCTGGTAGGCCAGCTGGGGCACAGGTAAGCACCATCAATAGTACCTTGTAATTTTGAAAGGTTCTTTCTGCTAGCCAAAGGACTTTGCTTTGAAGTGACTCAATCATCTTGACTTGAGTTTCCCACGTGTCCCTAACAATGATCTAACACGCTCTCCAGCGTGTAGTGATTTTGAAAGAGAGAGTAACTGTAGGGATGGGTTTGGAAAACTTTAGATAGGTGGGTCCTCTCCCCCACAATTCCTCTTACAGTTACAATTAGAATTTATTTAGTCCTTGCCTTCTTCCCTAAAGGCTAAGAACTACTTGTATTGTGGTTACTTTAATGACTCAACCCTAGCTCTGTGTCTAGTACCCAGCCTGTGTTGAAGGAATACATACATGGGTGGCAAGCTGGGCAGAAGTCTCTGGCTTACCAGACAGGGGATATATATATATATATATATATATATATATATATATATATATATATATCCACAGTTTTGTGGTAAAGGACTCTGAGGAAATGTGAAGGGACAATATACACATGGGCTTCGTGTTACCCAGTGCCACTGTGGTTCCTTAGGGGACAAAGGAATGTATGTGACTATACTTCTTGGAAGACTTGGCTAGGCAATGGGACCAGTACCTTATAGCTAAACCTTAAACACGCTGGAGCATTTCAGTGTGGCTGGAAGACTAGAGACCAGACCTACAAATGCTAAGAACAAAGATACCAGGGGAATATCTGGTATAACAAGTATAAACCTATCTATTGACTTGGTAGCTAGAATGTGTGTGTGTGTGTGTGTGTGTGTGTGTAGGGCTTGAGCCAAGGAGTCAATGTCAGGTGTCTTCCCCAGTCTCATTCTACCTTATTTTTGAGACAGGGTCTTTGACTGAACCTAAGTTTGAAGGACTCACCTATTTCTGCCCTTCTAGTACCAGGCTTGTACAGGAGCCATTATGCCTGTTTTTCATGCGGGTGCTGGGGATCAAAACCCAGGTCCTCATAGTTATATGACAGACACTTAACAGACTGAATGATGTTCCAAGGCCCAGAATAATATTCATAAATGATCTCAAGGTCATTTTTCCACCAACCCATTGGCAGTTATCTGGTGACCTATGATTTGGGTGAGCCTTGGTGTGCATGCTTTGGGCTTCTTAATATAACAGGTCAAATGTGATCATCAAACAAAAAAAAATTACATGCATATTATAGACTGATTGTCTTCCCCCAATTTCTCCATTCAAGCCTAACCCCGAATGTGAGAGTGGGGCTTTTGAATCTGTTTAGATCCTGAGAATAGGGCCTGCACGAATGGATTAATGTCCTTAGACAGGAAGAACACACCTAAAAGAGGCCCTTTGTCTTTTTACTACCTTGGGACACAAGGAGAATTTATGTACTGGAAGTGACCCTCACCAGTTAACCTAGCCTTGATCTTTAACTCTCTAGTCTCCTGACCTGTGAGAAAAAAAGTTCCTAATGGGTGTGAACTACCACATCTACGTATTTTGTCATGGTAGTCTGCAAAAGACTGTGAAAGAGTAGTTTATATAATTGTTGCTAGATCCTAAGATTTTCAGTAACATCTATTCATGGGGAAATGCAAGTGTCTTTTTAGTTTTAGAGAGTGTGGTACTTCTGGAATGACTCCCCAGGGAAGCATGTTATGATGTCCATTAAGCAGTGGTCTCAGGACTCTGGCTGAGAAAGCCAGGTACCAGTTCCGGGTCATGGGATCTGAATCTCCGAGCAGAACGGGTGCTCTATGGAAGAATGCTCTATGGAAGAACGCTCTATGGAAGACACACATTACACAAGCCAAGTTCCTTGTGGTGTTCCTGCTCTGTGGCTACAGTTTTTGCACTTTCATCTGAAGGTTTAACAGGAAAGACATATAAATAAAGGCAAATCTCCTTATCAGGAAAACATGCTGGTGTAATGAGCTAGGCTGTTTATCACTTGGAATGTGATTTCCTTTCAGCTACCGTGCCACTGGGAACAAAGTGAGGAAGGTGCTAAGATCTTGCTTCATATCCTGCAGAGAAGCTGGTTCCCATAAGGGCCGCACATCTTAGCTATAAAGAAATGGAGGGCTCAGGCGGGATGTCATTGAGAGATCTACAGAAAAGCAGGGATGCCAGCCTAGTATCAGTAACGTACTGGTTGTGAGACCTCAAGAAAACGGCGTAGCCACTGCTAGGCCAGTTTCTTCCTGTGTAAAAGGATATTTACAAGGGTGCAAATACAGTGACTTAAGATAAGAGCCCAGAGTTGTACACTAGCATCATCCAAATGAGCGTTTGCTTTCCTGCTTGCTTTTCAGCATTCTTTATTAATACATTATAAGTGCAGGTGCATGTGCATGTGCACACACACGTGCATGTTTGTGTGTTTAGAGGCCAGAAGGTAACTTCAGTGTCATCCTTACAAATGCTACCCATCTCCTTAGAGACAAGACCTCTTGTTTTCAAGAAGTATATCAATTAGGTTAGGGTGGCCACCGAACCCCAGGGATCCTCCTGTTTCTGTTTCCCCACTATTGGGACTACAAGTATGCCACACCATGTCTGACGTTTTTATGTGGGTCCTGGGAATTGAACGGGGGTTCCCATGCTCGTGAGATTAGCACTTTACCAAGTGAGTCCCCTCCCTATCCTTGCTTACTTCAGTGTTCATGCTAGTGTTCAGAACATAGAATGAGCCCACCAATTCGGGCAGGGGATTCTTCAGTCCACCTAGAATTCTCCCTAGAATTTCTCTGATAGCAAGCTGGACTGGGAAAGGGATGGGATGGTGTATTATGATCCCCTTTCAGTATGAACATGAGCAAGGCTTTAGGCAAAAGGGGGTTCCCAGATGTATATGAGCACGGGTCATGGAGACCATCAGCTCTTGACCCATCTAAAGGGAATCCAGTGTGTCCCGAAAAACTCTAAGATCTGTTTATCAAGTTGAGGCTTGGAAACACCTAAAACTTCCACAGCCAAAGTTTTACCACCTAGAATGTAGAGACTGGGCCTTTGTGGAAACTCAACTTGAGAGAGATAAGTAGACCCGTCACAACGAATGGTGGCGAGGTTTCCCCCTTACTGCTTCCTGGTGCCTTCTGTGTTCTGTGTGTGAGTATCACCATACGGTTTCAGGAGAATTTCTAATGAAAAATTAACTGCTCATAAAACAGCCACCATAAGCCCATACATGAAAGCTGAAGGGTTTTGTTCATATGCATATTATACATAATCGCCTTCTACGTATAGTTTCAGATTCAATGGCTCGTTTCATAAACACTTCCCGCATTCTTAAGATTTTTCATTATTCCTTTGAACTGCGGTTCCATAATTTAACTCACTACTTCAATTCAGGTCTTTCTGCTGTTATAGTTAACGTCGTAATAAAAAATCTGTCTGTATTGAGATTCTTTTTTTTTTCTCATAAAGAGGTATTTTCTTGTGATAAATGGCCACCAGTAGGGGTAGGTTACTGCAGGGGCCTGAATGTTTTTATGACTCTTGGCTCACACTGGCAGCAGGTTGCAATTCTGAAAGGACTTACAGGCTTTTCAATACCACTAGCAAAAAACTGACTCAACTTGTCTGACCACAGCCTTCCTAAGCGCTGGGTGTGAATTTGTCCAACTTCCTAAGAATAGGACGGCAATTTGCCATTGTAACCTTAATGTCTCTGCGCACTCATAAGCCATTGCTAATGACCATCTGGGTAACACAAGTGCTTCCTAGAAATCTACTTTCGGGAGTGTTGCCAGCAAAGGATGTGGTAGGGAGGGCTCAAGGAACAACAAAGCTTGGTAAAGCACCTGATGCTTGGAATCAAGGTGGTTCCAAGCACCCCATTTCCATCCCCAGCCCTTGGCCTTGAACTGCCTTGCTTTCCCACATAGTGAGGTAAGACTTTCTGTGCACTGTGTTCTTTCTTTGGACCCAGATGGACACTAGGATATATATGAGTCAGTGTTCTTAGAAGTGCCTCTTTCAAATCTAGATAGCAATAGCACTGGGAATGATGAAGCTTGCGACATCATTGTCTGCCTCCAGGCCAGCTTCCCAGAGGCAAGGGGCTACAGGATTCTGGAGTCTCACTGCAGCCACTTACTCAGACAAAAGCAATCACAAATGCATGTCGTAGGCCTCCTGGCTTGGTTAATTTCTATGTCTCTAGAGAGTCTTGCACACATGACCTGGAAGGATCCAGATCATGGCAGAAGGCAGGCAGGACTAGTACTGTGGTCTAAGTAACAGATTCAGAAGTAAGTCTGAGAGACCATGTTGTGTCCAAGGGTATATAGCTGATTGACAGAAGGACAAGGCTTGGATGTAAGAACTTGGCTTGTTTAATGTCATTTTAGTGTGTGTGTGTGTGTGTGTGTGTGTGTGTGTGTGTGTGTGTGTGTGTGTGTGTGTGTAGGTCAGAGGACAACATGGAGTGTTGTTCCATTCTGCCTTTAGTTTTGCAACAGGGTCTCTCACTGGCCTAAAACTTCCCTGAATAGACTAGACTAACTATTCTGCAAGCTTCCAGGGATCTGCCTGTCTCTGTCTCTCATCTCAATACCATAAGGATTAGAAGCAAGATCTACTCTGTCCAAGTTTGATATGGGTTACAGGGAATGAATTCAGTCCCGTGCTTGTGAGGCAGGACCACCAACTGGGCTGTCTCCCCAGCCCACTGTTTTCATTTTATTTCACCAACAATCCTGCTGTAAAGATTAGTGTAGAATGCTTTTCACAGTGGCCTCATGAGTTACTCCTGGGAGGCTATGGAAGTGGCCTTCTACTACTGCTCTGTTGTTCAATGATGTCCCACTTGGTGGAAGACTTGCAATTGTCTCCTCTTAGCCTATAGCTGCTGTGTTCCTGGCTGCAGCCTTCTCTCATCTTGCTTGCAAGACACACACAACTCTGATGTTCAGGAACCCTGCTGATATGTGCCAGGTGGAAGGGCGTAGGCCAGGCTGACTCTCAGGGACCTGGGTCTCAGTGGACAACTTACCTGATGAGGATGATGACAGAAGGGGTTTGCGCCATGGCCCCGATCAGGCTGCACACACACATCACACAGAGGAAGGTTAGGAAGGCCTCTTGGCACCCAGGACTGGGACATTTTCCAGGAACCACGGTGGCATTCTCAGGGGGGACGGTGGTGAGGCACGCACAGCCTGTGAGGTTCTGAAAGGGAAGGTTCAGCCATTTAAACTGGGGAGTTGTCTCTGGTTTCCACACCCAAGGCAATCCATCAGGTAGCCTGTCACAACCTAATTATACACTCTGTGGCATTCCATTAATTGGGCCTGAATAAACGAGTTAGCGTTATTTTATTTTTGAGGCCACAAAAACACATGCAAATAAAGTAATATTTATGGGGAGGAGAGCTGGATTTCCTGTCTCCGGTGTATTTCATTTCCATTCTCAAGAAACCTTCAATAAGCTGCAGTGTAGATAAATGTGTCCCCCCCCAATACAATTAGAGAGGAAATTGTGCTTCCACAATATGATAAAACATTGCCAAATTAACATCGTAATTACTTGCCAATTTGTCTTCCCTTTATGCAGTTATAATTACACCGAAGTGTATTAAAAGAAGTAAATCAGGTAACCCACATACTGTTGCTGGTTCAGTGCCTGGCATGGCACTCAGAACAAAGGACACACGCTGTCATGCGTGAAGCCATTGTGCCTCGGAGACCCTGATGGCAGAAGGAACCTGGAAATCTTGTCCAGGGGCTGAGGAAGCAAAGGCAGCTAAGAGATTCCAGGCAGCTGACAGCAGCTCACAGGGAGCACAGCAAGAGCGTGATGGGATACGTTTATTCATATATGGTCAGGAAAGAGAAAGAAAAGCAACCACGTTCCGTTTGATCTTCTGAGAGGCTCTGGATCAGCAGCCCCTGTTCCCAGGCAAGGTCTGCTCTCACACTCTCCTGCAAGCTTGCTAGCTTGCTCCAGGAATTTCTGGTCGCAGAGGGAGGAGCAGGGGCTGGAGGAGGCTGTTCAGCGTGCCAAGCCAATTAGGGCTCGATAATAATAGTGCAGAGCCCTTTAATGAATACAAAGCGAAAACAATCATAAATGATTCATTGCTTTCCTTTCTGGAGCTGATTGGCTTTCTGAGCGCATGCCTAGCAGGTGAACACTCCTGAGAGGTCAGGCAAACTCCCTACAAAGCCTGGGTTTCTTCCCTTCTGCCCTTCTCCCTTCCCCCACGTTCTCTCCTCCCCCTCCTCCCCTTGCTCTCCTTTTCTTTTACCACAGGACACATTCCAGATGTGGGGTATGTTGTTCCATGTGAGGTGGCTTCAGCCGTGTCCTAAACCCTGTAAGTACTAGGGCTGCCCTGCATGGCTGTGTGGAATAGATGATACCCGCTGGCGGTACATCTTCTAAGTATGTGCCCAGGGTGGGTATCTATGTAAATGGTTCTGTTATGTACCTGGGTGTTTACGGCAATTCCAGGGTCACCCCCGCCCCTTAACCAGGAGACTTCACTGGCTTTTCCATGGGACCTACAATAGACACCACAGTCCTCCAAATGAGCAGTCCCCTTCTCCTCCCATGGACCCTCTGAGCCCTGACTGACACCTGCCCTCCAGAGGATATGGGCCCTGTCAGTTAGGAACATCCTGGGACACTTTCTTAAACATTTCCTTGCATAATGCTACAGGGCACAGATGGGATGCAGAAGGCAGTTTCAGTATACACAGGTGGCCAGATTGGCCTCTGCCTTTACCAGGAAGGAGAGCTTCTCTCCAACTGGTGCTCCCTGGGACATCCAAGTCTCTACCAAGAGAAGTATGGCATGACCAGAGCTCACAGGTAAGCTTCTCCAGCTGCTGATGCTTGGTGGCCAGAGCTCCTTATTGGCCCTGTTCACATCCCATTCTGACTGGCTTCTCTTGCCACTAGTCAGATCAGATCTCATGAAGTTCCCCATTGGCATTCACATCCCTAACCCACCACCCATTCTCCTCTCACAGCAGCTCTGCTTGCTCCCTGCCTCCCACGGCTCCATTCTTTGGTTCTTTGGATTCCCCTTTTCTTTTCCTGGCTACACCTTGCCCACCTTTCTTGGCATCGTCCCTCCTTTCCCACGCTAACATGCAGGAACAACTCAGGGCTATGGGCTGGATTTTCTTCTCTTCCTGCGCCACATTTTCCCATATGTTCATGACTCTCCTCAACTTCATCCGTAGTTCATATTCCCCTTGGATATCAGTATCTCCCTTCCTGACACACGGGCATGTTGTGTCCGGCTGAACTTATGCTGCATACTTCACACAGCCCTTCTAAGGCTGCTCAAAGCTCACGGTGTTCCCTTTCTAGTGTGGATGAGAACTAGGCAGGAAAGAAATACATAGAAGCCAGGAGTCACAGAAGATCAGCATACACTACCCAAAAATATACCTCCTTGGCATAGGACTAGTTTGAGCTGATCATTTGAAGACATTTAGAGATACAGGAGAAGGCAGGACAACACAGAAGTTTTTAAACAGAAATCTACAGTCAGTGGTTCCTTCATATCCAAAGATATTGGGTGCCAGGATACCATACAGATACCAGAATCTGTAGATACTGGAGTTCCTAATAAAAAATGGTATAGAACCTATCCAGTTCCTTCTGTATACATAAAATCATCTTTAGATGACTTTATAGCTAATACTGTCAGGACAATGGATATAGTCATTACACTGCATTCCCTGCTTAGGGAATATGATATAAAAATTTCTGGACAGATTTGGTATAGATACAATTCCCTCAATCATCTGCAGTTCACTGAAGCCACAAGTACGGAAATTATGTATGCAAGGTCCTGCCATATAATCTTGCATTTGTACCTAATGAGACGTGAAGTCTGGCTTTGTTGCTAAGACCAGTTTCAGACTCCTGGGCTCAAATGATCCTACAGCCGTAGTCACCTGAGTGGCTAGGACTATAGGCACATACCACTGTGCTGGCCCAGAAAGCTCCATCTGTAGAGGGGTCTCCTTTCTGTCCTAGAAAGAGGGGGTGATGGAGAAGGTTCTAACCAACCTAGATCCACAGAACAAATCCTTTGTTGCCCATGCCTTCCCTGGTCATTTTTCATACCCCTTTCTGTTTAAGTCTGGATTCAAAGCTGCCTCTATGTGACTCACTTATTTCCCTAGGTACCTCCCATGTATACCAAGACACACGGTGTGGATATCCCTCTCGCTTCTTCTTACCGTGTCCTTTGTTAGAGGAATCCATCCCAGCTAGAAACCACAAAGGGTGCAGAGACAGTCACTTCCCCTCCCATAGGAAGTAAAGAATAAGCACTAACCCCAGGAAGCCATTGGATAGAACTAAGGCTGGATACAAGGGGCAAAGACTCTGGCTTTCCCTGATACTCCTCCCGGGCATTCACAGGACTATGCTGCAGAGATACCATGATACCCCTTGTGACCTAGCTCCTCGGGTCTCTCCCTACACACTCCTTTCTGGCCCTGCATCAGAGCAAGCTCAGGCATACAGCTTCTTGGGTTTTACAACCAGTTCTAACTCATCACAGAGCCAGTTCATTTCCTCTCTACCAGTTCACTTCTTCCAGAGCTTCACCCCTTCTACTCTCTCCTGCTCCAATTTCTGTATTCAGCCCCTCCTCTTCTAAACAAATATATGGGCTGTTTCTCTGCCCAATATAGATGATACTTCCCACTCTTATTATTAGTAATGATGACCAACTCCCTAGGAACCAGGTGATAATTTTGTTACCACACACCCTCACATCAAACTCTTTTCCTCCTGACTCGAAGGCTAACAAGAAAGGCCACTGTGGTTTTGTTACCTAATACACTCTCATTTGTACTAGACAGGCTTTGACTCACAGTAGACACTCAGAAAATATTTTGAATGAATTACCTAAGTCCTGATGCCTTCCATATCCTAAAAGGGTCTAAATCTTTTCCTAGGTCCAGCTGCTCTTCTCATTCTCTTTGATCACCTGGCTTGGCTGGGAAGACATTTGTGACTAGAGGCTTGCGACTGTGGTCTTATAATCACAGGGACTCGGAATGACCAAGTATAAATGGGGAGCAGTCCCTGTTGTGTCCCTGTTGTGCTGTGTGATTAAATGCCTCAAGAACAAAATGATGGCTTGCATGGCTTCTGGAGAAAGATGTGGGGATATGTTAGGGGTACTGCAACTCAGTGATCAAGCCAGAACCCCAAGAGTAAGTCATGTGACTAATTACCTTTGTTTGGTTTATCAAGTCAGCTTGGTGTCTATCCTTATTTTGGACCTATACCTAAGCTATGACCCATTGTATTACATTTGACAAAAAAATATGAAGTCACTGGGGAGATAGCTCAGTTGGTATGCTTGGTGCTGAGACATGTGTAGTTGGATAAAATATATTCAAAAGATATGTACAAGTGTTTCGTCTCTATGTATGTTTGTACACTACCTGTACTCAATACCCATGGAGGTTAGAAGAGGGCATTGGATTCTCTGGAACTGGACTTACAGATGTTTGTGAACCATCCTTTGGGTTCTGGAAAGTGAATTTGGGTCTTCTGCAAGGGCAACAGTTGCTCCTAACCTCCCAGTCATCTCTCTAGCCCTAGGGACCCAGATTTATTTCTCAGAACCAATGTATAAAGCTGGAAATGGTGGCACATGTTTTTAATCCCAGCACAGTGGTTGACAGAAACAGGTAGATCCCTGGGGTTTGCTGGCAAGCCAGCCTAGCTGAATTGGAAAATCCTAAGTGAAAGATCTCCAATTGTCTCTAAGGCAATGGAATGAATATGGTCTTTGCAGAGACCCATGTAGATGAGCTAACCATCTATCTGGCTGACATTCCATGAGCAGAGCAAGGTAGTAGTGCCGTCAGGTGCTGAGATTTGTCTCTAAGGCAAGGAGGAATAGAGACAGGCAGGGCACAGAGCTAGGGCTGGGGTGGGGAACAAGCAGATCTGGCTAAGGATGAATGTGGATATGTGTGTCCTGTCTAAATTTGTCTGTTCAAACCTAACCACCGAGGAAGAGGATAAAGCCATCAGGTGGGCAGGGTGATGAAGTCATGAAAGTAGAATCCACATGAATGAGTATTTTTATAAATGATAGCCCAGAGAGCTGTCATATCTCTTCAAATACACGAGGATGCAAGAACGAGATGCCATTTGGAAACCAGATAGCAGTCCTCACTGTGCAGCAAATCTGCCAGTGTCTTGATCTTGGACTTCCGGGCTTCCAAGATTATATGAAAGAAGTTACTGTAGTTTATAAGTAACTCTGTCGATGGTATTTTAACATAGCACCCTGAATAGAATGGGGGAGGCAGGCACAGGCTGTACACAGAAAGGGATGCTGGAGACCAGCACAGGGCCAGTGAGGATGCTCTCTTACTGCCATTAAAGATGGAAGGACAGAAATGGTTGGAATCTTTCCAAAGGATCTAGACAAGAATTGACTGGGTCTACTTCATGTGAAAATGGTTCAGAAGGGTAAGAAGGGTTTAGAAACCAGGACATCAGAGCAAGAACAGATGGTTATGCTTTTCTGTTTGGTGAATTGGTTGGACTTGAGGAAGGAGCAGTGGCCTCCTGGCATGGGGCCTCCCTGCAGGGTTTCTGGCAGCGAATCTGGGGTGTCCTGAGAGTACAAGCTCATTCATGGTTAGGTGGCTGAAGATGAAGATCTGGAGCTAAAGAACTAGGATGAGTGTGGATTCACAGGGCTGTTAGGAGACTCTTCACTAAGGCTCAAATGAGGCAGGACAAACTGTGGGTGAGCACATCTGGCTTTACCTTTCCAAGGGTGCATATTTGAAGCAGATGATTTTTACCAGTGGGGCTTTATTCTATCCTCTCAAAGACAGGAGGCTGGGGATGCCCCTCCAGATAGTATTCATAGGGAACTTAGTAGGAGCCCTCCAACACTTTGGAGTTCTAGACAGAAGGAAGTCGGAGAAGAGAGAAAGGTCAAGTATGAGAAAATGGTTCACCTTAGTCTAATAAAGGAGGTCAGATGCATACTCTTCCATCCTGTGTCCTGTGCAAACTAAAGATGCTTCTGGAACATCCTATGGACTGAATGATAGGTGTGTACTCTAGAGCTCTCTACGGCACGTCCTGTGTGGTTAAGACTAAGAAAGTATCTAGATTCCCAGTTCATTTGTGATTCCCAACCTGGCTAGGGACTGAGTTCTCTCTTTCCGTTTCTTTCCCTCCCTCCGTCCCTCCGTCCCTCCGTCCCTCCCTCCCTTCCCCCGTCCCTCCCTCCCTCTCTTCCTCCCTCTGTCTTTCTTTCAAGTGTCCTGTGCTAGTCTCAAACTTACTATATAGTTTCTTCTTTCCCAGTACTGGATTACAAGGTGTAAGCTCTTTTGCCCAATGAGGATTGGGTTTTAACCCCCTTTTCTTCCCATAGTATGATTCTTTTCTGGGAAGGAATGTAGTCCCTGTTGTCTTCAGAGAATTGAATTCTCTGTCTGCTGTCACAATGTAAGGTGCCAGTATCTAGATTTCCTGTCATTAAAGTACCCTGCCATCCTCCATGTGGATAATGAGAGGGCACTCTGCTCATAGAGAAGGCTCGACAAGCTTGTTGATGTCAGAAGGCTTGCAAATTTCACAGGAACTTACCCAGGAGATAGGCCTGCCCAGGCCCAAACTGATGGATGCATAATATAAAGTAACCGTGGCTTGTGAGAATGGATGACTATCTGAATATTTAACTATTCTGTTTTAACAGACTCAACATTTAGACGACTGTATAGCTGCAAAAATGTACCCTTTTCTGTATGACTGAACAAGGTCCAACATAAGCCCTTACCTAAAAATCTAAACCACGGGGTTGGGGATTTAGCTCAGTGGTAGAGCGCTTGCCTAGCAAGCGCAAGGCCCTGGGTTCGGTCCCCAGCTCTGAAAAAAAGAAAAAAATCTAAACCACAGGAATGAAGTAGGGTCTTATAGGTATACAGAACATCTGTAAGAATGTATGAATATGTGAAATACAGAATGCCAAAATCCAAAACGTTCTGACCATTGACATGAATCATATCACTCACTTGACTTCATGGGACAGGCCACAACCAACCAAAATGCAGTGTGTTCAGCATCTCCAAGGCTCTCTGAGGCCCTTGTAGATTGTGTGTGTGTGAGTGAGTGTATGTGAATGTGTGTGTGTGAGTGTGTGAGAGAGTATGTGTATGTGTGTGTGAGAGAGTATGTGTGTGAGTGTGTGTGTTAATGAGTGTGTGTGTGAGAGAAAGTATGTGTGTGTGAGTGTGTGTGAGAGAGTATGTGTGTGAGAGTGTGTGTGAGATTATGTGTGTGAGAGAGTATGTGTGAGAGTATGTGTGTGAGTGTGTGTGAGAGAGTATGTGTGTGAGAGTGTGTGTGAGAGTATGTGTGTGAGAGTATGTGTGTGTGTGTGAGTGTGTGTGTGTGTGTGAGAGAGAAAGAGAGAGAGAGAGAGAGAGAGAGTGAGAGGGAGAGAGAGTGCTGTGTCTGTGAGTACATGTGTCCATGCACATGTATGCAGAAGTCAGAAGAGAACATCAGGTGTCCTGTTCTATCAATCTGAACCTCAATACCTTGAGACAGAGTCTCTCGCTGAACCTCAGCCCCATTGCTGTGGCACTAGGGTTACAGACATCTACCATGCTCTCTGTTCTGCCATGTGCTCTGGGCATTGAACTTCAGGTCCCTATGCTTACGTGGCCTGTGTTCTTATCCATTGTAGCATCTCCCCAGCCCACGAAGCATTTTTCCTTGATCAAGTTTTACTAGGATCCTATGAGGTTATAACACTTGTAAGAATCCTAAATCCTAAATTACCATAAAGGAATTTCAGATAAGGGACACTCAGCTGCGCGCCTGCACAATGACATGGCCACTGGCACATTAAGGCATGGGTGAAGGGAGGGCAGGGGAAGAGAGGCAAAGTCTCATGGTGTGTCTTTCTACATGGTGATTTCAAAACTTGTAAATGTAATATCTATTTTAAGAATCAAAACACTCCATACCAATAAAAAACAACAAAACCAAAAGCAGAAATCAATGAATGTAAACTAGCTCATGTCTCCAAGTTGCTTTGTGATTCCACACCGCCGCTGACAGCAACTGAGAAACGTTGCTGTCACACGCAAGGCAGGAACAAACAATCACAATAAAAGCTGGAGGCCAGAAATGCAGAACAATTACTCCCTGGGTCTTGGAAGTGGGTTTTTTTTTTTCTGATGAAGAAAATGGCAAGCATGCTATTTTGACAGCTCATCCTACAAGAACAAGACACCCATCAGCCGTGTTTTACAAATCTCAGCAAATGAAGTTGCTTCTGTTTTCTTCCTCCCATCACTCAGGACTGATGGGTCATTTCTTATGAATGGGACTGAAGAAATAGATTCCCAGGTTGACAGATTACTTTTGTAAGGGCGTGGTGTGGGAGGGACGATGCCATTGGTGGTAAGAAAAAAAAATGTTGCAGTAAAATACGAGAGGCACGAGGCCAGCCTTGTTATTCTGGAAGCATTAAGATACTAGGAAGATGTGATTGTTCCCTCCTTTCTGGTCAGGGGGGATTTTTGCAGTGTGAGTGTCATCATAAGCCAGGCTCTCTCTGATTCTGCCTGGGAGACCTTCATTTTTTCAAATTAATGTATTATACTATTTTAGGTAATAATGAGGTGTATAGTGTCAACTACAAATGCAGTAACAAGCCGCAGAGGGGGTATATGAAGGAACCTAGGCAGAGGAAGATGCTGTCACTCTGAGAAATGTCCCTGTGTGCTGGGGGTCATGTCACCAGTCCTTTATGCTTCATTATTAGGACATTAGGAAGAAAAACCAAGCTGGTATTTCCAGGCAAAGACCTTGTTCCTCATTATGAACAACCCTAGTGACCTCCCACCAGACTCAGCAGAGACATCTGAAACACTGAAGGAAGAAAGATACTCCCTCCTCCGCTTTGCTTGTGAGGTCAGCAGCGGGAAGATAAAGGCCAGGAGAAAAGGTGCCAAGGAGAAAGTAAGACCCCCATCTACTGTGTCTGTCGCATGGACCAGCAGAGGCAGGGGCCTCCTGCTGGAGCTGCCAAGGGGCTGCTCTTTGGGGAACAGGATGGTCCACTCTGGATCTACCATCATACGTAGTACATAGAGAATAGCATTAAAGGGAAGGATGCCACCACAAGTCAAGAGGTCCCCAGGCTCTGTGTCTCACCCTCCTGCATTCTGTCTGCAGATGTTAAATCCTGTCACACTGGTTCAAAATCTAAACACTTTTATTGTTGATATTTAAAAATATTATTATTATGTACTCAAGCTTGGTGCAAGTTAGGAAAATATCTTCTTACTGATCATAACCTCAGTGTTCCCCAGGTATGCAGGAATGTCTTTCCAGGCTTGCCCACCACAGTAACAGCCTGCCCTGGGGTAAATGCCCTGCCTCCTTCTACCTGGTCTCACACAGAGCTAATTTATACCCTAGGAAGTAAGCATCACGAGGACACCAACTGGTCTACCTAGCCACTTCCTCATATTTAAATATATTTCTATTTAACATCCTTTTAATGTTGGAATTTAAAAATAAAGCTTTTTCTGATTGGAAAAGCAATGTGTGGTTATTTGAGGACAATTCCAAAATATGTAGAAAATCTGGAAGAAATTAACAAAACGACTGTCTTAATTTCCAGTTAGAGGTACATGAGGTACATGCATCCAGCTGTGTGTGTGTGTGTGTGTGTGTGTGTGTGTGTGTGCTCGTATGTACACATGTATGCACTTATAGGTCAACACTGACCGTCTTCCTCAATCACTCTCAACTTTCCTTATGGTTTTGAGACAGGGCCTCTCACTGAACCTTGTGCTCACCGACTTGGTTCCTCAAAGATCTTCCTGCCTCTGCCCTCTCTTCCCTAGCCCTGGAATTATGGGTAACACTACCATGTTCCTCTGTTTACATGGGTTCTGGGATACTGAAGTCAGACCCATATGTTTGCATGACACAGCTACATTACTGACTCAATATCTCATCAGGGTCCCCATCTTTTCCTTTTCAAAGTATTTATTTATTTTGTGGGATTATAGCATAATGACATCATTTCCTTCTCCATTTCCTTCCTCCAAGCCCTCCCTTAAGTCCTTCCTTACTCCCTTTCAAGTTTATGGCCTCTTTTTCATTACTTGTTTTTACACATATTTTTAGGACTAACTTTTATTTATTTACATACATATTTCTTAAAACTATTCACATTTTAATCATGTTTGCCCCTCCCCCAACTCCTTCCAGAAGCTTCCTAACTGCTCACCTACTCAACTTTATGTTTTTTTTCCTCTCTCTCTTTCAAATAACCCCCCTCCCAACAAACCCCACAAAAATGAGACTTGGAACAAAGTGACGAGATAAAAAAAGCCATGCATCTTTTTTCCACTTTTCTTTTTCCTTACTGGAAGATTCTTCTTCCATGGGTCCATGGTTTTCTGATGTGTTCTATATGTGAACTATAAAGCTGGACTGAGTTTTGCTTTTCTGATACCTTCTCATACAAGCATCTAGATAACAACATGGTGGATTTTACGGCAAATACAGGCCTTGGATCTAATCCATCTCACATCCGAGACGCCTAGTACAGGGTCTGGGATATATCACAGGCGTCACAGTTGGGTCAAACTCTAGCATGGCTTTACTGTAGTGTTCCCAAGGTCTCTCTAACAAGCTGTTACTGGGACAAGCACAGAGTGTTAAATCGGTGTTAGGGATCTGGCCGTGCTGTAGAAGAAGCTTTGTTCAACTCAAGTCTGTGGAATCACACAGGGAAACCTACAAAGAAGAGCGGTTGAGGTGCGAGGGCGTCTATTGCTAAGGACTGTGACTATATAGAGAATAAGGAAGCACCAGCCATGTCTTGACTAATCAGTGCCTATTGGCTACCTTCCAGCATTCCTGCAGAGGCCTAGACCTAAAATCACACACAAAACCTCCACGCTAAATGCTTGATAGAATATGGCTTGGCCACGAGAAATTCGTTCTTAGAGTGTGCTTGCATAATCAGCATGCAGCAGCAGCTTGGGCTGCACAGGCTGACAGGGCATTTCCAACACTCTGGCTCGTGAGGGAGAGAGGGCATTAGCTCAGCAGTAGCTCAGAGGCTGGAGATCTCAGAACATGCCTCAACTAGGGCTATAGTGTCGTGTCTCCAGGGACACCTGGCCGTGTCTCAGGACATCTGTGATTGTTAGTTGAAGTTGAAGGCTGTGTGAATAAAACTCAAGGATGTAGCTAAACATCTCATGGTGCCCAGGACAGCTCCTAAGGAGAAAGTGTTGCCTACCTCAAAACATCCTCAGGGTGTAGAAACAGTCTATTACCATAGTGGTTTCCAATCTGTTCACATACTAGGAACACTTGGGAGCCTTAAAAAAATCATATAAAAATTCCTTAAAAACAAGGGGGAAGAATCTCTTAAGTAGGGCTCAGACCCTCCATTGTGGACGTCCTCAGGGATTCTCAAATGTAGCTATAGTGCAAGGTGGAATCACCAGTTCCCAGTAAGCCCCAGAACAGAACCCTTCTCCTTGCTACAGACGCACTGGATGCTTTGCTCAAACAGCGCTTGGTAAATATTATATGCCCTGGAAGGGGGTAGACCAGTCATCTGTCATTTACACCTTACAAACTGCTGTGCTTGGTCTGTGTTGACTTTTAACCTATTGGTGGTTAATAAAAGCTGTTTTTCTCCAGAGTCAATTATTCAGTCCATCGGATGGACTTGACTTCCGGCATAACACACACACACACACACACACACACACACACACACGCTTTCTGCTTGAATAATTACTTCTGAAAGTGAAAGGTATGCAAACAATCTGAGCAATATATTCACACCAAAGGAGGCTGATAAAATTAACTCCATCTTTTTGTCATTCCCCCCGCCCCCCTCACCACAGGCAATGACAGGATTTAGAAACACAACGGCAAATGTGGGCCAGGAACTTCCACTATTATCGCTTGAGAAATGAAGGAAGAAAATTAACAAATAAAAAAATCCCAACTAAGACATCAAAGATAGGGACACCTGATGTTTACTGTGTTTCATTAGCATCTCAGTGATCTGGTTGGTTGACTTGATTGCATCTAATGCAGGTCTGGGGTAGACTTTCCATGGGCCCTGATATGTATATTTCTCTCTCTCTCTCTCTCTCTCTCTCTCTCTCTCTCTCTCTCTCTCTCTCTCATATATATGTGTGAGGGGGGGTGGGGAGAGAGGGAGAGAGTAAGAAAGGGGGAGAGTAAGAGAGGGAGAGAAGAGGGAGAGAGGGAGAGAGGGAGAAAGGGAGAGAGAGAGAGAGAGAGAGAGAGAGAGAGAGAGAGAGAGAGAGAGAGAGAGACTTGAAGAAGGATAAGAATGCACCTTGAAATTAAAACCATGTTGTCTATCTGCTGGCCAGCTGTTGCCCAGGAGTGTTAACCTGTGGAATTACCTGATTAAGGTTGCATAGGATCACTCAGGGACATTTAAGAACTCTGGGGCTTTACCTGGAGCTCTGTCTGGCTCTCTGGGGCAAATGTCTATAACACAGCCTCATTTCTGTCCCTTGTGAGGGACAGAGATGCCTAAGTAAATGAGCCATTGGGACAGATGGGCTCTACCGCTTGCCAGGTGAGAACAAGAGAGGTAGAAATTGGAAGGACATGAACAGTGTCTTGAAATAGTGCTGAGGTAGGAGACAGCTCTGTAGGAGGCAGGGAAAGGGTAAAGAGAGGCTGAGCCCCAGTGGGAAGACAAGACGGGACTCACATACACAGGGGAGACTCTTCTATATGAAAGGAATGGCACTGCACAGCTCCAGGGGCAAAGAACTTGGCTGTTGGGAGAGTTTCACGTAACACGAGGCTGGGTAGGAGTCTGGGATGAGAAGAGAGATTGAGTCTGGAGAGGCAGCTAGGGCAGACATGAAGGCTCAGTGTAGTACATGTGGGTAGTGTGCACGAAGGAAGACAGTTGTAGAAAAATGGTGGGCATCCTGAAGATAAGTGGCAGAGTGGAGAGAAAGATCCTGAGTTTGGCTCAGAAGGTCCCGGAATTTCTCCACACTCTTTCTGTGTGATCCTCGTGAGCTGACACGGGGGTGTGGAGGAGGGTTCCTGTGGAAGAGCACAGGCAGAGATACAGACAGAGCCATCAGAGCCCAGGAAACTTAAGGGAAGGGCTGAGCCCACACAGAGTCAGCTAGCTCTCTAGAGATAGGGGAAGAACCTGGAAAACCGGAGGGAGGGACAGGGGGCCCCTTTATGTAGGTAAGAATTATACTGAGTACCTAGAGACCCAGAAGGAAAAAAATGCTAAAAAGAGAGAAGTGGGAAGGGAGGGGAAGGGGAGTAAGGAATGTAAGCCTTTGTTTGGCATTTCTTCAAAATACTGCTGCAGAGTCTAGAGACTCAAATTGCCTTTTGCTCTTTTTGGATGTCATCCCAAGGTTCCCCTTGACTCCAGGCCAAGTACTCACATGCCAGGAGTGAAGTAGGGAGGACTCATTACTTGGCCTGACACAGTCTCTCAGCGTGAAGTTCTGGAAAAGTCTGCAGCGTTTTTTTTTTGTTGTTGTTTGTTTGTTTGTTTGACTCAACTACTACAAGGGCCCCATGTACTATGAGCAGGACTCTTATCTTCAGGTCCTTCCTATGGCAGCTGGAATCAGGGCCACCCAGAGGATCGTCTCAGTGGGGAAAGAGTGGAATCCCATGACTACCCTGGTAGGCAAGGTGAAGCTCCATGTTAGAATGGAGAGTTTGTGTCTGGGGAATAGGCGTCATGTCCCAAAGCCAGTCCTAGCCTTCTGCCTCAGAGTGAGTTCCTCTAGCTCTTCAGTTTCAGCAAGGGAACAACGGGGCCTGGAGAGACTGCACTCAACAGACCTCTATCCCTGCAAGATCCACAGGGAGTGCCGAGGCTGCAGGGTTGGCTCAGTGCGCCCTAGAGAAAAGGCCTCCTGGGTCTCAGGACTTGGGTCTCAGGACTTGGGTCTCAGGACTTGGCCTCTTTGGGTCACTTAGGTTTTCATCATAGGACAGTGGCTGAAACGAACTATTAGCAGAACTTTCTGGATATTAAAATGTCAAGGAAGTATGTTCTTATGAGAAATAATAGCTTGTGTTTTTATTTGAACCGTTCTCCAGGTCCCAACCCCCTTTTAATATTTACTTCCACTCACATAAAGAAATTGCATTATCATCTAGTTTATGAAATCGGGTCCTCCCAGCCCCCAATCTGTGGTGATTTATTTCCTTTATAGAAAATGTTAATAACTGGCCAGGAATCTAAATCTTAAAAGCAAGCAAAAATGAAGTCTTTGAAAATGAAAACAAATGATTCATTTTTTTTTTCTTTCAGGGAACTGCTGCTCCTTAAGATGCAGGAGGCTAGGTGGGGAGGAAATAAATGACTGCATTACCTCCCTGAAAGAAGTCCCCACGGCTGTTGTCTTTTCCTTCCCATCTGTGCACTGTATGAGAAATTATGAAGTGCGTCTGGGGCAATAGTGTCCCTAGTTAAAGGAACCCAAGGATCAAAGACAGACACTTCCAGAAGATGGCTACCGTGAAAGAGACAAATATATCCGGGAAGGAGCAGGTACCCAAAGACTCCAAGTCAAGAACTCCGACGGGAGAAATGAGGGATCATTTTGGAGTAGCACACACTGGAATAGGGTATTGGGGGGGTCCATGAGATTTGTCCAACTGAAGAGAGAAGTACAAAAGAAAACTGCAGAGAGAAACCTGAACAGCCACCTAGGGCGGAAGAAGACATCTGGAGATGAGAGTTGAGGATGGACATGGGCCAGGCTCAGCGCCCTACAGGAGGGCATGAGCTGGTCATTTGTAGTGTCACAGAAATCCTTCTGGCTGAAGTGTGGTGGAAGAGGGTTGTCTTGGAAGGCTAGCTAGGTGACGACTGGACGGGTCTCAACAAGAGAAGGAGGACAGCCTGCACAGCTGCAATGGCGGTGTGACTCAGGCTAAGAAAAGATGCAGAGGCCCCTGTGAGGCGGGAACAAGCTGGCTGCATAGGGGGTCATTCGGCACCAGATGTTCACACAGAGAATGGGAAGGTGGCAGGCTGGTGGCCAAATCAAAAATTCATGTGGAGGAGGAGGAGAAAAACAAAAAAGACTCTGGGAAGAGAGAAGTGGGTGGGAGACACTTAGTTGGGAGGCAAGAGGTGGAAGGGACCTGAGAGGGGAGGAGGCTGAGCTACAGTCGGCCTCTGGCTTTAATTCAGCCTTCCCTTCCCGTTACTACAGAATTTCATGGTGGGCCTCTCACTATCTCACTATTATACACAGCCTTATTCCATGACTCCTTCTGTGAGTATCTCATGCCACGGACACTTTTCCAGCTGCATATAATACACACACACACACACACACACACACACACACACACACACACAATATAATATAATATAATATAATATAATATAATATAATATAATATAATATATACAATGTCCCCTCTGAGTTTTACTTTCAGCTGCTCCATCATGTGTCTTAGAGGCTTGACGAACTGCCCTGTGCAATTGCCCTCCTGACAGACCAGCGCAAAGGAACAGCTGCAGCAAGGCGAAGACGGTACTGGGCACTCTGGCCCCGGAGAGGCCTGTGGGCAGCTGTGGCTGCCTGGAGCCTACCCTCTCCCCTGCACCCCAAGGTTTTTGATTACCGTGCTATTGCAGCCGGCGAAGCAGGCTGACAGATAGGTGATGCCATCGGCCCCGCACACTGGCGTGAAGGAATCTGTCTGGCATTCACAGTTGTTGTTGCACGGAGAGTAGGGGTCAAGGGGCGAGCCACGTGCTGAACTGGAAAAGAAGGGTTGAAGGGGACTCATTAGAAGCAGGGCTAACGCTGGTGACAGCACTGCCTCGATGGGCCTCGTGGTGCCCTTGTCCAGGGTGCTTACCTAGCCTGACTCTCTCCCGCCATCTTATTCCTGGCTGCCCTGCAAGGGCCTGTGCAGGGCCACTGCTGAGAGTCCGGTCTGTACCCCTTGAAAGAGTACTAGGCTGGGTAGCTGGCTAAATGGCTTCTGGGCTCCTCCCAAAGTGGAGAGGAAGGATCTTTTTGCCTTTGTAACCATGTGCCCTTTGAGCTGAAGGCAGCAGGGGCTCAGCTTAGGGTCATTCAGTTCTTACCTTCAACTACTCCTGTGCTGCTGGGCACCCCATCCACTCCTGCATACAGGATGCCCAGCCTGGCTGTAAGCTTCTGATTGGTTCAATATCCAGAGACATAGAGGGAAAGCGCTAGGGTACTTTGCACTTGCCTCTGCAGTGAAAAGACGCAGCTACCAAGAGCGCACAAGCTGGGAAAGAGACATATGGTGGAGTCCAGTCTGCAGTCCCAGAAGAAGGAAGTGACTTCAGTACTGTCATGTCCTACTGTGTCCTAAGGCTCAGAGTGCTTCCTGATAACACAGTAACATGGGAACCCCTGGCTGCTTTCATCACGCTCTGTTGGAGGAATCCTATGTTATCATTTTTTTTTTGTTCTCAGTATAATCCCACAAGCTTTATCAAAGGAGAAATCAAGGCTGAGCCGGGAGAATCATGTGTCCAGATGCATGAGTGCCTGAGTGTTGAGGATGGGTTAGTGCGACCTGAAGGGCAGCCAGAATGCAGCATGTCCTGGGCTACACTCTTCAGCTCAGGGTGCTCTCAGAGTCCCATAAGGAAAAGAGACAGTGGACACAGAGATAATATAGTCCCATAACGCATTTGAACATCAATCACTATAAGGACTCTAGTCCATGGTCCCAGGAAGATAATCAAGGCTTAAGAAAAGGGATGCCATAGCAACAGGCTGGTTCCTGCTCCTCCTGCCTTCCCTCCCATCTTATCTTTATCCCTCTCTTCCCGTTTAAACATGTTCACTAGGGGCCTGACCCAATAATGACCATGTGAGCTGGATGGGGGCTTCTGACTCATGTAGGAATTACTGAAATTGATATCTTTTATTTTGAGCAGAATTTTGATAGAGGTTTTATTTTTATTCTCATCATTTTCATTCCCATCGTTCCTGAAGTCAAAGTCAGAAAGAGCAAGTGGACTGGAGAATGAATGTTTGCTCTGTACTCTTCATTGTCTTGCTGTGGGGGAGAACAGCTCAACAACCAGAAGACGGGCTGAGTCTTACAACTGCGAGTAAGGAACTAAGGCCTCTGTGCTCCTCTGCTCTGGATCCCTCGAGACCACGTTGGCTCTATTAGCCTGTGGTGGGCAGTCCAGGTGGCCTTGGGCATGGCTGAGCTCTCCCTATGAACCCACAGTGAAGGTGGCCCAGGGGTGCTTGGGCAGGGTCAAGTTAAAACTTTAGGTACTTACTTGTTTCCATAGCGAACAGTGACCCCGGCCACAGGGCCTGTGTCACAGCCCAGGAAGAGGAAGGAGACGTAGCAGGCTGTGGACACCAGGTTGACCAGCATGGCCATCCGAATGGCCCCCAGAGCAGACAGGCTCAGCTTCTTCACCAAAAGGCCACCCAGAAAGATGCCCAGGCAGGCACAGGGGATTGCTGTCATCCCTGAGGAAGCAGAACAGTGGACTATGAATGGCAGAGGAGGGACTGGTGGGTATCAGTGGGCCCTGCGTCTCCATGTGACTCTCAAGTCTTCACAGAGGGTCTTAGGTCTGTTCCCAGAGAACTCTCAGATAACTAAGGGGGACAGTTGTTGGGAGCCACAGTATACACAGCTGGCATATCACACCTGATGCCATACACAGCTGGCATATCACACCTGGTGCCATACACAGCTGGCATATCACACCTGGTGCCATACACAGCTGGCATACCACACCTGGTGCCATATACAGCTGGCATACCACACCTGGTGCCATACACAGCTGGCATACCACACCTGGTGCCATACACAGCTGGCATACCACACCTGGTGCCATACACAGCTGGCATACCACACCTGGTGCCATACGTGCACAAAGCTAACGTGCAGCCAACCAAGAGATGAATTCAGAACACTGGGGACCAAGGGTGAAATCCAGGAAATTAAATATTGGGAAGCAATGATACCAGCTCTGCATCAGTATTTCTTTGTTTGTCTCCCCCACCACCCCTTCCTTTTTGGTGTTTTGGTGTTATTCTATAGACCAGGTTAGCCCAAAACACTTGGCAATGCTAAACAGCTACCCAAGTGTTGGGACTCAAGGCATATCAAGGTTCAACTTCTATGTGAACTCAACTCTCCCGTTCCCTCCCCTCCTCTCCTCTCCCCTCCCCTCCTTTCCCCTCTCCTCCCCTCCTCCTCCTTCTCCTTCTCTCTCCCTCCCTCCCTCCCCCCTCCCTCCCTCCCTCTCTGAATGTTTGTATGCATGTGCACATATATGTGCCTGTGTCATGTAGCAGCCAGAGGATATCCTTGGGTGACATTTCTCAGGCACCTGTTTCTGAGACACCACCTCCCTTTGGCTTTTTTATTGGTTGGTTGTTTTATTTTGGTTTTGGCTGTGGAACTCAGGACCTTAAGCACCCTGGCTGGCACTTAACTATCCTTGTGCATTTCTGAAGTGGCCTGGACAAGGGACTTAAGATCAACCGAAGAGTTTTTGCTGGAGGAGATGGTTCAGTAGGTAAAGAGACAGCACGATGGCTGGAGACCAGGTCCCCAGAACCCATGTGAATGCCAAGCAGGCCTGGTGGCGCACCTGGAACCTCAGTACTCAGGGATTGGATACCTGGGACAAGGTAGACTAGTAAAAACTGCAAAGCTCCAAGCTCAGCAAGAGATTCTGCCTCAAAAGATTAAGTGCTGAGTAGCTGAGGAGGACATGGACATCAACATGATGCTCACACACATATGACCACACATGTCAGTGGAAGACACACACTTAAACATATGAACATTCACCCTCTATTCACACACTTGAAGGCATATATAAATATATACAAGCAAACAGAAATACATGCAACACAGACACACACGTACTTACACATGTGAAAGCATGCATGCATGTACACGTAAATACACACACACACACACACACACACACACACACACACACACACACACTCTGAGAATTTTTATTTTCTCATGAGGACAAGGAAGGCTTATGGTAGGCTCCAGGGCTGTTTACCAAAGGTTGAAGGGCTCACAAATCTGAGGCGGACACCATTTAGCCAGGTCTGCTATACCTCAGAAAGCAGTGTCAACCAGTCACTATGTTCTGCAGCACTTGGTGAATAAAGGGCGAGCATTCAATCTCTCTCTCTCTCAGACACAGAGCTATCTCCAAGGCAGAAAACCCGAAGCCTGTTCCCAGGATTCCCAAAGACCCAGGGTGTTGTCAGAAAACCAAAGGACCCTGCTGTTCCAATCGCCTGTTTGCTGTGGCTCTGTTCGGATTCATTTCATCTATGACTCAGCTTTAAATTACCGAGTGTCATTTATCTACTGTGTAGATTATGCATGGCTAATTTTCCAGTCTACTCGGCCTCCTCCCTGCCAATCAACGGACCCCCAGGTCAATCAGCTACATCAACCAGCTGGTAAGTGCTACGGGAATGCAAATTAATTTTTTGTATTAGGGTAAGAAAATATAATCAGGAAGGCTTAGCTTGCCAAGACACTAACCTGTATGTAAAACAGACCAGGACCTGTGTGTCACTGGACGCTTCAGACATCTGGGCTTAGTTTTCCAGCCTTTGGTATGAATATGAAGATATGACCTTGTTCTGTGTGCATCCATCCCCAGTCCATGCCACTGAGCACCCCAACACCCAGTTTTCCTACTTTCTCTCCCTAGAAGAGTCTAGATGCCCAGGGTGCCACAGCCTTTGCATATGCTTTGGTTCTATTCCTAGGATACTCTTCCAATTTTCCTTGGCTGATCTTCTCCCTTTCCAAGAGGCTTCATCAGTCCCTAGTTCTCTGGTGACATGGAAAGGGGACTTAATATCAGGAGAGATGGATCAGTGGATAAAACACAAATGAGAGGGACAGAGTTGGGATCTCAGAAGTCAAGTAAACCTGGGCAGGTGGTGGCTCAACTGTAATCACACACTGTTGAGGAAGAGACATGGTAGGCTAGCCAGCTAGACTGGAGGAGCTCTGGGCTCAGTTACCATCTCCCGCTATCCACCAGCAGGATTCCTGTTTCCATGGCTCTCCCTGCCATCTAAAGCTGCCCTGTTTATTTTTACCCATCCTGTCTCTTGCTCTCATCCTTTATCAATGTGAAGCTTCCAGAAGGACGGAGCACCCTTCAGATCCCATTCAGTCCAGCCCAATCCCTAGGGATGGCATTCAGGCACCCCTTTGAGAATGAATGGATCTGCAAGCACATTGGATCTGTGTGAATAAGCCTTGGTGACAACATGCACACTCCCAGAGAGCATCCTGGGCTTTGTTTCATTTTCTAGTTGAGACAGTGGGGGTGTCACCTGGTGATGATGGTAACCATGGCAACAACAGGATTTCAGCACCTTTTCTCCCAGTCACTATTAGCTTTCCTCTCTCTCCTTCTCCAGTGTGTGTACATGTCCAAAACACCCGTGGCCACTGTCAGAACTTCCCAGGACCAAAACTTCCTCCTCATTAGATTAACTAATGCAGATTGAGCCCTTTTAATCTGCACTCATAAATCAATGTCATCGCCTCATGGACTGTCTACCCTGCTCTGCTCTGAACTCTGACCCATCTGCTGATGACTTTGTGGGTGGCCTGTATGTAGCCTTGAACGTATAGATTGGGATAAGTGTATGCACACCTTCTTCTGAGAGTTCAGGAGCTATTCTGAGAGCATCTCCTTACATCAGCCTCCCCTAGTGTACCCTGCCAGCTTCTCCTGCAGTGTGTTCTCCCCAGTACAGACTGACTGGATCTATGCCACAGGCTAGATGTCTACAGGGACAGGGGATACCTGATGCCAGCCTGCCTGGAGAACAGGAGGATGCCCCCACCCACTTTTTCTTTCCACCTTGTTAAGTGCTCCAACATGCAGGCATCACTGGGAAACAAACAGATGCTAGGCAGTAGAATTGTTTTCCTGACCTTCTGCCCCCAGACTATAGATTTGTTTGTTGATAGAAAACTTAGGCATTTCTTCTAAAATAGAACCTGGTCCTGAGGATGCAGCTGTGTAAGCACAATCAAAGCGGAAGATACAGCAGCAGAGAAACCCAGGGTTTAGAGATAAACCCTGGGGTGCTGGAGGACTAACCCCCAGATTCTAGAGACAACAAAAACTATAGCTTCTATTACAGGGGAATGTGTTTTTCTCCTCTGTCCTGCAGGCATTGAAAAGCAGGCTGCAGTTTACTAAGGCTTACCTAAAAGTGGAAGGTAAGAATGATTAGTGGGGGAGGGGGGAAGTTTGCATTCCACAGTAGTTTCCAGGGAGAGAAAACTGTGGTGTGCTCTCATAATTGTCAGGGTTTAGATTTCTTTTTAAACTAGAATGTTGTATCCTGTGAAACACACAAAGACCACCCTGGTAAACTTTACAATTTGGAAAATTGGATGTGCAGACACCTGCACGACCAGCACTCAGGTCAAGCTTAGAACAATTCCAGATACGCTGGGGCTTGGGACTGCTTGACCCTTGGCACTTTCACGAGAACCAGGAGTAGGGGCGCACAACTGGAATCACAGAGCTGGACTGCAGGGAGACAGGTCGAGCTCAGCCACATGCTGGCCAGCTGGTTCAGTGCGGAAAAAGACTTTGCATCAGAAACTAAGGTGGAGAGGGACCGAAGAAGACAACCTGCTGTTGACCTCTGGCCTCCACATGCATGTGTGTGAATGTGCACCTGTATACACATGTATATAACACACATACACACACATAGACACACACTGCACACGCCTACAAACGAATGCATGCATAAATGCATGAAGGCACATGCGTGCACGAACACACACATACACACACACACACACACTGCACATGCCTACAAATGAATGCATACGTAAATGCACAAATGCATGTATGCGCACATGCTTGTACACACACATACACACACACACACACACACACACACACACACACACACACACACACACACACACACACGGGCACTTGCAAGCTGCCTAAGAGGCTCCCGGGTACCTCTTTGTAGTCTTCAAGGACATCTGTGGCTTTGGCTTCTTTTACTTTAATTGGCAATTCATTTTTTTTAAAGTCCCATAAATACCTCTTTCTCTTTGTGTGTGACATCTTTCAACTCGTACACATTCCCATGGAAGCCTGTGTGAGAATTCGTCCTTTCCCGAGCCGTGTGGTATAGAATGAACAGTCTATAGTTTATTTACCCATTCTGCCGTAGACAGACATTTGGGTTAGTTCCAGTGTGAGATAATTATGCATAAAGCTGCTCTGAATGTTGTTATATATGCATATGTAAATGAGTGGACCTAAACACTCCAGTCTGTTGGATAAGTGCCCAGAAGCAGAACTGATGGATCACAGCACAGGCATATGCTGAGCTTTAATGGGTGCTGCAAAAACTGCCCAAAGCAGAGGCTCCCCTGTGCATTCCCACTGCAGTGTGGGTTCCAGTTGCTCCTCATCCTCACCAGCACTCAGCACTATCTATCCCATCAGTGTGCCACAGCGCCCCCTTTAGGTTTCATGTGCATGTCCCTCATCACCCATGCTGGTCAGCATCCTTCTAATTTGTTGGCCATTTTGTGAAGCAATGGGAAATTTCTCTCCCTCACCCTCGCCCTCTTCCCCTCCCCCCTCTGTGTATGTAAGTATGTGTGTGTATGTATATTCATTTGTGTGCATGCACAGATGCACATGGGTATATGGGTGCTGGTAGCTGAAGTTTGCTACCTTTACCCATGGATCTCCACTTTATTTAAAGTTTTTATTTTATTTTATGTATACGGTCATCTTCCCCGCATGTATGCTCATGCATTGTGTGTATGCCTGAGGCCAGAGGAGAGCACTGAATCTCCCAAAACCTGACTTATTTGCAGTTGTGAGCTCCCATGGAGGTAGTGGAATTTAACCTAGGTCCTCTCAAAGAGCTCTTAGCCATGGAGACAGCTTACCAGCCTCTCTACCTTATTTTCTGAGATGCAATAGCTCACTGAATTCAAGAGTTTACCAGTTGTTTAGACTGGATCCCTAGTGAACTCTGGGGATCTGCCTGTCTCTTCTTCCCTCAGCCATGAGGTTATAGATGTGCCCTGCCTTGATGGGCTTTTAAGTAGGTGCCGGGCACCCAAGATCACATCCTCATCCTCATGCAGCAGGGACTTTACCAATCAAACTGTAAGATTTATGATTTTTTATTTTAGGTATGCATGCTTTGCCTGAGTGTATATGTGTGCAAACACCATGTGCATTCCAGGTGCCTGCAGGTCAGAAGAGGGTATGGGATCCCTTAGAACTAGAGCTATGGATGGTGTGGGTCACTATGTGGGCATTGAACCCAGGTCCTCTGTAAGAACAATTAGTGCTATTAATTGCAGAGCCATCTCTCCAGCCCCACCCCAGGAGATGCTAAAGGGTATGATAAGGAAATCCTCCTATTCTTCCCAGTTGACAACAAAGATGAAGTCTAGGAGTTGGAACCCTCTGCCACCTGGGCATACATTGTACTCAGCAACCTTAATCACATGTCCCTCTTCTGCCCTTTCAGAGGATCAGCTGAGCTCTTGCTAGGGCTGTCCACTCAGGTTCCCTCCCTTCTGCAATTCCCTTCTGTTTCACTGCTTAGAAATCTTTTATCTTTAGTGTTTTAGCTATCTATGCTATTAACCAAGATCCCCTCTTCAGCCCTCAACTGAATGCAGGACATCACCAATTATGTATCATTCCTATCAAGTTTACATTGGAACTCAGCATCCTCAATTGCTTTGTTCTCGACAATCCTAGTCAAGTTCTGAGGTGGTCAACTCAATTAATGCAGCCTGTCGATCATATGAAGAGTGAAGAGTAAATTCCTCTCACATGAAAAGCAGTCTAAGGTATACTCTGTGAACATACGGTCCACCCCACCTCGGCAATGCTGCTTCTCGAGAGGGCAGATTGGTTTTCTTAACTCGTCTTTAAATGATTAGAAGTAGATGCCTGGTGAGAACTGTAAAGCCTCGCCTCACACTGGGAAAAATTCTGTGATCCATTAGTTATGCCTGCCATGGGCATGGTCAACAGCATGGGCATGCCTTCTTAACTTTATTTTTTCAAGATATTATTGCGTATGTATATGTGGGGAGGAGTGATACAGTGTATTTTGAGATCAGAGGACAACTTTTTGGAGCTGGCGGTCTTCTTCCACCTTCATGAGAGCTCCTGGGATCAAGTTAGGACACTTGTGTAACAAGCTTTACCCACTGACCAATCTCTCTGGCACATGGTTATATCCTCCAGGATCTGTATTTGTGAAGTGTGGGTTTTATGCTGCTAAGATCATTCTCATTGTCTAATAAAAATCTACTAATCTTTTAAGATGGACTTCCATTGCTCTCTTCTATCATATATGCTTCAAAATTTCCCATTCACGTTAGACAAGTGATTTCCTGGCCTCTTGCGATGCTTCCTACATATATCGTATATATCATTGTGTTTTCTTAAAACACTTTTTTAAAGTATTTTTATTCTGGCTCTGTGTGTCCTGGTACCCACCCATGTGGTCAGAGGACAACTTTTGGAGTTGATTCTCTCTTCCAGCCATGAGTTCTGGGTATTCAACATGGGTCGTCAGCCTGGAGCAACAGATGCTCTCCCTGCTGAGCCTTCTCACTGGCCCTAATAGTATGTTTTTAGTAGCTGTGAAAACATCACTCTGAAGTTCCTTGAATTGAAAGGATACGCATTATACCATGGCTACTACCTTAGTACACTTCTTCACACTTTTTGGAGCTCCGTGCATTCTTTGAGCATGTTGGTAAAGCAGGAGGACAATGAGACCCACTCACCGAGCAGCTGGTTGGCAGAGGAAGTGGTGAGGTTAAACTGCTGTTCCAGGTACTTGCCCAGGAAGGCAGCGAAGCCGGCCACCACAGCAATCTCCATGCAAGCAGCCAGGACGATGCAGGTGAACACAGGGTTTGAGAGCAGGTGCTTGGTGACCTTGGGAATCACTGTAAGGAAGGAAGAACAGAAAGCAAGGTCAAGGTCATACATGTTGAGTGCTTACTTTAAGACCTTCTTAGACCCCTCATTGATGCATTCTTGCCTGTTTCTTTAAACTATACCATGTGGAGCATCCCCTGGGGGGTGGGGGGAGTGTTCCTCAGGCCAGAATCTATATTTTGTAGGTTATTTGTAACTGAAAACTCTGGCTTCCAAACCACAACAAAATCCCACAAATTAATCCATTTTTCTACTAAAACAGGCTGCTTTACCTTGCTTCTATTCCACAACTTCAGGAGTTTAAGTCAAAGACCTTTTACAAGAACTTTTCATCCCTCACTCTACTCCAAAAGGAAATCATCTTGGGATTGTGATTTCCAAAATGGAAACTGCAACATATATATATTATACATTTTAAATGTGAAAATATTTAGGCATGCTTCGATGTGCCCCCTAGAGGTTCACCATTTAGAACCGTGCTCTGTATGAGTACTGGAAGAATATGTTTGATGTCATTGGTATTGAGAAAGAGAGGAAACCCTTGTCCTTTAGAACATAGGCATGAGCAAATCAAGTCCTTCCCTCCACTCCCTGGACGGCTCTCACTTGCAGAGCTGGGGCATCCCAAGGGGGTCTGAGTTACCAACCTTGATTTGATCACACCCTACACAGTAACTAGTGGGATCAGCTTAGGCTTTTTTTTTTAAACTGCTCAAATGTTCACAGTAAGGAGAGCCATAACAAGGAGTCTGGGGTAGTAGTCTGGGCTTTTAGCATATGTCATGGTGCTGGGATGTCTCCGGGATGCCCTACCCTTCTTTCCTCCAGTTGCATCCATGTCTCATGCTAGGTCCTCTTGGTCTACTGTAATACTCTTCTCTCAAGCTTTTACCACACAAGTTCCCTTCCTCCCAGGTGGCCTTTCTTCATTATCCAACCTGACCCAGAAGAGGCTCCAAGACAGCCAAAGGCTCTTAGGGATCCAGAATAGTTGGCTTTTGGTATACATACTCTGAAGCTTCTGTTCCGTTCTGTTACCTCTCAACAGGGCCCAGTAGTAGTGTGGGGAGGTTGCATGATCTCATCTTGTTTGTTGGCCTCTATTTTCCTTACAGTGTGGTTTCATAACCCACAGACACTTCTTTTTACATTGGCGCTTTTTAAAAATTGGAGATTTGTTTCTGTGCTTTGAAAATAAGGACATTGCTTAGGAGTCCAGCAGTGAGAATTCTCACCACATGCTCTTCAACTGACTCTCCTCAGTTATGCTGTGGTAACACATCCTGGATGGTTCTAGAACAGTCCTGTCTCATCAGGATTGACACCTTTACTTGATTTAGTGTGTGTGTGTGTGTGTGTGTGTGTGTGTGTGTGTGTGTGTGTGTGTGTGTTGCAGGTGCATGTACGCCAAGGCATGTGTATGAAGGTCAGGGGTCAGCCTTGGGTGTCAGTCTTTGCCTTTTACTTTGAGATAGTCATCTCCTCATTGTTTCCTACCACATATGGCAGGCTAGCTGGTCTGCAGAGCTGCCGGGAATCCTGTTTCCACCTCCCATCTCTATGAGGTTAGACACTTGTCCTGCTCATCCAGCTTTTATGTAAGTTCTGGGGATTGAAACTCAGGTCCTTATAATTACATGGCAAGCACTTTTGCCCACTGAACCATCTCCTCAGTCCTTACACTTGTACTCCTTCAGTACAGATGCAGTTTTCTGTGGACTGTGTTTCCATCAGTGGTTTGTTCGCTCTGTGGAAGCCAGTGGTATTTGCAAAATAATTAACCAAATATAGCTGGTTCATCAAGTGCCATGGCTTAAGACAAGCAAACTGATTTCAAGTAATTTGAAGACAAGTCTTATGTAAATCACAAATCATTTTCTATAAATAGCAAAGATGGAGGCAAAATGTAGGTTACTGCAAACATTGTCCAAGTGCTGTGCCTATGATTAGATTTGGGGCTGGCTGGGAATGTGGCTCAGTTGGGAGAGTGGCTTTCCTAGCGTGTACAAAGCCTTGGGTTTGCTCTCTAAGTCTGCACAAAACAGGTGTGGCACATGCTGGTTATCCCATCCCTGGGAGGTAGCAGCAGGAGGATCGGGAGTTTAAGATTATAATATATATAATGTGTTTGGGGGCCAGCCTGAGATACACCAGATCCTGTCTCAAAAAGGATGGGGGATCAGATTTTACTATACTCACATTACTAACAAAAACAAGGAAAGTAATAGGGTGTACTCCTTTCTCTCTGTGCACATAGAACAGATCAGACACAGAGATTAAGTATTAGAAAAACCCACTGAGTGCCTATGGCCACATCAAATGAACAGGTGGGCCGAGAACCTAACCCTGCACTCCAAGGTGATGAATTAGCCAGCTGTCCTAAGGAAGAGAGATAATTACACAGGCACAATTGCATCTCCTAGGAGACGAAACCTCCAAATGGCCCATCTAATTAGAATAAAATAATAATAGGAGACACATAAGTTTTTAATAACGCTAACAGACAAGCACCATGCATCAAAATGACAGAACAATAGGCCGGGGACTGGCAGATATACAAAACTTAAAATTTATCATCTCTGGGAAAGATATCAAGTTTCCAAAGTGAAGCTCTCCAGAGGGGAGGAGGATTTTAAGGGTTTAGTTACAGCACTGGACTGGACCAGAGGACTGGAAGCTCAGGATTACTGTGAGCTGAGGCACGGATCTGATGTCCAAGGGGATTTAGACAATAACCTAGGTTGTTTGACATGTGTTTCTGAGGCTTTAGGAAGGCAACTTTAGGGTTAACTGAAAGCACACAGAAAAATTAAAGCCCAAACTTTACATAGGGTGTGAACAAAGATTTTAAACAAACAGCCTCAGGTCTTCGCACTTCATGCCGGTACACTGTGCTTAGAGCTTCCTGGTCTTTATGGACACCCGTGTTCTTATCCTTTACAGGCCTTTTAAACATTTATGGCAATCTGACTTTTTAGAAGTATTCATTTCAAATGAATGCCTAGGAGTGTTTGCTTTTAAAATCTGCGTTTAAATGTTAAGAAACTTTCCTTTGTTAAATCCATATTGTTTTTAAGCATTGCACAAACACTCAGAGAACTGTTGACTCTGTGGTGTTTGAGAAGGTAGCTTAACAAATATGGAAGATGAACACCACAGTCACAAACAGAGGGTGATCTGTTCTTCCCCGTCAAAGGTGTCTTGGGCGTGAAGAATCCATCACGGTCAATCCTTGTTGATGAGCCAGGGCAAATATGAGACAGTGTGTGTGCCAAGCATGAGGCCATTCTGTACCCAGGATAAGGTTCTGCTGAGTTATAGCCACACACGGCAGAGAGAACAGTATGGACCACACCCTGCGATCACAGGACCTATTAGAATGGGTGAATGTGAACAGGAGAGTCCTGGCTGCTGTTGCGTAGTGTGAAACACAACTGCTACTTAGTCATTACGCTCTTTCGGAATGATGGCGTCTAGATGCTGGAAGCAACGGGACAGGGTTGGGACAATCCAGCTAGGATGCTCTTACTGTGTGCTTCATTTCCTCAGTTGGAATGCAGTCTCTGCTGAGAGAGACTCCATCCAACAGCCAAGTTTATCTGCCTCCAAAATGACACTGATGATGATTTGAGTCAATTGCCACATCTCTTTAGACCTTAGTAGAGCCGTAACTCTTCATCATAACCTCCATGATCTGTTCGGGGGTAGGAAGGGCCCTCGTTCCATGAAGGCGACTTCAGTTAATAGAACATTTCTGTACTTCTGCAAGCTTTTAATTATTCCTGAGTTCATTCCGTCCTGCAGGAAGGGCTCTTTGTTAAGACAGGAGTCTTTCTGCTTGTCTTAATGCCTAATGACTAATTTCTCCTTGAATTAGATGTTAAAAATCATTAAGTTCAAGAATCGTTGGACTGAAGGAAGGACTGGGACACCTTATTTGCATGACCCTTTTCTCTTTGTAGCCAACTTGATTGGCTTCCAGAAATGACAGCTTCCTCCCACATTCTTCCTCCCACCCACAATTTTATTGCAATAACTTGTAGCTATCAAAAGCTGACTCCATTTTTACAGGTTCAGCCCACCTTCAATACTCCTGCTTGGAAATGAGGCCTTAATTAGCTTGACTGGAAGGCTGTCTTAGTGCTTCGAGTGTATTGCAAAACCATAAAATCCAACCTTTTTAGGAGGGAGTAGCCCAGAAAAACAGAGGCTGGTGAACCAGGGCTGTAACAGGCCATTGAACATCTGCATCCCCCACAAGCCATTTAATCCTCTTTACTGATTTAGTCTTAGTACTGGAGCTGGGTGGAAGGAGTTTGAATCATGCAGTTCTACCAACAGAGGTAGAGGGACCTTTTCAGCTCTCTCTAGGAGCCCACTGATGTCACCAGGATGGTACAAGACTGGAAACCATGCAGGGGGCCTGGCTTCATGAAAAGCAGGCTGCATACTGGGAACCCTCAGAAGACATTCCTATGGGACAGAGGATTGCTGTTCACTGTGGGTCCCTTAGGAGAGGAAAGGCAGATTTGGGGACTATTGTCATCCTAAGGGTTCACCATCAACTCACAGACACATAACACAGCCCCTCCACTCCCCTTCCAAAGGAACAAAGATGAAACAAAAACCCCACAATCTTGGAACCATTGGTATCCTCCATTTACAAATGAGAAAATAGAAGCAGGGAATAGTCCCACAATGAGAGAGACATAGCAGGAACGCCAGCCACAGTGAAAGCCACCACAGCAGGTCCTTGCGACAAGTGTGTTCTTCTTTCCTGGATTCGGTGAGCTACTATTTTATTATGAAGATTATGAAAGCAGCCTGGATCTGCCAGGTTGGACAGCTTCACTTTCCCCCAAAAAACAATAATGAAAATCCCTGTTGCCCATGGGTGTCCTAACTACCGTTCTATTGTTACATTAAGACAGCAACTAAGTCAAATAAGTGACTTAAGTGACTAAGGCAACTACTAGGAGACAAAGGTTCTTTGGGGCTTATGGTTTCAGAGAGCTGAGTCCATGATCATATGGCAGAGGGCATGGTGGAATGTAGGCAGGAAGGCATAGCACTAGGACAGGAAAGAGCTCACATCTTGAGACAAAACCATGAGAGAGAGAGAGAGAGAGAGAGAGAGAGAGAGAGAGAGAGAGAGAGAGAGTCAGAGACACTGAGACACACAGAGAGATAGAGACAGAAACACAGAGAGACAGAGTCACAGAGACAGAGAGACAGAGACACACAGAGAGATAGAAACAGAGAGAGACAGAGAGAGATAGACAGAAACACAGAGAGACAGACAGAGACAGAAACAGAAAGAACCAGACAGCTATCTGGGAATGGTATGGGCTTTTAAAACCTCAGAACCCACCCCCAATCACATACTTATGAATGCTTCCTGAACAATTCCATCAACTGGGAGCCAAGTATTCAAATATGCCACCTCACTAGGAAAAGTGATCCTGTGTGTCGTGGACCTCGGACTTAGTCCAAGAATTTTTGAGGAAAGGAGGTAAGAAAGGAAGAATGACAACAAAAAAGAGCTGAAGGGTTGAAGAAGGAGCCTGGCACCATAGAAAAAGTTTGGCTGAGGAGGGCTGTATAAAGCCAAGTCAGGGGCCATGCTCTAAAGAGGCAGGTGCTGTGGACTTCAACTCTGGATTCAAGTCTTAGCCGGTCTTCATTCCTACCCATCTGGGAAGATGAAAAGAGATCAAGAAGCATAGGACTCAGCATCCCTGGCTGGCGCACAGGCAAGAGTTCAATGCACACCAAGACTAGCAGGCAGAAGTTGGACCAAGTGTCCTGGTGTTTGTACAGTGTGGAGTCGCCAGGCTTGCTTTGGTGACTCATCTCTGTGGGTGGACTGCTGAGTGACAGCTGGAGGTGTTCAGCTGAGCTCTTGAGAGTCATCATTGGAGCTAAGAAGAGGCACCTCCTCCTCCATAGAACCAATCACAGGTCAGGGTGGAAGTCAAATATCCTAACTTACTATCCTTCTAGGACATGGAGGAGCCCCAACAGTGGTTATCATGGGGCTCGATGGAGACCCCAGTGAATTATACCTTAGTCCCTCTACTGAAAGATATGTCATCGTGCCACTGATCCTACTGTCAAAACAGGAAGATATACAACAAGATACCATGGAAGCCATGTGTGTCAGACTTCCACTGCTGGACAGGACACTGCACAGAGGACTTTGCATCCATCAGAGTGGCAGGGAGGTTTAGGATCAGCACTTCTGACACAGGGCACCAAGAGCCTTTAAACTCCACCTTGTACAGGAATGCAAAGCTGAGAACTGAAGGAGGGTAAACATGAACTCACGTCAGCCTGGACTCAAGAATCCAAATTCTGAACCTTCAGGCTGACATGGGGATTTGAAACTCCCAAGAGAACACAAGGATGGACCTATGGCTCCATCTGTATATGTAGCCTTGGTCTTGTCAAGGCTCGATGCCCCAGGGTAGGGGAATGTCAGGGCAGGGAGGTAGGAGGGAGGGAGTAGGTGGGTGAGAAAGCACCCTCATAGAAGGGGGGGATAGTGGATTTCTGGAGGGGACACCAGGAAAGGTGATAACGTTTAAAATGTAAATAAAAAATCCAATAAAAGAAAAAAAGAAGCAAGAAAAAAGAATAAAAGAAAAAGAAAGATATCCATACACATGACATTTTTTTAAAAAAAAAATGTAAAATAAAGAAAGAAACCATGAGGGAAAATGTTTTTCTAAAGGCCAAGTCGACACGAAGCATTTTACAACAGGTAGGACATGGAGAGAAGGGAGAAGTGGGAAGAGCTGGGTAGATTATCAGAAATCATCATAGTAGGATGGCTGGAAGGAAGGAGGAAGGAGAGAAATGGGAAAATAATATGACGGAGGTTCTGGAGTGATTCCAGATCAAGGGAGAGATGGACCATCATGATGTAGCCGTCTCCCGGCTGGTTCTCCACGCGCCCAAACTGGAGCTGCCAAAACTGTCAGCAGAGCCTCGTCTCCTAGCTTTCTCAGGAGAAGAACTGCCTGAGAGCAGAGATCAACACACTAGGGCGCCATGTCCAGGAACAGCATATGTGTAATAAGTACAGGGGAGCAGGGGAGGCTAAGGAATCCACTAACTAAATGAGCGCATGAGTCACAGAGGCCTGGAGGGAAACTGTCGCAGGCTTCACAGAGTCAAAGGCAAACTCAGGACCAAACGACTAGTGAAATTTCATAGGCTCACGACTGTGGTGGAAGTGGGGCAGTTAACTCAGTCAAGGTAAATCACACCAAAATCCAGAATACTTGTCTTTTCTTACTCCCATTGACAATGTTGGCGTTTTCTGGTGGAGAGTGGAAGAAAGTCCAGGTACAAGAGGAACGTGGCAGTGACCATGAATCTTCTGGAAGCGAGCATTTATTACACACGCTGGCCTCAGACTAGGCAGCCTCTCCTTGCAGCCGTGGACCTACTGTGTTCTCACCAGTACAGCTGAGGCTGTTCCCAAGTCTCTGCCCTGACCACTCCCATTTCCTGTTTGCAAGAAGTACCTTCAAGGTGTCTGGCCCTTAGAAGGGAGCAGGCACAGGACAGGTGCTTTCTTTATTTGCAAGGACAAAGGTGTGGCCTGGGTGAGCAAGCAGGGAAACCATCAACTTGAAAAGATCACTTAGAACGGAAGGCTCTGAGCTGGTGTGCATTGGCCAGGGATGGGGGGTGGGGAGGAACGTAAGCTGGTGTGCACCTGTCAGGGCTGAGTGTGAGCTGGTGTGCATCAGCCCGGAGAGTCCCCGCCAAGAACTGATTGGTCCCACTGCTTCTTTTGGGACCACCAAGAGGGTCTAAGAGAGGAGTGGAGGGGCCACTCACAAGCACATTTAAAGCAAGGACAGAGAGAGGCTCAGGCTGTAGTTCCACACCTGTATTATCCAGTGTCTTCCCTTTCTCCATGGATGGACTGGAAGCACAGGCTTACCCAGAGAGGACAGAGCTGACAGGAATGGAGGCTCAGAAGCAGCAGGGTCTGCATCTTCAGACCCACGCACTGCATCTTTCCAAGGCAAAGGCAGCAGGGAGAGATTGGCTTAGGCAATAAGAAGTCTTGTAAGCAAACAGGTGCCCCTACTTCACGCCTGTGTCTATAAACTTCCTCTGTGAAAATGTTCTCTGCCCTGGTGCCACACAGGGTTTGCTGTCCCTAGCTTTTCTGGAAGTGAAAACTCCCACGATGTGAGAATTCATTCCTGGAAAGTCTGCAAAGACAAACAGTAACATTCTGCAAGAGCAGGTTGATGCACAGCCCACCTCAGAGCCCAGCCAGTCAGCTACTTTCTACCATGCTTGCTCGCAGGAGGTCCCTCATGGTAGTCAGGTCACTGTGGGGACCCATCCAGTCACAGCTTATTTCTGACAGCGTTCTCTCAGCACGTCAATTTATACAAGTCCAACGACGGGGAAATGGGGGAGGCACAGCTCTGGCCTGTTAGCCCTTCATGGGGACCCAGCAAGGGACCTCCTTTTCTCTGGCATTCATGTCCAGTTAGCAATTTACTTAGAAAGACTTCAGGGGCTTTCAGATATCACTGTGCCTGAGCCTCTCCCCCTCCAGCTCTGGGAGCATACTTTCCTGTGGGGTGTATACAAAGAGGTATTTTAAGACACCATACAGGTGATGCGGACTCAAACTGCTGGCAGGGAAGCAGCAGTTTATAAAACAGAGTCCGGGCACTTTTAGTTGAAGGTCAATGCCAAGACTTTGAGGATTCATTCATAAAGCAATCGGGACTTCTGGGCCGTTTCAGAGAGCAGACCCTCTTCTACACATGGGGCTATCCTCACCTGTCTTCTACCACAATCACATATTACAAACTAGACGCCCTTCTCCTAAGCACACCCAAGAACATCTGCTTGCTCCTCCTGAGCAATATTATTGTCCTCCCATCCTTCTAGGTAGGCCTCCATGGCCCTTTAATGCATCCCGTTGAACTTCCTGAGGTCCTCTTCATCTTGTACCCTGAATTCTGGCAGTGTTCGCCAATGATCGTAGATGCAGCACAGTCTCAATCATGCAGCATGGAGAAATATAGATTAAAATGAACTTATCCAGCCTTCCTTGGAGCAGGCCTGCTCAGAGCTGTTCATGTGCTGATAGAAGGCATGAGCTTCAAAGAGGGAGAGATGGCTGTTAGTAAAGTGCTTGCTGTGCTAGTCATGAGGACTTGCGTTCAATACCCAGCGTCCATGTAGAAAGGCCTGGCGCCGTGACCCACGTGTGCTGACTAGTCTTAGGTCAACTTGACACAAACCAGTTATCTGAAAGGATCGACCCTCAGTTGAGGAAAGACCTTTATAAGATACAACTGTAAGGCATTTTCTTAAGTAGGGATCAATGGGAGAGGGCCCAGCCCATTTTGGGTGGGACCATCCCTGGGCTGGTGGTCCTGGGTTCTATAAGAAAACAGGCTGAGCAAATCATGGAGGCACAAGCCAGTAAGCAGCACCCTTCCCCGGCCTTTGCATCTGTTCCTGCCTTCAGGTTCCCGTCCTAGAATTCCTGTCTTCTTTCAGTTGGTGAGCAGCGATATGGAAGTACAAGCCAAATTAAACCTCATCCTTGCAACAGTAACCCTAATGAAGACAACACGCTTGTCATCCTGGCACCTGGGAGGTAACAATAAACAGAACTCTCCCTGTGGCTTGCTGACTAGCCAGTCTAAATAAACCCACCAGTCCCAGGCTAGAGAAGGGCCCATCTGAGAAAACAAAACAACACAAAAGACCAATAGCAACATAAACCACGGATGTCTCTACAGGAATGACACACGTGGGTGAACTCTGGCCTCTACATTTATGTGCACGAATGTGCATGCCTATCTGCATACACATATGAACTTGCCTTTGCCCCGTAGACTCCAAGCAGATCATAGAAAAGCTTCTACTTGTTTGGATAGCCACTGCTTTCCCTTCTTGGTGTTGTTGATCAGTTTCACAGATTCCCCCTCTGGGAGATGCTATCTTCTCGCTATTGCCTTTGCTTATTCACTCAACAAACATTCTGACGTGCCAACCATGCCTGGCCTCATGCTGGGTCTCCTGTCTTGTTTGTCTCACTAGCCTTGCTAAAACAGCCAGAGGACAGCAGCACATTAAGGGACATGTTCCTCTCCCAATGCTGGTCCCATCAGGCTTTCCGTGATAAAACACTATGAACCCATGGACCAGTCTGGTGCCTGAGGAATCATAACCAGGCTCCTGTGACAGCAGGGTGTGGGTACAGCCTGGCTCAAGACATTTGGGAAGGGCAGACCGTTTCTTTCATTACGGAAGCAAGAATGTAGATTTTACAACATATCTACAGGAGGAGAGAAGTCAGCTCTGGAGACAAGTCATCTAATAGACAGTGTCCAGCCGGAAGCATGAACCTGCCCAGACTATCAGACTCCTCACAAACACACTTGAATGAGAGGTACAGGCACTCATTCAATAAGAAAAATGTAGCCAAATCTAACCACTGAGCTGAAAAGGAATAGAAGAAGCCAGGACTGGAGCCTGGTCAAGCAGACCCTTCCTGACACAAGTGGGTCACTTGTGGGCTTGTGGTAGCACACAAACACGTGTAGCTCTTACCACGTGCTCACAGGTGGGCCATGAGGAAGCCTGGGTGGGTTGGAGAGGGTCTGGCCAGGATGCTTCAGGAGTAACTGTACTTTTCCAGTTGCTGTGACAAAACACGTGACTGCAGTGCCTTGAAGGAAGAAGGGTTTCTGCTGTCTCTCATTCTGAGAGTGCCCTTTGTAGCCTTGGGAAGGGGCCACAGTAGGCATGAGAGGCAAGGGTTGATTACACTGTTTCCATAGTGAGGAAGCAGGCAGGACAAATCTTTTGATTTAGTCTGGGGCTGAGCTCCTGAGAAGGAACTGACTACATTCAGGGTGGGTCTTCCTTTCTGGAAGTGAGGAATTGAGGTCAGGAAGGGTACCTGGGGAGATCAGGAACGGGAGGCAGCAGCAGAGGTTTAGCCTAGAAGGACCACTGATGCAGGTGGGGCTGGGCTGTGCTGGGCCAGGGTGAGGTATCAAGGAAGAGCTTGATCCTCTCACAGGGAGGCTCCACTAGAGGAAGTGCACAGGGCTCAGCAGTCTTTTCAAGGACAACTAGAGGCTACTTGTCTGTCAGGGTGAAGGGCTGAGCCAAGAGTGCTTAGCTTCTCACTGCCTCTCTCAGAGACCAAAGTCAGGACCTTCCCCTGAGGACTCCGAGCCTGGACACAGGCAGCTACACCCATCCCGGCAAGTCAGTACCTGCCAGTGCCAGCAAGGAGCAGAAGTGTTCTCCCCTTGCAGCTGCAGCCCCTTTGAAGACACACCGTTTTAGGGGACATCTGTGCTGCCTCGGGAGACGGTTTTAGTACGTTCTACAGAAAGGTCACTTAGCACCTGGCGATGGCATTTGTTTTTCCAGAGAGTCTATTCAGCCAGAGAGACAGCCTCACTGAAACTTAGGGAGACAGCCATTGTTTTTCTTCACGGTGATTCAAATGTCTTTTCTTTCCATTGCTAAGTTTGATTTCCATATCCTTAAAACAGAACTGATGGCTTATAAGGCTAGATAGATTCTGTGGGGTACAGGTAAGAACAGACATTTTGGATGTTGTTTTTGGTGGTGGTGGTGGTGGTGGTCTCTCTCTCTCTCTCTCTCTCTCTCTCTCTGTGGTGTGTGTGTGTGTGTGTGTGTGTGTGTGTGTGTGTGTGTTGTATATCTCTATAGAGGTACACACAAGTTGATGCTGAGCGTCTTTTGAGATAATCTTTCAGTGCATCTGGAACTTGCTGACTCAGCTAGATTGGCTTAATGGCTGGAGAGCCCGGTGGATCTTCCCGTCTCAGTTTCCTGAGTACAAGTGTGTGCCACCGTGCCTGGCTTTTTATGTGGATGCTGGAGATCTGAGCTCAGGTCCCAAACTTGTCCAGCAAACCCTTTACTGAGTCATGCTCCCAGGCCCTGTTGTGTGTGTGTATGTGAGTGTGCGTGTGTGTGTGTGTGTGTGTGTGTGTGTGTGTGTGTGCATGCGCTCGTGTTACTTCATTTATTAAAATGGCACCACTTCCATGTCAGGCACTGTCATGCACTGCAAATGAACAGATGAATGAGAGCTTTGTTTGCGTGTAGATAGAGGCTACCACCCCGGGTGGACCAGACGACAGTGGTAATGCAGTAGTAGGGACTTTGCAGAGGCCAAGCAGAGGACACATATCCAAACACAATATAGCTGACAGCCCGAAAGTGAACCAAAAGAAGAAAGGCTATCCCAGGCAGAAAAAGAACAAAGAGGGAGTATTACTGATGTACTGTACAAACCGCGCAATGCCAGCAGATGAAAGAAGACAGATCACTTCACTAGGGACCCAGATCCTTCAACGAAGGCTCCCCAGGTGATCAAGGAGACAACTTACAATGAAATAAAAAACCACTGAAGTGACATTGAAAGCAGTAACAGAAACCAGTACACATGTCTCTGTAAAAACATGTCTATGCTTATTACAAACTGTGGGATGAGGCTTAACATGCAAATGGTAATGACATTGAGTGTTTATTTTCTAAACATGACTGATTTGTGCTTAGTTTTAATTAAAATTTCCATTTATTTAGTTATTTGTGTGTGTATGTGTGTGCATGTGTGTGCACACATGTACACATCCATAAGGCCAGAGGACAAGTTGTTGGAATCAGTCCTTTTTGTCTACTGTGTGAGTTCTGGGGATCATGGCAGCAGCATCTTTATCCAATGAGCTACCTTGTTGTCTCTAGATTATTTACTACTGTCTCATTGACCCATCCTCCCCTCTATGTAGCTTTCAATAAATTCTACACACACACACACACACACACACACACACACACACACACACACACACACACACTGTACAGCTACATGCCAAGGTCATGCCAGGTGGCAATCTATAACCTGTTGCCATCAAAGGGAAGGAATGGTGTACTAGGCATTAGGATGACAGTGATGGTGAAGGTACCAAGTGTGTGCTCATCAGAGCCAAGACTTAAAGGAAAGACATTTGGTGGCATGTTGTGATTTAAAATTGTGACCAGGCTTGGTAGCCTCTCACCCGAGGGTGACACTGTGGCTTAATAACCCAAGTATTTCTTTGCCTGAGGTATGTTTTATCAAAATTCCATGTGACAGTTGCTACAAGCTGGGAACTTCCGGCCTATTCTGAAACCAGATCCTGTGCTTTGCATCCCTCATGCTCCACAGAGAGGTACAAGCTCGCCCAATGGCTGGCTTTGTTGGCAATCAACCTTCAAAGCCCTTGAAAATGGACCACATACCCAACTCCCGTAATACCCTAGCATAAGCCCTCTGTGTGTGGTGTTTAACAGCTGTACCAACCGGAGGCAGTTGTAAAGACTGAACAAGACCCTCCATGTTGAAGCCAAGTGGAGTTAAATGTTATGACCCAAGCGTCCCAAGAGGGAGGTCGCTGAGCTGAGCTGGATCTCAGGATGTCTCACTCAAGATAGGCTACCCTATAGCACTTGCAGAAACCTGGGAACGCTGCATGGTGGGGTTGAAGGGCTGCTCCACATGGCGTTTCTGAACATGGCCATGCACTCAAATAGACTGTGGGAGAAGGAAAACCTTTGAAGGCTCCCAAGAGACGCATGAGAAAATGGCCACTGAGATTCTGAGAGGCGTGCACTCCTCTTATATATCTGACAATGTTCCACTTATTTGTGTTCATGAACATGCCTGGGGACCATTGGAGTTTCTGAAAGGTTGTGTGTGTGTGTGTGTGTGTGTGTGTGTGTGTGTGTGTGTGTGTGTGTGTGAATCAGAGTAAGAGTTAGTGTGGGAACACCAGTAGCACTGAAGGTGCATTTGGTGAATGAATTCCTACGGCAGAAACATTCAGCTCATGGAAGAAGGTGAGGGATGTCACTGTATAGTAGATGCCACTGTATAGTGGGTCCTTCTCGATGGCCAGCACCTGAAGGGATTCTTTATTAGCACAATAGCTCGTGTCACTGGACTCCAGCTTTTGCAGAAGTCTTCTTGAGACACAGCTTTCCTACCCTGTTGGAATATCCTCTGGCCTAGTCCATTAGTGGGGCAAACTAAGTAGGGACTGCTCATTTGAAATGAAAAATCATTACTCATGGAAACGTGTTCACACGGACACCATGCTCGCCCACATGGACACCATGCTTGCCCACTTCTGATCTACTGAGTTCTGAACCTATTGGCCTAAATGCATAACTCTCAGCTCTGGCCAGCTACTCAATGCTCATCTTCACTTCGATTTGACCTCTCTTGCTGCATGCTTCCCCTATGGAAGCAGAAGTTCCAGGACATAAGACCATGATCCATGGCCATATTCCCAGCCCTCCCTAGATGGAGAAGATGAAGCAAGGTGGTTGAACCTTATCTGAAACACTCTGAAATTGTGACAGTCCCTAGAGCTCAGGACCCAGCTGAGCTCTGCCTTTTATACTCCCTGGGCCTCTACAGTCCTGTCACTTGCTGAAATACTTGCTGTCTTTGCTGGCTAGCTGATTTGTTCATGGATAGCCCAGTTGTTTATTTTTTATCTTTGCATACCCAGAGATGAAAGGCCTATGAATGTGGTCTGTGGGAGACAAGACCATCACCTGCATCGAGAAAGATCTGGAATGGTTGTCACTACTGGGAATCAGGGTCCTCTCTTGCCAGACCAACTCTGATGCCAGCTGGATTGATTATTGTGGGTCTGGTGCCTGGGATTACAGTCAGCTATGCTCTTAAGATAACAGCAGGCATCCCCCTTGAGCTGGCTGGAGACTTCTGGAATCTGCCTGTTTTGAAGGTAGAGGTAATTTACACGATTACTGAGGGGCTGGTCCCAGCTAAGGCAACCTCAAGGACACACACTAGCTGGACTTCTCACTTAAAAAGAGGAATTTTAAGGCCATCAGCTGGCTTGCCGCACTTGTAGATACTGACAGAGAACACGGGACCAGACATGACATCAGGCTATTAAATTAGTGTCTTTCCAGTAACAGCAAAGGTCCACTGGGCTCCTCACAGACTCAGAGGTTTGATTAAGTGTCTCTGCAGGCAGAGCTCTTGTTCTCAGGATGATGCTGTCAAAGAACTGTGGCATAGTCTTAAAGGTGTGGGAATATGGCAAGGAGAAAGGAGCAACCTTACAGCCAGTGTGTGGTGGGACAATGAAAGATCATGGGGTAAGTCAAGGCCTGGGACCATCACCTGCCTCTAGTGCACCTCATCTTCTATGTGCTTACCTTGACTTCGATTTGAGCCCAGGGAAAGCCGATGATGCCTTGGAATGTAGCCCATGTGGCTGCTAAAGGCTTTAAGGAGGTTGCTGTCCATCTACCTTCCTTTCATCCCAACTTCCCTAAGAGGAGGTACATTAGCCAGGCTAATGCCCAGGCAGCTGCAGCCAACTGCTCATGTCTAAACTCTAGCGGGTGGATCCAAGTAAGTTAGGAGACACCATAAGCTTAAGTAGCCCTCTTGGGGTGTGTGTGTGTGTGTGTGTGTGTGTGTGTGTGTGTGTGTGTGTGTGTGTATGAGAGAGAGAGACGGAGAGACGGAGAGAGAGAGACAGAGACAGACAGACAGACAGACAGACACACACACAGAGAGAGAGAGAGAGAGAGAGAGAGACTGAGAGAGAGAGAGAGAGAGAGAGAGAGAGAGGTAGATGGGGGACACAGAGCAGCCTAAGGTTATAGGGTTATATTCAGTATCGATATAATTTCCTAAGCCTTTAAGGGACTGTGCTGACAGTGGAAACAACCCAGAAAAGAGTTTTCTCAATTGACAGCATTATCTTGCACCACGCCATTTTCTCAGAGAAGCTGCATTTGTTTTTATTTTTCTTTTTAAATGTATAGAGGTTTGCTGTGCCCCCAAAGTGAGACTCTCGTACAATAACCACAAGGATTTCATCAATACACGGTGGCTACCTTATTTTTTTGCATCGCTTACCTGTGTCTGATCCTAAGTCAAGCACAAAGTTTGTGTGGGCCGATTATGTAAAACTCTCAAATCCTCCAGCGGCCACCCTTTCCCTCATCCAGTCACAACATCCCCATTGTTCTGACCAGCAAGTTGTGACCCTCTTACCTCTCAGTTGTTGGAAACAGGAGGCACTGCTGTCCGGCTCCAGGGGATGTCTCAGGACTCCATTGCTGGGCTTGGGCCTCTCATATTCTCTTTCTGGGAGCATGGCCTGCTCACTCTCCATGCCGGGCTCTGAGTGTGGGGGCAGGGACTGTGGGAAGCCAAACATCAGGAGGGAGGAGAAGAAGAGTAAGGCACCACAGAGCAGGAAGCCGCCCCACCAGGCTCCGATCCAGCGCGGGTCGTCAGGAGTGATGTCCAGGTTGCCTGGCAACAGAGAGGGCACAGCTTAGTGGACATGTGGGCTGTGGGGACCCTGATGAAGGGCCCAGTGCACAGAGTTCAAGGGCTATCAAACTTGATGGAAGTGGGTGAGGCCCTGGGCTGGGAAACTATCCGTTCCTGTCAGCATCCCAGTTTCTTCCATTACTGGGGACCGAGCATGTTTCCCCTTCATTTTCTTGTCTGCTCCGCTTATAATCTGTCTAAACAAAAACAGCGAGGAGCCACACAGCCAAGGCTGGAATCGACTCGTTTTGCTGCACTGCCAAGCTGAGTCTGCAAAAACACAAGCAATAGTCACTATCCAAGCGTAGACTGTCACTAGGCATACGCTCTCTCACCTGAGACAGTCTGTCTGAAACCTCATTCCGTCCCTCACAGCGTGAGTTCCATCAGGTTCCTGACTAAGAAGGGAGCATGCAGAGTGCAAGTCAAGAAAATGGATGTCTGGAAGGCCTGGATTGAAGTCCTACCCCCTTTTGAGTCTTTCTGAACTCTATGCCTCAGTTTACCAATCTACAAACGCTGATGATGAGGACCTTCTAGAGTCCTTTGGAAAGGCCAGAAAACCACACCAGACATGTGTTCTCATACGTACTTGGTGGATGCCACTCTGCCATTTATGATGGGGTTCTTCATCCCCGAGCGTCTTCTTTCTAAAGATTATTTATTTATTATGTATAAGTACACTGTAGCTATCTTCAGACACACCAGAAGAGGGCATCAGATCCCATTACAGATGGTTGTGAGTCACCATGTGGGTGCTGGGAATTGAACTCAGGACCTCTGGAAGGGCAGCCAGTGCTCTTAACCACTGAGCCACCTCTCCAGCCCCATCCCCAAGCTTCTATGGGCTAGCCTGACTCCAGTCTTGAGGGTGGTCCCCAGCCCTCTGTTAGAAAGCTCGGGCACAGGTCTGGTGCCCAAACGCACCATAGATGGTTTGGCTGCATGGACCTGGGCTGCTTGGTACCAACACGACTTTGATTTGCCCGCAGAAGTCATGGGAACGGAAGGTCACTCCAGCTTTCTACCTTGTCTTTGGCATTCGCTTTTACAGGTGCCCTGAAAAGTGGCATGTCCAAGTGGGCTACCTAGAATTGTCACTTTGATAATATACCATGCTCCCAGAGCCCAAAAAGAGGTTCTTGGGGACTTGAGTGATTGTATGGAAGGCGAGAACAATAGGGCTGTAGGCTGGGGCCAGAGGGATGCACATTTTGGGGAAGAGTGATGACTGCAGACACCAGGTGAGCACTTCGCCATTTATAAAGTGTCTCCCTGCCCCCTAAGACTAACAACTGCACCAGCCATCACTTTCTCAGGGGTTTCTCTGCCCTAGGAATCACACAGCACACTGCTTGTTGTTCCGGTGAATTCTTCCTACAAACCTATAGAATAGGATCTTTCATTCTCTCTAGGTTGGATTGTTGTGGAGACTACGGCTTACAGAGCCTAGGTTCTTTGCCCCAGTTCACATGGATGCAGCCTAGAACACAGAAGCCTTGACACAGAGGCCTCCACACTTGGCACTTCTTTTTAGATTTCTCTTTAGTTCCTCTTAATCCCTTTGTGTCCCCCGGAGGACCTGGCTGAACACTCGATTGCTGTACTCTGTACTATAGGCCCATGGCTACTACCAAGGGTTCTAGTTGTGTGCAAATCGGCTTTGGGATACTGATAACCTCTACCCTGAATGCTCTGATTGATGCTCAGTGGCCTTCACCTTGCAAAGATGGACCTGATGCTTTTGTGCAGCCATGGAGAGGAGAGAGCTGAAGAAGGCTGGTGGGGGTGGGGGGCTGAATTCCAGCTCTGCAGCTCACTAGCGTGAGCGCATCCCAAGCCTTTTCATCATTTATGAAATGAGGGTGCCACCCCTAGAACGGTTGTAAAGATGAAAGGTTACAGGCAAGAACCCCCTGGCACGTGTGGGCGCTTTGGATATGGCAGACCTTATTATTTCTTCCTTTCTCTTTCTAAGGATATGAATGGGTATTTCCCTGTATGGGTTTTATTTTGAAACAGTACACCAGAGCACTGGAAACCCAAGGTGATTCTGGAAGCATCTTCATGCAAATGAGGGAAAAGAAAAGGAAGTACAATTGCCTGGGGTGGCTGAATACGGCTGTTTTCACTAGTCACTTACTGTTTTTCTTCACCTGCTGCCAAGCAAGGGATGAAAACAAAGAGGAAGGGAGCCCCCACTGCCTACGGGCTCCAGATGTGAGCAAAGGCAGAGAAATCCTAGTGGTTGTTGGAGGGGAACAAAATTAGTGCTGTGTAGAAAGTAACAGGCAGTCATTGATTCTCTTGGATGTGTGGGAAAGCATCCTGGGGAGATGGGCTGGCACTGGCTATGTGAACTGTCTGTGTCACCATCTTCCCTGTGGGCATGCATGCACAAAAGCTGACTGTCTGTTCAAGAACTGAAAGACAGCAAGGGACATGTCACCTGGGTTAAAACCATAGCATACCCACCATTTGTGTCAGGTCAGAGGGGGCTCATGTGGAGGTACATAAGGGGTCAGTTTCCTAAAACCATTGGTGGCTTTCCTGGGTGCTCTCCAGGAGGGGACCACTCAGGGCACTGTGGCAGGAGAGAAAAAGCACACCTAGGGGACAATACTCCGCTTCAGTGTGTGCACGAGGGAGAGGTTTAGTGGCTGAGTTTCTATCTGACTTAAGAAAGACAGGTCAAACTTGAACCTGTGTTGGAAACTCAATTACCTGTCTATACCAAATAATAATGTGTGTGTATAAATGCATGTGTGCTTAAAGGTGCCCATTGTGTGGGTGCATAAATATGCCTGTAGAGGCCGGAGGTCAACCTTGGATATTATTCCTTTGGATCTAGCCACTCTGTTTTATGAGCCAGAGTCTCTCACTGGCCTGCAGCTCATCAATTTGCCAGCAAGCCCCGGGGATTTTCTTGTCCATGCCTCTCCACTGCTGGAATCACAAGCATGCATCACAATCCTTGTTTTTTTCCTTGTGGAACTGGGGGTTGAACTCCTATCCTCCTGGAGCCAGGGCTTTCTCAACTGAGCTATCCCTCAAGCTCCTCAAGTAGTATTTTTATGAGGAATTTTGGCTACCTAATGGGGAAAAAAGAAACCAAAACAAAAACAACCCTCTCTACTTGTGTGGGGATTGTCAATGCTCAGGAGACATCATTCTAGAATGGCTGATTTGTGACAGAGTTCTTTGTGTGTTCTGACAAAGAACCAAATGGCAGGTGACATTAATGCCTGTGTGTAGACCAGCTCTTCTGGATACATAGAGCATATGCCACCCACACACTAGAGCTTTACAGAGGAATGAATGAGCAGGGGGACACACTTCACTTGTGAGTGTGATTGTGCAGGCTCTGGTGTGTGGGTCCCAAATTTCCTCTCCCCAAGAGGAATAAATTAACAAAATATCCTTACTGACCAGCCTCAGATCCTTGATGGGAACATGATTAAAGTTCTACCACCCTAAGCTGCAGGTGAGAGGATGATGTTTGCTACTGTTGCATGGTCTAGCCTACCCCAACTAGCACAAATGCCTTGGGGAATAGATTCCTTTCCCTGTAGTGACAGCAGTCCTGGAGAGATCTAGGCAGCAAAAGTACTGTTCCAGTTTGGAATGGGGCATCAAAGCTCAAGAATCTATTTATTTTCCTATCTAGTTCCAGTGCCTCCATTAACTTTAAAAGCTTGTTTTCAGCCTGTTTGAAGGTGGCTGCTTGCAAGATGTCCCGAGAAGAAATGAAAAGCACTGGTCGTTTACTCGGACACATCAATGCACCAATGACCTAAGATAGAAGTCTGGTGGCAGCTGTGGATCAGACTAGAGTGGGGGCTGTGACTCAGGCTGAGGGGACAGCCTGAGCTGAGGTGTGTAACATGCTAGGAGAAGCAGGTCTGTAGAGAAAGGGTTCTTCGGCCACTTGTCTATCCTTGGAAACTCCAGGTGCTCAAGGGGGTTCTATCGATCAGAAGGAGGGACTCTGAAAGAAGCCAAACCCCCACCCCAGCACGACCTGCCATCAGTGCCTGTAGGAGATACACCTGTCAAGAGATGGGACACAGTTGAGACTGGCTTTGCAAGGGTCTCAGACATGTATACAGACTCCTTGGAAGACCCATGTCTTTATTTGTGTGTTATATGTTGTGTGTGCATGTGTGTATTTTTTGCACGAGGGTGTGTGTCCACATGCCCCGGTGGAAGCCAGAACATGATGCTCACATGTCTGCTGCTGTCTTCTGTACTTTACTGCTTTGAGATGGGCCTTACACTGACCTGGATGCTCACTGCAGGCTGGTCTGGCTGGCTATTATGCTCTGGCGATCTGTCTGTCTGTCACTGCCCTCTATTGCTGGGGCTTTAGATATTGTATAGGCATGCCTGGCTTTTTCACATGGGTGCTAGGGATTCAAACTCAAGTTCTCCAGCTCACATAGAAAGCCTATTACCCACTTGCCCATCTCTACTAGCCCGGGATCCATCCCTCTAAGAGGCATCTGGTCCCTGGGTTGCTTTTCTTGCCTTTTAGGTCTGTTGAACAAATGGGAGTAAGATGCTAACAGTTGTCTGTCACCTCTGCAAAGAGCAAGTGACTACAGGGAGCCTATCAGGGCTTTGTCCCCATTTCCAAGGTAAAAAAGAAGAAAATCAGAAGGAGCAGGAAGAAACCAGCACACACCTCATTACCAGGCCTACCCACGAGACTATGAGAACTGTGGCTCAAAGCAAATTGGGGACAGTCACTTCTTTCTCTTGGGCCATACTGAGGGCCATTATGGCTCTCCGGGCATTTTCAAGTTCATGTACCTATTCGCTTAAACTATGTTATCAGACTTTTGCTATGGGACTCAGGAATTTCAAGAGTATCATTAAGTGACAAACCTAATTAGAAAGTGGAGGTGGTGAAGGTGTGGAACATTCCAGATCCCAGCCATCCAGCTAATGAGTCCAAAATGAAGGAAGCTGACTGCAGTGCTAGCCCTCTCAGAAGGCAGAGTAGGAAGTTTAGCTGGTGACCTTTTCCCACAAGCACATGGGCTACGGCATCTTGTTGCTACAGCTACTGATGCCAAGGGGCTGCATGCAGGGCCAGCTGGTGTGCGTGTGCCTCTGGACAAGGGTATACATGTACGCTGGTGAGGTTCAAACAACTAGAGAAAGGTTCCTGTCCACGGGAGGGGGTAAACCTCCTGATTAAGTACAGGTTTCAGGGAGGCAAGTTGCTAGGCTGAGAGAAAAAGAGTTGTGAGCCAGGGCTGAAAGCATGCTAGATCTCTTCCTAAGTGCAGATGCCAGCAGACTTCTCAGATGCCCCGTTGTATCTAACCTGTATTGCATGCTTCCTTTATGCAGAGACATTGGGTTGAATGTGTGGTTTTCTAGCATTATCCACACACAGGCTCAAGGAGGAATGGCTGCCCCAGGATCACAGCTCATGGGAGTAGGTTGACAGGATACCTTATGAATAGAAGTTACACTCCCTACAAGGTCCTGATTTCCCAGCAAGACAGCACGTGTACACCTTTAATAACTACTTAATCATGGTAGCTGCTGTTCCTAAATCTCCCTTAAATAAACCCACACAACTAATGCTGGTCAATTCAGTGCTTAGGGGTACACCCTGAAACCGAATCCTGTCCTCAAGGTTCTGTTCACCGAGATATTCTAAACAAGAAATTCCGGAAGCCTCATCATCCCTTCTTCCCCCAGCTCTCATAGGAGGGATCTATTTGCCTTAAGAGGGAGCAGTGGAGCCACACAGGATCAAAGGCAGATGAAAGACGCCAGCCACAGAGTACTGTGCCTAAGCCTGACCAGATGAGCCTCTGGGGAAGCTACCTACCTCCAACCCTTCTCTGGGATCTTCTTCCGGATTGCTGGCTCATTCCTACAAACAACCTGCTCCCCTGCTCCCTCAGCTGCACTCAAGCCTCCTTTCTCTGTGCACTGTTGCCTCCTTAGCCACTTCCGGGTCGGGACGCACATTTTCCCTCCATTAGTCCTACAGTACAGGCGGGCACCTTTGCCACCTCCACATAAACTTCAGGGAAGGCAGTGGCTGCCTTCCCTGCAAACTCTCCATCCCAGATTCCAGAGATTCACGTGGCGCTATGCATACAGACATTCATGTGGATTGTGACATTTCTATATGGCGGGCAGCCCCAAAGGAAAGCTATTTCATGAAGCGAGGACAAGATAGGAGACCCTTGAAGAACTGAGAATTCCTGCCTCAAAATACAGTCAAATACACCCAAACATGACAAGGTTCTGCCACAAAAGCAGAAACAATAAAAATTGCTTGCAAAGGAGATTTTTTCCTGGTTGATTCCCTAACAGAGTTAGTGATGCTCTTCTGCCCTCTGGTGGTGATAATCAGCACCGACCTTCCGGTACCTTCAGGAAGCAGTGTGACTCACAGACATCCTCTCATAGCAACAGTTCCCTGGTCACCTTGCGCTCAGGAAGGCTGCCATCAGTAAGACGCCAAGACAGTAAGGAGAAGTGTCCATCTGAGGTGTCCATGGGAGGCATCAATACCAATCAAATGTGGAGGAGGTTGCTTAACTCCTCACGGGGCTTAGGGGACAAGAAGAGATGATGACAACGCTGAGGTGTCCTTAGTGCTGTCAGCTGGGGGCCTGTGGGTGCACAGGTTAAGTGCTCCCAGCTGCCACTCTATCCATTATTTTTGCAGGCACTGAGAGTTCACAAAGTCTGGGGAGAGGGGATAGATCACTAGTGGAAAAAGTCTGCCAAATGGCTCATGAGACTTGGTTTGTATACAGATGTGTCTCCACTGGTTGGGTTGGCCCCTCCCCTTCCGGCTGAGATCTAGGTTCCTCCCCTTCCGGATCTGCGATCCAGGTTCCTCCCCTTCCGGATCTGCGATCCAGGTTCCTCCCCTTCCGGATCTGAGATCCAGGTTCCTCACTAATTTGATGAAAGATCTTGAAGAGAGTGCCGCTCAGGGTTCTTTCTGGCTCAGACTTTCTGGCCACTCCCTAGGTCTCAGTTTGATGGGTCACTACTGATATGCCCAATACAAAATATATCACCCATCGCTTTCCAAGGCAGCTTTCCCAAGAAGCTTCCATTCTCCTCCAGCCCCTGGCTGCCCCTGGACAGTTCCGCCTTTGGCACACCGGTGGGAGCTAGCTTTCTGTCTGCAGGAGATGGCAGATGACTTTTCATAGAGTATGCCCCTTAGCAGTCCATCCTGGCTTGTTAAGAGTGGACTTCAAAGGGCCAGGCTGCTGGAGACAAGGGCATTTAATCCCTTCCTGTACAGGCCCAGGGCTTGGCAAGAATAAATAAGGCTGCATCTGATTTTATTTTCTTCTTGGAAATTTGTAACATCATTAGAGACAAGTAAATATATCAGTGGGATTAATGGACTGAATCAGAGAGCAACTTGATTGGATTTAAGACCACATTATTTCTTTGGGGTGAATTAGTAAATTTAGCACTGTCAAGAGATGATGGATTGGGAACCCGGGGACTCAGAGTTCTTATTGATCCTGAGAACAGATCAGCTCAAGAAGCAGCTACAAGCTTCCCCCAACCCCCATCTGCCTGCAGGGAGAGGAGAGGGAGGGATTGCAGCTTTGTTACTGATGGAACTATGTAGAAGTCCGGTGTTCTCCTTTAGGTGGTGGCTACGATAGTTGTGGATGTAAGGATGCTCACAGATCTCAGTTGATGCCCCTGTGGTGATTTGAATAAAATGTGCTCCACAGCCCCATAGGGGTCTTGCTGGAGTAGGTGTGGTGTTGTTGTAGGATGTGTGTCACTGGGCTTTGAGGTCTCAGAAGATTAAGCCACGCCTAGTGGCTCAGCACCATGTCTGCACACATGCCGTCATGCTTCCTACTGTGATGATAATGGACTAAACCTCTGAAACTGCAAGCCAGTTCTGATTAAATGCTTTCCTTTTGTAGAGTTGCCATGGTCATGTTAACTCTTTACAGCAACAGAAACCCTAAGGCACCCCTCAAAGGGACACCCTCCAGGGACAACATCCAGATGTGGTGGAACATATTTTATCCCGGCACTTGGGAGGCAGAGTAAGTTCAAAGCCAGCCTGGTCTACAGACTGAGTTTCAGGACAGCCAAAAACCAAAAGAAAAAGAAAAAGGTTAGCTATGAGACAAGATATTTTCTTCATGGGTCACTCTTTATGTATGACATGTATTGTTACGGACTTGCTTTGGTGATTAATTTAGGGGATAGAACAGGGAGCGTTACTTCTGATCACAGACTTTAAGGACCATTGTATAGTGTGTAAGGCTTCCTGCCTGGACATTGTAAACACTGGGATCAGGATAAACATCTGTGGGTCTGAGCCCCAAAGTAGCTGTGGTGAGCTAAGTTCCACCTCTTTCCAACACCAATCTGTGTTGAACAAGTTATCTACACAATTAATTTTCAGCACATCCAGTCACTAAAATATGAGGACCATTTGTCACCACAGCACAGCCATGATCAATCCCTTTTGCCAACTTGATGGAATGTACCTGGGAGACAAGCCTCTGGGTATGTACATGAGGGATTATCTATTGATCAAGGTGGGAAGATCCACCCTTACCATTGTAGGTAGCAGCATTACCCTGGCTGGGTTTCTGGCAGAACTGAAAAGGATAAATTTGTGATGCTTTTCTGCCCTCTCGTGGTAAGAGGGAGCAACAACCCCCAAGTACCTGAAGGAAAGCAGGGCTAATGGATTATCATTTAGCTGTAAAAATAGTGAAATATTGGTAAACAGACAGAGCCAGAACTAATCATTATGAGTGAGGTAACCCAAGCCCTAAAAGACAAACGCTATATTCTCTCTCGTATGTGAGTGCTAGGTTTGAAAGCTTGAATATGTGTGTTTAGCCCATAGAAGTATGAAAAGTAGAAAGGGGCACTGGGGGGTATTTCAAGGACTGACATTATTTGCTGGACATGAGAAGGCTGTTGTACACATGAACACAGTGGCTGTGATGGTGTACACAAGGCATGCACAAGATCAGGGCAGGCCAAAGCCCAGCGTGGACTGGGGATGCTCAGGATGCCCTGCTCTTAGCTGAGTAGATACTAGCAACTAATGGTGGCTGGGGAGGAAGAGTGAGTTTTCATCAGGTACTCGACCCCACACGGGTACTCATGCTCCTCATGCTCTAGCAGGTGGTCCTACCCTCATGCACAGTCGAGCAGCATTAACTGGATTTGTTAAGTTGTGGGCGTGGGGAGGAGATAGAAAAAGACACACAGAGAGAGAGAGAGACAGACAGAGACAGGGAGAGAGAGAGAGAGAGAGAGAGAGAGAGACAGAGAGACAGAGAGACAGAGAGACAGAGAGACAGAGAGACAGAGAGAGACAGAGAGAAGTGTGCAAGCACATGAAGTTTGGAAAGAAAAGTGGTAAATATAGAGGAAATTGGAGGAGAGAGGGAATGGGGGTGGCCTTAATCCATCCATCCATTATATCCATGTATGAAATTCTTAATTAAAAACCCCTGTTACTAAGATGGCAGAAAGCCATGAGAAGCTAAGTACGATGGCGCATTGCTCTCCACCTTCTGACTGTGGCTGCAGTGTGCTCAGCAGCCTCACACTCCACACCTTCACCACCGTGGTGGACTTCTTAGAGTTATACACCCAAATAAAGTTTTCTTCTAAAATGTCAAGTGTTTTAGTTTGCTTTTCTTTTGCACAGACAAAACACTTTGACCTCAAACAAACAAACAAACAAACAAACAAAAAAAAACAAAAAAAAAACAAATCTGGGAGGAAAGGGTTTGTTTCATCATCTACTTAGTGATGGCCTATCAGTGTCATTAAAGGGAGAAGTCAGGCCAGGAATCAAGGCAGGAACCTGGATGAAGGAGCTGAAGCAGACACTATGGAGGAATGATGCTATTGGTTCATACTCGGGCCCACATCCAGTTACCTTTCTTATAGGCCCACCTACCTAGGGGATGGTACTGCCCACAGTGGGCTGAGTTCTCCTACATCAGTTAGCAATCAAGAAAATGCCCCACAGATACTCTTATTGGAGATCTACCATGTATGTCGAGTTCATAACCAAGATTAGCCGTCACACGAGGTATTTGGTCACAGCAATGAGACTGGTAACTAAGAGCAGTATCGTTTATCCAGACAACCACGCAGTTTAACTGCAGAATCACAGATGTGAAGCCCAGAGCAACTGAGAAACATATGTCCTCTTCTAATTAAAAACACAGCAAGATTTGCTTAACATGCTTTGATTTTTATTTGTAGTTTGCGTGTGTGTGTGTGTGTGTGTGTGTGTGTGTGTGTGTGTGTGTGTGTGTGTAACTTTGGGGGATGAAAAATGGGGCCCTGTGGCAAAAGTTGGGTTGCTGTGATGTGCTTTTGAGGAGGACATGGGGACCCTGGTCTCTTCCTATTTCTTCCCTTCGCAGACATCATGTGGTAGCTAGCTCTGCTCTACCTCGTGCTCTTCATAGTCAAGTGGTGTATTACCAAGAGGTCCCCCAACCACATGGACCTTGAAACCCTGAGCCAGAATAGGCCTGTCTCGGTTTTGACTTGATCGTGCCAGCCATATATGTCACAGAAGTACAAAGTTGAGCAGCACAAGAATGCTGCTTAGTGGAGGGCCTTAAACAGCCACAGGCTGACGACCCCCTTCATACGAACGGAAATGCTTGTAAGAACACTTAGAAACTACCATCTGCTCCTTACTTGTGTCAATGAAGACCGCGTCCACGTAGATTTTGGTACAGAAAGAGCCCAGAATAAATCCACAGGCTGGTCCAAATACCAACATCGTGAACAGGATTCCTGAAAGAAGAGAACAAGAGGTTAGGTTAAAACAGAGAAGCTCTTCAAGGAGCAAAATCACCAAAATATAATGTTATACTGGCCAGGTAAGATACCCGGTTATTATAAATGATATTACAAAGGTTTTTTTTTTCATCTTTGAGAACTCCATGCAAATACTGTGTATCAGGGTAGAGTTCCTTGGTATTTTGTTTGTTTTAGGTGTTATTTTAAATCATGTGTGCCTATGCACACAAGAGTGCTGTGGCCTCAGAGTCTGGAAGAGAGGGCATTGAATCCCCTGGAGCTGGAATTTGGGGTGATTTGAGGTACCCAATGGGCATCCTGGAAACAAACCTGGTTCCTCTACAAGAGACCCTCTACATATACACATGCACACTGTTAACAGCCGAGCCATCTCTCCAGCCTGTCTGCAGGAATTTGATAGATTGCTCTAACAGGGCAGTCATAGCCACCTCCTCCCATTTCTCTTACCTTTAGAGGATTTTGTGTCACATGAATCAGAAATACTAAAATAACCCAAATCTATCATTAAGTAGTTTTCCTGCCACTAAGAAGGGGAGGAGGCTTGAGAGATGGCTCAGTTGGCAATGCACCTCCTACATAAGCATAAGGACCCTCGCTTGGCTCCTTAGCACTCACATATGAGCCAACCATGACAGCCAGAGTGTAGCCCTAACACCAGGAGGGTGGAGACAAAGGTCACAGGAGTGCATCAGTCATTGTTCATTGATCTAGGTTCAGTGACTCACCACGGCTCAAAAAATAAGCGAAAAACCAGGGAAGCTACCTGATGTTAACCTCTAGCCTCCACATGCACACGCATACATGTACACAAGCACCCACACTTATACATGCACATCTTCCTTATATGCACATACACTCTACACACACACACAGACACACACACACACAGACACACACACACACACACATACACACACACACACACACTGAGTTTTGAAAGGATTTATACAACTCTGTTTTTACATTCATTTCAGCTATACTGTCTTTGTTAGCATTTTGTGTAAGCCCCGCCCCACAGTTATCTGCAATGGCCAGGAATGTCTAACTCACTGTAAAAAGGGCTGCTCGCCCCCTTGGCTCTCTCTTACTTTTGCCTTTTTGCTCCTGCTCTGAACTCTCACTCCTTCCTCTCATCTCCCCATTCCCTTCTCCCCTCTCCCTCCACTTG